>NC_069660.1:4760000-5385000 GCF_027244095.1 Hemicordylus capensis
TGCCCAGATCCCATTCTATGCCCCCGAACTGCCCCAAAGTCACTAAAACTTCAAAAAAAATCCCCCAAAATCGGCCATGAGCCGAATCACCCGAATTTTTCAGCCCCGAAATTCAGGTGATTCAGCTCAGCTCCGAAAAATATCAGGTGACATCGGGGGTGATTCGGTTCGGCCCCGAATCACCCGAAATTGCTCATTTCGGGCACAGATCGATCTGTGCCTGAAATTTCTTGCACATCCCTAATACAAACCTCATTTTTCTAATTAATTACAGCAGTAAAGAAAAAATATCTAAAACAAGATAAAGCAAAAGAAATTCAGACTCTTAAAATTGTTTTAAATGTTATATTGTTAAATGTCTTATATTGTTTTAAATGTTTTGTAAACCGCTTTGAGATCATTTTATTTAAAGGCAGTATAAAAATTCCATAATAAATAAAAAATTTGCTGCACTGAATTTAATTTGCTTCTTAGTGAGCCAGAATAAAGTTCTTGAAAATAGCTTTCTTGAGTGCTTATTATTTTCTCTAATTTTTACTAGACCCTTATGAAAATGTATAGTATAAATGGGGTGGAGGTCCATGAATAATACTTGATGAATCTCTGTGTGTGTGTGTGTGTGTGTGTGTGTGTGTGTGTGTGTGTGTGTGTGTGCATACTTGCAAAAGGCTTAAGAACCCTTGATATGAAGAGCGGTAGATGTGAACCTGGGTGGTAGTTGTTTACACTGCCCAGGCCAAGGACAGGATTTTCTAGGAGGGGTGCTATCCTGTCTTTCTGGATGCTGGTGGGAACTACCCCTTTTCTCCAAGTGGCATTTACCACCTCCAGTCTCCATATACAAAGATCTGACCTGGCAGCTTTAACCAGTCAAGAAGAGTGAGTGGTGGGTCACAATTCTCCAAGGAATCCATCCAGAAGTAATTGAAATGTATCCATAATAACTTGACCAGATGGTGCAACAGCTAAATCCCTCTCTGCTACAACTGTGTGGTATCTGTGCTGGGATGGATGAGGGCAATTTGAACAGCAAAATGTAGCAAATTGGTTACAGTAGTCTACTGAGGGCTGAGACCACTGTCCTCAGTGCCAAGCTGCAAATGGCCTTGGAAAAGCTCTGCTGGCAACCACTGACAGGCACAATGGTAGCAGCATGCTACCAGCCTTGTGTAGGCAGGCCTAATGTTGTATTCAGATGGATTCCACACATGCCTTTCACTACTTGCACACTAGTTGTCAAGCCAACTGTATCTGACTGGCAGCGGCTCTCAAAAGCCTCAGGCAGAGGTCTTTCCCATCACTTTAACTGGAGATGCCACGATTGGACCTGGACTCTTCTGTATGCAAAACACATACCCTGCCATGGAGCTGTAGCCCTTCCTTTGTTACCGCTGGGAGACAGAACATCTTAATGGGTCTCCCACCATGGCAGAGGCTGGGGCAGCCCAGAGGCCAAACTCCAAACCTCAACAGGTAATGCTTTGACCATGACAAGGGAGGCTTCCCATTCAAAAACCACCTTCTTCCCATCCGCAGCAAAACACAAGTCAAGCAAAACACAAGTCAAGTGTACATACTACCAAATGTGTTAGCTAGATATAATTGGTTGTCATGGAGGTCCTGAGGTCCTGAGCCACATCAGACAAGGGGAAAGAGAGCAGACAACGTGTATTCTAAAGTTTTCCACCAGATCCTCAACGCCAGTCCTGTTTTGAGAGGTCAATACTACTAAAAAACTGGGTATTTTTGGCTAATGTTCTACTATCAAAGCAAATGCATGCCAGCAAGACATACCAGGCTGTGCTACAAAGAGCTTTCACAGCATGGTGGATGGGGAGGGGTGGTTATCTCCTCTCTCTCCTTCCCCTGAAAATGCCCTGAGCCAGCGCCACCCAAAAACAAATCTCTGAGGGTTGTGCAACCCTCAGGAAATATTTTCATTTTGCACAGGGCATATCCAGGGCAGTGAGAGATGGGAGAAAATGGCCCTCCCGCTGTGGCAGGGGTGTCTTCCTGGCGCAAGTCTGCTTCATTCATGAGGATGTCAGCCACTGTATTCGTGAGGATTGTGGGCCAAAATGAAAGTATGTATGTATGTATGATATCTCTATGCCACCCCATCTATCAGCTCTGGGCAGTTCACAAAAACAAAACAAAGACACTGTCAATTAAAAAAACAACAACAATCAGAACCCAAACCAATATAAAGCAGTTTAAAACATTACAAGCAGTTTAAAAACCCTGGAAGGCTAGACCAAAGAAGCATGCTTTAAGGGTTCTCTTGAAGGCCAGTAATGTTGTGAGGCCTCAGATTTCTGCGGGGAGTGCATTCCACAATCTAAGGGGCAGTGGCAGGGAAGGCCCGATCCTGAGCTGACTCCAGAGGAACTGTTGGCAGCTGAAGGCAGACTTTTCCAGATGACCTTAATTTGCGGTGGGGATCATGCAGAGTAAGGTGCTCTCTAAAGGTAACCTGGCTACTCCATCTCCTGCCCGTCAAGCTAATGTTGGTGTTGCACCAGGAAACCTGGAGGGCATTGCTGGGAGAGATTCAGTCCTCCCCACTCATCCAGCCAGGCTTCCATATTACATGTCAGATTAACATCTCTTTCAGGATCAGGTCTTGAGGGCAGTTAACCAATCTAGCATTCCACAGCAGCACCCTCAGGCTTCATGGCTTGCAGACTTTTCCTGCATCAGAAGTTTTGTTCCTGCACAGAATGGCCACCCTACTCTGCCTGGCAGTCTTCAAAATCCCTCTGTAATGAGGCTGGGGTTATGACCAGGGCTGTGTGCTGGCCAGCTCTTTTGTTAGGCAGATCAGTGACTAAATGTGAGCTAATGATTGAGAGATCACCCTGGAGGGAGAAGGTGGTCCATACCCACCTCCACCTGATGGGAGGGACTGATGCGTGGGTATGAAAAGAAGAAAGGAACATTGGTCTTACCGTGAAGGGTTCTTTTTCCTGGTGGTAGGAGAGCCTCAGACAGGGTTATGTAGTGCGCATGCCCGAGACAGAACTGGACCATGTGACTCTTTGTGGGAGTAGCCGTCCCCAGTTCCAGGATTGTTGAGCGAGGAACTTAAGAATCTTAGAGAGAGCTACGGATACACGGTAAACTGTGACATGAAGCCTTTATGGTGACACACATATGACCAGAGGAAGGCTGGTAGAAAAAAGGTGACAGTATACAGCTAGGTGACACAGGAAGATGAAGAATTAACAGTAGAAGATAACAGGAGGTAACCTCTAAGAACCCTGAGAGCCGTCTGACACATCCCAAAGTCTCCCTTCCCAGCGAAGAACTTGTCATGAAAGGAGTAAATGGTCCCCATCCGGGTGGGGCTGAGGCTCTCCTACCACCAGGAAAAAGAACCCTTCACGGTAAGACCAATGTTCCTTTTTCCCCGGTGGTAGGAGAGCCTCAGACAGGGACGTGCCCAAGCTACATACAACTGTCCCTGGGTTGGGTATGATAATACTACAAAACCTGCTGTAACACCGTCCAGCCAAAGGCCACCTGATGCTCGTTAAAACCTGAAATTTTGTAACGTTTAATGAAAGGTGAGGCCGACGACCATGTGGCCGCCCTGCAGATTTCAGACAATGGAATGTGTGCAGCAAATGCCGCTGATGCGGCGGCACTCCTGGTCGAGTGGACAGTGACCCCTCCCAGGGGAGGTAAGTGGAGGGACGCATATGCCATTAATATGCAGGCACGAATCCAACTAGCTAAGGTATTTCCTGACACCCCCAGAGTTTGTGGATAAAAGGATACAAACAAGGCATCAGACTTCCTGATCTCTTTAGTTCTCCTAATGTAAATGCGAATTGCTCTGCGCACATCCAATTTGTGCCAGAGCTTCTCCCTCCTATGCACCGGTGAAGGACAGAAAGAGGGTAGAACTAGTGTTTGAGACCTGTGAAATAGGGAATTTACTTTTGGTAGAAAAGTCTCATCTAGCCTGAGAATGACCGCATCATCTTGAAACGTGCAGAATTCTTTTCTGGAAGAAAGTGCTGCCAGCTCAGAGACCCGTCGGGCCGAAGTGACCGCCACCAAAAGCAGGACCTTATGGGATAAAATTTTTAACGGGATAGAAGAGATTGGTTCGAACGGATCCATTGTCAACGCATTCAGAACCTTGTTAAGGTTCCATGAAGGGAATTGTTTGACCGGCGGCGGAGCTAGATTATTGGCTCCCCGCAGAAACCTCGTAATGTGCGGATGTATAGGATGTAGGTCACCGAGCGACAGGTCCAGAACGGTTGCCAAGGCTGAAACTTGGCGACGTAATGTGGATGGGCGTAGGCACATCTTCAGGCCCTCCTGGAGGAAACTTAAGACCTCAGTTACCCCAGACTTGATGGGCTCCACTTTGTGTTGACTCGACCACCTGAGAAAAGCAGACCACGTAGCCTGGTATATCCGATGTGTGGAAGGCCGCCTGGAGGCCAAAATAGTTTGCTGCACTCCCTTCGAATAACCTATTGCCTCCAATTTCGAGCATTCAACCTCCAGGCGGAGAGGTTGAACCACTGAAGATCGTAGTGTAGGAGAGGGCCCTGATGGAGGAGATCCCGGCGATGTGGAAGGAACCACGGGCCGTCGATGGCCAGTTCGACTACGATGGAGAACCAGGGTCTGCGAGGCCAATACGGTACCATGAGAATAATGTCTGCCTTCTCCTGAATAGCTTTTCGAATTGTCTTCAGTATAATGGGTATGGGCGGAAAGGCGTATAGTAGTCCCAGCGGCCATGCAGAATGGAGGGCGTCCGTGCCCTCCGCCCGATGAGATAGATACCTGGTGAAGAAGCGCGGGACCTGGTGGTTCTGGTCCGAGGCGAACAGGTCCATCCGTGGCCGTCCGAATCTCATGGTTATCTGGGTGAAAACCTCTGGGTGGATGGACCATTCTCCTGGGTCCAAGGCCTTGCGGCTCAGCCAGTCCGCTATACAATTTTCCTCTCCCTTTAGGTGCTCCGCCAAGATAGACAGGAGGTTGAGCTCCGCCCACTGGAACAATAGGTTGGCTTCCTCCATCAACATCCGAGATCGGGTGCCCCCTTGACGATTGATGTGTGCCTTCACCGTCACGTTGTCTGTTCTTATCAATACATGTTGTCGGAAAAGAAAGGTCTGAAAACTTAGTAGTGCCAGGCGAACCGCCTTTACCTCCAGCCAACTGATGGGATGTCGAGCATCCTCCCGTGACCACGATCCCTGGGCGACTCGATTGCGGCAGTGAGCTCCCCAGCTGGAAAGACTCGCGTCTGTGGTCAGAATTATTCGAGGAGGCTCTTCCAATGGATGTCCCTGGCTCATCACTGGAGACAGCCACCATAGGAATGACTCCCGGACAAGCTGCGGAACTGAGATCATCGTCCTGTTGCCAGCCATGATGTGGTCCTGCCAGGGGAGAAGCAGCCACTGTAAGGTCCGGGAGTGCCACCTGGCCCATGGTGTGCACCCGAGACAGGCTATCATGGAGCCTAGGACCTGGGATAGTATCATGACGTCCTCTGTCTTCTTGTAGAGAAGAGGGGAGAGTTGGTGTTCGATTCGTTGCCTCCGTTCCAGGGGCAACGAGATTGTGGCCGCAGCTGTATCGAATAGTGCTCCCAAGTGGACTAATTGCTGGCACGGTATGAGATGACTCTTCTGGACATTGACCACAAATCCGTGGTCCTCTAGTGCTTTCAATGAAATGTCCACGTCCCGGGTGGCCTGGTCCCTGGTCCTTGCTCTCAAAAGTAGATTGTCTAAGTAAGGGTGCATATGCACCCCCCTGAGGCGCAGGTGGGACACTAGAGACAGCATGACTTTGGAGAACACCCTCGGTGCCGATGACAGGCCAAAGGGAAGCGCCCGGTACTGGAAGTGGTTTCCATCATATGCGAATCGGAGATATCTGCGGGAGTGAATTCTTATAGGGATGTGTAGATATGCCTCTGACAGATCTATTGCTGCGAGGAAGTCCCCGGGTTGCACTGCCTCTTTGATAGTGTGCAATGACTCCATTCGAAACTTGTGCTTTCGAACAAAGTGGTTGAACGATTTCAAATCCAAAACGGCTCGCCATGATCCGTCCTTCTTCGGCACTAGAAAAAGGATGGAGTAAGTGCCTCGAAAAAATTGAGAAGGAGGGACTGGCTCTATTGCCTTCATCTGGAGTAGATGATGTATCGCCTGCAGCATCCGTAGATGTTTGTCCGGGTCGGCTGACTTTGGAGTTGGGATAAATCTTTGTTGTGGACTTGCAGATAGTTCGATATCATAGCCGTCGGCAACCACTTCGAGCACCCATGCGTCTGTGGCTGTGGACATCCATGTGGTTACGAAGTCCGACAGCCTTCCTCCTACGGGAGTGGCGTCATTGTTTTTTGTAGTTGGTACTCTGATTGGGAGTCTTGTGGGCGAAGGGTCTCGAGTTTCCCCTGAATTGTTGTCTCCAGGAGTATCGATTAGCGCCTCTGAATGGATTTGATCGAGCTTGATTGAAGGAATAACTCTGGCTATACAGAGTGAATTGTTGGTTAAATTGTTGTTGTCTGTAGGGACGAAAGGAACGCGAGGCGCCACGAAAACCCCCCCTAGAGTATCTGCGGGAGGTTGGCATCACCTTTTTCTTATCCCACGAATCGACCAGAACGGGGTCCAGGGCTGGGCCAAACAGATTCTCACCCGTGAATGGTGCCGATATTAATGCAAGTTTGGACTTATAGTCCACATTCCATGATTTAAGCCATAAGGCTCTGAGAATCGCCACCCCTGCTACCATAACTCTGGATGACTGCTGAATATTATCTAAACTTGAATCGGCCATTAGGGCCGCCGCCTTGGCCAGCTTGTTGATGCCCTGGAGAAGCTTAGGCTGATCTGCAGGCACCATTTTAACAAGGTCTTTTGTCCAGAGCAAGGAAGCCCTGGCAAAGATGGAGTTAGTGGTAGCAATCCTAATAGCAGAGGCGGTTGCTTCGTGAACTTTTTTGAGTAAGGACTCGCAGCACCTGTCCTCTTGTGACTTTAGCTGTTCTTGCCCCTCAGCCTGTACAACTGCCCCGGACACCAGCTGTGCCACCGGTGGATCGACCCTGGGAACCGTCAACAACTTGGCAACATCCGTAGCCACTGAGTAGTGTTTTTTCGGAATGTTACCTATCGGTTTGGCAGCTGTAGGGCGTTGCCATTCAGCACATAATACCCTCTTAAATAGGGGAGGAAAGGGGACCGCTGGACTCACCAGCTCTGATGATGGAAACACCTGTTGGTCCAACGTGGAGGTAGTGGCCTCCTGCTCCGGAGGAGTAACGTCATTGATGGCGCGTTTCGCCTTAGAGAGCAATACATCAAAGTCTGCTGATGAAAACAATCTGGCATTGTTAGGAATCGGGGGGGCTACCTCCTCTTCAGACAGTTCACCCTCTTCCTTTTCCGAATCAGGCAACTGTGGTGAAGGTTCCCCCAATGACGATTGCGACCCTAAAGGTGAGGTGGGCCGCCTAGGTAATGGGGAAGTAGGTTGCCTAGGTGGGACAATTGTAGCCAAATTCGCAGGAATCATGGGCTGCGATAGAGGGGACAAGGTTGGTACAGGCGGCAGAGCTGGCCCCATAGGACCCGGTTGCTTGGGTCTCTTATCTTTTCTCGCCCCACTGGATCCCGAAGAGGATGAGGAGGGGTGTCTGCGCCTCTTCCTATGTCTCTGCGGCAAAGGCCTGGGAAGAAAAGCCCCAATTTCTGATTGGGGGGGTATAGCCCTTCGCCTGGGGCTGGAATCTGGGGACGAAGAGGACAGCCTTTCGGAGCCGTGCCTGTTGGGTCGCCGTCTGTGACCTAACCTAGGTCCAGGTACGGGTGGAATAGGACCAGGGACAATGTCAAAACCAGCCTGATTAACGGGCTCTGGAGGAACCGCAGGATTACCTGTCAGCTCCATTTCGGGACGCATAGCCCCAAATTCCTTCAAAAAGAATTCTTTCAGCCATTGAGTGGCTTTGGGGGGAAAGGGGTCCTTATTAACAGCAGCCCCTTGCGCCAATGGCGAGGGAGCGCGGAAGGGGGCAGGCATTAAAGGGACAGGAGACTGTGCCGCTACTTCCTCTTGCAGCCGTTTTGCACTCTCCGTCACGAGTAAAGTGAGATTGCCTGTAGCATTTGTCGGTACATCGCCCACCGGGCTCCGACATTTTACATTGCTTTTAAGCTGTTTTCTGCGAGAGTCCTTAACTCTAATGCCATTTCCCGCCACTTTAGACTTAGAGCGGCGGCAAACCGCTTGTATCAGCAGCCGCTCGCTGAGTCTCTTATGTCCCTCCACCTTTGCCAGGGACTCCTTTCTTTTCTTCTTCTTTTTGGCGCCCTGTTCCCCCAGATGTTTAGACTTCTTAGAAGCTTTAGAAGGGGCCGGTCCCGAGGCGGATTCTACCCCAGCCAGCACCACCGGTGCAGCAATAGGGGGGACAGATTGTTCAACAGCCATGTGAGCGGGAATCGGAGCAGCGGATTGATCTGGCCGCGCATTGTCCAGGGCCTGCGGTAATACCGAAGCCTCCGATAGGGACCCTTGAAGCAGCTCTTCGGTGTGTGAAATGTCCATGAGGACGTTAATAAAAGGAGTAAATTAAGCAAAAAGCGTTTGAATTTAGAGCCAAATCAGTGCCGAATCAAACGTAAGAAGAAATTAGTTGTTGAACTCACTTTTACAGCCGAATGCAGAGCAAGCTCTCTTCCCCCCCACGCACACTTGAAAAGAGGCGGAAGGAGTACAAACGGAATAAACAGCCGAGTTTTGGGCTGCGAAGGGTCAGAAAGGATCGATAGAGTGATAAATGAGAGTAATAGACAAGAAGCGCTCTCTCAAAAGCCATCTAGTCTCGAGTGAGACAGAACTGGAACTGGGGACAGCTACGCCCACAAAGAGTCACATGGTCCAGTTCTGTCTCGGGCATGCGCACTACATAACCCTGTCTGAGGCTCTCCTACCACCGGGGAAAAAAGCAGCAGCAGCTTGCGCCAGGCAGGCAGCTTCTGTGTGAGACCAAGAGACAGGCTAAGCGAGAGAGGAAAGAGGGGAAGTTAAAGGGCAGCTCTGGGAAGCTGATGCAAATTGTTGCTACTTGTAGGAGTGCTCTGTTTCAACTCTATCTAATGCTCACCTCATATATTTGTACATATAGACCAAGTACAGTGGTCCCTCTACTTACGAAATTAATCCGTTCCGAATGCACATTTGTAAGTCGAAAAATTCGTAAGTCGAAAAGCGGTTTCCCATAGGAATGCATTGGGAACGGATTAATGCGTTCCGGAGCCTAGAAAAAAGACCCAGACCCCCAGTAAGGCTTGCAAACTGCACAGGAACATTTCTTTTCAAGAATAAACAGGCAGTAAACAGGCAGGCAAGTCAAGGAAACCGCATGTAAAATTCGTAAGTCGAGGAAACCCCATCTAAAAATTTGTAAGTCGAGGAAACCCCATCTAAAAATTTGTAAGTCGAAAAAACTGCATCTAAAACTGGATCTAAAACTGCCGTTTGTAACTCGAAAAATACTTATGTCGAGTAGTTTGTAAGTCGAGGGACCACTGTATTGCAAAGACTCCACAAGCCCCAGTGATCTCTCCTCCAAAGGAAGTCCAGGTAGCACTGCACACCTGGAACGTCTCAGGGAATGGGGCGTGTGTGAGTGCGTGCAAATACCTCCTCCACACACTTGCGAAAGGATTTTCAAATTATTATTTGATGGCAGGGGGACAACTTACCGTTCTTTCAGCTTTTGATAACCATATGGCCCTTTATAGTTTATGTTCTGCCAAAAGATAAATAGAGAAGCAAGTGAGATGGGAGCATGAAATAAGGTATATAAACACACGCACGCACACAAACAGCACTCGTCCCTCTCTATCATGCCTGACAAATAGCTAGGTGCCCTAAAATATGGTGCCAAGGCTGAGCCAGTGGAAATATTTCTCCAGTGCTACATGGGGCACCTCCTGGTGCTGGAACTGACCCTGAGAAAGGTGAAACATTCTATTCAGCCCTGTCAATTACATCATACAGTCTACAGAAGAAGTGACACTGGTGAGCTCTGCCCTCTCTCCTTGCCAGAGAAAGCCATGGTGCTAGGAAGCCCAGCTGCCTTTCCCAGCCACCACAGATGGCAAGGAGGCTGACTGCTTGCCTTTGCTTTCTCTCTTGCTGGTGGCAGGAGCACCTGGGGGGGTGGAGCCCCTGGGAGGGAGGCAGGCAGGCAGGCAGTGAATATCAAGAGTGCCACCTCCACCCCAGATTTGTTTCTTTGCAAAGCTGATTTAAATTGTAAATTACCTCATCCTCATGATGCCCTGTCACCTTCATTTGTGTGCCTCAAGAAAGTGTCTTCATGGAGGTTTTGCAACATCCAACTTTAATTGGTTAATTAATGTATCAGTTGGTTGAAAGTCAGAGAGTTAATTGGCTGAAGAATCTGTAATCTGCTGGCAGCATGACTGTTTACCCATCCATCAATGGAAATAAAACATATGAAAAGGGAGAAGCCCTTCGGTGACGCCGGACAGCATTCTGCCCTTGACTGCACACAATTCCATCACTGTAGGATATTCTAGCCTAGGAGGGTGGAGCAAGGTACAGTATTTTCACAACAGGAAGTGCCACCATTGTGCACTGTGGACATCCCCAGGAGCCTTTCGGCTTGACCAGTCTTGTGTGGAATGCTCCATCCAAATCCCACACACTAGCACAAGCTGAGGCTCCTGCAAACCCAGGCATGGCTGGCATCTGGGTAATGAATAAAACTGCCCAGCTTGTGGCTGGGAGGTTTTATTAAATAACTCTACCTCTAAAAATCCAAGTCTAGGCACCATAGTTAAGTGTCAAGGTACCATGGCTCTCTGGCACTTGAGATTTGCCAAGCCCTGTTTTTAAAAGGGTCAGAACAGTAGCAAAACATCTTGGCCGGGAACAGGCCAGTGCTGGCAATGGCTGCTGCACGGCCTCTGGACATGAGGAATCCAGATCCCAGTTGTGCTTGGAGCTTGTAGGGTCTCTGGGTCGCCTGAACTGGCATATGGGGGTGGGCTGTAGTTGAGTGGAAGCACACGTCTTCTGCATGCAGAAGGTCCCAGGCTCAGTCCCTGGCATCTCTAGGTAGGGCTGGAAAAGGCCCCTGTCCAAAACCCTGGACAGTCACTAAGTAGCAGATTACCTTGAGCAAGCATAGCATAGTGGTTAGAGTGTTGGACTAGGACCGGGAAGACCCGAATTCAAATCCCCATTCAGCCACGACACTCACTGGGTGACTCTGGGCCACCCAGCCTAACCTACCTCACAGGGTTGTTGTGAGGATAAAAATAAGCATGTACACCGCTCTGAGCTCCTCGGGATATAAATCTAAAAAATGAAAATGAAATGGGGACCACCAATGGACAGACTCAATAGGAGGCAGTGTTCTATGCTCACTGTGCCCAGCTACTAAGAACTCACATTGCTTTATTGAGACAGCATGAAGAGTAGCAGCAACAAGGGGAGAAAACTTCTAGGTACATGATCTGGACAACTCCCAGGCCAGAACTGGATTACTACTAGACTGTTTGGCAAATATTTTGAGCTTCCAAGAGACAACTGATCAGTTCAGCTCTTTCTGCAATTTGCTGCCAGGGAGTGTAGACAATACTAAGCTAGATGAACCAATGGTCTGACTCAGTAAAAGGCAGGTTCTTACTGTTTGTATGAGGAGTGGTGTAGAGAGTGCTGGACTAGGACCAGGGAGACCCGAGTTCAAATCCACATTCAGCCAATTACAAAAAGCAACTTTACTGGGAACAGCCTATATTCTGCGATGATATCTATAACAACAGCAACAACATTGACAATAAAATCCAGCCATCCCAGGTCCTTGGGAAGGACTCGATGTCTGGATAAAACAAACCAGTCAATAACACCTGTCTGACTGTGTTAATAATAATAATAATAATAATTTTCTCATCTGTGTGCAGAATAAATTTTGTGCAGAATAAATAAAACTGCAAAGGGCAACACAGGCTCAAGATATGGAAGAAGAATTACCACCAACTGAAGAAGTTGCTCAGGCGCAGGTGGAGGTGGTGTTGGAAATCGAGGATGCCACTGTTGCTGAACTGTTTCAAAATCAAAACCAGGCAACCTCCCATTTGCCTTCACCTCAAAAACCCAAATGCCGTTTAACAGAAAAGCAACAAGAACTAAAGCAAAAAATAACTGAGTACATGAACCAAACAACCACCAGGGTTCGACTTCCAGCGCTAAAAACAGTTGCCAAAAAACAACTTGCTCAGTTATTAAAAGATGTCAATGCTGCACTTGCAGAAATAACAACCAAGAATTTGCAAGAAACAAACCAACTAATGTACAGTGCAGCAACAATAACACCACAAGAGCTCGGATATAAGATCAGTGGACCTGTCAAAAAAGAAAGTAGTGCATCACCTAAATGGAAGATTAGATTAGAAAATAAAATTGCCAGGCTTAGATCAGATGCTAGTAAATTGAAAGATATGAAAGAAGCTGAAGAATGAAAACACCAAACAGTATCTGATCCAAAGATACCACCTAGATTCAAGGAAAATTAGAGAAGTCCTGGAAATAATTAAGCAGCAAATAACAGCAGTGTCAAAGAAGATTAGCAGATACGAAGCCAGAATTACACAACACAGGCAGAATCTCCAATTCCAGTCAAATCAGAGTAGTTTCTACCAAAGCGTAGAAGGAGAAACTACAACAAACATAGAAACACCAAATAAAGAAGAAACAGTGCAATTCTGGGGGAAACTATGGGACAATCCAATAGATTATAATAAAAAAGCAGGCTGGGTGAAAGAGGTCGAAAAATGTTACCAGCAAATGCAAGATCTAATAATAACACCAGAATTAATAAGTGAAAGAGCGAAGAAAATTAAAAATTGGACTGCACCAGGCGACGATGAATTGCATGGCTTTTGGCTTAAACACCTAACAAGACTTAATAAACAACTATCAAAACAGTTCAATCACATTTTGCAAGGAGGTGATATTGAACAATGGCTAACAACTGGGAAAACTCATCTCATCATGAAAGACCCAGCAAAAGGTGCGGTTCCAAGTAATTATAGACCGATAACCTGCATGCCAACCATGTTCAAATTATTAACTGGAATAACAGCAGATGAAGTAATGCAACACTTATTAACTAACAAACAGCTTCCAGTTGAACAGAAAGGAAATTGTCTGAACACCAGAGGCACCAAAGACCAGCTGCTGATTGACAAAATGATTTTAGAAAATTGCAAGAGAAGAAAAACCAATCTAAGTGTTGCATGGATTGACTACAAGAAAGCCTTCGACTCATTGCCTCACACATAGATACCAAAATGTTTAGAAACAACTGGTGTCAGCAAAAACATTCAGATATTTATTTAAAAAGCAATGAGCATGTGGAGTACACAGTTAACAATCAATGGTGAGACACTTTGACAGGTTAGCATTAAAAGAGGTATTTTCCAAGGGTCTCACTATCCCCTCTGTTGTTTGTAATCGCCATGACCCCACTTTCACAAATACTAAACAAAACAGGCCTCGGATACCAAACATCTAAAACATCAAGTAAAATCAACCATCTGCTGTACATGGACGATCTGAGTTGTATGGAAAGTCCCAGTCAGAAATCAAATCACTGCTAAACACTGTCCGTATATTCAGTAGCGATATAGCAATGGAGTTTGGACTAGACAAGTGTGCTGCATTAATAATGAACAGAGGGAAAATAACAAAAACAGAAGGAATCGAACTGCCCAATGGAATCAACATCAAGAACCTGGAAGAGAAAGAACCTTACAAATACTTGGGCATTCTCCAGGCTGATAACATCGCACATGCTGAAGTTAAAAGAAAAATGGGAAGTGAATACATCAGGAGAGTTAGAAAAATCCTCAAGTCCAAACTCAATGGCGGGAACACCATACACGCCATAAACACCTGGGCTATACCTGTTATCAGATACACTGCTGCAGGAATAATAGACTGAACTCAGGAAGAGCTAGAGACTCTAGATCGTAAGACCAGGAAAATCATGACCATCAATCATGCTCTGCACCCCCGCAGTGATGTCGATAGGCTATACCTCCCTTGCAGCTCAGGTGGAAGAGGAATGCTGCAAGTCCATCAAACAGTAGAGGAGGAGAAAAGAGGCCTTGCAGAATATATAAAGGGCAGTGAAGAAGATGCACTTAAAATGGTCAATAACGAGAAACTATTCAACACCAATGAAAGAAAGCAGGCCTACAAGAAAGAAGAAGTCAAGAACTGAGCAGAAAAATGGAAAAATAAGCCACTGCATGGTCAATATTTGCACAATATAAGTGGAAAATCAGACACCACCAAGACCTGGCAATGGCTTAAGAATGGCAACTTGAAGAAAGAAACAGAGGGTTTAATACTGGCTGCACAAGAACAGGCAATAAGAACAAATGCAATAAGAGCGAAAGTAGAAAAGTCAACAACAAACAGCAAGTGCCACCTTTGTAAAGAAGCAGATGAAACAGTGGACCACCTAATCAGCTGTTGTAGAAAGATCGCACAGACTGACTACAAACAAAGGCATGACAAGGTAGCAGGGATGATACACTGGAACATCTGCAAAAAATACAAGCTACCTGTAGCCAAAGATTGGTGGGACCATAAAATTGAAAAAGTTGAAGAAAATGAAGATGCAAAAACATTATGGGACTTCCGACTACAAACAGACAAACATCTGCCACACAATACACCAGATATCACTGTAGTCAAGAAGAAAGAAAAACAAGTCAAAATAATCGACATAGCAAAACCAGGGGATAGAAGAACAGAAGAAAAAGAAATAGAAAAAATCACCAAATACAAAGATCTACAAATTGAAATTGAAAGGCTGTGGCAGAAAAAGACCAAAACAATCCCAGTGGTAATTGGCAAGTTGGCACCCTAGGTGCAATTCCAAAACAATTTGAAGAGCACCTCAACACCATAGGGGCCACTGAAATCACCATCAGCCAATTACAAAAAGCAACTTTTACTGGGAACAGCCTATATTTTGCGACGATATCTATAATAACCAAGAGTATCGATGATAAAATTCAGCCATCCCAGGTCCTTGGGAAGGACTTAATGTCTGGATAATACAAACCAGTCAATAACACCTGTCTGACTGTGTAAACAAGAAATAATAATACAATTTTTCTCATCTGTGTGCAGAATAAATTTTGTTCTGGGTGGCAGTATCAAGGCAGTGTGCATTCAGAATGGGACCTTCCTGATTCAACCTGAGTGGGATCTAAAATGAACTGAGCGGACATGAAAAAACATGTGAGCACATGCATACACGCATGCCTTAGGGAGAACACTAGTTGTCACGTCCAGGTAGTGTAGAACTTCTGTGAATTGCACCCTAAATGCAGATTTGTCTTTCTATTTCTCACATACAGTGTCCCTAAAGATATTGTTTTTCTTGTGTTAAGATAACATTTTCCAAGCATTTGAACGACAAATGCTTTTTTGTAGCGGGGAGAAGATGATACACCCCCGCTCCAGATTGCACATTTATTGTGACTACAACTGCTGTGAAATGTGATTGTCACAAACACCCACTTGATGTTTGTTTGCTCATATGGACTGAATTTTGAAATGCTTTACAGGATATTTGTGTGGCTGACAAAAAGATCCAATGAATGACATGTTTACAAGCTCCAACTGTTCCCATTTATCAGGGACTGGTGTTTTCTGGTACCTGGCCCTGGTAAAACCCTCTCCCTACTTTTGCCCCTTGGAAATGCCTCGTCAACATTTTGCTTGTGTGAGTTGTCATTCTTCAGGGTTCACACCTCTGCCCCCAGGATTTCTAGAATGTACATCTCAGAATGTGTGGGTGGCCGCATCTTGTCTTGAGCACAAATGTAGGCAATTGCATGCACCTAAAAAGCCAAACCAAAATGATGCAGGAATCCCTCAGTCAGGATTACCCACATTTTAAAAATATATTAATTGTGTGTATGGAGGATGCGCGCACACATGCACACACACGCACATGGCTTGGGCAACTATTTGCCCCATATAAAACCAAAAAGAATCTGGCCTTTTACCAATTTAACTACTCTGATATCACATATATAGGAGCCCTATTCACATGTTAAATTCAACATTTGTGTAATAAGTGTACAGTACACACAGGTACAAATCTGTACACAGGTAATGTTATGCTGGATGCAGGTAAACAGTATAACTTCTTATCTGTACCATGCATCTGAGAGGCCTGTACCCAAGTTCACTTTTAAAATGAACTCAGATATAGTCATTCACATAGAAACATGTTAAGTGTACACACATTGTCTGAATAGGGCTATCACACCTACATCTTCCATGTTAACTAACCTGAATTAACAACCACCTTTTGGTTTCATCTTTATAACCATTATTGCAGATTTAAATTCCCATTTCTCATATAAATAATAATATTTCATGTGGTGTGAAAGAAAATAGAGGAGGAGGAGGCCTATCAATGGGTGTTAGTCATGATGGGCTGAATTCCATGTTCAGAGGTAGTGTAGCTCTCTGAATACAACTAGGTAAAGTGTGGCGTCGAGTCAATTTCAACTGCTGGTGACCACAGAGCCCTGTGCTTGTTTTTGGTAGGATACAGGAAGGGTTTCCCATTGCCTCCTCCCGCGCAGTATGAGATGATGCCTTTCAGCATCTGCCTATATCTCTGCTGCCCGATAGAGGTGTCTCCCATAGTCTGGGAAACACACCAGCGGCAACCTTCTGCTTGTTAGTCAAGTATTTCCCTGCTGTGCGACTTACGGTGGCTCTGAATACAACTAGCTGGGAACAAAGACCAGTGAGCGCTGTTGCTCTGCATTGGGCTTCTTGGTGGCATCTGGCTGGCCCTATGCGAAGCAGGATGCTGGACCAGCTCAATCACCTTGACATGATCCTGCAGGGCCCTTCTTATCAATCATTATAGTGAGGAATAAAACCTCCATGCTCAGAGGCAGTATATCTGAGAACCAGATGGTAGGGGTGGGGGGACAATGGGAGAGGGCTTATGCCCTCAGGCCCCGCTTGTGGGTTTCCCAGAGGCATCTGGCTGCCCACTCTACAAAACAGGAGGATGCCGCCGGACTAGGTGGGCCTCCCTTGGCTCTGATGTTGCATGGAACCTCCACGGCCTCCCTTTTATTGCGCAGAACCTCCATGTCCAGAGGCAGTCTACCTCTCTCTGGGCACCACAGGAGAGGGCTTCCCTCAACGTGCCCGCGTCCGATGGGAGCTTCGGCTTCTGCCTGGCCACTCTAGGAGAGGGAGCCTTGGGGTGGGGGGGCTGATCCTGCAGGGCCCGTGAGATGCTCTTCTCTGCCCCCCTCCTCATGCTAGAATGTGGGCGCTGCTCTTGCCTCCGCCGCCGCAGCAGCAGCCGCCGTCCCGGGCCCCCCCTCACCTTGTTCTTGGCCATGTTGGGGCTGCTCCTCCTCCCGCCCCTCCGTGGGGAACAGCTTAGAGCCGCCGCAGCCTCCGCCGCCAGCCGGCGCGTCGCGTCTCCATGGCAACCCGAGCAGGCCCCAAGGCCGTGGGCGGAGCCTTTCGCCCCGGAAAGGGGCGGGCCTCTGCGAGTGGGCGGGGCTTAGGCAGCCTGGCTGCTAGGCTGGAGCCTGCGGGGCAGGCAGATCATCTGCCTCTGCTCGTTGGGGCCCCTCCTCTTTGCAGGGGAGTGGGTAACATGAGGCAGGGGCCCTGCTTGTGTTTCTCTGTGTGTGTGTCATGTATTTTAAAACGCAGCGTTTGAATAGAGGATGCCGTGTGAGGCAAGAGGGCCCCTGAGCACACTCTGAGCGCTTCTCCCTTCACAGAGGGTGGGGCTGTGGTTCACTTGCAGATCATCTTTTGCATGCAGAAGGTTCCGTGGCGGCGGCATCTCCAGGTGGGATTGGGAAAGGCACCCAAACGGCTGCCAGTCTGTGTAGGCAGTACTCCACCAGATAGACCAGGAGTCTGACTCAACAGAAGGCAATTGAACCAAGATGCCTGCTGCCCCACGACATATTTAGGCAGGGGCGTAGCAAGGTTGGAGAGAGCCCAGAGACAAGATTTTAAAATGTCCCGGTCCCCCACTGAAGCTCAGCTCATGAAGTAAAGAAATCTTAAATGAGGCTGAATTGTGGTAACAAAAAGCATTGTAAATTGTGGGCGATGCAAGTCATTGAATGGTCCTAGAGAAAGACCTGCTGTTCTGGTAGCTCCAGGTCTTAACACTCACATCAGTTTCGGAGGATGAATACAACTGAAGGAAGCCCGGGCGGGTGCGCGGCTGGGGGAGTCAGTCATGTGACAAGGAAGTGGGCCCCCAGACAACGGTCTCCCCTTGCCCTATTATAGTTACACCCCTGTATTTAGGATCAGAGCAGATGGGGCTTCCAGATGACATTTACCCTTCTCTCCTGACCCGTGAAGCATTGCTCTCCTCCATAGGAGCCTGGAGTGTGTCATATATTGCAGCCACTGCGGAGGGACTCAGTGGCAGGACAGAGTTGGAGAGCTGGTCTTGGGGTAGCAAGCATGACTTGTCCCCTTAGCTAAGCAGGGAGAGATTCCTGCCTGCAACCTTGGAGAAGCCTCTGCCAGTCTGTGTAGACAATACTGAGCTAGATGGAACAATGGTCTGTCTCAGTATATGGCAGCTTTTTGTGTTCCTATGGTGTAGTTGCAAATTCAGAAGTGCAGAAGGTGCTCCCTATGACAGCCCCCATGGCCAGATGCCCACCCTGATAGCCAGAGAAACCAAGAAGTGTTGGTGCTATATTCCTGCACATCCCCACTCCACAAAGATCTCCTTTGTGGGAGATCTTTGCAAATTTGAACTCAAGTCCCAATCCAATTCCAGTACAAAAGAGAGACTCTCCAAAGCTTTCCTGGCTCCAGATCCAGTAAGTATTGTGAAGTATTCTCATTCGTAATAATGAAAACAATAATGAAAATACATTTAATGTATTTCTATGGTGGTTCATATAAGGAATAGATTTTATACCAGCCATTCTCCTTTTTAAAAAAATTGTGTTTATTATACCGAATGTATGTATAATTCTTCACATTTTCAAAATACTTCTAAAACAAATGTACGATATGAAAACAATATCTAATATACAACCAACAAGGGAGAGAGAACATACTTTGATATAATAAAAAGAAACACTTACACATATTGATAGCTATGCTATATTGAATATATAACTACTCTAGATATATAATACAGTATTCAATAAAAGCCTGCCATTGTTCAAACAATGCTAATTATCCCTTAGCCCAACTGGCTCTGAAAGTTTGGTCGTACTATATACCATAATTTATTAACCCATATTTTGCAGGTAGGTGGACCATTTTTTCCACCATCTGTTAGCAATTACTAACCTTGCTGCTATTAATGCCACTTTTCTATACTGCTTGGAAACTGCTGCAGCATGTAACTCTTAGGAGCATTACTCTTAGCCATTCTCAAGACAGGAGTCAGGGGTCTTCTTGGGTGCATTACCAACTTGTTGAAAATCATCCTTGGTGCATTTCCAGTCAGGAGCAAGGCGATACTAAAGAGTTAGGAACAACAGATGCTCCAGCTGTCCCTTTTGACCAGGGAGTGGCACACTGACATGAAAGCTGCTCAGGTCTCTTTTAAATGGCTGGTCACATATTGTCAGATGGCTGCATGTGTTGTTCTGCTTCAGGGGTGGCGTTTGCCTTGGCATCTGGCAAATCATTAAAGCCTTGTTCGTTATGTTGTATGAGCGAGCATACAGATGTCTGTACACACACACATCTTTTTGTGTGACTGATTGGACCTGAATTTATTTTAAAAGTGAACCTGGGTACAGGGCCTCAAATGCCTGTAAGTTTCTGGGCAAAATACAAGCTGCTGGTTATAACCTATAATTTAAAGCCCTAAACAGCTTAGGCCCTGGGTATTTAAGAGAATGTCTTCCTCGCCATGAGCCCCATTGCCCATTGAGATCATAAAGGAGCTTTCCAGACTAGCTGCTGGAACAGCAGCAAAATTCCTCCATTCAGGCAAATCACATTCGGATTGTAAACAGTAGGGGGAATAGTCTCGCAGCAACTAACAACCCAACAAAACAGCAACTTTTTCATGCCGGATATATGACATGACATCGTTGCTTTGTATCACAGCAATTAAATTTGCAACAAGGCATTGGCAATGTAAATGGCACCCTGCTGTCCCCGTAAGGACTGCAGTGTCACAAGACGGTGTGGAAGCACACTTCTGAGGTGCGTCCTGACTCCGTTGTAGGCTCTAGTCTGGAAAGATTGTGATGATGTCATCCACCCCAAATCAAGATGGCTAAACTTTTGAGGCACAAGTGCATTAACTTGTGGACAGTCTAACTGATTTGAACCAAATTTGGAACAGCTGTAGTGAGTGACACACAGGGACACCTCAATGGTGCAGTTTGTAATGATGACACCCACCCCAGTCCAAGATGGTGGACACATGAACATTTGAGGCACAAGAGATCTAACTTGTGGACCTCGATTTGCACCAAATTTAGTCCAGAAGTAGAGATAGTGAAAGGAAAGTAGGCTGGTTAGTTCTTTCTAGAACAAGTGGTTTATATTTGTGTTTTAACTTTTTATGCTGTTGTGTGAGCCACCCAGAGACGGAAGTTGGGGGCAGCATACAAATTTGAAAATAAATGAAATAAAATAAAAATAAAATGCATAGTACAGTTAGGAAATGTACTGCTGTACCAGTGTTTACCATAATTTGTGAATCTCTGTAGCTTTGTATGCTGTATACTCATATGAGTGTTGTACATAATGTGTGAATAGGGCTTATGCCTTGTAAAAATGCTGAAATTACTGAGCCCATTCTGGCTGAGGATTAGTATTCCCTCTAACAGGGATTCCTAGATGTTACTCACCACAAATCCCAGCATTCCCAGCTTCAATGACCTTTGGCTGGGGATTCTGGGAGTTGTAGACCACAACATCTGGGAATCTCTGTTAGAGGGAACCCTGCTGGGGATGCTGGGGATTGTAGTCCAGTAACATTTGGGAGCCCAAGGTTGGAAACCCCTGCACTAGGGCATCGGAGGCCAACCTGAGTCTCTTCAGCTGTGGTTGAACTACAACTCTCATCATCCCCAGCTGCAAACTGCTGCTCTCCAGCTGTTGTTAGACTACAACTCCCAGACTATTTGAGGGATGCTGTGGATACTGTCACAGTGGATAAGACATCATCTGAAAGACTTCAATTAGTAATGCGGCATCTATCGACTACTTTTTGTGTGTTCAGAACACTTCTGGACACTTCTGAAGGATCCAGTACTATATAAAGCATCTCCCTATGTTCCTGTGACCAGGAAGTCTTTTGCCCTAATCCCAAATGGCAGCAGCTGGTTGGGGTACTCAGTGGTGAGGAAAAAGCACTTGGAAGCTGCAGGGCTAGTGCTCTGGTAATGGAGCCGGTTGTTCTGGTAAGAACTAATCTGCCTACTTTCCTTTCACTATAATCTTAATTGATAATTACCATCCTCACAAGTTAGTCCACTTGCACCTCAAACGTTCATGCATCTGCCATCTTGAATTGGAGTAGATGACATCATCTCAAACTACACCCTTGAGCCAACCCTATATGTCCCTACACCTGTAGCAAATTTGGTTCAATTAGATTAGGCGATTCACAAGTTAGCCCACTTGCGTCTCAACTATACATGCATCTGCCATATTGAATTGGAGTGGATGTCATCATCACAAACTATACTTTTACAGTGTCCCTTTGTGTCCCTACAGCTGTTGCAAATTTGGTTCAAATTAGTCAGGGAGTTCACAAATTAGCCCTCTTGTGCCTCAAATGTTCACAAGTCCACCATCTTGAATCAGGGTGGATGACATCATTACAGACTACATCACTGAGGTGTCCCTATATGTCACTCACTACTGCTGTAGCAAATTTGGTTCAGGTTGGTTTGGTTTTTCACAAGTTAGTCTACTTGTGCCTCAAATGTTTACGTGTCTGCCATCTTGAATCGGGGTAGATTTCATCACCACGAACTACACCGTTGAGGCATCCCTATGTATTCCTACCAACCTTTACCCAGCTTGGTTCATATTGGTCCATGCATTGCAAAGGGACACACAGAATGCTGGGTGATCTCATAAGCTTACTTTCCTTAAGGAAAGTAGGCTAAAAAGGCTTAAGGCTTTCCCATTCACCTGAATGGGGACATTGGGACATGTTGGCAGGTATGCTCAAGCCCTGGAGGCCTGTGGATCTAATTGCCTCCAACCTACACCCAGATTCTATTATCCCCAACAAACTTGCCAAAAAGCAGCCAGAGGAGGCCTGCCATGAGGCAAAATGAGGCAGCTTCCCCAGGGGGCAGACTTGTGGTGCTATGTAGGGTTACCAACTTACCAGAAAACAACCAACTCCCAATGGTCCAACAGTGGCTTTGTTAGTGTACAGAAATAAGCTGCGGGTGAAGGTTTCCGGTTTCCTGATCAACTGCTAATTCCTGCAGATCAGGTTGCTGCTCAAGAGACAAGAGCAGAACTCAGTTGAAGAGCTGAAGGCCTGAGTGCTATGAAGGGTGGTAAAGTGGGAGACGGGCAGATCTGCCCCAGTCCCTGCACAGTTCTCCCATGCAAGCCCTATTCCAGTGGGGTTTGCAGAGGAGGAGACTGTTCACACAACCGAAAACTGGGTAGGACAAGTGTCCTATTCAGGTTTGAGAACGGTGCATGCTCGGTGCTCCCAATTTTTGGTTGTGTGGGAGCAAACAACTAGGCAGGACGAGTGAGAAGTGATTGTGTGGGAGACAGGAGCTGGGGAGGACAGCACCATCCCACCCAGCTAATGAGCAGGAAGAATGGGACGCTCTTGTGGACGCAGCTTTAAAAGCAGGGACAGCCCCACACAGTCCGACTGCTACTCTATCCTGGCACTGTTCAGCAGAGCAGATACGAAGCAGATACTTGCTGCTCCTTGCTCCCACATGGCCTTGCTTTTCTCCGCCCCAGGTGGCCATGTGCTTGTGGATTCTATTTTTGCGAGGTGACACCCAAGGATGTAACCAGATCGGCTGCAGTCCTCCGCTCGTACATTCCACTCTGGGAACATGGTATTCCATGCGCCTCCCACTCTCCTGCTTCATGCTCGCTTGGGTGAGTCACGGGTCTCTAGCAACCAGAGAGGCCACCTGCCTCCTGCCTGGGCACGGAGCATTTCAGGCCTGCCATTTTCACCCTGTTATTCTGTGGCGCATGCGGGAAACTCTCCCCCCCCCAAAAAAATCTGGGGGTGTCCCGGGACTCGCCTGCTGCCCCCCTCGCTGCTGTTCTGAGGATCGGAGGCCGGGAGGCAGCAGCTCCAGCTTCACGCCTTGGCAGTCCTGGCTTGTCCCGGAGCCAGCCAGACAAAAGGGTTTGTTCTCCAGTCTGAACACTGGAGCATTGTGGTGGAGCAGCAGCAGCAGCGGTGCCGCCTGGCCTTGGCACACCCACACAGTTACGAAAGAGGTGGAGTTTTCTCTTGGCTGTCAGCGTGCCAGCAGCCCCAGCAAGCAGCCAGGGAAAGGCACTTCTAGGAGACGCTCCTTTGTCATCTTGGAGGGAAAAAGGGCCTTTTCCCAGAGGAGGGAGGAAGCCAGGCAGTGAGCAGCAGCAGCAGCAGCAGCAGCAGGAGGGATTCCTTCCTCCCCAGGGCGGTGCAGGCACAGCTGACGCCAGAGATCTCTTTCAGTGCCAGTCCAGGAGGTGGAGGTGGTGAAACCCACTGCAGGGCCTGGAGGTGCAGCTCTCCCCCCACCGTGACCCCCCTGACTGATACCCTCTTGCTGGGCTGCTGGCAGAAGAGGGAGGAATCGCACGCCGCCAGGTCACCTGCTGCTGAGATGGGCAATGGCATGAACAAGGTACAGTTGATACTGCCGGGGACGGGGCAAAGCAAACTTGGTCTATCCAAGAATGCTGTTGTGGATGTCAGTCTGTGGGTTGTTTACTTAAAGGCCCTCAACGTTCCTCAGGCAAGTTTTGCAAAGTTTTTAAGGCGCCCGATGCCTCTGATTTAGGGTGCTTGCTGCTCACGCCTTCCTTCGTACAGGCGAATTTCCCATCCTTGGGTCCTCAGATGTTGTTGGACTACAGCCCCAATCATCTCCAAAGGCCATTGTAGCTGGGGATGAGAGGAGTTGTAGTCCCACCACACCTGGGGACCCCTGGTTGGGAACCAACCTCTGCCGTAACACATTTCCGCCTCCCTTCAGTGCTGCTTATTGGGTTGGCTGAAGAGTGGGCAGAGAGTGCTAAAAAGGTCCCCATTCCAGCAGTACAGCCTTACGGATGGAGTCGCTTTCCATCCATAAGGCAGTATTATGGTGTGGTGGGGTCGTTCATATGGGGCCAGGGTGTGGTGCTTGCTCCAGATGAATAAATCCAGAACTGAATGGCACGGCCGAGTGTCTGCACCAGAAATCCCTGACCTGGTCCTTCTACCCACCCATTCCTGAAGGCCCCAAGTCATTTGCAAGGGCAGCCCAAGCACAGGGCTACCGATGCATAAAGGAACGGTTGCCACTGATTCATAAGCCACCGCGGGGAAGAGGCACTCCATGCCACCGCTGGGAATCCAGTGGCAAAGAGGGGTCAGAGCACCTGCCAGCTCATGTGGGAAACCCTTGGCGCTGCCTTCTACTGAGTCTGACCCCTGCTGCATCTAGGTCAGTGTTGTCTGTATACTACTGTATGCTCCAGTTTCATGCTTATACGTGGGGCAGGAGAAGCCTCCCGCCCTCATTCAGCAGCTGTGCACTCTCCCATTCTCTGCTCCTGTGTGAATTTAAAAAAAGATCAGAGGTGCTGGCAGTGATTATGTGCTAAGCAGCAGCTGGTCAGGGGGCTTCCTCCCTCCTAGCCAGCAGCTGTGCCCAGGTGTGAGTGAGGGCTTGGCTGCAGCTGGTCCTCTGTCAGGCCATTTGCTGCCACAAAATAAGGTCTTTCACGAGAGTGACTGGTCCCACTCCTAGTCTCTAAACCCTCTCCTCTGTCTTTCAAAAACAATATCAAAACTCAGTCATGTGGCCAATAAAACAGGCAGGTAGGTGTGGGTGGGGCTAAAACAACAGAGACACCAATAAAATAGTATAAAAACAATAACAGGTTTACTATAAAAGGTTGCAAAAATTAAAAAAACAGGGCAGGAACAAATGTTGAAAAGTTCAGTTGGCAAGAGTACAGAGTTCAAAATACAAAATTAACAAGATTGCTAGCCTTCTCTCCCAAGGCCTAGCAGGTTCCCGTAGGGCCACCCCCTCACTGCAACCTTCCCTAGCAGTTCCAGCCCAACCCTACCCTAGTGGTGTTCCAGCCTTCCAGCTCACACGACACTCAGTAGCTCACTCACTTGCACACGCAGCTCGCTCGCTCCCACCTCCCACAACACTCAGCAGCTTGCACACTTGCACTCACACTCGCAGCCAGCTCACTAGCTCGCTCATCAGCCTCTTCTCCCTCAGCCCTCCCAAAGGGATACCTTACCCAGTCAGGGAGTTTCTTCCCTCAGGCAGCCAGAGTCTTCTCCTGTCTCTGCCTGGAAGCTTTGCAGACAGCAGGCTTTACTGTGGATTTACCGTGAGGCTTTACTGCAAGTTTGGGGCATCACAGATACTCCGATGCAGAATGAGGATTTTATCAACCCAGACATAAATTGGGATTGGTTCCAATATGGAGGGGAAACCCTGAATTGTGTGTGAATTGCTCTCTGAAATATTGCATGGACTTGGGGGTAAATCTGGCTGATATGCACACTGCACACTGACCCTCCCAAGGTAAAGTCATAGTAAAGTCAAAGTCTGAAAAAGCTCCTGGGCACTTTCCAGATTAGACCCTGTAGAGGGGTCACGACGTCTCTGGGAAGTGTGTTTCCACGCTTCCTGTGTTGTGACACCGCAGCCCCTATGCTGTCAGCAGGGTGCTGTTCACATTTCGGATGCCTTGTTTCGGATTTCATCACTGCAATTTATTGCTATAACGTTGTATGTCTGGTGTAAAAAGATTGCTGTATTTTCCAGTTGTTAGTTTTCGCGAGACTGCT
The DNA here is from genome assembly GCF_027244095.1 of Hemicordylus capensis. Classification (NCBI taxonomy): domain Eukaryota; kingdom Metazoa; phylum Chordata; class Lepidosauria; order Squamata; family Cordylidae; genus Hemicordylus; species Hemicordylus capensis. Next base: position 4,786,138 of record NC_069660.1, read on the forward strand.
CCCCCTGCTGGGCCCTTTGCTATTTACATTTTGAATGTGATTTGCCTGAACTGAAGCATTTTGCCGCTGTTGAGCGGGTAACCTGGAAAATGCCCTGGAGACCACCAATCACAACACATGGCAACTTTTACTCCAAAACTCTACAGCACCAACTTTTACCTCAGACTTGGCTGCTAGTAGGACATGCACGAAGTGTTTCATGCACATGCAGGGGGTGGGAGCGGGCACTTTAAAAGGAGGAAGGCAGGTCTGACCTGCCCCTCTGACATTCCTGCACCAGCCCCTACAGCGCTGTCAGTATTAAACAGCAGTGCTATCTGTTCTGAAAAGCCGCGCTGCAGGGCTGCTTCCTGCTTGGGAACAGGAAGTTCCCTGTTCCCAGCAGCGCGCGTGCAGCGATGACGCACACATGGCATCTTTGCATGCGCAGGTGCCATTTGCATGGTCAGCAACACCCTATCTGTTTTCAGAACAGACAGCACAGCTGTTTAATACTGGCAGTGCCGTGATGGGGCGACGGAGGGGGACCTGCCTTCCTCCTTTTAAAGCGCCTGCTCGCTGCCCACCAAAACGATTTTAACGGGAAGGAGTGATTCCTTCCCACCAAGTCTTTAATGAGGTAGGAGGGAAAGCCCTACTGCTATGACTTATATGCTGTACCTCTTTTCAACAGAAGTTCTCAGAGTGGTTTACGTAGATAAATAAACAATAAATAAGATGGCTCCCTGTCCCCCAAGTGCTGGAAAGAGGCGATTCTCACGATCGCCAAAAAGCGGGCTAAGGGAACGTAGCCAGCTTTCTGGCTACCGTGAGAACCACTGGGCTCGCAGGCCAGCCCAATTGCTCTCAAGCGGGCCACCCGCTTAAGTACCCCTCCCCTAAGCCCAGGTTAGCAGAGCCGGCAGTCGTGTGGGTCGTGTGGGTGGCCGGTTCAGCCACCCGGAGCAGACTGGCTGGTTGTCTTCGGGGAGAGCGGGCTAAGCCCACTCTATGCGCTAACCCTCTCCAGGCAGGTCTTGTTGATCGTGAGACCCTCCTCACCATCTAAAAAGGAACATAACAAGGTAGACACCAGCAATAGTCACTTGAAGGATGCTATCATGCTGGGGTTGGACAGGGCCAGTTGCTCTCCCCCTGCCTAACGTAAAAGATCTACCACTTCAAGAGGTGGCACTTTGCTCAGTAAGCAGGGAAAGGTTATTCCACCCTCCAACTCCGCTGTGGCTTAGCATAAAATCACAGACAGCACTTCCGGCCTTGTTTTTAGCTGTCGGACAATCGGGAAACAGGTGTGCGCACAGAAGGCTTCTTCCACACTATTCATAATCATGAGATTATGCCTACTGACTGGCAGCAGCGCCCCAGAGTTTCAGGCCCAGCAGGGTCTTTTCCAGCCCTACATGGGGATGCGGCCGGGGATTGGACCTGGGCCCTTCGGCATGCAAAGCAGCTGCTACAGGCTAGGGCTGTGCACAGTGCTCATGATCAGGATCAACCTGATCCCTCATGCATTTGATCCAGGAGTGCATGAAGCCAATAGATTGGCTCAATGCACCGAGGTGGGAATGGGAGGCTTTGGCTTAGCTTTCCTGAAGATCTGGCGTTGCCTGAAGAAAGCGGCAACTGGGAAGGTGGAAGCAGCAGTGATTCCAATCACCCTCTTTCCTTCCAACCTCTCGCCCTAGAATGCACGAGGGCAGGATCAGGAAGCAACGTCATGGCATTGCGATGCCTCCTCTTCCTGGTGGGGTACTGGGGAAAGAAAGTGGCTGCACTCTTACAGGGCACAGCTATTTCCCCCGCCAGGCATGCACCAAGGAAAGGGCATGGCGTCATGGTGTTGTTGCTTCCTGCCCTGGTGCATTCTAGGGCAAGAAGATGGAGGGAAAGGCAGAGATTTGCTTTCTTCGAGGAATGCCAGATCTTCTTCAGGAAAGCCAAACCCCACCCCACCCCACCGACCAATCCTCCCGGGGGCTCCATGCAATGCCAATCGGATACAGCACCTCATCAAATCTATTTTCAGTATCAGGGACATTTTTCATTGGAATCATGTTCTGGTGAAAAATGCCCCGCTAAAGCTTGCATCGCACCGAACTGATTACCAGACTGAGTTGACGCACACCCCTACTACAGTCCGTCCCTGCAGACAATACCCCTAATTCCACACCGTTCTAACCTTCGCCACATCTGTCCTGCCAGGGTGCTGGGTATGTCTATACCACAGATTTCGTCTGATTTGATGGGCATTGCTTCTCCCCAGGGAATTGTCTCTCCATGAAGCTGTCTAGGAGGATCCCTGACAAAGGGTTCATAGTAGCCTGCCTCACTAAAGTCTAATTCCCAGGATCCTTCAAGGGGAGCCATCATGTTAAACAGGAATAAAACTAATATGGGTTGGTAGTGCAGCCTCACACTCCACTGGTCACCATGGCTCTGCTGCATATACTCCTGACAACGGCATCAATTCCCTTCTGCTACCGCAGACTTTACCCCCCTATTCTGCTGCATAGAATGAACCTGACGTATCAGATGCTGCCTTGCAGTTCGCCACATGCTCAGTTCACGGCTTAGTTAGCACATCATTGGAGGTGTGTGGGGGGAGCACACTGCTCTGGAGTGGGTTGGGGGGCACCAGAGCTGTAGGCCAAGCTTGGATGCCCAGATGTTGTTGAACTACAAATCCCATCATCCCTAGCCACAGTGGCTGGGGGGGAGTTGCACTGAAGAGAGTTATAGTCCAACACATCTGGGAACCACCTCCAGCCTCAGAGGCACGATGCCTCTCAATACCAGTGGCAAGGGAGCAACAGCAGGCACATACCTCCTGCCTGGGGGCTCCCCAGAGGCATCTGGTAGGCCGGACGAGGAGATGAGCCATGGGCCTGATCCAGCAGGGCAGTTCTCCCCCCTCCCCACTTTTTTCTTTTTATTTACTGTTTTTTTACATTTTGTATTTTATATACATCTTTCCCTGTTTCCTCCCACCTGCCCCAACCCCAAATCTGACCTTTCCTCCTCCCCTAGCCAGCCTTTGTGCACTGTGCTGGCTGTGCGGAGGTGGGGAAAGAAAGGAGAGATAGGGAGAAAGAGAGAGAAGGAGAGAAGGAGAGACACACCATTGCAAGCAGGGCAGTTCTTATGACCCAGGGTTGGAAATCCCTGCTGTAGGCTGGTCACAAATTGAACACTCTCATGTCTGCAGAGTAACTGGTGCCTGGCAAAGAGGGCAGAGCATCACAAAGATAAGGAGGGCAGAGTGGCTTCCCTCCCTGTCCACCTCCTGTTCCTACGCAGCAAACAGTGGCTTTTGATTAGAAAGTTCAAGGTGCTGCCATTCATGCCACTCCAGGCTTTCCTGTCTGTTGTGATGCTTTTCAATTTCACCTGAGACACACTTCCACATCAGAAAGGTTGCTGTGCAAACACCACACAGCCGTCCTGGATTCTGGGTCAGCTGAGGGCACAGATGAGGAACCGTCTTCCTTCCTTCCTTCCTTCCTTCCTTCCTTCCTTCCTTCCCACAGCTTTTCAGTGAAAAAGTTCTCAAAGCAGTTTACATAGGAGAAGAAAAAGAAGCGGGTTGTCTGTCCCCAGGGCTCACCAGAACCCATGAGAAAACCAGTGAGGAAAGAAAAACTGCAGTCCTGGCAAGGATGGGGAAGCGAGAGTGATGCTGATTCTTGAACAGTGTGGGAAGCAATGGGGAGGGGGATATAATGTGGGGAGGGAGTGGAGACCAAGAGGGGAGAAGCCCCTGCTGGCTAGATCTGCTCTCCCAGGACACCCAGCAACTGCAGCTTATGGACACCCTTCTTCTTGTATCTCACAGGTTCTCCCTGGACTTTATCTTGGGAACTTCATTGGTGAGTGAGCAAGCGCTACAGATGCTGGGTGGGGAAAGAGAGGCCTGCGCGGCCTCCAGGTTCTGCTTCAGTGCTGGCACCTCTTATTTGGACACAGCATGCATCTTTAAAAGATGAGTGGCAGGCAGAAAGCTGTCATATGCTGCTTCTCCTGCTGTTGCATTTCCATGGCAGAGTAGATTTCACCTGTTGTACCTCCAGAAAATCACAACCTTACTCTGGCATCTTCTTTCGCATGTCCGGGCATGGTGCTTCTGTGGCATGTCTAGTGCACTGCTAAATACATGTTAGGCAGCCATAGGAGTTGCAACCGTGATCTCTTGCTCTGCTTGTGTGGCAGTTTACAATGTGCTAGCTAGTTTACAATTTGCTAGTCTCAGCATTTGCTTTGGAAAGAATGTCAAATGTATCATGGAGAGGGAAAGAAACAGCCTTGGACCACTGCCAGCAGCTTCTCCTCTGTCTGAAATAAGACCTGGGCATTCATCCATCTGGAATGTTAAGAATGGCTTAAGAATGTTGCATTTTCCTACTCACATTCTGAAAATGCACGCATGGAAGGAGCCAGAAAGACAAGTTTCCAGGCTTAGGTCTGATGTGGAGTGATCTGCACAGGGGTGTTTCAGCTCTAGGAGGTGTTCATTTGGCCACCCAATACCCATAGGAACATTCAGAGGCGCACCTAGGTAATTTTGGAGCCTGGACCTTTGGAGGCCCCCCCACTGCAAGTTAAGCATCATTTTTTAACACATAGGTTCTTGAGTGCACAATCCACACTACCCAGGACAGACTAAAGAGGATTTGGGGGCCCCCAGGGGATGTGGAGACCTGGACTTCGGCCCCAAAGTCTAGGGATAAGAGTGCCTCTGGAAACATAGGAAGCTGCCATACTACTACTACTACTACTACTACTACTACTACTACTACAATTTTTTAAATATATACCGCTCTTCAACCAGAGTTCTCAAAGCAGTTTACATAGAAAAATCAACAATACATAAATAAGATGGTCCCCTGTCCCCAAAGGGCCACAATCTAAAAAGACACATGAGGTTGACATCAGCAGCAGCTGCCACTGGAGGGATGCTGTGCTGGGGGTGGATAAGGCAGTTATTTTATCATTAATTACATTTATATCCAGCTTTTCCTCTGAGGAGCTCAGAGTGGTGTACATGGTTATTTTTATCCTCACAACAACCCTGTGAGGTAGGTTAGGCTGAGAGAGAGATGACTGGCCCAGAGTCACCCAGTGAGTTTCATGGTTGAATGGGGATTTGAACTCGGGTCTTCCCGGTCTTAGTCCAACACTCTAACCACTATGCCCTGCTAAATATAAGAGGATCATTACTTTAAAAAGTGCCTCTTAGCTCAGTTAGCAGGGGTCAGACTACTGGTCCAGCTAGCTCAGTATTGTCTTCACAGACTGGCAGCGGCTTCTCCAAGGTTGCAGGCGGAAATCTCTCTCAGCCCTATCTGGGAGATGCTTCCAGGGAGGGAACTTGGGACCTTCTGCTCTTCCCAGAGTGGCTGCTCCATCCCCTGAGGGGGAATCTCTTCCAGTGCTCACACTTCTAGTCTCCCATTCATATGCAACCAGGGCAGGCCCTGCTTCGCTACGGGGACAAGTCATGCTGGCTACCACAAGGCCAGTGTTTTCAAGCTTGGGTCCCCAGACATTGTGGGACTACAGCTCCCAACATCCCCTGCCACAGTGGCCTTTGCCTTTGGCCACTGTGGCAGGGGATGATGGGAGCTGCAGCCCCGCAACGTCTGGGGACCCAAGCTTGAGAAGCTATAAGCCATGCCAGGCAAGATCTCCAGTCAGTAAGATCAGGTAGCCAGTGAGCCTGAGACTGGAGCATCTTCAGGACTGGGCTAGACGGACCCATGCATGATCAGACTTCCTAGAAGGCTTGGAGACCCTTCCGGCAACTGGGCTATTCACCCTGCAGTTTCGCTGCTTTGGGAATCCAGGTAGTTGGGGAGATGAACCCAGTGTCAGGTGACCCAAAGCCCGGAGACCTCTCATGCCACTGAGCGGGTGCCTGCAGCCACCCCCTGGGTGTTCTCCCTTTGCTTTGTGCCATTCCTCTCCAGCTATGGGAAGGGCCCGGCCGCTTCTCTCTCTCTCTCCCTCCCTCCCTCCCTCCCCTCGCAACTGGTCGCTTCATTAAATATTGACCAGGCTCCATTAGCAGCTACGATGTCTTAGTGTTGCTGCAGCTAATGCTTTAGAGCCCTGGGGGCTCACAGCCCCGCCCTCCCCAGCTCCAAGGCGGCTGCACCCATTAGCACACAACCAGCACCTGGTGCCTTCTGGAGCCCCAGCGGGTGAACTCATGGGTGGGGAGAGGGGCGGTCCTCTCGGGCCTCCTCCCGAGCACTGTTTGGCCCACGGCGTAGGGGCAGGTTTGGGTGCGAGGGAGGGAGGGAGGGCAGCAGGGGGAGAGGCGGACACAGCTGGCTTGCGGGGCACAACAGTCCCCTGGGAAGGGCTCTTGTGGCAGCCCCTGTGAAGTGGAGAGGAGGAACTCTGCCTAGCCACACCGCCCCGAACCCCGCCAGCAGTTTCAGCAGAACTCACTCATGCCCATGTTGGTGTGCTTAGAAAGAATCACAACCTGACCAGCTGGTGGCATCAGGGGGCTCACGTGGGCCTTGAACTGCTAATGGGAGCAGCCCAGCCCAGCTGCACACTAGCCACGGATGTCCTTGCTTGGGGTGACCGTATTTGTGGAAGGGGCAATGAAGAAGGAGCTGGGCATCGGGCCATGCAGGCTCTGAGAACGGCAGCCCCGGCATTCTCTGCCAAAGGGGCAGAGGCATAACTGTAATAGGACAAGGGGAGACAGTTGTCTGGGGGCCCACTGGCTCACTGCCTTGGGGGGCCACCCAGAGGCATCTGACTCCCCCAGCTGCGCACCTGCCCAGGCTTCCTTCAGTTGCATTCATCCTCCAAAACTGATGTGAGTGCTAAGACCTGGAGCTACCAGAACAGCACGTCTTTATCTAGGACCATTCAATGACTTGCAGCGTCCACAATTTACAAAACCTTAAAAAAAATAATTTAGGAAGATGTTCTGTTGTGGCACATAGGTTATAGACAGACAGACAGACAGATTTTACTGTGCTTTTTGTGACCACTATTCAGCCTCATTTAAGATTTCTTTACTTCATGAGCTGAGTTTCGGGGGGGGGGGCATTTTAAAATCGTGTCTCTGGGCCCACTCCAGCCTTGCTACACCCCTGCAAAGGGATTCCCAGCCTTGGCTCCCCAGACGTCAATGAACTACAACTCCCATCATCCCCTGGGGATGATGGGAGTTGTAGTCAATGACATCTGGTGGCCCGAGGTTGGGAGCCACAGCAAAACAACATGCCAAGAGAGCCTTAGGGGGCAGCTCTTGGGAAACTGCTGGGTGGGTGGGGCAGGGAGATCTCGACCCTATCACTGAAACCAAGGGCAGGCAACTAGGTGTTTATATAGTACCATCTGTGCACATGGCGCCTTACAACAGATGAGAGGGCAGGTTCCTGCTTTGAGGGACTCGCGGTCTAGAAACAGGCACAAGGGAGATGACAGAGGAAGTGGAGGCAAGTGGGAGCAGGAGAAGCAGGGGAAGCATCTACAGACACTTGGCTTCATTGCAGTTAAGGATGGAGTTAGGAGGTTGTCCAATTAAAGGGAAAAGCTGCAGCGGGGAAATGCTTGACTAACAAGCAGAAGGTTGCCAGTTCAAATCCCCGCTGGTACTATATCGGGCAGCAGCGATCTAGGAAGATGTTGAAAGGCATCATCTCACACTGTGCGGGAGGTGGCAATGGTCAACCCCTCCTGTATTCTACCAAAGAAAACCACAGGGCTCTGTGGGTGCCAGGAGTCGACACCGACTCGATGGCACACTTTACAAGCATAGTTATGGGTGTGGCAACTCCAACTGAACTCCAAAAAGCAAGGAAATTCAATGGCCTGTAATGTTCATGCCATGAGGGCATGAGAGCTGATGTCTAGTCTGAAATGTTGGACTGGCCTGCAAAATCATAACCATGGAAACACAACTTCCCCAATCCTATGCATGTTTACTCAGAAGTAAGTCCCACTGGGTTCAAGTAAGTCTGCATAGGATTACAGCCTGAACCTACCCGCCTTCTCACGTCAAGAGCTGAACTGGGAGAGTGTTCTGACTGTGAGCGTAAGTTATGACAGGGGTTCCTCACTCTGGGACTCCAGATGTTGCTGGCTACAAGTCCTACTATCCCCAGCCACAATGGCCAGTGGCAGGAGATACTGGAAGCAGGAGATACTGGAAGCAACAACATCTGGGGACCCAAGGTTGGGGACCCCTGAACTATGGGGACAAAGCCCCCGGTTCAAATCCCACCATGCAGGGTGAACATGGCCTTAGACAGACCTGTGCTTCTCAACTCCCTCCCCCCATATCTGGGTCTGATAATACAGTGGGGTGCTGTGGGTAATGAATAAAACTAAAACTAACTGAAATACTATTTCTGTGTTTTGCTTCTGCTTCCTTCTTCTAGATGCCAAAGACCTGGACCAGCTGAGCCGGCACAAAATCACCCATATTGTTTCCATCCATGAATCCCCACAGCCACATATTCCGGTACGAATGCTGAAGGGCAGCCCCATCATGAGAGGATGTGAGGCACTGCCTCAGGAGTCAGATCCTGCATATACGTATTGGGTGGTGGGGAGAGAATGGGGAGGTCTGGGGGGCAGGAGGACAAGTGCCCCCCTCTATGTCTGTTTCAGAAATCTAACACTGGGGCACTGCTCATCCATTCGGAAATGCACTTCGCCCCTTCTGTGCCCCTCTCAAAGATTTTTCTGCTGCCACCGCTGGATCTGACACGGAGGACCCAAGCTACCGGAATGTTCTCCTGTGCAATGGCATTGAAACAATTGGGAGCATTTTTAAGCTGTTAAATGGATGGCAGGGAGGGGGTTTCTTGCAGGGAATTCAGAGCAGGCTCGAACAGTGTGGGGAATGTCTAGGGGCCTTTGGGAAGCTCAGGCAGTGAAACCGGTTTCAGACAGGCCAAAGTTGGAAGCACAGGCAGGGCCTGGAATTGCCCAGCTGCTCTTGAAGTGTCTGCCCAGCTTTGGAGGAAGGTAGAGAGAAGGCGCATTTCAACCTGTGTCTGTCCTTTTCAGGGAATCACTTACCTTCGCATCGCTCTGCCGGATACCCCAGAGGCAAACATGTAAGTAGCAACTGGAAAGCAAAGGAGGGAAATAACAGCTCGCCGATCTCCTGAGAGCAATGGAAGAAGCGTAAAGATTTCCATTCAATATTAGGAAGAACTCCTAAGGGGGGCGGGCGGGAGGAAGTCAGCAATGGAATACATTACCTAGAGCAGAACTGCATTCTGAGAAGAAGCTACTCTTTCCTTGTATCTTGGAAAGTAGAACCAGAGGTGTAACTAGGGAAAACGGTGCCCAGGGCAAGCACTGAAATGGCGCCCCCCCCGCACCACCCCCGCCACCCCCCCAACATACTACATTATACTTAGGTTTTTCCTCACAAGCGCCCGCCGCCGCCAAGCCAGGCCACTGACTGGCCGCCAGGCGCCAGCAAACCAATGGGGGGGGCGCAGGCAGCACGGAAGGGACCGCTCGTGGGGAAGGGGGCACCGACGCGCTCCCTTGACTGCTGCAGCGCTGCTGCACTGAGCAGGAAACATTTGTATTAACAAAAAATTAAAAAAAAAATTAAAAATTTGGTCATGGCGGCGCCCCCCACGTGACCAGAAAAGATGGCGCCCGGGGCACGTGCCCCCCCTGCCCCCCTATAGTTACGCCTCTGAGTAGAACTGTAGTGCAGAAGGGTGGGGTCTTCTTGGGATGCAAGAGCTGGCTGCATGTGGCACTATGAAAACTGCATGAGATCCCTGCTTGTTATGTGTACAAAAGATAAGATTCTGTGCTAGGAAGGAGCATCTGTACAGAGGAGTGGTTTCTTGGGGTTAGGGATATGCACAAAATGGATTTTGTGTTCTGTTATGAGCTTGAAATGAAATGCAGATGGCTGAAACATTTCATCAAAACAGCAGTCGGCTGTTTCAACGGAACAAATTCAAAATGTTTTGAGTGTTTCATCCATAGGGAACAATGGGGAAACTCAATACAACCCATTGTTCCCCATGGGTAGCTCCTAGGGACACCAAAATGAGTTGAGTGGTAGGGCATAAAGGGTGATACCTACCACCTAACCCCTCCCCCCCACACACAAAAGGGCGAGTAGGCGATTTAAAACAAATTTTTAATCTTTCCTTCAAACCCCATTGGAGCCATAGGAACAAGCTGCATTCACAGAGCGCATTGAACACACAAGTTTTGTATTACAATTTGCAATGCATTTTGCAACCCTGCCTTGAAAAACACGGCAGAAGCACACAGTAAAAGGGAATCTTTCCCTTCTAACACAGAATACACACTTCAAACACAGTCCAAAAATGGCCAAAAAAGAATCACTGACCCCAAATCCACAGCCAGCCACAGTGCCTGCACTGCAGTAACATCACTGACACAAGTTGCTCTCTCAGACACAATTATGACTCCTTATGTTACTTCCTAGCATTGCAACAGCTGCCATAGCAGCACCCTTATTTAGCAGGAAGCATAGCCCTAAGCTCAACTAGAGCAACTTCAGCCACATTTTGACTGAGTGGATCTTGCAACGCAGATTGCAGAGCAGACCAGAGCAGTGAGTGAAGCACAAGTTAGTCTCAAGGCCAGACATGGAGCTCATCACAGCAATCACCAAGAAAGATCACACACACACACAGCTGCTGCTGCTGCTGCTGTTCATTTCTCGCTGCAACACTATCTCACAACCAAACCAAACCAGAACTTAGGGAAGGAAGGCACTCAAGTTCTGCCTTTGTCACTCTGAGATCCAGCAAAATCAGATAGTTATAGCAGAAAATTATAGCAGCATATTATAGCAACAATAGCACAGTATATTATATTCAGTGATGAGAAAAGAAAACCACAAAATCAAACCTTCCTTCCCTTCTTCAAGAGAGGCACACTACAAGGGCTCTCTCTGCCTCCCAGTCCCTTTGAATACATTTTGGAATTCCCAATCAGCAAGGGAAAAACAGGCCCCCAAAATGGTGCTTGAAATGCTGAAATTTTTCAAAATGGGGCCCAAGCTCAAAACAGACCTTTTATTTAAAGGGTGTTCTGTTTTGAGCTTGAAACGGCCCATTTTGAATTGAAACATTTTGACGTTGAAATGTCCTGCCCTTCCCTACTTAAGGTGCCCTATCACAGCAACATCCCTAAAAAAACCAAGTAGTCCAAGGGGCTGTTCAGACGGCAATAAAATGTGGGATCTGCAAAGCTTTTGCAGAAATTCCAAGCCCAACCTTACTGTACAGACAGCCGCATCCTAATGAACTGGGGGTGACAAATGAGACACAGCTGCCTCTAGTTCCCAGCAGCCCACGTGCTCCTGTTTCTCCCATCCTACCCTGCTCAGCATTAATGAGAGCTGTGCTGCCTGCACAGCTCTACCTGATGAATGGCTAGCCTGCAGGCAACACAGCTCTCGTTAAGGTGGGGCAGGATGGGAGAAACAGGCACAAACGGGCTGCTGGGAACCCAAGGCAGCTGCATCTCAGTTGGCACCCCCGGCTTGTTAGGATGCTAGGGAGGTGCACAAATGGCTCGTGCAGTCACAGGCAGGGTGGGGGTCGGTTCCTTTAAAAAGCAAGTAAGCAGGACCTCCTCTGCCACCCTGACTCCTCTCCGCTGCCCCTTTTGAAGAGCGAGTGCCACATTTGGAAAAGTGGAGGAACAGCAGAGGAACAGGTAAGACCCTGTTTACCTGCTTTTAAAAAGAACTGACCCCTGCCCCGCCAAACTGCTCTGAATGCACATCCCTAAGGAGGCACCAAACTGGTTTGGGCACAAACCTATAAGATGCTGCTGTCTGTACGGTAAGATTGTGCCTGTAATTTATGCCAAGGTTTTGCTGAGTCTATGCCGTCTGGAAAGCTCCCAAGACTGCCTGGTTTTTTAGGGATGCTGCTGAGATAGGGAACCCTGAGAAGCATGTTGGGGGAAGGTTAGAGTCACACCCTAGGAAAAACTGCAGCCTCGCCAACTCTTGTGCATTTAGCAGCAACATGATCTGCGGAAATCTGCCGCTGAAGTGTTTTGTGGTATGGAGATTGGCAGGATCACCTGCTACCATCTGCAGATCAAGCTGCTGGTAAATGCACAGCTACAGTGACCTGCTGAAAAGTTGGCAACTTTAAGGGGAATATCTCTCTCAGCTGCTCCCACTCCAGCCTCTCCTTCCCTTCTAGGAAGTAAGAAACATGGAGATTGGGGAGAAAGGGTTTCTGCACCAAGCTGGGTTGTCAGCATTTTCTCGAGAACTCTTGTGCCTTAAACCAAGGGTTCTCAACCGTGGCCCCCTAGATCTTGTTGGACTACAACCCCAATCACCTCCTGCCACAAAGCCATTCTGCCTGGGGATGATGGGAGTTGTAGTCCAACCACATCTGGGGAAACCAAGATTGAGAACCCTGCCTTATAGAGGGCAGAAATCCAGCAGGGATAGCTTTCTGTATCTCTGTAGTGGGGATAGCTGCATCTACCTGGTTCCTGCTGGTCATGCAGCAACACTGAAAGGGTGGCAGCTATTGCCCTGACAGTCGTACACAGATGGGGACTCTCTGCCTTCCTTGATGGTCCAGGAATGTGGTAGGAAATTGATATGGCTCAGGTTACTACTGGCTATTTGGAGAGGGACAACTGACTTGGAATCACATCACAAAGCCATATTTCAGTTCCAACCATTTGTGTTTTATGTGTGTATTCTGGGGCGGCAGGGGGCATTACCTGTTTCTGGTGGGGTCCTGTGCCTAGCAGCTGCACACCAGGCAGAAATTCCAATGGTGAAGCTTCTAGCACAGAGATGCAGTGATTAGGAAACTTCATTCCTTGGAACTCTGCCAGGAAAAGAGACAACAATCCTGTGCTAGTCTGTACATCATGGTTACATTTTTGGAACGGAAAATGGTGCTTTAGAGAAGGTGTGTCGCAGAGAAGTAGACGTACTGCTCAGGCACAGGCTGAATCCCAGTAAACAAGATCACTTATATAATCGAGTTGCCCGAAGCAATATCTAGACAGCATCATTTTACTCCATTTTTCAGTGGTGTGATTTGTTCAGTCCTCCCAGCTCAAACAAGCAAAAACAGGTCAGGAAGTTTGATTCTGTTTTCTGTGAATGTGGAACCAGAGCTGAAATCCAAATCCACATCTTGATGGAAATTTTAGAACTCTGTTTTCATACTAGGCATTTCATAAGCAACTGTGAGCTTTCTGATCTCTCTGCAAAAAAAAAAAAAAAGAGTGTGTGCGTGTGTGTGTGTGTGTGTGTGTGCGTGCGCGCGCCAATATGGCTCCCAGAAAATCACAGCAAAATCTTTGCATTGATCAATTTCTATTGGTGGTAGAGAATGTAAGTCTTTTGGCTTACACAGAGCTCTTCATTAGGCAAAATAAGCAAAGGAAATATCCCACCCACACGGGCCCAAGCATGGCCTAATCCAATGATTTCCAAACTATGGGGTGGAAAACCACTTACTCTGAGGGCAAGGGGCACCAGGAGGGCAATGTGAAGTTCCAGAGAAGGATTTATTTATTATTTATTTAGTACATTTCCATACCACCCCATACAAAAAAGTCCATGGGTGGTTCACAATCTAGCCCTGCTAACTGGGTAAAGAGGCACCTTTTACCGTGGTGATTCTCTTTAATTAGCAGGGGGAGAGTAACTGGCCCCCCTATCCACCCCCAGCACAGTACCTCCAGTGACTGTTGCTGGTGTGTGTCTTATGTTTCTTTTTAGAATGTGAGCCCTTTGGGGACAGGGAGCCATCTTATTTGTTTGTTATCTCTCTTTGTAAACCGCCCTGAGCCATTTTTGGAAGGGCGGTATAGAAATCGAATTATTATTATTATTATTATTATTATTATTATTATTATTATTAATAATAACCACCATTAAACCATTAACATGATTAAAACAATTTAAAAATACAAATAAAAACTCTAAAACCTGACACTTTAAAGCTCTGCACTAAAAGCCTGGCTAAACAGGTATGTTTTCAGATCCTTCTTTAAAACATTCAGAGAAGGAGAAACTCTAATTTCATGAGAAAGCGTGTTCCAGAGTTCCAGGGCAACTCTAGAATAGGCTCAGTTTTGATTTGCCACCAAAATGAGCCGGTGGCAACCAACCACAACCGGATCCTAGGATAGCATCCTAAGTCAAGTAGGAGGTTTCCTCCCCTCTTGGCCAAGGGGTGGTTTGAATGCCTACTGACCAAGGACCCTAATAGATTGACATTGGAGCTGTGAGGGTAATGCCCTGGCCTCTGCATTGCTCTGTCATCATCCCAATGTGACTGAGGAAGAAGTGGCTTCTGCTTTGCTCTAACGATTGTTCCAGTGATAACAGGTCTTGTGGTAGCGAGCATGACTTGTCCCCTTTGCTAAGCAGGGTCTGCCCTGGTTTGCATTTGAATGGGAGACTACATGTGAGCACTGTAAGATATTCCCCTCAGGGGGATGGGGACATTCTGGGAAGAGCACCTGCATGCTTGCATGCAGAAGGTTCCAAGTTCCCTCCCTGGCAGCACCTCTAAGATGCTGGAGAAGCCGCTGCCAGTCTGTGTAGACAGTACTGAGCTAGATGGACCAATGGTCTGACTCAGTATAGGGCAGCTTCCTATGTTCCTAACTGTGTGGGCATGCCAGTGATTTCCACAGGGAGGGGCAACAGGGGGACAAAATATGGAGGCTTTATTAGCAGCAGCACCATGAATCTGGAAACAGCAGATTCTGGCAACCTGGCAACTACAACTAATCCCCGAGACCACCTCTGGGCCTAGAGCCTTTGTGTGGTGCTGGCTGACCATGTCTCCTGGGATCCACCTAGGTAAGAGGGGGCCCTAACCTGCAGGCACAGAACCCACAGGTACAGCCACACAGAAACTATGAAGAACATGCCTACTCTTGAAATTCAGGACTGTGGCTTTGTCTTTAATGTTCTGTTCTGCTTTGCTTCCACCCCTCCAGCAAGAAGCACTTCAAAGAATGTATTCATTTTATCCACTCCTGTCGCCTACGGGGAGGAAACTGCCTCGTCCACTGGTATGTTCACTTAAGGTGGTAGCAAATGGGAAGGCAAGCCTCTGTTGGAGCGCTCAAAGGACTGGAGAATGCCCCTTTCCACAAGAGCAATATGTGGTGGTCAAGTGGCCGACCAAGGGCATCTCCTTGTCCACATGATTCGAGAGGTGTTTGCCATAAACACTTGAGTGTAATGATGCAGGATGAGTATCCCTGCAAACACACACACACACAGGCTGAAGCTGGAATTCCCATGGGGATGGAGCCTTGATTCAGAGGTTTGCAGGGTGCATCTTCCAGGGAGCCTGGCGTGTGCCAGCACTTTGTGTTTTAGAACTTAGGTTGCCCCCTGCTCCATCATAATCCCCACCAAAGCGCCTGATGCGGTTTTGCTGCTGTTCTTCGAACTGTAGCCACACTGTGGGAGTCTTGCGATAGGGACAGTAAAGACGGGAGGTTCTGATCCCTTCTCCTCCCGACTCTCTGCAGCCTTGCAGGGATCTCTCGCAGCACGACCATCGTCCTGGTTTACGTCATGGCGGTGACGCAGCTGAGCTGGCAGGAAGCGCTGGAAGCCGTCAAGGCGGTACGGCCGGTCGCCAACCCCAATCCGGGCTTCCGCCAGCAGCTAAAGGAGTATGAGGGCAGCAGGTCTGCCAGGAAGGTGAGAGCCAGAGGCTGGCGGCGGGGTGGGTGGGTGGGCGGCAGCCGAGATTTAATCCCAAACATACGGAGTGAGGAAGAAGCCAGCCAGGCCATAGGCCCTGTGTTGCTCCAAGGAAGAGAGCAGTACCTGCAATCCCTTTGGGAATATCCGAAAGCAGACTCAGGTTCCAGAGCTGCTTGTTCCCACAGGAAAGGAGCATTCATAGCTCAGTAGTAGAATCCATGCCTTGCATGCAGAAGGTCCCAGGTGCAATCCCTGGCAGCGTCTCTAGGTGGGGCTTGGGAAAACCCCTGTCTGGAGCCCTGGAGAGCTGCTACCAGTCAGTGTAGAGAGTACTGAACTAGGTGGGCCAATGCTTGGCTCAGCAAAAGGCAGCCTCCGGTTTCACCTTGGGGGGTGGGGCTGAAGCTCAGAGAGGGCCTGCCCTCAACTCCTGCCTGAAGGCTTCCAGCGGCATCTGGTGGGCCACTGTGTGAAACTAGATGGGCCTCCTTGGGCCTGATCCAGCAGGTCTGTTCTGATGTTCTTAAGATGGAAGTAGGAAGATGGTGGTTCCTTTACTTTCTCTCCTGAGTGCCTGGGCTAAAACAAGGCAGAACACATGTTCACAAGTTCATGGGATGACGTCACGTCCTCTTGTGTTATGGAAGTGGGGGTTGAGACAGGATTGCCCCTTGACATGGACGCTTCTAGTTTATCTATTAAATCTCTTGGCTGCTCCACAAGAAAGCTCTCTGAGCAGTTCATAACAGAATACAAAAAGGTGGCAGCAGGGTGAGCTGGAAAGCATCTGTTTCACACCTCCCAGCAGCCATACACTGTTTTATTTCTTTATTAATTCATAAGAACATAAGAACAGCCCTGCTGGACCAGGCCCAAGGCCCATCTAATCCAGCATCCTGTTTTGCACAGTGGCCCACCAGATGCCTCTGGGGAGCCCACAGGCAGGAGTTGAGGGCAGGCCCTCTCTCCTGCTGTTACTCCCCTGCAACTGGTACTCAGAGGCATCTTACCTCTGAGGCTGGAGGTGGCCTATAGCCCTTCGACTAGTACCCGTTGATAGACCTCTCCTCCATGAAGTGATACAAACCCCTCTTAAAGCCATCCAGGTTATTGACTGCCACCACATCTTGTGGCAGAGAATTCCACAAGTTGATTATGTGTTGTGTGAAAAACTACTTCCGTTTTTTGATCCTAAATTTCCTGGCTATCAATTTCATGGAGTGACCCCTGGTTCTAGTGTTATGTGAGAGGGGAAAGAATTTATCTCTATCCACTTTCTCTACACCATGCATGATTTTATGATTTCATTCAGTATATTTGTATACTGCTCCAAACCTAAGCCACTGATCTCTCAGCCTTGTGCCTGCAATATAAAAATAATAATAATAGCATACATTAAAGGGTTCTAATTGAGCAATTGCTGAGATACTGTGCATGTGGGGCACTTTGTCCCCCAAAAGTGCTATATAAATGCAAAGCACTGAAGCCCCCACCGCAAGATATCCCCACTCTGCCTTTTTTGGTCTCATATATGTTCAAGCTTATCTTCATAGTCATAAGGACTAGGAACTTGCTTCTCTTTATTGGATGTGGGTCTGCAGCCTAGACTTCACAGGACAGTCAGTAACCACCGCTTGTGTCCCTGCACAGGTCCACCGGCGACTTGAGCGCAAGTACGGAGCAGTACCCTTTGATGACGAGGAGGAGATCAGGGCCCTGCTCCTGCCTGGCAAAAGGCGCGACGTCTCCAGGCCTGATGGGACTCAGCAGGCTCTGGTGCCAAAGAGCAGGGGTGCCAAGCAGACAGACCCCTTCCTTCAGCGGGTGAAGCAGACCTTCTCCTGCCTCCCTGGGTGCCTAAAATGAGACCTCCCAAGGCATTCTGGGAAAGCACAGAGGCTAACCACAGTAGATTGGCCAAGGCCAAAACCTGGCAAAGGGTGCTCCTGCCGCTGACACCTTGAGCAGAAAACCTCTGTGATGGACACTGAGCACCGCTCAGAAGGTTGAATGTCAGGGCGCTTGTCTTGTCTGCCTCCATCCCTTCCACCTGGGAAATGGAAGTAACTGTTACTGGAGGAAATACTCTGCAGACTCCAAGGGCCTGTTTCTGACAAGAGAGGGCCAGTCAGTGGTGCGTGCCCTAGCTTGCACCATTTGTCAGCACCACACCTGGGACATCTGCTGGCCCAAGACTTTCCAGCGTGGAATCTCTGGCAGGAATTGGCAGTAAAAAAAAACCAAAAACACCTTGCAGTAAAAAAAAGATGACCGCTGTATAGAATAGCCCTTTTCAGACATTATACAAAAGGTGCTCTGCAGCAGTAAAGGTAAAGTGTGCCGTCAAGTCGATTTTGACTCCTGGCGCCCACAGAGCCCTGCGGTTTTCTTTTGGTAGAATACAGGAGGGGTTGACCATGGCCTCCTCCCGCGCAGTCTGAGATGATGCCTTTCAGCACCTTCCTAGATTGCTGCTGCCTGATATAGGGGTTCCCCATAGTCTAATGCCTCTTGCCTCCCTGCATAAGTAAAGTCAAGTAAAGTGTGCCATCAGGTCAATTTCGACTCCTGGCACCCACAGAGCCCTGTGAATACAGGAGGGGCTGACCATTGCCTCCTCCCATGCAGTGTGAAATGATGCCTTTCAGCATCTTCCTATATCGCTGCTGCCTGATACAGTACCAGCGAGGGTTCGACCTGGCAACCTTCTGCTTGTTAGTCAAACATTTCCCCACTGCACCATTCGAGCATCGAAAACGGGGCCGGATGTCCCGCCCTAGCCCCATCAGTCATCCCTGTCAGTGCCCCGCCCACAGTGATGACTGACAGGCCCATGCCTCCCAATCACGGAAACACCCACCCTCAGGTGTGCGGCGTTTTGCCTCTTCAGACAAATCCTGCTCTAACTGCTGGCAGAGGTGATTGACAAAGCTAGGGGTGGGACTTCCGGCCACCTCTAGTACAACGTCTGATTAGGGCTCATGGTGGGGGGGATGAAAAAGCAAGTCGACTGGAAATGGTCCTTGCCCTGCAAATGGCTTCCCTACCCAAAGAGCACATCAGGTCTGTCGGTGTGGAGGTGCAAGATAGAGAAGCAACCCTGATGCACGCTGAGGTGGGGCAAAACAGTAACTGGCAAATGTGCCTGCCAGACTCCAAAGGGAGCCTTTTTCCAGGAGGGCCAGAACGCCGAAAAACAGGAAGCTGCCAGACCAAGTCAGACCACGGGCCCATCTCCCTCAGCATAGTCTGCACTGACTGGCAGTGGCTAGCCCTACCCCAGGGATTGAACCTGGGATCTTCTGCATGCTACGCAGAGCTGCGTCCCCTTAATCAAAATCAAAACTGCGGCAGGTGTTGGGTTAAAGCCTCACCTGGTGGCCCTGATCTGGATGGCTCCCCCATGCTTGGCATTTACATCAAAAGAAACGAGCCCGCCAGGGCCACATGTAGTGCGACCCTCAATGGGTGCAATCCTGAATGGTTGCCCAGAAGGGAAACTTTGGCTGCTGCTGCTGGTCCCACCTCAGAAAAGGCCTCTTCTGCACAGTAGCTATTGAAGGCATATCCGATGTCTGCTCTGAAGCAGGAGCACAGCAGGCCTTGCAACATCCCTCTGTCTTTGCTAAGTGAGACAGCACAGTGCCAACGGACCGGCTCCGGTTGGTCATCAGAGCGCCTTTCCCCTTTGGCATGGTCCCACCCTGACCTCTCCAACCCTGTGAGGCTCCAGGGCCTCACTGGGAAAGAGAAAACAAGCTGGCACGCTCTGGTTATTTCCTGCTGGACGTCCAGCAATGGTCTATGGAAACAGGGGCTTTTCAGAGGCCTTCTCGGGGTCGCTGCATTTCATAGGATTCAAAAGGAAGACACCACCCGCCAGCCCGTCCTCAGGGGAACAAAAATGACGACCCTGCTGGCTCCCTTCCCCAGCAACTCAGCGGCCCCAATGGCTTTTCTCAAGGGAGTGATCCTAACAGAGGTGCCATACTAACAATCTGGGTAAAAAACGATGCTGATGCACCAGCTGCAGCCACAACCCTGGCTTGTCGCGTCTGCTGCTCAGCACTCTCCCCTTTGCAGCCTGCCTGGATACGTCTCCTTTCCAAGAAACTGGCAGAGAGCACAGCTGCTGACCCCAGGTCAGAACTGGGTTTCAGGACCTGCGTCACATGGGGGGGGTGCTGCGGCTGGAATTCCCGCAGCAGAGCCAGTCAGTAGTTCAGTAGCCTGTGCCTGTCAGTGACTGGAGGAGAGCTGTTCTGCCCACAGGCCTGGAAACGGAAAGCTTCCGTGTCAGGCAGGGAAAACGAGGGTGCATGCCCGTGGCAAAGCAAGTTCGAGCCCTGCTTCCCCTGTTGTAAGTAACCTTGCGGCCCACACACGTTTCTTCTACTCCTATAAGCACAAAGTCAAGATTGGTCTCACGTGTGGTGTGCAGATCCGAAAGTGAGAGGTCTTTGCTTTCTTGGCCATTGTACCAGCTGAGCCCCAGTTCAAGAACCACCCCGGGGCTGCTTTTAAAAACCGTTCAGAAACACCTCCCAAAATGCAGTCAAATATTGGTCAAATCTTGACCAAGAACTGAAACCTTTACTGTATTAGAACTGCAATGAAGAGATGGACGCCAATTACCAAACAGGAATGTCTACATTCAAGAGGTCCAGCAAGGGTTGCCACATGCCCAGTACTGTCCCAGACAGTCTAGGAGTCGGACGTCCTGTCCAGCCAGTCCAGGGTGAAGGAAAAGTGTCATCCTGGATACAAAAAGTCCTAGGAATTTGAGCAGGAAGGTTTCTTTAGCACATTTTACCTATTTTTCTGGTGCTTCTCTCCAAGCATTGTAGCCATACAGTGTCAATGTTTAAAACCTCCTATCATTACCCTTTTTCTCTGGCCCCAGGGCTGCTGACAGGCAGGGCTGGCTCTCTGTATGGCTCTGGGAACCCCTTCCCCTCCTTCCTGGGTCCTCTCTAGAGAGTGATGTATAAAGCCTCTGCCTTTATACTGGGCCTCTGTCCATGGTGAAGTATATGGACAGAGAGAGCCCCCTTTTCTCTAGTGGCATCGTTGGGGTCCCACTTCTCTCTAGAATACTTATTGCTTTTAAAAAGTTTATAAACGGTTATTAAACAAAATAAACACTTAATACAGATTTATTTCATTTCTCACCTGCATTTGTCTTATTGCAGTTATATTTATTTCACATATTGGAATTGTGTTGATTGAAGCAAAACACTCTTTAGGCCTTTCCTATGCAAAGGGTAGCACAGGGTAAAAAGTGTGAAACAGCCACCAAGCTCTGTCACTGAGCACTCTTTCCAATCCTGGTCCAACAAGAGAGTTTGAAATTTTGTTCCCCTCCGATGGTTGTGTCCAAAAATTCTGACAAATGCAGCAACTCTAGACAGAAGAGCAGTTCCTAGCTTTTATCCCAGGAATAACCAGGATAACCAAAACTGTTACTAGTTTTTAAAAGACAAGTGCAATTAAATACAAGTTCTTCTAGTAAGAACTAATCTGCCTACTTTCCTTTCACTATCCCTACAACTGGACTAAATTTGATTCAGATCGGTTAGGCAGTTCACAGGTTAGCCCATTTGCACCTCAAAAGTTTACATGTTTGCCATCTGAATTGGGGTGGACGACATCATCACAGACTACATAGCAAAGGTGTCTCTACAACTGTACCCAATTTCTTTCAAATTGGAACAGGCATGATGAAGTTGATAGCGGGGGACAGACACACACAAACAGACACATGGAATGCTAGGTGATCTCCTAAGCTTACTGGAAAATAGGCTTTAAAAATGCAAAAGACAGCATGCATTTTTTGAATTATGTGAAGGGGAAGGGATGTCCGTTTCTAAATGTGTACACACGCTTGCTCATCTGGGGAGGAAGGAGCCCTCACTCTAGAGAACCTGTGATTTTAACAGCTGGTCCCCATTCTGACCTGACACAATCATGTTCTTGGCTTCGTGGAATACTTGGCAATATTTGGCCACAGTCAAGCAACTGAGCGAGTCAACTGACAATATTTGATCGGTCAACTGACTGGCATTCCAGCCCTAAGAGTACAAGCAGCGAGGTCTGTTGCTTGCCCAGACTCTGCTCACAAGTGCTGATCCACAAGAATGGAGGCCAAAATGTGGGTTGAGAATTCATGGGACAAGTTTCTGCACGCAGCCTGGTAACCATGCATCTGCTGCACAACGCAACTCAATATGCCGCCACGAATGTTCCCAACTGCTGACCGATGGTGACATGATAAAACTTAAGCAGGCCCCAGACAAGCTAGAGCTTTTATCATCTGGTGAAAGGGGTGCCTGGTGGAGTCATGCACCTTCCAAGGACATAGCTGGGAGTGTGTGGATACTTGCTGAGTCACATCCTGGCAACCAGCACCTGGCACCTGGCCCTCCCTGCCTGCATGCAGGCAGCCACACTGAAGTGACACCCTTTCTCCTTCCATCCCACAAGCAAGTTCTGCTCTGATCTTTTATGGGATGCCTTGGACGGGACTTTGAGGCACGGATGGAGGTGCAGGGCAGACTGCAGGAGGAAGTGACGGTTCAGGCAGAGAAATCCTGCCTTCTCCCTACCCTGCGAGGAACGCTGGAGTTCTGGTTGTGGTCCAGGGCACTTCTGGACAGACTGCTTGCAGTGTCGTTCTTTCAGTGCCCTTCGCTCTGAGTTGCAAGAGGAACTGGAGCGCTACTTCCACACTGCAGGAGTTATGGGATGCTTCGAGGACAAAGTAAAGAAGTCACATATTGGTCAAATACTTAGTCACCAAAGGTGTTGGACGTCAACTCTCTTTGGCCATTGTGGCTGGAGAACGGTGGGAGTTGTGGAATGATGGGGCCACAGCCCGGGGCAGAGCCTCGGTTTTGCCTGCAAAAGGTCCCCGGTTCAATCCTTGGCAGCAACTCTAAGTACGGCTGGGAAAGACTCCTACCTGAAAGCCCCTGCAGTCAGTGTGGACAATACTGAGCCAGATGGACCAATGGTTTAATTCAGTATAAGGCAGCTTCCTATATACAGGTGAACCCCATTATCCGCGGGGGTTCCGTTCTCTGCAACAGCCGCGGATAATGGGGCATTGTGGCAATGGGAATGCGGGGGGGGGGAGGATTAGGTTTCTGGAGGCTGGGAAATGGGCAAAAAAGGGCAGAAAACAGCAAAACAACAACAACCCCAAAAACCAATAATAGTGAAATAAAGTGCCCTACTGTGCTTCACGGGTCTCCAGCTGTCCAGGAATGCCCCCCCCCGCTCCAATTTCCCCATTTTTCTATGAAAAATAATGGGGGGGATGCTTTTTAAAAAAACAAATGAGCCACAAAATGGCTCCCGGAAATGACCTCTGGGGTTTTAACCCTTTTGTATCTACGGATAATGAGGTCGGGTGGCAATTAGGCGACTGTGGATACGCAGAACTGCAGATAGAGGTGCCACAATTAACAAGGTCAGCCTGCAGTCCCACAACAACTGGGGAGCCAAGACTGGGAGCTCCTGTAATAGAATGCCCCCCTTTTACCCCTCCTATCTCTGTTGTATCTGGGCATGCGCCACTCAGGAACAGTAGTGCTAACCACTGCTCACACATGCAGCCGCACCACGGTTCTCAGATTTTGTGTCAATAAAGCACAGAAATGTTTGAGGATAATAAATGGAAGACAATGTTGAATGAACCACTTT
Source organism: Hemicordylus capensis (assembly GCF_027244095.1). Classification (NCBI taxonomy): domain Eukaryota; kingdom Metazoa; phylum Chordata; class Lepidosauria; order Squamata; family Cordylidae; genus Hemicordylus; species Hemicordylus capensis. The sequence goes on from NC_069660.1 coordinate 4,809,554, forward strand.
GGTAAGAAGGGAACAAGGTGTGACCATCCTGGACTAAACAAACTGTCCAGAAGTGCCTCCGAATCCTTACACGCCTTTGTGGATTATGTGCAACCCCTGGAAAGGAAGGAATGCCCTCATCTCTTGCACAGTAAGAGGCCTCTGTGCCTTTCACCGTGCAACTCCAAAACTTTCCTGTCATTGCACCAACAGTGCAATGACCGCAAAGGAACCCAATATGTATAAACCAATACAAAATCAACATGTGTGTTTTCTGTATCACTCACTCACTGTACAAAAAGGCCTCTGGTGATTTGGGAGCTCCCTCTAGTGGAGAATCTGCTTCTCCTCAGCAGGCGCATCCCTGTATATATCTGCTGTATATATAAGATGACTCAGCAGTTCCATCAGAGCTCCAGCACGAGGCTGATTATCCTGCTGCCTTGGAACAAAGGATGGGTGCATTTTTGGGAGCCCTGAAGAACTGCATTTAAAGGTCTGAGCAGCAAGCAGTACACAGCAATCTCAAAGAGATGCCACCCTGCCTTTCCTGGTTTTCTGGCGTAAGCATTTAGAGCCAATTCTAAGCATGCCTGTGCACTAATTGCTTTTCACACTTGATTACTCAACAGCTGATTGCGTGGACTGTCTCAGCTGAAAGGCATGTGTACAAGTGACCATTTGACCAATGCCTGAAAAGAGGCCTTTTCTGGGGAGCCACTGAAGTTGGGGTCTTTTTAGTTATGGAGTTCAGGGTCACATGCAGGATTCTTCCCATCCCTACCTGCAGCCTCACACACACACACATCGTGAGGTTGACTAGGCATGAGAGAGCAATGGGTCCAGGGTCACCATCATGGCTGAGGGCCTTTAGAGGAGGCTCTCCAGTTGCTGTTGCACTACAATTCCCATCATCCTTGCCACAATTTATTGGGAGGGATGGGAGTTGTAGTCCAGCCACAGCAGGAGAGGCTCAGACTAGCTACCCCTGCACATGTGGTCATCCTTAATACATTATGTTGCCGGGGAGCTTTGAGTGCAACCAAGGTTCCCTCTAAGGTGTGCGCATGCTCACACTTTTTTGATGTCCGCTCAGTTAATTTTAGATCCCACTCAGGTTTAATCAGGAAGTTCCCATTCTGAATGCACGTGTGCACACACTGCCTTCATACTGCTGCCCAGAACAAACCTCATTTCGCACACAGATGAAAAAAATAGAGAGAACACAGAGTGCAACTGAATCCTTCCAAGGTCAACATGGACCCAACTTTACCTGCTTCCTTTCTCTGCCGAAAAGATGCGGGAACAACACTGTGTGGACTGGTCACGGCTGTACCTGATGAATGGCCAACCTGCAGGCAGTGCAGGTCTTGTTAATGACAGGGCGGGAGAGGAGAGAGAGGAGCAACTGGAGGTGCTGGGAATCAGAAGCAGATGAACATTTTTGGGGCCCTCCTGGCTCTCTAAGATAAGCCATTAATGGTCAGCTGTAAGGTAAAGTGTGCCATCAAGTCGATGTTGACTCCTGGTGACCACAAAGCCACGTGGTTGGTAGAATACAGGAGGGGTTTCCCATTGCCTCCTCCCGCGCAGTATGAGATGATGCCTTTCAGCATCTTCCTCTATCGCTGCTGCCCGATATAGGAGTTTCCACATAGTCTGGGAAACATACCAGTGGGGATTTGAACTGGGAACCTCTGGCTTGCTAGAGGGTTGCATTTCCCCGCTGCAGCAACTGACTTCCTATTAATTGACTATGGTCAAATACAGCTCGCTTCCATAAGCCTTCTGCACTGCATCATGGTGCCAACTGCTGCAAAGTTAAGAGGATCCTTTGCTTCCCAGCCCTCTGAGAGTCAGACAGCCCTCATCCAAGCCCTGTTCACTTGTTATTATATTCCACACTCGTGCAATCTGTGTATAATGTGCATTGGTACAGGTCTGTATGCAAAGTGTTATTCACATGTTATGCTAAACACAGGTATAGCAGTACACTCCTTATCTGCACTACGATTGGAGGGACCAATGAATGCAGCCATTCACACAAAAAGATCTGAACAGAGACACAACATCATGTCTGAATAGGGCTGTAGAGGCAGACGCCCGCTGCCCTGCAACTCCCTATTAATGGCTTCACTTCTCCTACCGGCTACGTGCTGAATCTCTCCAGGCATCTGACAAGGAACAGGAGCAAGCATGAAACAAGGGCATGCAAGTTGAGTTCACAGTGGCAAAAGTGCTCCGGCACCAGAGTATCTTTGTGTTTCTGTTTGGGGTGGGGAGAGGGCTCCATACCATGCGGCACGCTGCTCTCTAAAGCTTTTGGGAGGGCCTGGACTCATCCGGGAGTCTTCTAGAAGGCAGTTGCTCTACTCACTCTAGAGGACTTGCTCGAGCCGTTTCCTGTGCCAGAGCAGAACACCTCCAAGGTCACTTCCAGCTCTGAGATTCTATAACTCTATGCAATTAGCATAATACACTTTTTTAAAAAGGAAAAAAACCCTATGATTCAGGCTTTAAACACTTGATGATGGCTTGACAGAGCCAAACACAGCCATTGTTGTCAAAGGCCAAGACCAGTTCAAAGAGCATCTCTTGACACCTTTGGGACCATTTTGAGCTAAATGCGGCACACATTTGTGCAAACACAACCTAAGGCATCAGTCCTGCTGCCAGGCCCAGTCTCCCAGCTGTGGCTGCCCCTCTCTCTCCCCCTCTCCCTCTTACTTACTTACCTCCCTGTGATCTGGTAGAGGAGAGCCTGAGGCATTTGTATTCAAAAGTCATCCCATGAAAAGTGTTCAATTATTCATTCCCGCTAATTGCCACACGGAGCCTGAAATGCACATTAATCGCCTCATCAGCCCGAGAGCTGCTAGATGAAGCCCTCCGAATTGACTCCACAGTCCTGCTCCCCCAATCCCCTCTCCTGCTGCAGCATCAGTGTTTTGACCTCTGACATCCCTGCGAAGGGGTCAAAGGCAGCTTGGAGAGCCAAGGGGTGCTTGGGGGGAGGCATCTTCCGAGTTCCCAGGACGCTTCTTCCAAAGCTCCCGGCTGGATTCTGCAGACCCCACCAGGAGCACAAGAAGCTGCTATCAGGATCAGCGGGCAGTCATCCCCAGCTGAGATGATCTCCTTCATCCCATGGCGGGGGGGGGGGGCGGGGGGAGGCTTCTTGAGAAGTGGATATTATAGAGCTGGAAAACATGCAAGAAGCGGGGAGGGTCTTCTGGCAGAGAGGTGCAGGGATTGGAAAAGCTGCTGGACAGATAACAAATAGTTAGAAATACACGGAGCCTACCTTCTGCTTCTTTTAACTTGGTGGCTCTTATGCAGGACACACACACACAAGCACATGTGCTATGAATTGGGTTTGTATCAGACTGCAAATGCAAAAGTGATTAGAGGGGGACACCAGGAGGACACGTTCATAAACATGGTGGTCTCTCATAAAGCCTTCTTTGCTTCAGAATATACGGGGCGCGGGAGTGAGGAGCGTATCGGTCACAGGGTGAGCTTTGTGTCCTATGCATTAGATTTCCCAAAGAGAAATCACGACACATTTTTCATTAATGCAATGGGTTTGATGGAGCACTTTCAAGTAAGCACACTCAGGATCGTAGCCTGGTTTAAATCCCCGTTGATGACTCAGCAACAGGTCCAGCAGCACTACAAAGGCAAGTGAGTGTGTGTCTTTGTGCGTTTGCCCGAGGTTCGGTCCCCCAGCGCCGCACTCTGCTGCGGGCGGGAGGGAGGGAGGCAACCCACCTGGCCCGTCGGACCTGTTTGAGGAAGGGAGGGGCGCCTGTCCCAGCCTGCTTCCCACGCGGCGAGGTGCAGCAGGGAGGGAGCCCCACGCGTCCCGAGTCCTCCTCTCTGCGGCACGGCTCTCCAGCACTGCACCGCGCAGGGAGGGGCCGCTTAATCCCGAGGAGGCAGCGGGAGCGAAAGTGAAACCGCCCGAGGCGGTTTCGGTTTCTCGGGGCTGGCAGTTCCTGCCGGGACAGGTCGCCCGCCCGCCTCTCCTCCATCCCGAGCTGGGAAGGGACGCCGAGGAGTCAGTCGGCGGGCTGCTGCGCTCCGGGGAGCGGCAGGTGCGCCGCGCGAAGCGGGGAAAGGGCCGCCCACTGGCTGGCCTCCTTCGCTCGCTGCCTGCCCGAGAGGCTGCGAGAAGAGGCGCCGAGCCCCGCGCGCGCCCGGGCTGCGGGTCAAGCACATGGCCGAGCCGGGAGGGCCCCCCATGCGGCTGAAGGAGTGGCTCGTGGCGCAGATCGAGAGCGGCCAGTACCCGGGGCTGCGCTGGGAGAGCAGCGAGAAGAAACTCTTCCGGATCCCCTGGAAACACGCGGCCAAGCAGGACTACCGGCAGCGCGAAGACGCGGCGCTCTTCAAGGTACCGGCCCCGAAGGCGGGCGGGCGGGCGGGCGGAGGCGCGGCGGGCAGCTCCGACCCAACAAGACCCGCGTCCCTCCCCAGCAGCCGAGGCGGCCTGGGCCAGCAGGATCCCCGGCCCCGGGATGCGCCCTGCGCTGCGCGCTCCTCGGCCACTTCGGGCGCCCCCCAACGCCGCCGTCGAGCTGGTGGGACGCGCCTCCTGCAGGCGGCGCTCCTCAGCGCCCTTGGCGGGCCACGCGGGTCTCAGGCAGGCCTCCAATGACCCCTGTGGCAGGTTTCCAACCCCCCACCCCCCGATCTTTGCAGGCCTGGGCCATCTACAAAGGCAAGTACCACGAAGGGCTGGACAAGGCCGACCCCTCCGCCTGGAAGACCCGCCTGCGGTGCGCGCTGAACAAGAGCGCCGACTTCAAGGAGGTGCCCAGCCGGAGCCACCTGGACATCTCGGAGCCCTACAAAGTCTACGAGATCGCCTCGGAGCCCGCCCAGGACGCCGGTACAGACCCCGGGGGAGGAGGAGCCACCCCCCCCCCCCCGAGGCCTCTCTCGGCGGGCTGTAGCAAGCCGGATGGAGCCGAGTTGCTCTGACGGTCGCAACGCAGCGGCCACCGCCGCGTGGAAGGAAGGCGATCATAGGCAGCACAGACAGCAACTTTGCTAGCCCGCAGCACCATCGAAGGCGCAGCTGCCCGCGCTGGCTGCCCTCTGCCCCGCCCCCCTCCTCCTGCCCTTTCGCTTTCGCCCACTTTCGTTCCCTGCTGGTGGGAAAGTAGTTGTCGCCAGCGGGACGGTGCTGAGCTCGCTGGGTGCTCGGGAGGCGGCGGCGGCAGGCAGGCAGGTGGCTTCCCTTGCAGCTCCGCCTGGCGCGGGCTTCTCAAGCCTCCTCTGCTTCTCTCTCCCACGAGCAGGCTTTTGCTTCAGCGCCCTCCCTCGGTGTGCAGTGGGGCTCCCCCTTCCCCGAGCATGCCTTGCATTTCTTCTCCCCATGAGAGAGACGTGGTGGTGGCCCTTAGGCCCCAGTTCCTCCAAGCAGGTTTGTTCACCCCCAGATAAGATGGGGGACTCTCCATCGCTCCAAAACCTGCCACAGGGCAGTTTTCCCCTACAAAATCCGCCAGCATCAGGCCTGGCCCCAAGTTCTGTTTCTGCGCAGTGCCCTTCCCTGCTGCCAGTCATGCATTGTGGGTGGAGGGGGCAGTCTGCTGGTGGCAAGCGTGTGAGCTGGAGTGGCCCACGATTCCTCTTCTCCTTGAAAACAGGTCCTTATTCAGTCTGCACCAAAGTGGTGAATAAGGAGCTGGGGAACCAGGAACCAGCTTGTTGGTCTCTTTCAGGGTCAAACTCAGAGGTGCTCTTACCCCTGGACTTCCGGGCCGAAGTCCAGGGCCTCCACAGCCCCTGGGGGCCCCCAAATCCTCCTTAGTCTGTCCTGGGTGGTGTGGTTGCCCGGCCGAGCATGATAATGCTTAGTTTGCCGGGGGGTGGGGGGGACGTGTCTCCAAAGAACTTTTGGTCCAGGCTCCAAAATATCTAGGTGCACCTCTGGTCAAACTAGATGCCCTGTTTAGCCTACCATGTACTTGTCTCTCTTAAACAAAAGGGCCAGATTGGGCCCTCCCAACGATCAGGACTGCTGTGTGGTAGGAGCTGGAGGAGGGCTTTCACCCTGCTCTCCACCACAATCCCAGATTGCATTGCCTAGTCTCCCCCCCCACACACACCCCATCTTCTGTTTACCATGGAACGGAGCATGCAGACTTTTCCCCATGACAAATGGCAGCAGGGGATTCAGATCGTGACCGTGGGGGCGTGGGATTAAAGCCCTTGCTCTCCACCCACACCATTGTGCTAATCCATGGTGGGTGATCCAGCTGCTTCTTTCCTTAAAAGAATCAAACACGTTGCCATTAAAGGCATGCTTACTTCAATGTGCAGTTAACCCTGCAAGGGCGAAGTCCCCTGCCTTCTCCTTTGCTGCCTGCCTGCCGCTGTCTTGCCTTCTTCCTCCTCTTCCCTTCTCTGCAGGCTGCCTAGTTTCTGTTTGGCAGCCTACAAGAAAAAAAGAGCTTTCTTCCTTCCAACTGACAAAGACCTCTTTGCCTGGTCACTTGGAGGTATTTCTGACTCGCCCCAGGTGATCCAGCAGGTGGTTATTTCCTAGCCCAAAGCTCAGCAATATGTAATTCCGCATCTGCATAGAACTTATGTGATTACTTCAGCCTCACAGTGCCACTGCTCAGCCCCATGTATGACAACGCATTGGTTGGAAGTGGGTTGAGTTGCTGGGTCTGGTGAATTCTGGACAGTGCTTAATTTAGAAAACAAGAAGTGCTGAGACTCAGCTTCAAGCCTGCCTAAAATTAATGCTCCCTGTCTCCTATGCCCCTTCTCCCCACCTTAAGTTGTGGGGCTGATTGTGGTTACTCATGTGGGGGAAGGAAAGACACTCTGCATGTGCCCAGAGGAACTCCAGTATTTGTTTTCTTTTCTAGATTTAGCACATCACGTTCTTAATTTTCCCAGTTTTCTTTTCTGGTGGAAACTCAATAATCAGTTCATTCTAAGAGAGAGAGAGAAATTAGTCCTTCTGGAGCCAAGTTTCAGTCAGCTCTGATTCAAATGAAGTTGGAGAGTAGACCATTAATTTGATACACTAGAACCATGATTTTTTTTTAAAAGACAAAAAACCTGTGCACCAGAAACTTGTGATCTTATTTATAGAGAAGATTGAGAGAACAGTGTATATTCACCCTGCTAACTGAGCAGAGAGACACCTTTTAAAGTGGCGATTCTCTTATATTGAGCAGGGGGAGAGCAACGGGCCCTATCCAGCCCCAGCACAGCATCCCTCCAGTGGCTGTTGCTAGTATCTGCCTTATGTTCTTTTTAGATTGTGAGCCCTTTGGGGACAGGAGACTATCTTATTCATGTATTATTTATTTTTTATATAAACCCCTTTGAGAACTTTGGTTGAAAAGCGGTTTACTATACTATACTACAGGTATATAGAAAAAACTGTAGTAGTATCCCTTCTGCATTCTAGAATAACAATTCCCAAACTGTGTATCAGGGTACAATGGGACAGCTGCTAGTGTGCCCATGGTAAACAAATTAATTAAACAATTAAAGGGCTCCTGGAAGCGAAAAGATGCTGCATGTTGCATCTCTGTAGGAGTGACTGTTTTGGCCTTGCCTCCTTCCCATTGGCCTCTGCTGGGGACAGATGATTCTGCCACATCTCTGCATGAGATGTGAACAGATAACCCAATCATTCCTGATGCAAAAACACAGCCGAATGTCGTGTCTTGAGAAAAGGCTCCCTGTAGGGTCTCTGCATGAGCTGCCGCACCGGACCCCCCATTTCCAGACACTGACATTCAGAGACATCGGGAATGCACTTCCTAGAAGGTAGGCAGTTCTTCCTTTTTCGCACTTGGAAAGCAAACCCTTCTGAATGCCGTCGTAGTTCAGAAGAGCAGTGTGTCCCAGGCCATCAGCCATTGGGGAAAGACCCGTCTGACTCGATGACTCTGCTTTGTCCGTAAGGAGAGTTTCCTGAGCAGAAGTTGTTCTGGCTCCCTGTAGCCCCATCTGGCTCAAACTAGTGGACTCTCTCTGGCCCCGCTGGAGATGGCCTTGTCTCCCTAAAGTGGTTTGCCATGCAAGCCCTTGGGACAGGTACTGCACCATTTCCGTGATCGGCACAGAGCCTAGCACCCCGCACATGCTCAAGAAATGCCTCGTAATCATGAAGGGTGCTTTGTTCTCACTCTCTTCAGACAAAGAAAATGGCAAGGAGTCTGCCGTGCTGCCAAGCCAGCCCTCCACCTCTGTGCATCAAGAGACCATTGGCAACTGTAAACCACATAAGGTAAGGCCATTCCTGGCACGGCCCTGGGTCTCATCATGCCTTCCACGATGCACTGGCATCTGCGTCAAAAGACATACCAGCTGCTTCCGTGTGGCCCAGGAAGGAAGCCCACCATGGCACTTGGTGATCTGCATCTGCCACCACGCTAGGTCTGCTGGCAGAAAGTGGCTTCTCCCTTGAACTGGTGGTTGTCACTGTTGCTTCCTTTCCATTTCCTTTTAGAGTTTTGGGAATGTGGTGCAAATGATTCTTTTTATTAGTGTGTGTGTGTGTGTGTGTGTGTGTGTACATAATATTAATATTTAAAAAAACAACCCTCTAGCACGCCAATAAATACACAGAAGAATCCTGCTTCAGAAAAAGACCAGTAGCAAGAACTCATCCTAACACGCCTGGGTGGGGGAGCCAAAGGAGGCTGCTCGGGTTGCTCTGTTCTCACCTGCTCCGACCGAGAGTCGTGCGGCCTGCAAGCCGGCGATTCATCTGGTAGAGCTGCGCTGTTAACTGCCCAGCTCTCCCTGGCAAGTGGCCAGCCTGCAGGAAGCCTGGCTCTAGGGTGGGGCAGGTGAGAGGGGAGCAGCCTTTGTTTTCTCCTTTGGCCCTCCCTGGCCTGTTAGGAAGAGCCGCAACTAGAAAACGTCTGTCTTATTTGCAGCCAAATGTTATCTCTCCTCCATAAAGTTGATGAAGGGGAGCTGATTAGTTCGCAAAGCATTTATTTTGCCGCCTCTTAAGTGAGGGTACTCCCTCAGCTTGGAGCTCTCTGCTTTCTTCCCAAATCTCTACACGCCATTTTTTCCCCAGTGATGTCAATTTCCTGCTCCAGTATTTTTTTGTTTCTTACAAATTCTTCTTTTCCTGATCCAGTGTGATCTTCTAAATATCCACGGAGAATCACCAATGAGTCTAAGAGGACAGGCTTAAACACGAAAGCAGTTGCTTCCAAAATGTCTTCATGACAAAGCAATTCCATTGAAACTTTATAAGCATTCAACAAATCTGCTGAAGTAGGGTCCCCAGATGTTGGACTACAACTCCCATCATTCCCAACTGCAATGACCAAAGGATGATGGGAATTGTAACACTGATGAATAGGGGGGATTTTATGGGGTGTCTAATACTGTACAACATTGTCCAGACCCTGTGTGTGATTTTCACTACCAAACACTTTCATTGTTAAGATATTCATTCTTATTTCATATTCATTTCATTGTTAAGATATTTCATTCTTTCATTGTTAAGATATTCTGGCTTGAAAATTCCTGTCAGCAGAGATGTGGGTTTTCAAGAAAATTTTTAATGGGAAAATCTTCCACAAATCCCATGCAGATTTCCCCTCATTTGCATAAAATTTGCATCAATTCTTTCCTTTCAAAAATTGCAATGTTCCTGATGCCAAATCACAATCTATTTAGGGCATGTCATTTGAGCTACTTGTATAGTAAAAAACAAACAAACCCCACAGCCATATTAATTTCTCCTCTATATCTTAAACAATTTTAACCAATCAAGTAGAGGTTTTAGAAATGGGAAATGTTCCACAGAAAAAGACTTCATTTTTCTGTGGAAAATAAAATGGACGGTTTTCCACACCCCCATCTCTGCCTGTCATTTTGCAGCTGAAGATCATCATCTTGTTCATCTGATGCAAATCCATTCCAGTGGTTTCCTGTAATTAGCTCTTTCTGTAAAAACTAAATAGTACAAACGCCTCTGAGAAATTGCTGGTGCCTATGAAAAATGTGTGTTAGGAGGCACTTTTGCTCCCCCGGACTTGCCAAAATCCAAGTCGAAAGTATACGACTGAGGACTCTGGTGTCAGCCTTATTTTATACTGAATCATAAAAACACAAGTACATCTCTCCTTGATCAGGCCTTAGGCCTATAAGTCCAGCAGCCTGTTTCCCACAGTGGCCCACCAGATGCCTCTGAGAAGCCCACAGGCAAGAACTGAGGGCATGCCCTGCTGTTGCTCCCCTGGCTGGAGATGGCCTGTAGCCACCAGACTAGTAGCCATTGATGGACCTCTCCTCCGTCAATTTGCCTAAGCCCCTTTTAAAGCCATCCAAGCTAGTGGCCATCACCACATCCCGTGGCAGAGATTCCATCAGTTAATAATGCACTGTGTAAAAAAAAAAAAGTACTCCCTTTTGCCGGTCCAAAATTTTCTGGCAAGTCAGTTTCATGGGATGGCCCCTGATTCTAGTGTTGTGAGAGCGGGAGAAAATTCCCTCTCTGCCCACGCTCTCTACTCCATGCATAGTTTTATAAAACCATGTCTCCCTGTAGACGCCTCTTTCCCAAACTCGCTGCTTCATCTAGCACAGCGGCCTCTGCTTTGAAAGGCTCTGCAGTCTCTCTCCACCCAGACCTCCTCCCTGGGGCTGTTTGATCATAAATACCGGGAATTGAACCCTGGGGCTTGTGTCTATGCAAAGCATGTTCTCCCCGCTGAGCGGCTAGCTTCCTTTGTCCACAGATGTCACCCGCTGTGTTTTCTTCCTTCGCAGACCGGATCATCCTCCTCGGAGTCGGCCCAGGAAGCCAGCAAGGACGAGGCCATGGCGGGTGGTCAGGGCCCTCCAGCGCCCCAGAAGCCAGCCCAGGCCGAACACTCGGGTAAGGAGGCTGCGGCCTTTTCTGCATTCCTTGCCGTGAAATGTTTGGCACCATTTTGAGTAGGCACAGTCACTCCTGGTGATCCGCTCCCTGAGCCAGGGTTTGTTTCATCGGCTACTCTGAGGGAGGCGCAAAGCACCAGGCCTGAAATGCAGCTGCCTCCTGAAGGGAACTTCTTCCCAGTCCCTCCGAGAATGAGGTGAAAACTGATTTGGGAGAGGCCTCGGTCTCTGCGCTAAAACCCCTTATGAGGCAATTAAGCACTGAGAAGAGCCTCTCCTTAGAGGGGAAAATAATCTGGGAGCCTCCCTGAGGCACCCGAGCTGTGGTTCCTGCCACCCTGAGCATAGTTCATTGGCTTCCTGAAGCGGGTGAACAGATTTTTATTCAGGGATGTCCACATCTCTTGCCATGTATCTGACACCATAGATGGAGGAAGTGAACAAAGTTTCAATATGAATAAGAACTCGGGCCAGATCGGGCAGAATGTGGTGGGACTGGAAATCCTGGGCTCTTTCTCTTTTTCAAAAGAGCAGCCAGGGTGGGAGGTGGGGGGATTTAAATTTTGAATTAATATGGTCTCTTTGACATGACCCAGAGACCAACCTTGCTGCTGCATTCTGTGCCAACGACATACAAAGGTAACCCCACGTAGAGCACATTGCAGTAGTCAAGTCTGGAGGTTACCAGCATATGTACCACTGATCTGAGGATGTTTATCTCAGGAAATGGACACAGCTGGGGTATCAGCCAAAGCTGATAGAAAGCACCTCTGGTCTCTGCCTCAACCTGGGACACCAGGGAGAGGTTTGGATCCAGAAGCACTCCCAGACTGCGTACCTGTTCCTTCTGGAGAAGTGTGACCCCATGCAGAAGTGGCAGATCAAAATTGTCTCTCCACCCCTCACAATAAGATCTATCTATCTATCTATCTATCTATCTATCTATCTATCTATCTATCTATCTATCTATCCTGGTCCCAGTACAGATCCCTGGGGACCCCATTTCTTACTTCCCTCCATTTAGAGAACGGCCCATTTATACCTACCCTTTGTTTCCTTCTGGTAACTTCAACCAGTTACCAATCCACACATGAACTTGTCCTCTTACCCCATGATTTCTAAGTTTTCTCAAGTATCTTTGAAGAGCAACTTTGTCAAAAGCTGTTTGAAAGTCCAGGTTTACTATGTCAACTGGATCACCTTTATCTGCATGCCTGTTGACACTCTCAAAGAACTCCAAAAGGTTGGTGTGGCAAGATTTACCTTTGCAGAAGCCACACTGGTTCTCCTTCAGCAGGGCCTGTCTATATGCTTAACAATTTTATCTTTGAGAATGTTTTCCATCAATTTGCCTGCAACAGACATTAAGCTATCCAGCCTGTAATTTTCTGGATCCCCCCTGAATCCCTTTTTGAAAATCAGTGTTACATTGGCTAATTTCCAGTTCTCTGGTAGAGAGCCTGATTGTAGGGATATGTTACATATTTTTTGCAAGGAGGTTGGCAGTTTCACATTTGAGTTCTTTAAGGACTCTTGGGTGGATGCCGTCTGACCCTGGCAATTTGTTAATTTTTTCAGACAATTTAGAACATAATCTCTTGTCATCTCTTTCTGACTCAGTCCTTTAGCCACTGTCCCTGAGAAGCTCGGTTCAGGCACAGGTACACACTCAGTATCCTCTGCCATGAAGACAGATGCAAATAACTCATTTAGCTTCTCCGCGACCTCCATATCCTTAATAATTCTTTCACTCCCTCATCATCTAACGGACCAACCACCTCCCTGGCAGGTTTCCTGCATCTGATGTATTTAAACAAGATTCTGTTATTCCCCTTGATGCTTTTAGCTAAATGTTCCTCACACTCTCTTTTCATCTCCCTTATTGTCTCCTTGCATTTCTTTTGCCGGAGTTTGTATTTTTTTTCTGTTCTTTTCATTTTAACAAATATGTTAAATAAATAAATAAATTTGGGTAGGCCTTCCAATTTCTGAAGAGATTTTTCTTCCCCTATATAGCTTCCTATGACTTTACTTCTTAGCCATGCTGGTATCCTTCTGGACTTGGTGGTACCTTTCCTCCTTTTTGGTATACATTCTAACTGGGCTTCTATTATTGTGGTTTTAAATAAACCCCATGCATTCTGGAGTGATGTGACTCTCTTAATTCTCCCTTTCAGTTTTCTTTTCACCCAACTCCTCATTTTAGAGAAGCTTCCTCTTCTGAAATTCCTACTGTATTTACTTCCCTAACTACTGTATTTTCCTGAACAAAGACTAGATCTCCCCCCCACCCCCAAGTTCTTTGACCTTAGAAATCAGAGGATTGTCTTAAATTCAGAGTTGCCTCCTTTTCAGGAAAACTCAGGTATAACCTGTATTTAACCTCTGGTTTTTAAGAGGGTTATCTTAAATTCAGAGTCATCTTCTCAAGTAAACACGGATAACTCCTCTGCCTTAGTCCTTATTTATTTATTTATTTACTTACTTACTTACTTACTTACTTACTTACTTATTTATTCAATTTCTATAACACCCTTCCAAAAATGGCTCAGGGCGGTTTACAGAGAGAAATAATAATACGTGCCATACGTCTTGGCACGTATGGCTGGTCTGCTTAGGAACAGAAAGTGAAAGCCCAGAAATTTCCAGAAGCAGAAGAGCTGATAATTACTGAACAGCCTGGAGCCATTTGCATGAGAGGAAACTGAAATGAATGCTATGTTTGCTTGGGAGGGAACTCCATGTGTGTGAGCCAGCCATTAATTCTTTTTTAAGAGGCTGTAAGTAACAGTCACCTTAAGTGGCACAGCAAGGAAATGCTTGACTAACAAGCAGAAGGTTGCCAGTTCAAATCCTCGCTGGTGCTATATTGGGCAGCAGCGATAGAGGAAGATGCTGAAAGGCATCATCTCATACTGCGCAGGAGATGGCAATGGGAAACCCCTCCTGTATTCTACCAAAGAAAACCACAGGGCTCTGTGGGCGCCAGGAGTCAAAATCAACTTGATGGCACACTTTACCTTTAAATGTAGGTAAAGCATATTTATTTAATTTTAACCATACTATTTTTAAATGGGAATTTTAGCATTTTATTTAATTTTGAAATAATTAAAAAAAGATTTAAATTGAATCTGATTTTATCAACTTTTTTTATTAGCCCTGTGATAAAATTGTGTGAGATACAAATCAAATAAATACTAGCTGAACTGGGCCCAGAGCATCTGCCCCCCACTGTCACCGTCTTCTTCCGCCTCCGTTCCCCCCAGCCAGCTTCCACCACCATTCCCACCCCCTGTCCCGGTGCCGCCGCCACCACCATTTTTAATTTAAAAAATAAAATTAAAATGGCAGTTGAAAAAAATGGCCAACGCGCATGCACTGCAGCCTCCAAAATGGCCGTTGTGCCGATTTATGGAGGCCTGAACGGGCCAAAATATAGCACTCTGGCGGGCCGCGGCGGTGATTTTAGAGGCCGGCAGGGGGCAGGGAAATGTTTGTGGACACACACACCCCCGCGGTCTCTAGGAAGCTCCCCAAAGGGGCAGAAGGTAGTTAAATTTATTTTAATTTTTTAAAAAAAATTCATGAGCCAGCCGGGGGACAGAACCGGCGGGGTGGTGGTGGTGGTTCGGTTTGACTCCGAACCCCTGAACCAGTTTGCACATCCCTAGTAAAGAACAGCATACTCCAATTGTGCTGAAATATGGCTCTGAGCAATTTGCAGGATGGGTCACATGAACATGTGATGTGCTTTTGGAGGGAAATGATTGCAACTAAAAGGAGTCAAATTAATAGCCCTACACAGTTCAGATATCCAACTGATTGTCTCCTTCCCATCAGCCTGCCAGGACACTGGTTGGTCATCATCAGAGGTGTCCTCTGGGTTTCCCCACCTTCTATAGCTGGCAACTTAGGAGATGGCCTTCGTGGTGGTGGCCCCCCATTTCTGGAATGCTTTCCCTGGAGGCCCACCTGGCTCCAAATTTAAGGTCATTTCTGTGCCAGTCAGACCAATTTATTTTCCCTATTAAACTGTGATTGAAAGGTATTTCACATGATCAATAGGAAGAGGCTAAAAGGCATGTAGTCCAGGTTTGCAAGCACATATGAAGCCACACAATTCCTGCAAACCCTGCTCATTTGGATCTGGGTACCCGCACTTCTCCACTCTTACCTTAACTGAGGTAGGATGAAAATAGGTGGACCCTGACCTAGTTTTGCGATGGCCATGTAAACATAAAATAGCCGGCAGCCATTTTATCATAGAGTTCTGTGGCTAGAGGGGCAAGTCAAAAGAGAGTTGCTGCTGTACTGAGGGTTGCCTCTCTACTCTGCATGTAATGCTTGAAGGACCCAGCTCCATTTTTGCATTCCAGACCTCACAGCTGCCCAATTGTCTGGGTGGTAAGTGACCAAACAGAGGCTCTGCTCATCTATGAGATTCAGGGTAGGAGTTCTTCCTTGCCCCCGACCCACTCCCAGATGCTCATGTGAAAGACCTTTAAGTGTTTTATCGGCTGTGTTTTTATCCACTGTTGTTCTTTGCTGTGTTTTCAGGTGACTGTAGTTTTTTTAATGTTGTGAGCTTTCCTGAGAGTACTTATGCACTCAGGAACAGGATGTTGAATGACTGTGAATGCTCTGGATTATTCCCCATCCTCCAGGCTACCACGTGAAAGGAGTTTTCTATGGCTGGAGCCCGGCACAGTTCCACTGTCATCCGTGCCCTTCCTTCATCAGCCCCAGGCCCCAGTACCACTGCAGTGAAAGTATCAACTCAGGTAGGGAAGGAAGAGCAATTTCCCCCCAACAAGAAGCTGCTGGCCGTGCTGTGGATCACAATGGCTGCAGTGCGGGAGTCTCCCCTCCTGACCAAAACCCTCCCCAAAGGATTGCCGCCCTGCTCCTTCCGTGATATGTGTGACCAGCCTTACACAGATGTTTCCAAGGACCCCATTCCCTGGAACCCTGCTCCCCTTGACTTCTTGCCATGGAGAGGAAGAACGACCCTGTTGATTTATAGCTGGAACTAAAAGCAGGACAGGGGGGAAAGCAGTCCTCCCTTCAGCCAGGAGACTCTGGAATTGTGATGAACCCTCTCTCTGCTCTCTTTCCTCTCCTCACTTCCCTTTACTTCCTGCCTCGTCTCGTTTGTTGGGTTTTTTTTTAGCTGCCAGGGGTGTGGGCTGGGTCCCTACAGATCTGTAAATGTCACACAGCGCCTAGTCATTTTACACACACTCCAGAATTTCAGGTGTTGAAAGTTGTTAGTGAAGGTCTTGGGAATTCCCAATCTCTGCTCTTTGCATAATTGAAATTTCTAGAGGGTTCCTTCCAAGGAAGTCCCTGGCTATTAAGCCAGGTCTAGGGCTCTGTTAAAGAAACGTCCTTAGATACCTGCAAGTGAGTCAGGATCAGAAAGCAAGTCTGCCTTTTCAGGAAATGCTGCTGGCAAAGCCCTTCTGAAGGCAGTGGGCCAATCTGTGTCTCAGATTAGGAGCTGACACATCACAAAGGCATGTGTCTCTGGCCATTGTCTGGCTTCTCCCCTGTCTGAGAGTGTGAGGAGGTAAAAGTTCCATTGGAGGCAGTTCCAATGGCCAAACTGTTGGGGGTTGTTAATTTTTACCCCCAGCAGGTAAAACATCAGAGCACTATGGAATGGGCACACACTCCATTTACAGAGTAGGTAGCAGAGGGTGGTTTAGTTGTTGCAGCTATTTAGAGAAAACACATGGAGATCCTTGTACAACTCAATACTAAGCATTTATTGGTTAAGTACACTTGGATAGGAAAGACCTAAACCTAATCTAAAGGACTACATAATGAATAGGTAAGGAGGGAGAGAGATGTTTCCATCTTCTCTCTAGGAGGAAAGGATGGATTGTGACTCAGCACTGGAAGTGCGGAAGTGTCAGATCAGGGGTCATAGAGTAGAGACAGGTAGAACAGTTCGGGAGACCCTTATGCACTATCTCTACTCCCAATGCCCCTAGTGGTCATTAGGATAATTGGTGCAAAAGGTTGATGCACTGGAACTCCATCTCCAACACAAACTAGATGAGATTATGGTGATCTGTGAACAGATATCTGGTCTCTAAATTTTGGCGAATAGCAACCCCTTTAGATGTGAGGAAGCCGTTTTCGTTGGGGAAATAGTGCAGAGCGAAAGGGTTAATACCCCACCTCCATCATGGTTCTGGTCCCAATCCTCTCCCTGCAACAGTGAGGAGACTATGCTTGGGATGGCTCTTTGGAGAGCCAATCTGAGGTTCTCTAGCTGCAGTTGAACTACAATTCCCATCACCCCCAGCTGCATCAAATGAGGGGTGATGGGCATTGTAGTCCAACACCGGAGAGCCTCAGGTTGGCACCCTGGATGACACAATTAATCCATGCCATCAGGCCTTAGTCATGACTTGTCATTGTCTCCCTGCAAGCTACATGTCACATTTGGTGTCATGCACATGGAGGCTGCCACCCTCATGCGCTGGGTGTCCCCGGACTCCTCTTGTGATCAGATCTTTGTCATCTCCTCTTCCGTGGTGTGGTGCTGCAGAAACAGACAGGGACGCAGCTCTGGTACTTTCCCCCCTCCAGGGTCTCGGCAGGGACGCAAAGCCCTTTGCTTTCCAATAGGAAATCATCTGCTGCTCTTGCTATTCCAACATGTTGCTGTATAACTGAATACCAGACGACAGTGGGTTTCATTTCCACTCTTCCTGCCTTCTGTTCCAAGGAGCATCCGCCACCTTTCGCAGCTGACCACCCAGACTGCTCTTTGGGGTGAAGAACCACAGGAGGTGCAAGCTGTCGGACGAGGAAACAAGCCTTGATTTCTTGTAACAGATGCCCTCAGATTATGGCATCTGCCTGAACGCATGTGTGACTGTTGGGGTGGGTGTGCCTATAGGATGTGGCTGTGTGGGCTGCCATGGAGAACACCTGCACTGCACCACTGCCCCTCTGGCAAGACAGATTTCTCTCCCCTTCCCAGACAGGTAGGGGTGTGTCTGTGTAGAGACAGAGATGTATATCGGGGTGGCCAACCAGCTCTCCAGCTGGAGTTTGTTTATTGCAGCTGGGGATGATGGGAGTTGTAGTTCCACAAGAGTTGGGTCCTCTCAGGCTGGCCACCCTGTTATTTATACTGAGTTTCCCCATTTCATAAGAACATGGGAAGCTGCCTTATACCAAGTCAGACCATTGGTCCTCTAGCTCAGGATGGTCTACTACACAGACTGGCAGCAGCTTCTCCGAGCAGGCAGGCAGGAGTCCCTGCCTGCAACCTTGGAACCTTCTGCCTGCAAGCAGGCAAGTGCTCTTCCCAGAGCGGCCCCATCCCCTCAGGGGAATATCTTGCAGTGCTCACACATGGAGTCTCCCATTCAAATGCAAACCAGGGTGGACCCAGGCTATCAAAGGAGACAATTCATGCTACCAACTCTCCTTCCCTTCCTCAAGCAGCAAGAAGCTCCAAGGACAATTCTGCAGGGTTTAATTTCCTTTAGATGAGAGCTATGGAGAGTTGCAGTATTTTTGCAATGTTTGCTTTATTTCATATATGGAAATGGAGCTTATTGGAAGAAGTGGGCTCTAGAAACTGGCAGCGCAACCACAGCATCAGATCTCAAAGCAGCTGGTTGCTGCATCCGTTCCCCAGGGTGCTGCTGTTTTAGCCCGCACCAGCTCAGAACTCACCATTCGCTCTCTCTCTGCTTGGCTTTCTCTCTACTGAGATCCAAACTGCAACTCTGGTATCTCTCTGTCCCTCCCTCTCCCAAACTCTGGTGGGTATAACACCCAAAGGCTAGGGCCCTTAAGGATCACTGAACCCTCTTGTTAAGTCCCTGATTATGACCCTTTTGTTAAGTTCCAGTGAAGCTTGTCAGCAAAACCATATCCAGAGAACTCATAACTATGCTTGCACTCCAGCTTCATTGTCCACCTCATGCATTTGATGAAGTGGCTGCAGCTCAGGAAAGCTCATGCCACAAGAGATGTGTTCATCCATAAGGTGCTGAAAGACATTGTTTTTGCTGCAACAGACTAAATCTTATACAGTAAGCCTAGAGGATCCTGTTCTGTTGAAGACTCTGAACGAATGTCTGGATACGCCATAGTGGGGAGATTTCCAGATGGTGATATTTTCCAACATCAGCTCAGATTTCTAAACAAAAATAAAATGGGGAATCCACACTAGGAAGAAGGTTGGGTTTTATTTTACAAAAATAAAATGGGGAATCCACACTAGGAAGAAGGTTGGGTTTTATTTTACAAAAATAAAATGGGGAATCCACACTAGGAAGAAGGTTGGGTTTTATTTTACAAAAATAAAATGGGGAATCCACACTAGGAGGTTGTGTTGTATTTTTAGCGCCATCTGGGGCAATTAGTGAAAAAACAATATTTTTCATACTTGAAACAAACTGATTGCTGCAGATCGCCAGCAGATGGTGCTAAAAATATAAGCAACCTCCTTCCTAATGTGGATTCCCCATTTTATTTTTATGTTGTAATTTGAGTCAATGTGGAAATATATCAGCATCTAGAACAGCCCTTCCTGTTCTCTGATCACTTTGCCTCTCTCTTATCTTCAGACTGCTGGCTGCGTATCCGCCTCTACTACTGTGGCGTTCTGGTGAAGGACGTCACGACCCATACGGCGGAGGGCTGCCGGATCACCTACCGCCCCATACCCGCCGATAATGAGTGCCTTTATGGTCCGAGCATCATGGAGCAGATCCAGTTCCCCTCCCTGGATGCTCTGGCTGGGAACAGCCGGGTGTCCAGAGCCCTTGGTGTCTTGGAACAGCTGCTTCCGCACTTGCACCGTGGGGTGCTTCTTTGGGTGGCCCCTGAAGGGGTCTTCATGAAGCGCCAGTGTCAAGGCAGGGTGTACTGGAAAGGGCCTCTGGCACCCCACAACAACCAGCCCAACAAACTGGAGAGGGAGAGAACCTACAAGCTGTTGGACACCCAGCAGTTTCTCCAGGGTGAGTCACAAGCTCCCTATCTGGGAGGATGCCGCTTCTGGAGGAGGATGCTGAATTCCACCCCAGCCAGCTAAGGTCAGAACCCTGGGCGCCAGCTTGTCTGGCAGCATTTCTAGGACCAGTGGGTTCCAGGCCTGACCCAAGGAAACTTGGAGACCTCTAGGGAGGTGTCACAGAAGGCAAGAGCTGGCCAGCAGGTGGCACTGCAGATATTGCACAAGGTCCCTGCTGGCTTTGTGACCTGCATGTGCAATTCCACCAGAAAAGCTGATGGAAGTCTGCAGGAGTGTGTGGATGCTGCGTAAGCTCCTGCTTCCAACTTCCTTGCAAGCTCTTTTCTGAGTTCTGCCTGTTGTGTCCAGAGAGCCTTTCTATCTCTTTCACCTGCTCCATTCCGGTTGCCCAACTAGTTCTCTCCAGCCCCGACCCCAGCAGATTAAAGTAGGAGCCATCAGCTGCTTTAAAGGGGCACCTTTCTCTGCTTGGGCCTTTGAGGAAGTATGTTTAGCTATTATCCAAGCAAAGGCCTAGGGATGGCTGACTGGGCAACTGGGCCAGTTTGAACGACACCCTGCCAGCCCATTTGATTAGAAAGGACGGGATGTTTCCCGCGAACATCCGGACACCCTCTCAGTACGTCCCTTTATCCCAGCAGAGAGGCCAGAAGGACATCTGTGGAAGGTATCTGAACAGGCATGCTCCCTGCACATCCCCTTCCTGATCTCATGGGCAGGGATGCTGTTTTCCCAACTGGCCCGCTGTCGTGCCCATATTCATATTTCTGTGAAGAGGCGAGGATAGAAATGCCTCCCATTCCTCTCTCCCCACCAGAAATATGTAGCATGCTGCTTGTTCATAAAGCTGTCCCTGCACTCCAGATCTGCTCGCTTGGCCTCTTCCGTCCCACCTGGTCACTCCTCCTTCGTGCCATCCTCCTGGGCTTTATGCAGAGAACTCCCTGCTTGCATGCCTCGGTGTGTCTGGAGCTCTGTGAGTCCTAGCTAGATTTTCTTGTGCCCCTCAGAGTTACGGGGCTACCTGACCCGCGGAGAGCCACCCCCGCAGTACCAGATCCAGCTCTGTTTTGGAGAGGAGTATCCTGCTGCCCCCAACCAGAAGCTCCAAAAGTTCATCATGGCCCATGTAAGTATCCTGGCAATGGCTGAGGAACCTCATGCACCCTGTATTTGGGCCACGTGATGCCTGGGGCACTAAAACACTCTGGCCGCAGCCCTGAAGCTGACCGGGCCTTTCCTAGGACCAAAACTGTGGGCTGTTCTCACTTCCGCTGGCCCACACGGAGTGGGGGGAGGAGAATGCCGGGGTGTGTTGGAGGCAGAGTTGTTTAACAGTCCCGGACTGCAGCAGAATGCTCAGGTGAGGAGGACGCAGCACAGCTCATTAAGAGCATCAGGAGGCGCGTGCTTAAGATGTCTTGGAATAAAGAAGTGGATTAGGGAAATGCATATTTGGATCACTGCAGCTAGCGACCTCATGGTGCTGAGGAGGAAGGAAGGAAAGAAAAGGAAGCCACTCACAGCTGAGAGAATGAAACCCAAGAATATCAGTCTACCAATTGCAGGCTCAGAGCAGAGACAGAGAGAGGAATAGAGAGGGTCCACTAGCTTGCTATCTCTAATCCCAATGCCCCTAGTGGTCAGTAGGTTTGCAGGTGCAGAGAGTCTACACCTGCTGGTCTTCTGCCTTCTGGAGCTTGCCTCTCGACTGAAGAGGAAATTATTTTCTCTTTGAGCACGACCATCTTTTCCCTTCCCTTCCCTTCCCTTCCCTTCCCTTCCCTTCATGACCCTTAAGCATCGATTCCACACAAAGTCCACCTTCCCAGCCCGGCTCAAAACCAGCAGTTCATAAGAACAGCCCTGCTGGATCAGGCCCAAGGAGGCCCATCTAGTCCAGCATCCTTTTTCACAGAGTGGCCCACCAGATGCCTCTGGGGAGCCCACAGGCAAGAGGTATGTGCATGCCCTCTCTCCTGCTATTGCTCCCCTGCAACTGGGGTTGAGAGGCATCCTACCTCTGAGGCTGGTGGTGGCCTATAGCCACCAAACTAGTAGCCACTGGTAGACCTGCCATCCATGAATTTGTCTAAGCCCCTTTTAAACCCATCCAAGCTAGTGACCATCACCATGTCCCATGGCAGAGAATTCCATAGGTTAATTGTGTGCTGTTTGGAAAAGCACTTATTTCTATCAGTCCTAAATCTCCTGGCCTTCAGTTTCATGGGATGGCCCCTGGTTCTAGTGTTGTGAAAGAGGGATAAACATTTCTCTCTATCCATTCTCTCTACTCCATGCATAATTATTCACCTGTATCATATCACCCCTGAGTTGTCTTTCTTCCAAACTAAAAAGCCCCAGGTGTTGTAGACTTGCCTCGTCCTCTCAGTATACTCCAATCCAGAGCTGTGCGACTTTGACCCTCCAGCTGTTGTTGAACTACAACTCCCATCATCCCCAGCCACAGAGGCCATTATAGTCTAACAATAGCTGGAGGGTCAGAGTTGTGCAGCTGTGCTCCAGTCCAACAGTGAGCCTGGTCCTTCCCAGACAGTGTTTTTAATAGAATTGGAGGTGCTTGCTGGTGTATACCTGGAATTCCCAAAGTTGGGTCCCTAAAAGTTGCTGGACTACAACTTCCATCAGGAATGGCCAAGGGCCATGGTGGCAGGGGATAATGGGAATTGCAGTCCAACAACATCTGGGGACCTATGGTAAGGAATCCCAGGTGTACATGGCTATTCCTATTGTGCACTCATTGTCTCTGCCCAAAATGTTTTGCAGGCTTTGGAAGCACTGCAAATATTTGCCAAATTTGTCAACCAGGCTCCAGATTCTGGCTCCAAATGAAGAGCTCCGCCAAGCCCTAGAAAAGCTTGCTAGGGTTGTCCTTTGAATTTAGTACTCCGCAGGATTTCACATTCACCTTTGACTTAAGTGGGCGGTCTGGAAACATGGATGGGAAAAAGGAAGGAAAGCAGATGGGGCGTAGAAGAGGGAGGAGTTGTGTCTTTGAGACTGTTCCAGAGGTGCTGGAACTGGAGCCCCAAGCCCCCCCCCCCCGAAGCCTGAAAAGCTTATTCCTGCGAGGAAGAGAGCTGGTCTTGGGGTCGCAGGCATGAATTGTCCCCCTTGCTAATCAGGGCCCACCCTGGTTTGCATTTGAATGGGAGACTCCATGTGGGA
The DNA here is from genome assembly GCF_027244095.1 of Hemicordylus capensis. NCBI lineage: Eukaryota > Metazoa > Chordata > Lepidosauria > Squamata > Cordylidae > Hemicordylus > Hemicordylus capensis. The sequence goes on from NC_069660.1 coordinate 4,832,622, forward strand.
TCACTGTGAGATATTCCCCTGAGGGAGATGGGGACGCTGTAGGAAGAGCACCTGCCTGCTTGCATGCAGGAGGTTCCACGTTCCCTCCCTGGCAGCATCTCCAAGATAGGGCTGAGAGAGATTGCTGCCTGCAACCTTGGAGAAGCCGCTGCCAGCCTGTGTAGACAGTACTGATCTAGATGGACCAAGGGTCTGACTCAGTAGAAGGCCGCTTCCTACAGTATGTCCCTTGGAGCTCTGCCTGCCTGCCTGCCTGCCTGGAGGTGACCTGCCCACTGTTCGTCCACAGGTTGAACCGGTGTTTGCCCAGGAGCTCTTCCTCCATGCCCAGCAGTTGGGGCCACAGTCTCTGCAGGACTCTCAGCCATGCAGTTCAGATGCTCCCAGGAATATCGTCGAGATTCTGAAGCAGCTGTGCCCGCCTTGATCCTGCTCGAGGGGAAGCCGGGGAGGTGCTGGGACAGCAGGCAGCAAAGCTCAACTGGAAGAGGAGGCTCTTGCCCTCTCTGCTGGCCAGAGGATGCCCCTTCTAGTTTCCAGGCGGGCACCTGCCGTGATCTCCGCTCCTGGGTGCTCCGACCCAGCACTGCTTTTACTGTGTGTCTGGCTGGCATCCCCTGAAAGACTTGGGCGAGTGGGTGGTCCTTGTTCATTCTGGCTTCCACTAGCAGCAGCTGAGGATTCTGGACTGTACCATTGCTGCAGGTGGGGAGTCGCCTGACTGGACGCTCTTCCCTAGAAAGCAAATCTTCTTCCATGGAGACAACTAGGGATACGGCTTCTATCTATCTGTGCACTACTCTCCCTGGCATGCTGGTTCCAGGGGCTTTGCTTTTGTTTGGAAGTGTGCTCCTGCAGTGGAACAGCCTAGACACCGCTTTCCTATGAGCCCAATTCAGACATTATGCTGTACGAGTGCACAGCTGTCTGTACACCCGCACATGGGTTTGTGTGAACAACCTGCGTTCATTTTACAAGTGAACTATCCTTGACTGTGTTATCTGCACTGCTGTAATCTTCTTGTAATAAAAAGGAAAGTGAGGGTGGGGTGGGGAAGTGAACCTGGATACAGGCCCTTCGAATGCATGGGACAGATAGGAAGTGTACTTCTGTATCTGCATTTAGCACAACGTGTGAATGACTGTACCATTGTGCGAATGTTGAACATAACATGTGAATATACCTGTAGAATGCTTGGAAACTGATATAGCTGCAGTGTAAAACAGTGCCTAGAATTTGTTTCTCCCCCTCCATCATTGTTTAATGCTATAATGCAAACTGAGTTTGAGGGAGATTGGACGACACAATCAAATACCCTTCAGCACAGCAGCAGCAGCTTATCCAAAGGAACCAGGAGGGCACCAAATGAGATGCAGCTGCCTCTGGTTCCTGGCAGCCCAATTGCACCTGTTTCTCTCATCCTGTCCCACCTGTGCTGCTTGCAGGCTGGCTATTCATCAGGTAGAGCTGTGCAGGTTCAACCTGCACAATTCTGCCTGATGAATGGCCAGCCTGCAGGTAGCGAAACTCTTGTAAAATGCTGGGTTGGATGGGAGGAACAGGCGCAGCCAGGCTGCTGGGAGCTGCGTCTCATTGGGCGTCCCCCCCCCCACGGCTTGTCAGAACAAGCTGCTGCTGCTTCAGCGGTATTTGTTGTTGTCTCAAATGGACAGGCAGTTATGAGGGGAGGGCCTGGAACAGGAGGTAGGCCTCTGTCCTGCTCCTTCAGAAATGTTTAAAGGCATCCCCTGAAAAGCAAAACCTGGAGAGGCAGTTATGGGGAGGGGGAGAGAGACAGAAGTGGCTGTGGTATCCTGACTAAATTACTCAGTAGTACTACTCAGGACAGGAGTTAGGCTAAAGGACTACTACATTTTAATACGACCTACTCTAGTAAAGAAAGTCAAGATATCAGCTGCTGTTTTTACTGGCCCCAGGGCTCCTGTGCCCCTTAACAGTGGACAGATCAGCAGAGATTAGCAAATGGCAGTACTTAACCTTCATGCTGTGAAAATCCTTGCAGACTTGTGCAGATCAGGCTCTTGCTGAAGCCACAAGAGCTGTCTTTCTCGGATCAGTTGGCAGTCCTCGTGCAGTTCTATTTTGAGTTTTCTGACAGCTAAGAAATTGTTTAGTGGCAGGATTTTTTCCAAAGCCCATTTCTTCTTTTTACGAAAGACAGACTCGAAATCTTTTATGATCCTATATTATTTATGTTACCATTCTTAGCAGCTCAAATATAAGCCTCAACCACTCCAACCTCTGAAATGGCTGGCTATATGCTTAGTCAAATTCCTTATGGTCACTTATTCTTTATATAAACGCATCAATGGGAGGTGCCGTACAAAAACAATATGACCCATTCCCAAATCTAAGACAACATGAGCCAAAGTCGCGGGGAGCCGGAGGCAGGAAGACCTAAAAGCAGGCCTGTAACACCCACCCCCATCCAACACATGGTCTTAATAGTGGTCTGGATAGGGAGTTGGGAGTGGAGGGGTGGAAAGAAGCAGCAAGACCTCGGTCATGCTTTTGCAGGAACCCTTCGAGGCACAGAAGATCTCTTGGCTGCCTGAGACACCAGTGCCTTGGGGGCTGGCGATGAAGCTTCAATAAATATGGGGGGTGGGCAATGGTTATGCCCACTGAACATGCTTCTTGGCAGCCCCACCTCTGGCTTTCATGGAAAGGGTCATAAGACTTTGGAATGCTTTGCCAGTGGGCATTCGCTCCTCACGATTTTTAGAAAGCAAGTGAAATCTTGGCTTTTTACCCAGGCTTTATAAGAGTGTTGATTTTGTGGCTGCTGCTCTGCATTTTATTGTATATGTTTTAAAAAAACTTTTTATTAGGTTTGTATTTTAATATTCCAATTTAATATTTTTATTGTATAATTGTTTTATAGAATTATATTGTGTTAAATGTTTTGTCAACCATCTTGAGATTGTTTTAATGAAAGGCGGCATAAACATTTAATGATAGATGAATAAATTAATTAAATAAGAACAGTCCTGCTGGATCCGGTCCAAGGCTTATCTAGTTCAAGCAGTCCAGCATCCTGTTTCACACAGTGGCCCACCAGATGCCTCTGAGAAGCCCACAGGCAAAAGGTGAGGGCGTGCCGTCTCTCCTGCTGCTCTTGCTCCCCTGCAACTGGTATTTAGGGGCATCTTGTCTCCGAGTCTGGAGGTGGCCTATAGCTGTCAAGGCAAGTAACCTTTGATAGACCTGTCCTCTATGAAATTGTCTAAGCCCTTTTAAAGACATCCAGGCTGGCGGCCATGACCAAATCACGTAGCAGAGAGTCCCATAGATTAATTATGCGCTGAATGGAAAAAGTACTTCCTTTTGTCAGTCCTAAATTTCCTGGCCATCAGTCTCATGGGAAGACCCCTGGTCTTCATGTGAGAAAGGGAAAGCAATTCATCTCCATCCACATTCTCCACGCCATTCATAGTTTTATAGACCTCTAATAGGTCTCCCCACAGTCTTTTTTCTAACGTCCCTAGGTGTTGCAGCTTTGCCACGTAAGCAAGATGTTCTAGGCCCCTGATCTTGGTTGCCTCCTTCTGCACCTTTTCCCGTTCTACAGATATGATGACCAAAACTGTACATGGTACTCCAAATGTGGCCGCACAATAGATTTGCATATGGACATTATGATATTAGCAGCATGGAATTTGCCTTTTTCACAGCTGCTGTACACTGAGTCAACACTTTCAATGAGTTGTCCACCACAACCCTAATATCCCTCTCCTGGTCAGTCACCAACAGCTCAGATCCCATCAGCGTATACGTGAAGTTGGGGTTTTTCATCATGTGCATCATTTTACACTTGCCAACACTGAACCGCATTTGCCATTTTGTTGCCCACTCAACCAGTTTGGAGAGATCCTTTTGGAGCTCTTCAAAATCAGTTATAGATTTCACTACCCGAAAGAGTTTGGTATCATCTGCAAATCTGGCCACCTCTCTGCTTACCCCAACTTCTAGATCATTTTTGAATAAATTAAAAAACACTGGTCCCAGTACAGATCCCTGGGGGACCCCACTTCTTACTTCCCTCCATTGTGAAAACTCTCCATTTATACCTACCCTCTCTGTTTATAACTACCCTCTGTTTCCTGTCCTCAGCCAGTTAGGAATCCACACATGCACTTGTCCCCTTATCCCATGATTGCTAAGTTTTTTTCAAGAGTCTTTGATGAGGAACTTTGTTGAAAGCTTTTTGGAAGTCCAGGTATACTATGTCAACTGGATCAGCTTGATCCACACACCTGTTGACACTCTCAAAGAACTCCAAAAGGTTCCCTCTCCTGATCAGGCACCGATAGCTCAGATCCCATCAGCATATATGTGAAGTTGGGGTGTTATTTTTGTTTTTGCCCTAGTGTCCATCACTTTTCACTTGCTTACATTGAACTGCATTTGCCATTTTGTCGCCCACTCCCCTAGTTTGCAGAGATCCAGTTTGCTCCTAATAATCTGTTTTGAATTTCACTACTCTGAATAGTTTAGCATCATTGCAAATTTGGCCACCTCACTGCTCACCCCAGTTTCTAGATCATTTATGAAAAAGTTAAAGATCACTGGTCCTAGATCTGTGGAGGACCCCACCTCTTGCTTCCCTCCATTTATAGAAGAACTGACCATATATCCCTAGCCTCTGTTTTTCAGCCAGTTAGCAATCCACACCTGAACATGTCCTCTTATCCCATGACTGTTGAGATTACTAGAGGTCCATTGATTCTCATGTCTGCCATGGGAGTGGGAACTCTGATTATCCGGGGTTCCCACTAACATGGTATATGTGAGTACCCCTCTTTTCGCATGAGAGCCAAACGCACCGGCACTGGGAAATCCCAGCCGCTCCAGATTTACTGATTGCCAAAAGGATAAGAGGTCTTAGGGCAGACTGCTAACTTTGGACTCAAGTTCATGCATCATGTACACCACGAGGGGGAACCAGGAGCACACTTAGCAAGACTGTAGTCTTAATTCCTCAGAATTGTTTTGACTTCTCAGGGTCTTTAGAGAAGCTTCGCTGAGCCCGCTTTGCAGGTTGTGCCCCAGTTTAGAGCCAGAAGCAGGATTTCCCACACACACACACACCCCACATTTTCACGGGGTTTAAATCCCCTTGGAGACTCTTGAGGGCTGTTCTGCCCTCCACACCCAAGAGAAGGACATGCAGCGTGAAGCCTCGTGCGAGAAAGTCGAGTCGTCTTGCTGCAGAGGGGCGAGCTGGGCTGTAGGGTATCAGTGCAATCCCTTGACCCTGGTTTTCGTTTTTTAGACTAGCTTAGATGCACACTGACTGCAGAGTGTTCGCTTGAGCGAGTGCGTCAGGTCAACAGAAAACGAGTAACAGCAGCCCGCCTTTTGAGGTGTTCAAGTGACCGCACGCAACAATTATTTTCAGACGTGCGCAGGAATGGCGCTGGTTCACTGAAGGGGGGAGCTTTGTCGCTGGGCCCTCGTGATGGTGGCACCGGGGCTAGCTATTAGGCTGCCTGCCAGGACTGCAGGCATTCCTTTCTGGGGGAGGTCGTTGATGGCGGGGGGAGAACAGCAGGACCCTCACTCCGCCACCTGTTCTGCCAGGATGAGGAGGCCCGGGCAAGGGTCACCACCTCCAAGCAAGAGAAGCGCCTGTTGGGGAAATGTGGGGCCCCTCCGCCACCCTTCGATCACCGGCTCCAGGTTCAACTCCCAGCATTGCCGCCAGTTAAAAAGACCAAGGGGGCCTCAGCCTGGGCTCAGGATCAAGGGGAGCATCCGGGCTGGGAAGGTTCGACTGCCCGGATCCTTCCGGTCGGGAACTGACCGCGCGGGCTGGCTGGACAACCAGCCGCAGCTCGCCCTACTGTCTCAGAGCTACACCAAACGGGAGGCAGCTGTTTCTCCCAGCCTGCCCTGCGCTGCCTGCAGGCTGGCCACTCACTAGGCAGAGCTGTGCAGGCTTAGCCTGATGGATGTCCAGCCTGCAGCCCGCTTGGCTCTCATTAACGAGGGGCAGCGTGGAGGGAAGAAACAGGCGCAGTTGGGCTGCTGGGAACCAGAGGCGGCTGCACCTCATTTGCCGCCCACCCGGTCACTGGGTGGGGAGCCGCTGCTGTGGCCAGCGCCCGCTGGCATCGGTTCTGGGAGGAGCGGCGGGCCGTCTCTGAGCCGCCTCAGCCCCGGGAAGGCAGCCGTGTGAATCTGGGGACTGGGAGCGAGTCCTTTGCCCTTTGACGCTCTCCCTCCCTGATGGCTCAAAAATGTCTTGGTCACCTCCGAGAAGACGCGGTTCAGCTCAGCCAGCGATGTGAAGCAGCCGGGGGGGGCGGGCGGGGGGGGCACCTTTTGCCATTCCGTATGTGTGGGTGGCTAAAGGCTAATCTGCGCCCAAACTGGCTCCCGGGAATGGACTGCAACAAGGGGCGCAGCGCAGAGCTGCCGGCGGGAGCCCCTGGGATCCCGGCCGGGACTTCCTTCCCCCAGGCCTGAGAGGTGGAGCCTTTTCATCCATGTGGTGTGAGGGAGGCAGCCCTTGTCTCCTCCTGTGGTTGTGTGCTCTGTGTTTGCACCACGGTAGGAAACAGGATTTCTGCCTTATACACCTTTCTACTCCGCCCTAGTGCCTCAGTGCTCCTGGGTTGGGCTGGTTAAGATGAGTTCCCTTCGGTCGCCACAAAGAGCTCTCAAAAGCTGGGGAAATGGAACATGCTCATGCAATAGCAGGGCGGCTGCTTCTAAGGGGAGGCGAGGGGGCTTGGCTGGGGCTTGTCACTGAAAAGAGAAATTCTAAGAGTGCATCTGCAGCTGGACGGGAGAGTGGTGGGATAGTCTTCTTCTGCATCGTTGCTTTTTGTATGACTAATAATTAATAATAATAATAATAATAATAATAATTAATAAATAGTGATATTTTAATTTTTTAAAATAAAGCTGTTTAAATGGTCACAAAATGTATATGATCATCACCATCATCACCATCACTTATTTATGCAGTACCAAAATTGTTTCCCATGCTTTAATAAAGGTAAAATGTGCTGTCAAGTCAGTGTCCACTCCTGGTGCCCACAGAGCCCTGCGGTTTTCTTTTGGTAGAATACAGGAGGGGCTTCCCATGGCCTCCTCCTGCACAGTATGAGATGATGCCTTTCAGCATCTTCCTATATCGCTGCTGGTGTTTCCCATAGTCTGGGAAACGTACCAGCAGGGATTTGAACCGGCAACCTCTGGCTTCGGAATCAAGTCATTTCCCTGCTTCACCATTAAACTAATTTTACTCTGTAAAGCAACCTTAATAAAAACCTATTTTATTTTGTTCGAATGGTATTTTATGTTGGTTTAAAATGGAAAAGGGCTTGGATATTTTTGCTGAAAGAATAGGGTGTCCGTGATTTAAAGCAGACATTAAAGAATAAATTGGTAGGGCTGGTGGTCTCTGCCCCAAGGTCTCTGCAGGCACACAGAACTGTCACTCCTCTGCCAGCCCTACCATTCGGCAAGATGAAGCAACTCTAGAGCATTCTTAAAAGACAGTAAATTGTCAGTTGCCACCACACTGGTCCCATTTAGGTTTTCCGCCTCAGCTACCAACATGTGTTGGACCATCTCTGCAGTGAGGCGCTTGCTTCAGTAAACACATTCTGCACAGCTCCACTGCAGTTGACCTACTAGTGGGAAGGGAAGGGAAGGGAAGGGAAGGGAAAATCTGTTCTTTCGCACATTTCTCAGTAATCCTTGCAGCAGCAGCAGCAGCAGCAGCAGCAGCAGCAGCAGCCAACTGTCATTTCCTCAGGGCCCCAGGGACATTACGTCCCCCTGCTGCCATTCAATTGTAGTGGTGACTCTGGGTTTCTGAACTCATGTCTGAGGCATGATTTGAACGGGTGGCTTCCTGTTTCACAGGCAAGGGCACGCCTGGTGCTACAAAGCTGGCTCTGTACTCCTGAGGTTTGAGGGCCGAGAAGAATGTGATTTCGCCATGACAGGAGGGGAGATGCTGTGCCAGATGCTGTGCTTGATTGAGCCGTGGTTGCCTGGCAGAGCCTCTGACTGGTCCAGCAGCCGCTCTCCAAAAAACCCCAGACTTCCTCTAGGTAGCCCTCATCTTGCCCAGCAGCCTGGTTTTGAGAAAATCCCCCTGGACTCCGCTGAGCTGGAGACGCAGCTCCCCTGGCTTGCTCCCACCACCAGCTGGGCCTGGGAAGAACGGGGGCATTTCCTCCTCCTGCCAGGACATGCCGCTTGGGCCCTGCCTGCCCTGTGAGCTTGGAAGCCGCTGAGAATGAACAGGAGTCGCTGGCCCCTCCTCTGGCTGCTCCCTGGGGGCAGGAGCGGGTGGAGCTGGTCAGCCCCTCGCTTGCCTTTTCCAGGAGCGAGAGGCTGGGCCACAGCAGGGTTTAAACCAAGTGGTGGGACAGAGTTTCCACAGGACTCCGAGCTGCCAGTTTGCTGCGTGCAGCTGGAAAGAGGAACAGAGGATGCAGCTAGAATATCCCCGGCCAGCCTCTTCCCGGTCCATCCTGCCTCCCCTCTACGAGCGAGGAGGAGGAGGAGGAGGCGGCAGCGGCAGCCAGCTGGGCACAGGGCTGGCAGCGTTCCCCCGGCCAGAAGCCTTCCAGGGCCCTTGCTCACAGGCCGGCAGCAGCGACGGCACCAAGCCACCCTACAGCTACATCGCGCTGATCACCATGGCAATCCAGAGCACTCCGGAGAAGAAGATCACCCTGAATGGCATCTACCGCTACATCATGGGCCACTTTGCCTACTACCGGGACAACAAGCAGGGCTGGCAGAACAGCATCCGCCACAACTTGTCCCTCAACGAGTGCTTTGTGAAGGTGCCCCGGGACGACAAGAAGCCCGGCAAGGGGAACTACTGGACGCTGGACCCCGACTGCTACAACATGTTCGAGAACGGCAGCTTCCTGCGAAGGCGCCGGCGGTTCACCCGCAAGCGAGGCCTGGCACAGGCCTTGGGGGACGGCAAGGGCAACAAGAAGATACCCAAAGGCCGGGCCGTGCTGGCGAGCCAGACATTCCCAGGGAGGGCCATCAAGATGGAAAGTGGCCCTTCTTCGCCAGCTCCCTCTAGCCTGCTCCAGAGCCCCTGCAGAGGGACCCCAGGCACGGAGAACTCTCTGCCCGGCTCAGAAGCCCCCGCCACTGGCCAAAGCGGCAGAGAGCCAGTCCTTCCGTGCCAGGAGCAGGCGGGCCCTGGGAGCCTCGCGTGCGCCAAGGGGTATTTGCCCAGCCCCCAGCAGCTCGGCCTGCCTCTGCAAGCCCTGTCGGGGTCCAAGCCCCGGCCCTTTGGGAGAGAGCCCGGCTACCCTTCCCCCCGGGAGGAGAGCCCCCGGACGAAGGAGGCGGTTCTTGGGGACATCCGGGCTGAGCCTCTGGGGCACGGCACCCCCCTTGGCCAGAGGATGCCTCAGCAGCCTGCTCAGCCCAGGGCAGATGTCAAGGAGCTGCTCCAGAGCACCCCCAAGACACCCGGACACGGGCCTCCCAGGACTGGGGAGGAAGTGAAGGAGGCCCCCCAGACCTTCGGCCAGCTGGCCCCGGCCTTCCCGCCCCTGCTGGGGCCCAGCAAAGCCGCCCAGCCTGGGAGCAGGCAGCCCTCCCCAGCCTGCCTCCCCTCCTCTGAGGGCGAGAGCTACAGCAAGACGCCGCCGGTGCTGCCCATCTTTGGCTCTTTTGGCCATCCGAGCCCCGAGGCCCTGAGCGGGAACTACCAGTGCCGTTTGCAGGCCTTGAATTTCTGCGTCAGCGAGCACGGCTGCGGCGCCTCGGCCTTGGAGCACCTCTTGGCAGCCCCGCCAGCTCCCAGCTCCCCCGCAGGCCCCCTTCAGCCTCCCTCCTTCATGCAGCTTCCAGGGGAGCAGGAGAGCTGGTCTGGCAGCCCCTTCGCCCTCCAAGGGGGGAACGGGTACCAGCTGGGCCTCCCCCACTGCCTCTACCGGACACAGGGCATGTTCTTCTTTGAGTGACCAGGGGGAGCAGGCTGGGCACGCGGCCTGCCCTGCTGGGAGAGAGGAGCGCCAGCCCCACGGACACCCCCCTGTAAGTTATTGACTCCTCCCTGGCAGAACCAAGCGGAGCGGCCGGTGACCAAGGCTGCCAGAGGTTGCCTGCCAGGTCCGGAAGACGTCTCCCGCCTGATGGATCCGACTCTTTTATGGCTCGTGGAATAAATGTGTCTCCCTCCCCTCCTGACGGATTCCATTTCTCTGTGGGCCTCCAAGGGCATTGAGCAAAGGGGTTGGTGGGCTGGGGTGGGAACTAGGAGCTCCTGCTTTGGTGAGGGCTGGAGTGTTGAGGCTTGGCCTCTGCCCGACCAGCCCGGCCCTCCACCATCCCTCCTGGCCATGTTGCATCAGGGTGGCCGCTGGCTTTGTGGGAAGGTTGCTTTCAGCATGGGGTGGGCTGAGTCCTCTGCATCTTCTCTGGTCTGCTGGCAGGTCCTAACTGCTCCTAGGAAGGAACATAGGGAGCTGCCCAGGGGTGGGTCCATCTCGCTCAGTATTGCCTACCCAGGCTGGCAGCGGCTCCTCCAAGGTGACAGGCCCTCTCTTGGAGATGCCGCCAGGGAGGGAACTTGGAGCCTCCTGCAGGCAAGCAGGCGGGTGCTTTTCCCACATCAGCGACTGTGTGGACAAGCCTGCTGTCTTAAGTCTTTCTTTTTAAAAAAAAAAAGAATCAAAACAGCCTTGGCTTCTCTTCAGAAAGGAAAGGCACGCCAGGCACTTAGAAACCTTGCTCCTATGTGCCTTGTTTAAAGTGCTCTTCTCAAGAGAAAGGCACTCTGCACTTGCTCAGATGCATTCAGCATGACAGTCCAGACTTTTTGCAAGCGGAAGTGAGCAACCCTGTGCACAGTCACCACTGATTTGGAATCCCCTTTGCTCTTTGGCGTTGGAGGGAGGAAGGCAGCCACCATCCTCAGGGGCTGGAGTTAGTCCTGAGGCCACCAACCGCCGACCCAGTGAGATACAGGTTTGTTGATTTCTTGTCAGGTTTCACTAAAATAATCCCAAGGCACTTTACATGATATTTAAAACAATTCAAATATATAAAGTAATTAAAGCAATACAAATCTTCCATTTCAATATTAAATAATATCCATTAAAGTTTTAAAACATACATAATAAAACCCTAACACGCAACAACATACAGGGAGAAGCAGCAGCAAAGAAAACAGCACGCCTAGAAAAGCCTGGGTAAAAAGGCCACGTTTTTACTTGCTTTCTAAAAGCCGTTATGGAGGCTGAGGAGTCGCTACTTACTGGGAGAGCATTCCAAAGCCTGGGGGGCAATGACCAAGAAGGCCCTGTCTCCTGTGCACGAAAACCAAGCCCCCCTCTGGGTCGGCACCACTGACAGAGCAGAGCCCCTCCTGAAGTTCTTCTTCCCCAAAGAGATCCATCCCCCGGTTCAGTGCACTGACCTGTTTTCAGAGCCGAATCTCACACTGACACTTTAAAGCAATTGGGTGTCTGTGTATTGGCGGCGGGGGGGTGGGTAACCCTGTCAATCAACTTCTGTGTTGAAGGGCCTGAAGAAAGCCCTACAGCTATGTTCTAAGGCACAGTTACAATATGTTCGGGAGCAGTGTCTGCTTCCAGTAAGTGATCCTGTGCAAGAAGGAAAAGCAAGGAGGGTGGGGAGTGATTGCTGGAAGAGAGGAGCTCAGCCGGGGGGCCCCGGTGCTGTCCTACGCGGCTCTCATACCCAGTACTTCACCAAGGTAGGAAGAAACGCTGCATGACCCGGCTCCTCTCTCCCGGGCAATCTCTTCCTCCCCCTCCGACTTTGCTGTTTCCCACACCATCACATAACGGGAGCCCACCCAGCTCCTAAACCAGGGTACGGCGCTTGTCCTGCTCAAATTATAATTGTGTGAACTGCCTTCATTTCTTTCTTTCTTTCTTAGTATTAAAGTAGGTCTAATCCTGCTCTATAGCCACCTAATGGCCCAGCGGGGTAGTCACTTGCCTAGGGGAGCAAGAGGTTGCTGGTTCGAAGCCCCGCTGGCATGGGAAACACCTATACCAGGCAGCAGGAATATAGGAAGGTGCTCATACTGCAAGGGAGATGGCCATGGGAAACCCCTCCTGTATTCTACCAAAGAAAACCACAGGGCTCTGTGGGCGCCAGGAGTCGACTCTGACTCAACAGCACCACTTACTTTTACTTTAATCCTGCTCTAGCGAAAACAGCAAGAAGTCTGCCTCTATGCAGTATTGTGGCGGTGGATGTGTGTGCATGAGTGGGAGGAAAGTTCACCTGGCTGCAGAAGAGGGTTAGCAAGAGGGAGCAGCAGCCGGACAGAGATTCTCCTCCTCCTCTTCTTCTTCTTCTTCTTCTTCTTCTTCTTCTTCTTCTTCTTCTTCTTCTTCTTCTTCCTCCTCCTCCTCCTCCTCCTGACTTAACATAAAAAGTGAATCTCTGACTTGCAACCTGGCCTCCCATTTGTGGGGCAGAGACGGAAATGGCTGGCTTGCTGCTTTGTTCTTTAGTCAATAGGGTCAATTTAGGCTTCAGCACTGTGTGTATGTGGGAAGGGGGAATCAGAGGGGGAAGGGATATGATTCCTACAATGCCAGCAAACTGCTGAAGAGGATGGGGGCCAGACGTGTTCACTGGGGGATTTCTCCCCCACCCCAAATACTAAAAGTCCATATGAGCTAGGGTTGCCAGCTTTTTAGTAGCCCCTGTTAATGTGCCTTTAACAGCTGTAGTCTTGACATTAGCAGATGATTCTATTTATCTCCATGCCATAAAGAGCTGGTTTCTGCAGCAGACCAAAGGCACAGGCCAGGCTGGGTTTTATTTCTGGTCAGTTGGCAATCCTGCTCTAAAGTCACTGCCAGCCCTGGAGTGAAAGGACTAGTAGTCTGACGCAGAATATGGTTACATGGTTGCCATGTGGGTTTTTTTTAAATTCTGAGACTGATTCTGCACCAACACTGAATCCTGACAGAGTGATATTAATGTATTATTTCTCTAGCACCATCAGTGTGCATGACAGTGTACAAAGTACAGTAGGACAACAGTCTCTGCCCTTAATGTTAAGGTTTACAGTCTTAACATTTGACACTAGAGAGACACCAGAGGAAGAGAAGGAAAATGAAAAGGATGAAATAAATGGGATGCAATTGTTTGAGTTCTAGGTCCATCTAGGTGCAGCTTTTGTTTCCCACCACATAATGCCAGGAAGTGTTCAAGGAGGACCAAAGAGTTGGGGTCCCGGTCTGGAAACCAAGTCCTTTGAGGAATGACTGCAAGAGCTGGAGGAGACCAAGGGAAGAGATGGCTGCTGTCTGTCTTCAAATATCCGAAGGGCTGCCACATCGGAGAAGAAGTGGATTTGTTCTCTGTTGCACCTGAGGGCAGGACTGGAATCCGTGGACTGAAATTACAAGGAAGCAGGTTTTATTTATTTATATACTTATTTATTCAATTTATATACCGCCCTTCCTAAAGTGGCTCAGGGCGGTTTACATTAAAATCAAAAACACATAATAAAGCAATTAAAATTAAACCAGATTAAAATTAAAAGTAAAACTAGATATCTTTAAAAGCCAGGCTAAAAAACTGGGTCTTTAAGGCTCTCCTGAAGGCTTCCAAGGAAGACAACCTTCTCATATCCATGGGGAGCATGTCCGAATGAGCCGTTGGCACCCGAAGATGGACCCCTCCTGATGATCTTAATGAGCAGTGGTGGGGATCTTGTAGAGAAAGGTGGGTAACCTAGACCTAAGCCCCCATTCTGGGCTTTAAAGGTCATAACTAGCACTTTGTACTTTGCCCAGAAACATATCGGCTGTAAGAACTCTTTGACAGTGGAATCGTCTGTCTCACGTGGTGATGGGCTCTCTTTGTCTGGAGCCTTTCAAACAGAGGCTGCATGGCCGTCTGTTGGGGATGCTGCTAGAAGACCTCCAAGGGTGTTGTAAACTGCCCAGAGACGTATGTTTGGGGCAGTATAAAAATGTTTTAATAAATAAAATAAAATAAATAAATAAGGTCTCCTCCGACTGGCAGGAAGAAATCCGGGCCACAGAATCCTTGTGCTGTTTGTGGAGTGGTTCCATCTCTTTTAGCCTGAGTCAGCCTGTCTGGATAGCTGGGTAGTTTGAATGAAAGGGAGCCATTACATGGGCCCATCCCAGGGCAGGTCTTGAGCCCACAGCTTTTAGCCAAGTGGGATCCCGCACCAAGCCTCAGAGCGTGCAAAATGGGACATCCTTTGGAGGCCGAACGTTCTCCTCGCAGGTGTAGATGGGGAAGTCTGTGTTCAAATCCCTGCTCAACCAGGAGGTTCTCTGAGAGGCTAGTGCTCGAACTGCAAGGGGCCGAGCCCCCTTACCCTTTGTGATGCCTCCCCCTAGCTACTCCAGGGGTCCATGGTTTGGCTAGAATGAGGGGGAATCGAGAGATGGGGCTTGTGGAGTTCATCCTCACCATCAACATCATTGTTGTTATTTATTAAAAATGTCTGTATACTGTTTTTCAACCAAAAGGTTTCCAAAATAGTTTCTATAGGGAAAAAGAAGAAAAGGGTTCCCAGTCCCTCAAGGGCTCATGTTTTAAAAAGAGAAACAGACTCTAGCAACTGGGTGCTTTCCAGGTTACCGGCTACAACAGCTGTAAAAAGCTTTGGCTTGGCAGGGTCGTATTCACAACGATCCCCAGAATCAAAAAAGCCCACAAGGGGAAAATACAGCCACCTTTTTGTGATGCACGTACAACATTGTAGCACTAAATCGCAGCGATTAAATCCAAAACAAGGCATCCGAAATGTGAACAGCACCCTGCAGTGTAGGGACTGCAGTGTCACCACACAGGAAGTATGGAAGCACATGAAGCAGATACGCCAGGAATCTGGAAAGCACCCCGGAGAGACACTGCACCCTCAGTGGTTTGTCCTAATGAGCCGGGCGGTGGGGGGGGGGGCAAATGAGGTGCAGCTGCCTCTGATTCCCATCAGCCCAATTGCGCAACGTTCTCCCATCCCACCCTGCCCCTGTGTTGACGAGAGCCATGCTGCCTGCAGGCTGGCCATCCATCAGGTAGAGCTGTGCAGGCTAAAGTGCAGTTGGGCGGCTGGGAAGCAGAAGCGGCTGTGCCTCATATGGCACCCCTCCCCCCGCCGCAAGCTCGTTAGGATGAGCTGCTACGGTGCTGCACTAGTGTTGGATAGAGAGAGTTGCTCTCCACGCAGGTAGCAGCATACTGTTATCCATATCTCTATACCACTCTTCAACAAAAGAGGTCTCAAAAAGGTTTTTGTAGCAAAAGGGATCAGCAGATGGTCCTTTGTCCCCATAGGGGCTCATAATCTGAAAGTAAAGCCGAAGATCGGCGGTTGAGCCCTGGGTGGCTGGATCGGCCACCCACACGACTGCCATTTCCGTCACGGAGCCAGCTCTCCGGATGCCCTGCGTGAAAGTGTGGGGCGACCCCCAGGGCCAGCAGGCTTGTTTTAGCCTCCCAGTGGGGGTCTCCTTGTGTGTTGCCACAGCGCAGAGCTGCACCACAGCAGCACATGACCAACCAAATGGGGTTAGCGGAGTGCTCACTCTGCCAACCTCATTTAAAGGGAGGGGTATTTTGGGTAGTGTGCTGCCGGGAGCCTCACGGCTTCTGTGGCAGCAGATGAACAGGAGAAATTGGCTAGGCTCCACTAGCCCGATTTCTCCTGGTCGTGAGAATAGCTTCAGTATCTAATTAAAAGCCTGGGTGAATAAAAGTGTCTTGACTGCCTTTTAAAATGTTGTAAGGGATGGGGAGGCTCTTATTTCAGCAGGGAGCGCGTTCCAAAGCTTCGCGGCAGCAATGGACAAGACCCGTCCCTGAGTTGCCACCAGACCAGCCGGTGGCAACTGCAGACGGACCTCTCCTGATGATCTCAATGGGTGGTGGGGTTCATAGCAAAGAAGGTGTTCTCTTAAATACCCAGGACCCAAGCTGTTTAGGGCTTTATAAGTTATAACCAAAATCTTGTATTTTGCCTAGAAATGTATCGGCAGCCAGTGTAGATCTTTTAAGATAGGAGTGATATGGTCTCTCCTAGATGACCCAGAGACCAACCTGACTCCCGCATTCTGGACCAACTGCAGTTTCCGAACTATGTACAAAGGCACCCCCATATAGAGATAACATTAACCCCCCACCCCCACTTTCCCCCATAATTCAAGCACTGGTCACTCTCTGTTAGTCCAAGGGCATAGCAAGGTTGGAGTGGGCCCAGAGACAAGATTTTGAAATGGCACCCCCTCACTGAAGCTCAGCTCAAGAAGTAAAGAAATCTTAAATCAATGAGGCTGAATAGTGGTAACAAAAAGCAGAGTAAAATATCTATATCTATAACTATAACTATAACTATATCTATATCTATATCTATATCTATATCTATATCTATATCTATATCTATATCTATATCTATATCTATATCTATATCTATGTAACCTATGTGCCACAATAGAATATCATCCTAAATTATTTTTTTAGAGGTTTTGTAAATTGTGGACAATGCAAGTCATTTCATGGTCCTAGAGAAAGACATGCTGTTCTGGTCGCTCCTGGTCTTAACACTCACATCAATTTTGGAGGATGAATGCAACTGAAGGAAGCCTGGACAGGTGCGCGGCTGGGGGAGTCAGTCATGTGACATGCCTCTGCCCCCCCCAAGGCAGCCGGCCCCCAGACAACTGTCTCCCCTTACCCTATTATAGTTACGCCCCTGTGTTAGTCTAACCTATTCTGCAGGGCCACTGTTAAAAGAAAATGAAGATCATGCTACATTAAGGTGTCCTGAATTTGTTGAAGGAAGGGTAGATATATATAGGATTTCAATGCATCCAAGGAGGCTTTGCTTGCACCCTCACAATTCAGAGATCATTGTTGCTAGGTAGTTATCTGGAGGCAGAAGCTACTTTCTGTACAGGATGCACCCCTCCCTCCCACCTGCTTTGCTGATTTATTTGGATTATTCACAAGTTGGCCAAAGCATTCTGTGGAACAGCCGGCACTTGAAAATATGAATGGGGAGCAAGGTTTTTGCATCTAAATCCAAAACTACGGCTGTAACGTTTAGTTGATTACAAATACTTTGATGAACGAAAAGGTCTCTCCAGTTAACGAGAGCAGATTTTACAAGTACTTATAAAAACTGTGCCTGAAAGAGGAAGAAATGCTTCTTCTTCACATGTGCACTTCACCTAACAACAAAGTGTGGAATTTTTTTGTTAATATGAATAACTTTTTGTCCTCATATGCAAATATATTATTATTATTTAATACTTATTTATTACATTTATAAACCGCCACATCCAAAGGCTCTGGGCGGTGTACAACAACTTTAAAAAGACATAAAAACACAGAATTCAAAACACAGTGCTAAAAACAATATAAAAACCATTCAAAACCATTCAAAATCAATTAAAATACTTTTTAATTTTTAAAAAAAAACCTTGGAAGGCCAGGCCAAACAAATAAGTTTTCAGGGCTCTCTTAAATGCCAACAGCGAGCCTAAACTGAGGATATCTGCTGGGAGTGCATTCTATAGACCAGGAGCAGCTACAGAGAAGGCCCAGTTCCGAGTCGCCACCAGACGTACCAGTGGTAACTGGAGACGGACCTCTCCAGATGACCTCAATGAGCGATGGGGATCATACCGAAGAAGGCACTCTCTAAGGTCCCTGAGCATTAAATCTATATGTAGATTTAACTGAGCAGTTAATAGAATGCAATGCATCAACTAAGATTCCTTTAATTGGATGACAGCTCTAATCCATATCAAATCTAAAGTAACTGTGTGTGCTACAAACAGGACTGTGTATATTTTGTGCCTTCACACCACACCAGTGACTGACTGAGCAGGAGACACAAAATCTGGCTGTCGTGAACCCAAAGTGAGGGTGTTGTGCATATTCAGGCTGCTTGGAAGGGTGTGGTCAGGATTGTCAACCCTCTCCAGTTGGCCTGGAGTCTACCAAATCTGCCTGGGTCTCCAGGTGACTATTAAGAAGGGCTGACATTTTCACTCGTGCTCTAAAAAGCATGGAAAGTGCAAGTTAAGGCTCCCATCTTAACTTCCGCGCCGTAGATTTGTACAGTCTCGTATATCATGCTGGCTTAAGAAATGAGGCTCCATGCACCCACACTTTGCCTTAATCCTTCATCTGGACATTGGGCTGGGGGGTGGGATGCATCCAAGCAGACATTCAACAAGTGCAGCATCCCCAATCTCTTCCTAGAGATGCCCCTGATAAATGTCTGCCTGATGCATCTCTACAAGGCACAGCACTACCCCAAATGGCCACCTATTTACCAGCAGTCTTAAAATAATCTGCAATAGATTCAATAGGTCATTTCAGTCCTGGAAACCTGTCCTGTCTGGCACCAGGCAAAGTGTGGAAGCTAACAAAATACCAAGAATTCTGTTGAGTGGCTGGGGCAAAATACCAAGAATATGGCATGGCTGGAGCAAAAATCAATGGCACCCACAGGGGCTGAGGCAGGGGCCCCTTGCTTTGTGGGAGTCTGGAGCAGATTGCCCAGTTGGGCCCCCACCCCACCCCCACCCCAAGCTGCCCATCCAGAAGTTGCCGAACAAGCTTATGAGTAGCAGCTGCTCCGTTATATGGTCAACCAGGTCTGTTGTGTGAAGAAACATTTTAGCGAACATACTGAAATTTTCAAGGAGGGAAAAGGCCAGTTGATTTAATGCACCTGCTCAGAAGCTAGTGCAGGGAAGGCTATTTCAGAAGGAAATGGATAGAGCATCCAGCCCGCAGAGAAGAGCCTTCCACAATGGGTAAACAGCAGAGGGTCTCTCAGGAGTGTTCACACATCAGTGTTCACACATCAGACTTGATGTGTGTGCACTGCAAGATATTCCCCTGAGGGGATGGAGCCGCTCTGGGAAGAGCAGAAGGTTCCAAGTTCCCTCCTTGGCAGCATCTCCGAGATAGACCTGAGAGAGGCTCCTGCCTGTAACCTTGGAGGAGCCGCTGCCAGTCTGTGAAGACAATACTGACTCAGATTATGGATTTCTGCCGGGAGTGCATTCCACAGCTCAGGAGCAGCTACAGAGAAGGCCCACCTCTGAGTCGCCACCAGACGTGCTGGTGGTAACTGGAGACAGACCTCCTCAGATGACTTTAACGTGCGGTGGGGATCAATAGCAGTACCAAGTTCAAAACCTTGAGAGCTGTACCACTGCGGCATCTCTGCAAGCATCCTGTTCAAGGAGCCGCTCTCTAATATTTTGTTTACTCCAAGATCTGAGTTCCCCCATTGAGGGCAGGGAATACAACCCTAGGATGTAAGACAGGAATTTAGACTATTGATTCCTGTCCTTATAATGTAAAAAACAAGATTTGACAAAGTGATGCTCCAGGAGACTGTCCAATTTATCGAAGTACCTTAGCAGTGCTAGGTGAACTCTGATGGAAACTGAAGGAAGCGCTACCTCCTCGGGGAGGAGAGTTGGACTTGTGGTAGCAAACATTTCTTGTCCCCTTAGCTAAGCAGGGTCTGTTCTTGTTGCATCTGAATGGGAGACTAGAAGTGTGAGCACTGGAAGAGATTCCCCTTAGGGGGTGGAGCTGCTCTGGGAAGAGCATCCAGGTTCCAAGTTCCCTCCCTGGCATCTCCAAAATAGGGATGAGAGAGCGACTCCTGCCTGCAGCCTTGGAGAAGCCACTGCCAATCTGTGTAGACAATACTGAGCTAGATGGACCTATGGTCTGACTCAGTATATGGCAGCTTCCTCTGTTCCTCTGTTCCTCCATTCTTGTCCTGGGGGAGGCCCAAAATCTTCCTTAGGAAGTTGTTCTGAACTATTTCCAGCAACAACCAATGGTCTGACTCAGTTTAAGGCAGCTTCCTATGCTGCTACGACACAAATCAGCTAAAACTAGTGCTGCTTGTGATACACAGCATGAAAGGAAGGAGAAGGGATTGGCTCCCATTAGCCACTGGAGCAGAGGTTTGCAGCCTTGGGTCCCCAGATGTGGTCACACCACATGCTCCCCACCACCCCCAGGAAAGGCGAGGTTTGTGTCTTGGAGTGACGAGGGAGAAAGGGTACAGAGCAAGAAGGACGCAAGCCCCCACTTCAGGTTGATGGCAACCTTCACTCATGAAGCAGCATTTGTTGAGCAGCTGTACCCTGCAAAGTGCTTTGTGACCCTGCCCCCATTTGCAGCCACTTTCATGACACTTGTGAGAAGGAGGTTCCGATCACAGGTGAGGAGCTAAGGAGGCTGAGAGGGAATGACTTGCCCATCACCACTTCTTGAGGCCAGGCTGAGTTGGGGGGTTTCAAATGCAGGATTCCAGCCCACTTCGCCACTCCAAGGACCATACCAGGCTGGGCAAAACCTTCTGCCCAGTTCCAGTTGGGGATAGGCTGGCATGCCTGGCATTTATTATTTTAATGTAAACTGCCCTGAGCCTTTTGGAAGGGCGGTATAAAAGTTTTAATAATAAATAAATATATACATACATACATTTATGACATTTGGAGCCACATTATCTCTCCCCCATCAGGCACCCAGCTGGCATGGGAGGAGAGCTGGTTTTGTGGTAGCAAGAATGAATTGTCCCCATTGCTTCCCTGGGAGTTATTCGCACATGACTTCATGCTGTGGGGTCAATGTTGAGCGAAGCCACTTCGAATCACACTCACGGCATTGAGGGAAGCAGCCCGCCCCTAGGCTCTCGGGTTTTGTTTTGCTGCAGTTCACATGGCAGGCGCCTGTGTTTTCATGCTAGCCAATGGAGGTGGTGGGGAGAGAGAGAGATTACTAAAGAGCTACATCTGCATTCGTAAAGAGAGTATCCCTCTTATCATGCTAATGATTCTACATCAGTGCCTCTCCCTATTTGCACTAGCCTTTGCAGAAAAATAGCTTAAAACCAGCATTTTTGTTGGCTGCCCAGAGACATAAGTTTGGGCGGGGTATAAAATAAATAAATAAATAAATAAATAAATAAATAAATAAATAAATATTTTTGAAACCCAGAAATACCTCGAGAGAAGCTAGAATTCACAAGACAAAGCCCAATTTGTGTGTGGAGTGCTTCCAAGGATCTTGAATGGACTTTGGGGTAAGTTTGGCTGGTGTGTGAGAACACACACACACTCTCTTCCGAAGGAGATTCAGGGTAACCGCCCTGTCTGCAAATCCTCCAGGCTGCCCTCAGGTGGGGCTCAGTCATATGTGGAAGAGGACGCGACATTTTACTAGATTCCCCTTCATCTTTTGACAGTGTGTGTCTGTGATGCTCAGTGAGAAGCTAGATGAAACTCCAAGAGGTTTTCCCTGGGGCTCTTTACCATTCCATTCCGACCCAATGTCTCCACAATGTTTTGGAGAGCTGGTCTTGTGGTAGCAAGCATAGATTGCCCCCTTTGCTAAGCAAGGTCTGCCCTGGGCTGCATTTGAATGGGAGCCTATATGTGTGAGCACTGTGAGAAATTCCCCTGTGGGGATGGGGCTGTTCCTCAGGGAGCATCTGCATGCTTCCTCTGGCAGGCAGAAGGTTCCAAGTTCCCTCCCTGGCAGCATCTCCAGATAGGGCTGAGAGAGACGCCTGCTTGTAACCTTGGAGAAGCCGCTGCCAGTCTGGGTAGACAAGACTGAGCTAGATGGACCAAGGGTCGGACTCAGTAGACAGCAGCTTCCTATCTTCCTATGAGATGAGGGCCCCAAAGAAATCAGGCGGTGGTGAATGAGGCGGGGGGCTGCTGTGATGGAGAAACGGAAGCCACTGCAAATGGCTCCGTCCCATCACCCCCTCTCTTCTCCTTCTTCCCCCACACTCCCCACAGCCAAACCGCTGTCTCTCCCAGCACGCCACAGCCCACGTTACTTGATACTGCAAGGAGACAGCTCAGGTCCAAGTCCTTGTGCTATCAGTCCCTTTGCACAGCCCACCCCCCCTTCCCCACGCCTGGCTTTCCAGTGGAAAACAATATTTTGGGACATACATCATGTTGGCGTCTGAAAATGCCGTCTGCTCAGGGAACATTTGGCCTGGCCTCCCTCCTCCTCACAGTCCCTGGGGGCACGGAAGGAAGCCAGCCCAGATGAACTGTGCCCAGGGCTGTCTGGTTCCCACAGACCCAGGCTGGGCCTCCAGCGCCCTCAGGCTCCTGCAGGCCCCAGAACCAGAGCTGGGAACGCACTCTCCCAAACGCAGCTGCCTGCCTCTCTGGTCCTCTTTCCCCTCCCAGGAATGGGAAGCACACAGCAGGAGAGCGAGGAGGGCCAGAATGAGTCCATGGGTCCTTGGGGAGCAGGGCTGTGCTGCTGGGGGGGAGGCTGAGGGACCTCACCCGAGGCATGTGGGGGCCCAGGGCTGGCCAGGGGAGGTCGTCGGTCTGTGGTACGATGCACCGGGATGCAGACGTTTCGGCATCCCTTCTGGAGCCTTGGACAGCCATATGAGGCTGTTGCTCCATAGCTGTGCTCATTCCTGCAGACGGCCTTCTGACCTCCTCCTCCTCCTCCTGCCAAATTTTCGAGAGCCAGTTCTCTGTATGTTCCCAAGAAGCTCTTGGGAGGGCACGTTTCCCGAGCATCTTGAACCTCAGCCTGGAGAACAAGGAGTTAAACCAGGGGTTCCCAGCCTTGGGTCCCTGGATGTTGTTGGACTACAACTTCCTTTGGCCATTGTGGCCAGGGATGATGGGAGTTGTAGTCCAACAACATCCAGGCTGGGATATTGTTGGACTACAACGCCCAGGGCGGGGAACCCCTGAGCTAAACAGCATCTGCAATGGGCCAACCGTCACTTTAGGGTCCTGTTAAGATTAGATTATTGATGAATTAGTATGGCTACTGCTGCTGCTGCTACTATTTATTTATTACTACAAATATTTACTGTATATACCGCTTTTCAGCAAAGTGCTCAGAGAGTTTTCATAGAGAAGTAAACAAAACACCTCCTGCTGCTGCACTGTAGATTTCTGGCCGTTCTGTAACATTTGCTTTCTTTATGGTTGTTTAAGTAGAGCGTCGTCACCTTAAGTGGCACAGCGAGGAAATGCTTGACTAAGAAGCAGAAGGTTGCCAGTTCGAATCCCCGCTGGTACTATATAGGGCAGCAGCGATATAGGAAGAAAGGCCATCATCTCACCCTCTGCAGGAGGAGGCAATTGTAAGCCCTTCCTGTATTCTACCAAAGAAAACCTCAGGGCTTTGTGGGCGCCAGGAGTCAAAATCGACTCAATGGCACACTTTCCTTTAAGTAGAGCTTCGGTGAAGGTGGCTAGCAGGTGTTCCTGTGACCCACAGACCCAACACACCCACGACCCAACAGCCGAGAGAATTCCTTAAAAAGCAGTTTGTTTGTTTGTTTGTTTGTTTGTTTGTTTAACATTATTATTATTATTAGTTGTTGTTGTTGTTACATTTATATCCCGCTCTTCCTCCAAGAAGCCCAGAGGACTACATACTTGAGTTTCTCTTTCACAACCACCCCGTGAAGTAGGTTAGGCTGAGAGAGAAGTGACTGGCCCAGAGTCACCCAGCAAGTCTCATGGCTGAATGGGGATTTGAACTCGGGTCTCCCCGGTCCTAGACCAGCACTCTAACCACTATATCACACTGGCTCTCTTTAACATATTTTTATACTGCCCAAAATTTACGTCTCTGGGCAGTTTACAACAAAATAAAAACAACATTAAAACATTAGTTAAAAACAAAAACAAAAACTTTAAAATTTGACAATTCAAGATCAGGAAGGTGCCATCTTCCCTGAGTTCCCCCAACCATCATCTTCCAGGACTCAGCCATTCTGAATCATTAACCTAACAAAAGACTCCAGGGTTGGGTTGCAGGTCCAGAGGGCGAAAAAAAGTTGATATCCACCACCAAAAGAAGCTATAGTCGATATCCATCACCTAGGCATTTTCCGGACTACGATATTTGCAATGGGTGAAGTGTTACAAAGTGTGTTGGAATAGTGAAAAGGTTTAAAACCGAGAGTAAAGCGTTATTCAATGCTTCGTTGTAGACTGGTGGCCATCCATATTTTCCATCCATTGCAATGTGTTTTCAAGGCAGGACTGTCCATATTCTCCTTGAAACACGTTTACCTGCCCCTCCCCTCCCCTGCTCCATTTGGGCCAATGGAAGTGTGTGTGTGTGTGTGTGTGTGTGTGTGTGTGTGTGTGTGTGTGTGTGACGTGATCATTTTTTGGTAACTTCTCAGATGCCTTGCGCTAATCTGCCTGGGCGCTTTCCAGATTAGACTCTACAACGGGGTCACGACGTATCTCTGAAGTGTGCATCCACACTTTCTGTGTTGTGACTCCGCACTCCGCACTCCGCCGTTCACATTTCTGATGCCTTGTTTCGAATTTAATCACTGCAATTTATCGATAGAACGTTGTATGTCTGGGGTAGAAAAGTTGCTGTTTTTCCCCGGTTGTTAGTTTTCATGAGACTGGGCACTTTGCTAGTTACGTTCTGAATGTAATTTGCCTGAATGGAAGCATTTTGCTGCTTTTGGGTGGCTAATCTGGAAATCGCCCAGCAGGGGGAAGAGCCATTCTAAAACAAAAATCTAACCTTGTCTCACATCATTCCAGTTTGCACAAACATTAACCGTGGAAAAATAAAAAGCGGGAGGGCGGAGGGAGTGATCAGATGCTCAGAAGGGCTGAGGCTGGACCCTCCAGGGCAGGGTTTAATCCCTTGGTTAACATGTGTGGAAGTGGGGGAGGTGTTTAAACCCCCCCCAATCCTCATTGGTCTGTCTCTGTCCTCCTCTGCAAGTAAGGAGGCAGGCTGGCAACCAAGCAGGCTTCCCACTGGATAGAGGAGCGCCAGTGGAGGGTTCCTTGGCAATGTTGCTCCTCCTGGCAGATTCCCCTGAATTATGCGTTGTTAAGGAGTAAAGAACCAAAGAAACGTAAAGGGGGGGGTCTCCGTGGAGTGCATGTGGTGTGTAAGCTGCAAACTACAGCTTCCAGAATTCCTCAGTCGCAATGGGACTACTCGAGAGCGAGAGAGAGCATGCTTCTTGTGGCCTGCAAGTGTGCAAAAGACAATCGCTGTGCCTTTAAAGAATTCCTGGTTTGTTTTCCCTAAAATGTGCTCTTTCAGACATGTAGTGGGGGGGGGGAAGCGGGCAGGGGGGAGGGAGAACTTCGTGGCTGGGGAGCATGAAAGGATCTGCTTCTCCTCTCCCCCCTCGCTGTGCCCCCCTTTCCATTCCCCCCAGGAACTTCCCACAGCTGTACTGGGGGTGGTGATTTCAAAGCAGAGATCCCAGCTCGTCTCCAACTTGCCAGAAGACTCCCAGCTTGGTTATATTGGAAGCAAGCGGAGGAGGGAGGTGTGGGGTTTGAGATCTGTGGGGAGGAAAGGAGGGCAAAGCTGAGATTTCTCCCTGCTTGTTTCTCTCCCCGTGGCGAGGGGGCAGAGGAAGCAAGCAAAGGTGTGGGGCGGGGCAAAGAACTGTCCATACTGTAACATGCTATAGTGCATAAAATGTGGGACAAGGCTCCCTACAACGGAAAAATACAACTACTTTCCTGCAGCACATTTACAACGCTGTAGCGCAAGACTGCAGCATTGAAATTCGAATCAAGGCATGGGAAATATGAACGGCACCCTGCTGACAACACAGCAACACCGAAGTGGAAAAACGGGCAATATGGAGGGTCCCTTAGCAGATACGTTGTGAGTACGTTGCAGCGTGTAATCTGGAAAACGCCCTAGAGAAGAAGCTCTAGCAACATACTGACATTCCCCGAGTTACGAACATCTGACTTACAAACAGACTTTGGGAGTGCAACCTATGGGTGAGATGGGGACTGCCTGAATATTAATATGAAAGCCAACCTCTGTTCCATCTGCATGTCTCCAAGAAACAGAAGCCGAGATGGCGCTCTGCATATATAAACATGGGCTTGATCTCCGCAATTGGGGCCACCGGGGAGAGAGCCTGTTGCGCGTCCACCACCGCCGTGTCCCCCAAATGTACCCCGTTGCAATTTCCGTCTCTTATGTGAGGGGCATGAGGGGCATTCATAAAGTCGGAATAAAAATTGATAGCTGCCTTTGAGAGTTGTTGCCGTGAGAGTAAAGCCCACTTTGCCATCCTGAGGTTGCTAGCCAAGCCCTCACTGACAGGGAAACTTCCGTGCGGGGAGGATGCCCACAGAGGCACAAGCATCCTGGCATCCTTGCAATACACAAACCCTGCTCCAAACACAAACACACAAACACCCCACTCTTCGCCATCGTCTTCATAGTCCCATCAATGTGTATGGGACTTCCGAACATTAGAAGAGAGCAGATCCCCGCCCCAGCGGCTTACAACTTGCAAATCAATAAGAGGGAGACAACAGAGGGAGGAGGGGAGAAAGATGGATGGAAACAGGACTATGTAGGGGAAGAACGTGCATCTGTTTCAATTAGACCTTGAAATACCCAGGGCTAAGAGTCAGAAGGGGGATGAGAACTGACAAGTTAACCCAACGGTTCTCAACCTCAGGACCCAAGGTGTTGTTGGACTACAACTCCCATCATCCCCAGTCCCAGTGCCATTGTGGGATCCAAAGCTGAGAAGCCCTAGGTTGGGAAGGCTTCTGGAAAAGTTGGGCTTTGAGGAGGGGTTTTAAGAGAGCTAGAGAGGAGGCGTCATGGAGGCACTCTGGGTAAGGGTTGCCTGGTCCGGATGGTGAAAAAAGTCGATATCCATCAGCAAAAAAGTGGAAATGGAGGGCACTTTTAACCACAAAAGTCTCCACTTTACATAAAGTTTGCATATATTTATTGGTACTCTATATGCATATTTTGATAAAGGTTGGATAATTTGAGAATACATACAGCTCACCATGATGACGAGGTGAGCTGGCTGTCTGCTGAGTCTGCTGTCTAGGTCATCCATCCATCTTCCATCTTATTTATTTGTTATTTCTCTGTGTAAACCACCCTGAGCCATTTTTGGAAGGCTGGTATAGAAATCGAATGAATAAATCAAGAGGTGCTGAGTTCTCCAGGCCCCTGCTTCTTCGCCGTAAATCCATCTCCTGGTTAGGCTTGCCACACACCCAGTCCTCTGTCCCCGTCCCCCACGGGCCACCCAACCTGCTCTCCCCGGCCAGGCCAGCAACTTCACCTCCTGGCTGGAGGCAGGGCGGCCAGCTAACTGCTGAGCCAGCCTCTCTGCATACTGGTGCAGCGGCGCCTGCCTGGTCTGCCACTCGCTTGCTTTTCTCTACAACGACAAACATTGATATACCAACACTTTTCAATAGAAGGTTTCACGGTGGTTTTGAAATGGAAATAAATCATAAGATGCTCCCCTATTCCCAAAGGGCTCACAATCTAAAAAGAAACGCAAGGGAACACCAGCATCAGCCATTGAAGGGATGCTGTGCTGGGGCTGGATAGGGCCAGTTGCTCTCCACATGATAAATAGAAGAGAGTCACCACTTTGAAAGGTGCCTTTTTTTTACTCAGTCAGCTGTTAATTGAGTAGTTGGCTAACTGCTGACTTCTCACTGCCGCCACCACATGAAGGAAGGAAGCTGCAGCTGCCGGACCCTCCTATCTGTGCTCCAGCAATGCTGGAGGTGACCCCACATTGAAGCAGAACCTGCCCTCTGGATTCCCCTTTGGATGGATGGTCAGTAGGAAGAAGGGGAAAGAGACCGAGGAGGAGGAGGAGGAAGAGGAGCAAGCTGCTCATGGGAGCAAAGTGTTCTGAGATCAAAATGTTCCAGCTGCTCCCCAGAACTTTGGAGACTACATAACATGCCAAAAAAAAAAGTCGTTGGGAGCCTATTGGTCCAGCCCTATTCTGGGAAGTGGTTCTGGGCATAAGAGGCAGCAAGGGAGAAAGGGGCACATTGTTTAAGGGGTATGAGGGTTCTGGAGCCAGAGGACCAAAAGGCCCAGGGAAGAATTTCTATTTCGGGATCTGGTATCTAAGTAGTACGGAAGGACACGGGGAGCAGGCGGGGTTGGTTGGCAGAAAAGACGAGAAGACTGTGCTGGAGGGAAGCCAGAGTGGGGAGGTTAGGAGGGCTGCCTGCAGAGGCGTTTGTGCAGCATGAATACAAGGCCAGAGTCATCTGTGCACGATCGCTATGAATCCTTGCAGTGAGTCTGTCAGGTGCATTGCACTTGGAAGAGAGAGG
Source organism: Hemicordylus capensis (assembly GCF_027244095.1). Taxonomy (NCBI): domain Eukaryota; kingdom Metazoa; phylum Chordata; class Lepidosauria; order Squamata; family Cordylidae; genus Hemicordylus; species Hemicordylus capensis. Next base: position 4,860,797 of record NC_069660.1, read on the forward strand.
AAGCTGAAGCTGGGAGGGAGCGGCTTGTCTATGGCCACCTCGAACATTCAGGGGCATGTTCAGTGTTGTGCTGCAGGGACAGGCAGGGCTGCAGTCCCGGGACTTTCTTCTCAGCAGGGACACAAAGCCCTTGGCTTCCTGCATGGAAAGAAAGTGCTGCTCTTGGTATTCCAACCATTTAGTACCATTCTTTCCTGTCACAGGAGCCCAGGAAGCCGCCTTTTCCTGAGTCAGACCATTGGCCCATCTAGCTCAGGAGCAGCAGCTCTCCATGTTGGAGATGGAAGAGTTCCAGTGCATCAACCTTTTGCACCAGCTATCCTAATGACCACAAGGGGCAGTAGAAACAGAGGTAGCTAGTGAAGGTCTCCTTACCTGTCCCTGCTTCGCCTCTACTCTATGACCCCTGCCTTGACTCCACAGGTACTTCCGGTAGTGAGTCAATCCTCTTCCTTTCCATTCTGTACCAATTGCAGTTTCTGGACTACACACAAGGGCAGCCCCTCATAAAGTGCATTGCAGTAGTCAAGGCTGGGGCTTACCAGCCTATGTACCACCGTTCTGAGGTTATCTCAAGAAATGGACACAACTGGCTCATGTAGTCACCCATCCAAATGCAAGCTGAATGCAAACCTACTTATCAAAGGGGACAATTCAAGTGTGCTACCACAAAGATGGATCTCCACCCATTCATTTCATGAACCTCACCCCCATCTCTGACAACTTTTAAAAAGTCATTGAAGACTGACCTTTTCACCTAAGCTTTTTAAATTTAATTGTGGTTTTAAATTGTTTTAAGGTTTTTACTATTGTGTTTTGGCTTGTTTTTATGTTGTTCTAAGCCACTCAGAGACAGAAGTTTGGGGCGGTATAAAATTTGATTGAATGAATGAATTGAATGAATGAACGAAATAACGTCTGCCACTGTTAAAGGCATAGCTACAGAGTCTAGCTAAAAAGTTGGCCACCCTTGGAAGCCAGTTCTGCAGCTCTGCCCATCTCCTTTAACCACACACCTATTCAGCTGGTACCACCCTTTCCTGTGTATCCAGTGTCATCAGTGTTGAGGGTGCTTTGCAGAGTAGTGCAGCAGGCACCATGCAGGGACTCCGCTCCAAAGGAGCTTACAATCCATCACAGTCCATGAGGAAACAACCGAGGGGTGGGACAAGGCTCAGGTGAAAAGGTGGCCAAATGTCGTTCCATGGGCATCACCTCTTCTTATCTTCAGCCCTGCACCTTCTTCAAAGAAACAGATCTGAAGGAATACTACAGGAGAAAGAAAAGTACCTCTGAAACACAGGCAGAGTGCCACTGCCTTTCCCTTGCCATGAAGTGACTCCCCAGCCTTTATTTCCGCACGCCTCTAAAATGATGGGGCAGGGCTTTTTCCCAGGGCAGCGGGTGTGGCTCCTACCTAAGCTGGGGTTCTCGCACCTCCCTTTCGAATGAAAACTTCTGCAGAGCCCCTTCCTCTCTGAGCGTCCCGACTGGTTCCCAGTGCTCCCTGACCAATGCTCCACTCTGTGCCGCCGGAGGAACTCCCGGCCGCTGTCTCCTCGCTTTCGCCACTCATCATGCGCTCGCTCTGAGCCTCTGTGGAGAAAAAGGGTGGTTTTTGGAAAGCCACCCCCACCCCAAGCAGCAGCGCCCCCCTCTACATGCAGAGGAAAGACGCACTTCCCCCCATTCAGCAACCCCAACACGGCCCAGTATCTCCCCAGTGAACCAGCAGCAGGCCTTGGCTCGCCTGCTTGCCCACCCACCCTTTCTGTCTTCCTCTCGGTGTGGGTGGTCTGGATGAGTGCCTGCACAGAACAGGATCCCACAAGGTTCCCCTTGCAGCTGGGTGGAGGAAGCAAGGAACCGAGGGCTGTTTCTGTGCGGCCGACAGGCTGGGAATGATGGGGTGGGGTGGGGGGGGGGCTTGTCCTGCTGCTGCAGACTGTGTGTGTGGGTGGGGGGCAACAGGAAGCAGAGCCAAGATCCACTAGCAGCAGCACCTGATGGATTCCGTGCTCTGGCTCCCAAGAGGCCCGGTGCAGAGAGAAGGTGCACTTGCTTGGCAGAACAAGGTGAGGGGAGGAACAGAGACGAGGAAAGCAGGGCTGTTGCTGGGTCCTTAAAACGACCCAGGGTCGGGGCCCATAGAGCCTGACTCGGGCCCACAGTCCCCTCCCACACACCCCACCCATTTTGAGAATTAAGCCTTTTCATGCTCTCTCTAAAGGAATCCAACATGCTTCCAGGTTTTGACACCTTTCCTCACAAGGGCAGGGAAGAAATGTTGTCAACTTGGGGTTGAATGGCCGAAGACTTCTCCCCCGCAGCTCTTCAAAAGACGGGTCCTTGTTCACCTCCCTAGAAGATGCATGTGAGAGCCAGCCCTAAAAGCCAAATGGGCTCGATGCAGGAGACATGCTGAGTGTCTCCCCGTGTTTTTGTTTTTAACGTAATGCATGCAGCCATGGGTGGGTGTGGGTGTGGGTGCTTAGCTTGCTTTGCAGGCCAATTTCCCAATCACAACTGCACACACAGGACATAGCCCCAACTGATTTTCCATCAAAGCCACATGTCTCTTTTCCTGCAAGGAGAAAAACAGTCAGGGTTTGATGAGCAAAATGGCCCACAAGGAGAAGAGGCCCTTGTTGCCATGCTGGGCTTCCCTCCAACAAGGCAGCATTAAAGGGAAAACAAAATGATGATTCGCCCATGCCACACCTGAGTCGGCTCTGTGCCAGCCTTCATCAAATGCTGTGACATCCTCCTCCTTCTAATCCTGCCTCTAATCCTAATGTTTGTGCAAAGGCACCTTAAAAGAGGGGAGGATTTTTCCCCTCCCCCGCAGTAAAGCCCAGCTTCCCCACCCACCACCACCACCACCCACCACCACCACCACCCACCACCACCACCGCAATGCTTTTGACAGACATGCTCATCGGCAAATCAAACACGGAGGCTGTTCTCACAAGCAGCCATGCCCAGGCTTCCTTCGACAGCCAAGCCTAGCCTCGGTTGCCTGTGAAAACCGCCGGGATCTGCCCAGACCCTGGTGGTGCCATGGTGTCAAACCCAGTGGCAAAGTCCAGCTCTTAGCCAAGGCTAAGGGCGCAAACACACCCTTAACCCACCTGCCGAGACTGTATGTCAGTGTCAGGGGCATAGCAAGGTTGGAGTGGGCCCAAAGTTGGAGTGGTTTTCAAAGGTTTTCAAAGCCTGCCCCCCCACCTGCCTGCCTGCCTGCCCGCCCGGTCGGTCATGTGACTGGCTCCACTGAGTTTTTTGGCTGCCTCCCCCCGCCCCACCTTAAAGTCACTTAAACACGCTCAGTGTTTAAAGAGCGGTAAAATCCAGAGAGAGGTTCATGATGTCACAGATCCCCACCAATGAGTGTAGTGCCCAACCAGCCTCTGCCACATAACACACAGAACTGTTTCCCCCCAAGCTGGACCCTGGAGAGAAGTTTGTAGCGGTGAAGATGGGAATTCTTCACACATTGCAGTGAACTTCATAAGGGTGGGGGGAGGCTGGATTCGTGCTCACGCACATGTCATGCCCAAGGTATTGTAGCGCCTGAGGATTCAAACGCTGCCCCACATCCCTGTTGGGGGGTCGGACCTCTTTCAAAACTGACCTTTCCAAGCTTAGGAAGTGGTGCTGGGGGCAGGGAGGAGGGCAAATTGCCAGCAGCCTCCTTTTCTCTCCTCCTGGTTTTGATACCGCCCAAAACTTACGTCTCTGGGCGGTTTACAAGAAAAACAGAAAAGTTAAAGCATTAGTTAAAACAGATAAATGACAACCAAGAAATTAAAACATTGGTTAAAATAAATGACAGCAAAAAGTTTAAACTTTGCAATTTAAAACCTTAAAACAATATTTTAAAACAATGTTAAAACTATTCAAAAGATATTTAATTAAAAATACCTGACTTGCCCGAAACGGAGGCATTTTGCTGCTGATGAGCAGCTCGTCTGGAAAGCACCCAACAGCCTCCCTGCTGGTGCCCAAATACTCCTTTGCCTGAGGAGACCACCACACCTTGGTGGTAAAACAAACTGCCTTGGAATTGTTTTAATGAAAGGCGGTATATAAATTTAACAATAAATACCTTGCCTCATGAAAGGGCCGCTCCTGTCAAAAAGATGAATTGGGAGGCACCAATTTGTTCTTGGCTTTCCCCCTAGACAAGAGCCGTGGCTTGTTAGTTGTTGTTATTGTGGCACAGTGGTTAAGTGTGTGAGCTGTGACTGGTTCAAATCTCCACTTCCCCATAAAAGTCCCAGGGAGACTTTTGTGCTGTTCTTCTTCTGTTAATTGGCAAGATGTTCAAGACAGATAAAAGAAACTACTTCAAACAAACAGTTCTTATGAAATTCACTATCGGGACGGGGACAGCAGCTGGTCTAGATGGTTTGAAAGGAAAGGGAAACAAATTATGGGAAAGAAGAGAGAGGACAGGGACTATCAATCAATGACTATTTGCCATGATGGCTACAGGGAACTTTCGTGTTCAGCAGCCGTGTGCTGAATTCCAGGTACTGAGGATAAACCAGAGAGAAGAGTCCAGCCTTCATGCCCCGCTTGAGAGCTTCCAGAAACAGGATGCAGGTTTGACTGATTGATTGATTGATTAAGTGCCGTCAAGTCGGTGTTGACTCTGAGCGACCACCTAGATAGATTCTCTCCAGCATGATCTCTCTTCACCTTGGCCTTCAAGGTCTCTCAGTGGTGCCTTCATTGCTGTCGTCATCGAGTCCGTCCACCTTGCTGCTGGTCGTCCTCTTCTTCTCTTTCCTTCCACTTTGCCCAGCATTATGGACTTCTCAAGGGAACTGGGTGTTCACATAATGTGTCCAAAGTATGATAGTTTGTGCCTGGTCACTGTCAGCTGGTCAAATCAGATCCTGCAGTTCAATTCTTCATCAAACATCCTCATTAGGTAACTACGTCAACAGTCCCCTGTTCCATTTCTTCCCAACCTGGCACTCTCACACTCTCACTCACACACAATTGTGTTACTTCCCCCCTTTTGTCACCAATAAATGGTGTCCCCTACCAATACATATCCAGTTTGGGAAACCATCCCACCAAAACTGGGGTTCTGAACCTTGCGTCCCCCGGTGTTGTTGGACTACAACTCCCATCATCCCCAGCCACAATGGCCTTTGTGGCTTTTGGTTCAGAACCCCTCCCTAAAGTCTTCCTCAGGTTCCCAGTGAGAAGTTCACCAGCACAATTAAGGTTCACATATACTTTGGCACGTTCTCTGAAGGAAGGTCACGTGTGGGCTTGTGTGATCAGCATCCATCATCATTGCCATCATCATCATCTTTTGGGAGAGCAGTCCTCTCATCTTGAAGCCCCTGAAGATTGGGGTGGGCCGCCAGCCGATCCTCACGGTGGCCCCACACTTGGCCTCCTTTGCATCTGCGTTGCCCCCCTCAGCAGGAGTGAAGGCTGAGCCTGGTGGTGGCCTCAATTGCGGCCTGTCCGGGGCCATTTTTAGCCTGGAGCCAGCCTGGCAGCCAGAGTTACCTCACGTCTGAGAGATGTGAATCAATAGCCAAAGCTACTTAGTGGGCTGGGAAACTCCCGAGGGGAAGCAGCGGCTCCGGACGATGGAGGCTCATGAGGCAATCCTGAGACGTGCCCAGTCGGAGGAAAGAATAGGTCAGTGCTGGAGAGGGCAAGCAAGCCAGAGTGGGCTGCCCATTTACCTCAGCAGCACCCCCAGGGTCTGCTGATGCTGGTTGGGAGCCCGTTCTCCGTCCCCAGCTCCAGCCTCGCTCTCCTCCCTCTTCTCCCCACCCTCACCCGAAGGTGGGCGACAGAATTTCGGGCAGAGCCGAGCTCCTGGGAACCAGACAGGAAAGAGACGTCAGCAGCTTTCTGGTGTAACTCAAACCAGATGAGGCTGCTCTGATTTCCAGCCAGGGCCACAGGGTGGTCACCGACAGGAACTGGTCAGGAGTTGCTGTGAGCAGGAAACAGTCTAGGGGGAAACTCCCTCGGTTCAGAAGGAGATGGAATAAGCTTGCTGGCCGGGCAGGGCGCTTGGGTCCACTGGCCCTTAGCAACCTCACGTTGCTTCCTGTGCAGCGGCTCAATCTCTGAGGCTGCCTGGGTGCCAGCTGCTGGGAGAGGCAGACTGGTGGAGAGAAATATCGGAAGAACCGGCTTAACCCGCACAGAGCATCTGCGTGCCGGTACTTGATGGCCCCCCTCACCCCCTGCCCCAGCCCCCCCCTCACCTCAGAGGTCGCTCCACCCTCACCTGGCCACACTCCTGCTCCTCCATCTCTTTACTCCACCCCCCTCACCCCTATTGGCCGCGGCTGCAGCGTTGCGGGAGCCTATTGGCCAAGCTGCAGCCCCCTATCCCCAGAGACCTCCCCACTCTCTCCACAGGAGCAGCAGCAGTTGACCGGGCCCTTCCTCACTATCCGCCACTGCCATGGCCGCTCGTTCCCCTCAGGCCGCTGACAGGCCTGGGCCCTTCCCTTGCCTCCCTGCCTCCTTCTGCCAATGGCCTCAGTCGCCCCAAACAGCAGCAGTGCTTGACTGGGCCCTTTCTTGCTGCCAGTAGGCACCGCCATGGCCGCTCGTTCCCCTCAGGCCCCTGACAGGCTCAGGCTCGTCCCTCGCCCTTCCTTCTTTCTCTCTTCCCCTCCCTTCTTTCTCTCTCTTTCTCTCTCCTCCACTCACACTTCCCCTCCCTTCTTTTTTCTTTCTCTCTCTCTCTCCCCTCCTGAGTTAACAGATCTTGTTCATCTTGTTTCCTCATCTAATTCACACAACGGCAGCCTCTTTCTCCTAAAGGGGCTTTTTCCTCCCTCACAACCCTTCTCATCGCAGACCCCTGCCCACTATCCTTTTGTATATGTGTGTATAGATAGATAGATAGATAGATAGATAGATAGATAGATAGATATAGATAGATATATTCCTCTCCTCTACACTCAAGAACATTTTCCGACTAGTAACAGTTGCATTCCAACTGTCCTTAACCATTACAGGCTCCTCCTCCCTATTTGCATAGGGAATCCCCACTGCCCATTCAGGTGCTTCTGCTTGCGAACTCTCGCAAGAGCTGCCACACACGGGATTAGCCACGGGTACGCCTTAGAGAATTATATATAGAGATGGTATTCCGCCCAAATCTTGGAACCCCTGCTGGGCCCGGGGAAGAAGGGGATTATTTCTCACACCCCATTCCTGATTCTGTAGTTTGGTATATGTGTGCATACAGTTTTCGTTCTTTCTCCATTCATCACCCACCTTCCATGCCACCCCATGGTTATGTACTGAGTAAATGTTGCAGCTGATATTCAAAGGGCGTGGAAACAGAATCACAGGAAAGAGCAGCTGATCCCAAACACTAATCCAATTAAGCATTCAAAGCCTGAGTGAAGCGCAGCGGCAAAGTGGCCATGGGAAACGGAAAGGGTCAGGAGGGACACACATCCGAGAGAAGGGCAGCCTGGGAAGGGTCTGCCAGAGCCTTCTCCTCTATGGGGAGGGCAAAAACTGAGAAGGCCCTATCCCGTGTGCACAGCAAACAGGCGTCTGCATTGCGCGAATGTTCTTGGCCAAAAGTCAGGGCTTTGGCCAACTCTGACTGGCAAGTCTTCCCCAGGCCTGTTACCTGAGATGCTTGAGACTGCATCAGGAGCAGCTCATTCCAATGACCCGGCGGGGGCGGTGGGGGGCGGTTCCAAAGGAGGCGCAGCTGCCCTGCCTCCCAGCAGCAGCTCAGGTGGCTCCTCTTCCTCCTGTGCAGCTCTACCTGATGAATGGCCAGTCTGCGGGCAGCAGGGCTCTCGAGCGGGCAGAAGGGAGAGGAGCAACCTGGGCTGCCTGCTTTGGTGCCCCCCTGGCTCGTCAGGATGAGCTGCAACTAGACTGCATCCGGGACCCTCTGAATCCAAGGTACATGGTCTGCCACTGAGTTATAGCCCTTCCCCACACTGCACCCCACAAGCAGAGGGAAGGGAAGCCTCCCTGCAGAAAAGACTCCAGCCAGCCAAGCCACACACTCCAGGGGAAGGCAAAGAGAACAAGTTTGATCTTGGCCGTGAGGCCCAGACTTCACAAATAATGAATGCCAGTTAAAAGGTGATCATCATGCTGGCAGGTCCCAAGTGCCCTTTAGGTGGTCAACATGTCCCCACAAGTCACATGGGAGGAACCTACCAAATGCAAGCCAACTTTAAACATGCCATTTGATCCTTGGTGTGTGCATTTGCTTGGCCAGCCCAATCCAGACCTGGGACCTGCAGCACCCTCTCCTGACAAGGAAATCAACTCCATAAAGCTGCCCTCAAATTCCCCATCATTCAAGGGAAGCAGAGTGTGGAACAAAACATTTCAGAATCTCGATGCATGCAACTGTGGAAATATCTCCCCTGATTTGGAGACCTGAAGGAGTCTAGAATCTTCCTTGGTTTGGATGGCCTGAAAATTGGCAAGTAGTATGTGGTTGCTGAAGCAAATGTGCTGCCCCCTGCAAAGTGTCCTCAGCAAAGTGTCCTCAGCAGCCTCCTAGCCTCAAGAGAGCTTCTGCAGCCAATTCCATAGCATGTCAGTATCCGGAAGCATTTGCTGGCAGGAGGTCTTGCCCCACATCTCCCCAGCCCCTCCTAGCCAGGAGGTCAGGCAGAAGACTCAGCGCCTGGCTGGGTCTTAGCAATAGCAATAGCAATAGCACTTACATTTATATACCGCTCTATAGCCGGAGCTCTCTAAGCGGTTTACAATGATTTAGCATATTGCCCCCAACATTCTGGGTACTCATTTTACCGACCTCGGAAGGATGAAAGGCTGAGTCAACCTTGAGCCCCTGGTCAGGATCGAACTTGTAACCTTCTGGTTACAGGGCGGCAGTTTTACCACTGTGCCACCAGGGGCTCAGACTGTCTTCCACTTGGACAGTCTGTTCTGGCTGGAAAAAATGCAGCCAGAGCAGCCAGGTTGGTCCCTGACTCACTCTCCGTCCTTTCTCGGCTGGAATCTTAGGGGGCGGGCTGGGGGGTGGGGAGACTCTCTGTGCGCCAGCATCAGTGAAAGGGAGTCTGAGTAGTGTTGGAAGTGACAGGCCTGGCCGGGCTGCCAAGTCTGCCTGTGCCGGAGGCATTTTGAGACGCTGTGTGTGACGTTGGCGGGGCAGGCAGGGGGGAGGTTGGGGTTCTTGACGTGGCTCCTCTAGGAAAGTCCTCCTTGCATCATAGAGTGCTGGAAGCAGGGAGGGAACTGAAAAGGAGATGGTGACGAGGGACGCGCAGGGGTGGAGTGCCTGGACGTCTCGGCTTCTCTGGCTCTTGGGGTGAGCATGGCCATGGCGGTTGTCATGGAGAGCACCTTCTGCACTTCGGAACTGGCAGCGACACCACTGGATGGTGAGAGCTGCTTCCACCGCTCTTGGCAGGGGCGTAGCAAGGCTGGAGTAGGCTCAGAGACAAGATTTTAAAATGTGCTCCCTCCTCAGTGAAGCTCAGCTCAAGAAGTAAAGAAATCTTAAATGAGGCTGAACAGTGGTAACAAAAAGCAGAGTAATACACACACACACACACACACACACACACACACACACACACAACTTATGTGCCACAGTAGAGCATCATCCTAAATTATTTTTTAAAAGGTTTTGTCAGTTGTGGACGATGCAAGTCATTGAATGGTCCTAGAGAAAGACCTGCTGTTCTCATAGCTCCAGGTCTTAAAACTCACATCCATTTCGGAGGATGCATACAACTGAAGGAAGCCCAGGTGGGTGCACAGCTGGGGGAGTCAGTCATGTGACTTGCCTCTGCCCCCCCCCCAGGCAGTGGGCCCCCAGACAACGGTCTCCCCTGGCCCTATGATAGTTACGCCCCTGACTCTTGGAAGGGGACCACTGCTGGCCTCCCCTGGCTTGTTGCCCGTAAGCCTGCAAAGCCTGGAATGAAATCCCTGCTCAGCCAGGGAGCTCCCAGGCCGACAGTGAGCAAGGCAGGCACCCTCCCTCAGCCAGACCTTCTGCATAGGGTGGCGCTAGTGAGCTGAAATGGACAGCATCTTCAGGTGCTGGACCAGAAAGATTCCCGGGGGGGGGGTGCAGCCTGTGGACCCTCCAGGATCTGTCAGATGGAAGGATGTACACCATTTTAATAGCAACCCCAGAGTAGGGTTGCCATAGTCTGGCTTTCCAAATCTGGGTGCCTAATTTGCATATTATGTAAATTGGCTGGAAAATAATTTCTGAGTAGAAGAGTGACTGCACGTTTTGCTCCATAACTCTGCTTCTACAAGGGCTAGAGCTTAGCTTCTTCTTTTAAATGAAAGCTGAAATCCAGGCAAATCTGGGTGGGCTAAGCTATCTGAGTGAGATGCTTAAAATCCAGGTAAAACCCAGAATTTGCGGGGGGCATGACAACTCTACCCCAGAGAAGTATGCCCTGGGTGGAACAAAGCTATGCAGCAGACTCCCAACTGTGGCTTCGCCAGATCTGCAGGGATGCCCGTGTTGTTGTGCAAGAGACACTCAGAAGATGGCTTGGCAAAATCCCTTGGTATAAATGCTTAATCATTAACAGTTAGCCTTAAGAAGCTCACAACAACAACACTATGAACACCACCTTGATTTTCTTGGGGATTAAGCCACATCTTAAATCACCGCTCTGGGCTCCTTGGAAGGACAGCGGGATATAAATGTAAATAAATAAAATAAAAAATCTTGGGGCAGTGAATTCTACAAGTTAATTCTTTGTGGTGCAACAAAAATAGCAGCCCCATTCAGGACCTAAACCACATACCCCCATGTCTGACATCAGATGCGGGGGGGGGGGTGCGTTAGGGCCGTGAGGTGTGGCGGCCTGGATTCTTTGAACCCTGTTGCCCAATAGTGGCTACGCCCCTGCCCCCCCTTGCAATTAAGCATCATCCCCCTACACACACCGTGACAAAGACAATATTTGTAATACGTGGGTTCTTGAGGGCACCAAAAAACCTCACAAGAATGTAAGAATATAAAACAGATATATTTATGGGGGATTCCTATATCAGTCAGCAGCGATATAGGAAGGTGCTGAAAGGCATCATCATCTCATACTGCGTGGGAGGAGGCTATGGGAAACCCCTCCTGGATCCTGACAAAGACAGCCACAGGGCTCTGTGGGCACCAGGAGTCAGCACCAAAGGCACAACCTTTCCTTTCCTTATTTATGCAAATATGCATTAGCAGAAACATTTCAACACACAACGTAACATATCCCCACCCCACATACCTCTCTCCCCACTCCCCATTGCACTCGGCAGGGGTCATAATCACACTCGGCCGCCCAGCACAGTGCAGGCCAGCAGCGACCACACCACCCAGGACAGACTAAAGAGGATTTCGCCCCCCCCCCGGACTTCGGCCCCAAAGTCCTGGGGTCAGAGCACCTCTGCCTCCACTGGCTCCCAAGCCTGGCAGTGTAGAACAGAGCATCACTCAGTGCTTTCAGGATCACTGGGAAAGCTGCCCAAAGGCTTGGAGATCTTCCTTGCTAGAACGAAGCTCCTCCGTGGCCCCTCTTGGACTGGAGTGAGAATTCCATGGCCACCTGAGCTGCCCTTGGAATAAGGTCCATGCATCTGCCAGCCAATCCCTTGCAGGAGTCAATCTGCTCCCCTCTGACCCTGCCTGCAAGCACACCAATTCCCCCTCTCCTTCCTTCCCTCCCACACTCCCTCCCTGGCCTATTGGACCGGACAGCCCCTTCCTTGCTGGGGAGTGTAGATTTTATCTTAGTTACTCATTGAGCGTGGTGGGTGGCAAGAAGAAGCTGGTTTCCTAAAGACAGGAGACTTGTTCAGGGCACAGAAACTCTGCACTTTCAGCCGTGTAGGGGCAGAGCTGGGGAAGCCGTGCAGGAGAAGTTGGAGGAGGGTGGGGGCAATCTTGGTTGCTCGACACAAGCAGGGTGCAACAGTGTGGGAGAAGGTGCAAAGTGGGGGTAGTGATGGAAAATTATTATGGGGTGGAGAATGTTCCTTTTATATAATCAGTGGTTTATATAATCAGCAAAAGCCTTCTGCAAAGGTGAGTGGTGTGGAAAGAACAAACGGGGGAAGAGGAGGTCTTCTCTTTCAGAAAGGATATGCCTCCATTTTAGGAACAACAAAAGGAACCCGTACTTCACATCCTGGACTGAATCTGTGGAACTCATGGTCACTAAACAACAGAATGTAGTATCTGCCACAGCATGTAGTGATCTTATTTATTTATTATCTCTCTGTGTAAACCGCCCTGAGCCATTTTTGGAAGGGTGGTATAGAAATATAATAATAATAATAATAATAATAATAATAATAATAATAATAGGAAATTGCCCAAACACCAGAGGCACAAAAGACCAGCTGCTGATTGACAAAATGATTTTAGAAAACTGCAAGAGAAGAAAAACAAATCTAAGTGTTGCATGGATTGACTACAAGAAAGCCTTCGATTCATTGCCTCACGCATGGATACTAAAATGTTTAGAAACAACTGGTGTCAGCAAAAACATTCAGATATTTATTTAAAAAGCAATGAGCATGTGGAGTACACAGTTAACAATCAATGGCGAGACACTTGGACAGGTTAGCATTAGAAGAGGCATTTTCCAAGGGGACTCACTATCCCCTCTGTTTTTGTAATCGCCATGACCCCACTTTCACAAATACTAAACAAAACAGGCCTCGGATACCAAACATCTAAAACATCAAGTAAAATCAACCATCTGCTGTACATGGACAATCTGAAGTTGTATGGAAAGTCCCAGTCAGAAATCGAATCACTGCTAAACACTGTCCGTATATTCAGTAGCAATATAGCAATGGAGTTTGGACTAGACAAGTGTGCTGCATTAATAATGAAAAGAGGAAAAATAACAAAAACAGAAGGAATAGAACAGCCCAATGGAAGCAAGATCAAGAATCTGGAAGAGAAAGAACATTACAAATACTTGGGCATTCTCCAGGCTGATAACATTGCACACACTGAAGTTAAAAGAAAAATTGGAAGTGAATACATCAGGAGAGTTAGAAAAATCCTCAAGTCCAAACTCAATGGCGGGAACACCATACAAGCCATAAATACCTGGGCTATACCTGTTATCAGATACACTGCAGGAATAATAGACTGGACCCAGGCAGAGCTAGAGACACTAGATTGTAAGACCAGGAAAATCATGACCATCAATCATGCTCTGCACCCCCACAGTGATGTAGATAGGCTCTACCTCCCTCGCAGCTCAGGTGGAAGAGGAATGCTGCAAGTCCATCAAACAGTAGAGGAGGAGAAAAGAGGCCTTGAAGAATATATAAAGGACAGTGAAGAAGATGCACTTCAAATGGTCAAGAACGAGAAACTATTCAACACAATGAAACAAAGCAGGCCTACAAGAAAGAACAAGTCAAGAACCGAGCAGAAAAATGGAGAAATAAGCCATTGCATGGTCAATATTTGCACAATATAAGTGGAAAATCAGACATCAACAAGACCTGGCAATGGCTTAAGAATGGCAACTTGAAGAAAGAAACAGAGGGTCTAATACTGGCTGCACAAGAACAGGCACTAAGAACAAATGCAATAAGAGCAAAAGTCGAAAAATCCACCACAAACAGCAAGTGCCGCCTTTGTAAAGAAGCAGATGAAACCGTGGACCACCTAATCAGCTGTTGTAAAAAGATCACACAGACTGACTACAAACAAAGGCATGACAAGGTAGCAGGGATGATACACTGGAACATCTGCAAAAAATACAAGCTACCTGTAGCCAAAGATTGGTGGGACCATAAAATTGAAAAAGTTGTTGAAAATGAAGATGTTAAAAATATTATGGGACTTCCGACTACAAACAGACAAACATCTGCCACACAATACACCAGATATAACTGTAGTCGAGAAGAAAGAAAAACAAGTCAAAATAATCGACATAGCAATACCAGGGGATAGAAGAACAGAAGAAAAAGAAATAGAAAAAATCACCAAATACAAAGATCTACAAATTGAAATTGAAAGGCTGTGGCAGAAAAAGACCCAAATAATCCCAGTGGTAATTGGCGCCCTGGGTGCAGTTCCAAAAGACCTTGAAGAGCACCTCAACACCATAGGGGCCACAGAAATCACCATCAGCCAATTACAAAAAGCAGCTTTACTGGGAACAGCCTATATTTTGCGACAATATCTATAACAACTGACAATAAAATTCAGCCATCCCAGATCCTTGGGAAGGATTCGATGTCTGAATAAAACAAACCAGTCAATAACACCTGTCTGACTGTGTAAACAAGCAATAAATAATGATGATGATGATGATGATGATGATGATGATGATGAGATGATGCCATGCATAAATGTTTTTTTAGAAGCTGGAGATAAATATATGGGGCAGAGGTCAGCGCTGTGATAACCAGTTGACTTGATAGCCAGTGAGGTCATCCATACAACTGAAAATGGAGTAGGACAAGTGTCCTACCCAGGGCTTGGGAGCCATGCGCTCCCAATTTTTGATTGAGAAGAAAGCTGGTCTTGTGGCCACAAGCATGACTTGTCCCCTTAGCTAAGCAGGGTCTGCCCTGATTGCATATGAATGGGAGACTTGGTGTGTGAGCACTGTGAGATATTCCCCTCAGGGGATGGCAGCATCTCCAAGATAGGACAAGATTTTTTTTTTTAATAGGACAAGATTTTTTTATTGAACCAACAAACTACCAAAGCATACAGTATGTTGCCAAAGCACAATTATATACAAAGTGGTTGTTTGTACATGATACAGGTGAAACTCGGAAAATTAGAATATCGTGCAAAAGTCCATTAATTTCAGTAATGCAAATTAAAAGGTGAAACTGATATATGAGACAGACGCATTACATGCAAAGCGAGATAAGTCAAGCCTTAATTTGTTATAATTGTGATGATCATGGCGTACAGCTCATGAAAACCCCAAATCCACAATCCCAGAAAATTAGAATATTACATGGAACCAAGAAGACAAGGATTGAAGAATAGAACAATATCGGACCTCTGAAAAGTATACAGTGTACTGTGCTTGATTGGCCAGCAAACTTGCCTGACCTGACCCCATAGAGAATCTATGGGGCATTGCCAAGAGAAGGATGAGAGACATGAGACCAAACAATGCAGAAGAGCTGAAGACTGCTATTGAAGCATCCTGGTCTTCCATAACACCTCATCAGTGCTACAGGCTGATAGCATCCATGCCACACCGCATTGAGGCAGTAATTGCTGCAAAAGGGGCCCAAACCAAGTACTGAATACATATGCATGCTTATACTTTTCAGAGGTCCTGCCTGCAACCTTAGAGAAGCCGCTACCAGTCTGTGAAGACAATACTGAGCTAGAAAGACCAAGGGTCTGACTCAGTATATGGCAGCTTCCTTCCTATGTTCCTAAACAAGTAGGCAGGAGGAAGGAGATGGGTTTGTGTGAAATCAAGGGAGGAGAAAAACTGGGTGGGTAGGGCAACGCCATCCTACCCAGCTTTCATCCCCAGCATTTGACCAAGGCAGGAGGAAATGCTCCTGCCCACACAGCCCCCAAACCGCTATTTTGTGTGAATGATCTCAATGTCTGGGATTAACGCCAGGCAGGAAATGGGTCTTGCTGTCATGTCTCTCTGCACTGTGTGCACTGCCTCATTGAGCATAGCATTTCCTGAGAGTAGCCACTGTTGTTTTTCCGAGGGCTGAGGCCTTGAAACATCAGAACAGCCCTGCCGGATCAAGCCCACGGAAGCCCATCTAGTCCAGCATTCTGTTTCACACAGTGGCCCACCAGATGCTGCTGGAAGCCTACAGGCAGGAGTTGAGGGCATGCCCCCTTTCTCCTGCTGTTACTCCCCTGCAACTGGTACTCAGAGGCATCCTGCCTCTGAGGCTGGAGGTGGCATATAGCCCTCCAACTAGTAGCCGTTGGTAGACCTCTCCTCCATGAAGTCATCCAAACCCTTCTTAAAGCCATCCAGGCTGTTGGCTGTCACCACATCTTGTGGCAGAGAATTCCACAAGTTGATGATGCGTTGTGTGAAAAGTGACTTCCGTTTGTTGGACCTAAATTGAGAGATGGTGGACAATTGAGCCAACCCAGCACTGCAGCGCTCACCTTCTCAGGACATCTCCTTCAGCCTCCACTGAAAGGCAGGATCCTGTCTGCACATCCTTCTCCACTCCCCGAGCAAACTGCCGTCCACCCAATTCCTCGAGCCACAAGCTGAAAGCAGGAGCTGTGCGCTCTCCTTTCTCAAAGGACTCCTTCCAGTCTCCCTTGCTGCTCACCATGCCTGGAAATCTCTGCTAGAAGAACTCTTGCATGGGGCCATTCAGTTGCGCTCTTCCTTTAAAACCCTTCGCTTCATAAAGCAGGGGCTTCCAAATGGGCCCCCAGATGTTGTTGAACTACAACTCCCATCACCCCCTGCCAAAGGCCATTGTGGCTGGAAATGATGGCAGTTATGGTTCAACAACATCTGGGGACCCAAGTTTGCGATCCCCTCTTATCAGGCTTTTGGTTTAGCCCCTTAAGATCAAACGACAGGTGGCGCTCATTACACGCAGTCCCAACACCCACAGTTTAGCGTGGAGACTCAACCTCAGTAAACAGGGTAAAACAAAGGATTAAGATCCAGGTATCTGCAGTTCCTAGGTGGCCAGAAATGACCTCTGAAGTCATTTCTGGGCACCATTTTGTGGCTCTTGTGTTACCAAAAAAAAATCCACTTTTTTGTGTGCAGAAAATTTGGGGCTTGGGGGGGGGCATTGCTGGACAGCTGGAGACCTCGAGAGCCTAGTACATGGCTTTTTTGCTCTTCTTTCTGTCCTCCAGGAACCTAAGCCCCCCAATTCCCATTCACTCAATGACTTGTTATCCACAGTTTCATCACCCACAGTGCTAGGGCAGAAGAGAACCGCTGCAAATAACAAGGTCCCGGTACACTGTATGGTTGGAATAGGTGATTGTGCCCCTCCAGTGCTAAGCAACTGCTGCAGGAGTCCCAGATCTGGATCTGGACCACAGCATGGGGGATCTTTGAGTCTTTGCCCCCAACATGGCCGAATCCAGATTGCCCCCCCCCCCATGGCTGCTGTTTCCTCCAGGAGGGAAGCTACCATAATAGCAGCTCCTAGAAAACAGCAGCAAAGGCTTAAAGTCCCCCTCCCTCAAAACCTGCAATTCGGATCAGGCCCCAGACAGCTAATATTTAGCTTAAAAAAAAAAAAAAACCACATGCAAGCATTGACTGAGCACTTGTTGTGGTGTGTTTGATCGCTTTGCCTCCTCTTTCTCCCATTCATCTTTGTCTCTTTCTTTCCTCTACAAAACTATGGTATGGCCGCACCTGGAGTACAGCGTACAATTCTGGTTGCCACATCTAATGAACATAAGAACAGCCCTGCTGGATCAGGCCCAAGGCCCATCTAGTCCAGTATGTTGTTTCGCAGGATGCCTCTGAGTACCAGTTGCAGGGGAGTAATGGCAAGTGAGAGGGCACGCCCTCAACTCCTGTCTGTGGCTTCCAGTAGCATCTGGTGGGCCACTGTGTGCAGAGGCGTAACTAGGGAAAATGGCGCCCGGGGCAAGCACTGAAATGGCGCCCCCCCACCCCCCCAACATACTACATTATACTTAGGTTTTTCCTCACAAGCGCCCGCCGCCAAGCCAGGCCACTGACTGGCCGCCAGGCGCCAGCAAAGCAATGGGGGGGGCAGTGCGGAAGGGACCGCTCATGGGGGAGGGGGCTCCGACACGCTCCCTTGACTGCTGCAGCGCTGCTGCACTGAGCAGGAAACATTTGTATTAACAAAAAAAAATTAAAAAAAAATTTTGTCATGGCGCCGCCCCCACGTGACCAGAAAAGATGGCGCCCGGGGCATGTGCCCCCCCTGCCCCCCCTATAGTTACGCCTCTGACTGTGTGGAACAGGATGCTGCACTAGATGGGCATCCTTGGGCCTGATCCAGCAGGGCTGTTCTTATGTTTGTACATATGCACCATGTACATGGATGGGGCCATATATTGCAAAAATCATACTGACAATAAGATGCATTTGCAGTAATACAGAGATCATTCAAGAGAGCAAATCTTCACAGTACAAAAGGGACAACAAAAGGAATGTGAGGGAGAGAGAAGGTCTTTCTTTCTTTTTAAACTCTAGTCAAAGCATGGATTTCCACATTCACGGACCCTGCATGGCGCTTTCCAGACTAGACCCTACAATGGAGTCAGGACGTATCTGTGTGCTTCCACACTTCCTGTGTCGTGACACCACAGTCCCTACCTGGACAGCAGGGTGTCGTTCACATTGCCAATGCCTTGTCTCGAATTTAATAGCTGCAATATAGAGCTAGGATGTTGTATATGAAAAAGTTGCTGGTTTTTTGGGTTGTTAGTTACTGCGAGACTGCACCCCCTGCTGTTGATGTTTTGAATGTGACTTGCCCAAACGGAGGCATTTTGCTGCTGTTGAGCAGCTAGTCTGGAAAGTGCCCACATGTTGTGGGAAGAGGGCTATAGCAATCTGACTTAGCAAAGAGATGCTTGGGATTGGGAAAACACACCACACTAATCTCTCTCTTCCTCTTCATTGCCCCTGGAACTTTGTGGCCACTGAGCCAGCAAGCTTGGTCATTGGTCTATGCGAGGTCTGTCTCTTTCCCATTTCAGCTTCAAGCGAGGTTCATCTTTACTGCTTCATTTCAGAGAGCAGCTTCCTCTTCACGATCTCTGCTGCCTACTGGCCCCAAACTAGGTCTTTTCTAGGGTATTTGTTTATTTATTTTACATTTATAACTTGCTTTTCCTCTGAGGAGCTCAGATGCTTATTTTTATCCTCACAACAACCCTGTGAGATAGGTTAGGCAGAGAGATACATGACTGACCCAGAGTCACTCAGTGAGTTTCATGGTTGAATGGGGATTCTCACAATGCTCACACTTCTAGTCTCCCATTGATATGCAGCCAGGGCAGACCCTGCTTAGCTAAAGGGACAAGTCATGCTTGTATCTGGGCGTATTTGCAGAGAAGCTTTGTTGACTAAAACAGATTCTTGTAGCACCTTAAACATGAACCAGTTTAATGTGGCATAAGATTTGCCACAATGAATCCGCTCGTCTTTAATTGCCACAAGATTCTGCTGTTCTTGCTGCAAAGGAGTAAGGGGGTATTGCATGTCTCAAAGCTGGTCTTGGAGAGCTGGTCTTGTGGTAGCAAGCATGACTTGTCCCCATAGCTAAGCAGAGTCTGCCCTGGTTGCATATGAATGGGAGACTTGATGTGTGAGCAGCACTGTAAGATATTCCCCTCAGGGGATGAAGCCGCTCTGGGAAGAGCAGAAGGTTTCAAGTTCCCTCCCTGGCAGCATCTCCAAGATAGGGCTGAGAGAGATTCCTGCCTGCAACCTTGGAGAAGCCGCTGCCAGTCTGTGAAGACAATACTGAGCTAGATAGACCAATGGTCTGACTCAGTATATGGCAGTTTCCTATGTTCCTATGTTTCCGAAGCCATTTCTGCCCTCTAAAAGCAGCTTGAGCCATGGCATCTGCCCTGACACAGATGAAGCTGCCATAGACCGAGTCAGAGCCTTGGTCCACCTTGCTCAGTATTATCTGCGCTGACTGGCAGCAGATCCCCAGAATCTCAGGCAAGGGTCTTTCTAACCCAGCCCTTCCTGGAGAGGCTGTCAGGGACTTGAACCCAGACAATCTGCATGCAAAACAGATGCGACCCCACGGAGCTATAGCCCTTCCCTTTATAGAACTCTTATTTAGGTTTATGTTCTTCAAATCCATAAGTTTGCACACACACCCCACAAACCTTGGAGAGATGCTGCCAGTCCTTGTAGACAGTTATGGGCTGGAGGGACCACTGGTTTGGTTTAATATGAGGTCGTTTCATATGTTCACCTGGAAGAGTCAGGGGTGTCGTGGAGGGGGTGGGCACGCAGGGATGGAGCACCTGTACTTCTTGGCTTCTCCGGCTGTTTGGGCAGGCATGGTGGCCATGGGGGCAGCTGTCATGGAGAGCACCTTCTGCACTTCTGAACTGGCAACTGCATCACTGGGAAAGGTGCAAAGGCAGAGAATATCGGTGAGATTAGGGAGGGGTGGGAGGGAAGAGGATCCCACCACAGGTCCTTCCTGGAAGAACAAGCCCTGATAACGCACTGAAGTGGAGATACAAGATGCAGGTGAACTCCTGGGAGATGAGCTGGAAATGCATTAATTAGCCCCGATTTTTATATTCTCACCCACAAGCACATACCAATAAGACCTTTTATGTGAGAGCACGTGTGGTAAAGGAACCAGAGAGGTCATCCCACCCCCTGCCCCAAGCACCAGTTATTAGGAGCTGATCAGACTGCACACAACATCTGGAAAGCAACAGAGCTGGGCTCGACCCCCCAAGGGACACAGCACATCAATGAGGAGCTCTGTATGGAACCAGTTTTCCTGGAGAAGGATGAGTCTCTTTACACCAGGGCAGGAAGGAAATGCTGTTGCTGTTGCTGCTGCTGGAGGAGGAGGCGGCAGACAGGGAGGGAAATGATCCTGCCCAAGCACAAAGGCCCAAGTCGGCTCATATGGCCTAGTGCAGGGCCCCCCAGATGTTGCTGGCGGATGACACAACTCACCCTTGGCCGCTGTGCTTGGAGATGCTGAGATTCTAGTCACTGGCCCATAGGAAGCTGCTGCCTTCTGCCAAGTCAGTCCATCTAGGTCAGTATTGTCTACCCAGACTGGCAGCAGCTTCTCCAAGGTGCCACCCATGTGCCAGCCAGTCTCAGAAGGCTTACCAGAGGCCGAGGGAGGACAGAGCAGGCAGGCAAGACCTCCACTGGCAAACCCACCCCCCTCCCCTGTGTTTGCCCAATCTGTGGTAGCCAAGGAGCAGCGGCCAGGTTCTCTGCACAGAGGCCAGCAAGGGTCTGCAGCAAGGGTGAGGCTGGATCAGGCAAGGCAGGCACTAGGCAGCTTCCAGAGCTGGGCCTGCAGAAGCACCCAGGAAGCAACCCCGAGGCCCACCGTTGTAGCCAGCAACTGACCAGGAAGAGGGAGGGGTTTCAAGATCCTTGAGAAGGGCCACGCCTCTTTCCTGGAGTTGCAAACCAAGTTTACTCCCAAGGAGTCAGCTGCTATTCCTCCTCTCGAGGAGACCTACTAGGCTCCAGGCTCCTGACAGCTAAGCGGGCACTCTTGCAGCGCTGGCGAAGGGCTTTGCCAGCTTGGTCACGGCGACAGGGTGGGGACCCCAAGCAGGTCCGGGGGTGGCACGTCCTGGGGGTGGCCAGGAGCTCCGGAGTCCCGGAAGTGCTGGGGAAATGAGCGGCTGGGGTGTGGCTGGGAGGATCCCCAGCGGGGCGTGGGGGGGAGGGCTGGAGCTGAGGGTGGTGGCAGCCCGGCGTTCTCCCCACCCACCACCACCACCACGCACACAGGGGAGCTCAGTGAAGCATCAGGTAGGGCAGGTCTGGCAGATCCCGGGGGACCCTGGAAAGGAGTCTTCCTTGGGGACAGGCACTGAGGCAGGTTCAGGGTCTTCTGCTGGGATGTCGTCCCTCAGTCCTCCTCCATTGAGGGCGAAGGAGTCCGTCTGGTGTGTTAGTATGATTGGGTCAGCCGTGGTCCGGGGGTCTCTGACACAAGGTTGCAGGCAGGCGTCTCTGGAGGCGCCAGGGAGGGAACTGGGAACCTTCTGCAGGCAGGCAAGCAAGCAGGCAGATGCTCCTCCCACAGTGCTGACATAGGAAGTCTCCCATTCAAATGCAACCCAGCATAGACCCTGCTTCGCAAAGGGGACAACTCATGCTTGCTGCCACAAGGTAGGGAGGCCTTGGCCTAGCAGCCCTCTTCAGGGATAACATTTCTGCTGGCCTCTTTGAGTTCTTCCATCCTGTCTTAAGGGCAGCGGTTCCTCAGGGAAAGGGGTCTGTACCTTTTGCTGGAGGGTCTTCCAGAGCTCTGCATGCATAAAATAAAACAAAACTACAGATACTGCACTGAGGGGCTGAAGCCAACCCCTGCCTACTTTATGCAACCATATTTGCATAGAATTGCTTGTTTTTCATCGTTTACCATTTGTTTTACTTCTACTAGTCACTAGGAAGGGCAAAATGAGCTCTATGGGGTGATGCTGTCAGATTTTCCCAGCCATTGAGGAGAGTCTCACGATGGGCCAAAAGTGGGCTAAGGGGGCCTAGCCCGCTGTGCGGTAAGCGTGAGAACCCCTGGGCTCGCAGGTGAGCCCGGTTTCCTCAGAGCAGGTCACCTGCTTAGGTAGCCCTCCCCTTAGACGTGTGTGCAGAGTGAGCGCTCCGCTAACCCTGTCTATTTGACTGTGTATTGCATGGCTCTGCACCACGGCAGCACACGAGGAGACCCCCGCCGGGAGGCTGAAACAAGCTTCCTGGCCCTGGGGGTCTCTCCAGGGCATCCTGGGGCCACGCAGTTCCCGGTCCCCGCAGCCCCCACCGGCACGGTCACGGAGCCGGCAGTCATGTGGGCGGCCGATCCGGCTGCCCAGGGCTTGCAGCGTGCTCATCTGCGGGGAGAACGAGCTAAGCCCGCTTTCCTCGCTAGCCCCATTCAGGCACCCTGGCCACACCTCATTGTCTACACACCTCCAAACCTTAGGCACTATAAACTTGATGTATGTTTAGAAAGGAATGCTGAGATGGTAGCCCTATTCACATGTTCTGTTCAATTCATGTGCAATCTGTGTATTGCGTATGTGTGTTCAGATCCGTTTGTACACACAGTTATTCACACATTAGGGTCAGCTCATGCACAGTAGTCTTCTTCTTCCTAGCTGTATCTTGCGTTTCAGAGGGCAAGTAGCCAGGATCCCTTTTAAAGTAAACACACATAGAGCCATTCAGACAAAAAACAGGGAGAGACATCTGCACACATGAACCACACAACAGAGCTCTTCTCCTGGTCCGTGACAAGAACTCCGGGGCAGACTGTGGCGAAGGAGGGCTTAACTTATCTTCCCTGCAGACGATCTCCATGGCTTCCCTGGGCGGGCAGATGGCTCGCCCAGACGACCAGAGGTTTTCCTGGCAGCTCCTGTGGTCAGGGTGCCGGGACGTGCCACCACGCATCGCCCCTGCAGCCCCAATAATGCCTAACAGAGCTCGGATCTGCACCGTCAAATGGACTTCCAGCTACAAGCAGATCCCATCCACAGGTTCCCCACCACCTCTGGATTCTACGACCATGAGTGCTGACCCCCCCCCTTTGTGCCAGCCACGGCTGACACACGATCAAAAAAATGAGGGTAAGGGAGCGTTTGCTCCCTTAATCTTGTTTAACTGGGAGGCTGCTTAAGCAGGTTTCCTGCTGTGCAGCCACTGGGATCGGGCTCGATCCCGGTAGGTTTTGCACGCACACGTGAATAGCCTCAATGTCTGAAAGGGGTTCTTGTGATGCTGAATTCTGGTTGCATATCCTTGACACCACGGTGGGGCACCTGCAGAATCACGAAGCGTTGGATGCCTCTTGAGCTGAGCTCCACTGCAGGAAGCTGTGCCAGTTGGATGACCTCTTGGAAAGGAGAGTCCAAAGATAGGAGGATGCACACTGTTTCCACAGCACGTCAGGCAGACTGAGCTCTTTGGGGAGGCAGCACCTCGGCTGAAGTCCCAGCCTGTTCCGAAAGGGAGCGGGTTCCAAGGGCCAATCCCTGACCGCCAGGCCCTGGAAAGCCCTAGCCTCTGACCCCTGTCTGATTCTGACTCTCTGCCTGCCCCTGGCTCCTTCCTTTGGGCCCTGCTTGCTGCCGTGTATGCAGCCCCTCCCTGGTGTAGACCACCCACCTCCCTCTGGACGATGATTTTGCAGTCAGCTCCTCAAGTCCCAGAACTCCATGGCCCAGAGCCAGACCCTGGCTGACCGCAGGCCCAAGTCAGCATTTGAAATGACCACATGTAACCCTATTGGCTGCTCAGCTCACCAGGGTGCTTTCCAGATGATACCCTGCAACAGGGTCACGTCAGATCACGGAAATGTGTGCTTCCACACTCCCTGCGTCGTGACACCGCAGTCCCTATGTGGACAGCAGGGTGCTGTTCATATTTCCAATGCCGTGTTTCAAATTTGATCACTGCAAAATAGTGCTATGACATCGTATATCCAGCATAAGAAAGTTGCTGTTTTTTCCAGGTTTTTAGTTTCCGCGAGACTGCTCCCCCTGCTGTTTAAGTTTTGAGTGCAACTTGTCTGAACGGAGGCATTTTGCTGATGTTGAGTAGCTAGTTTGGAAAGCACTCAGATGGCAGGAATTTACAGTACAGCCTGCTGCATGGGTGGTGCCAGCAAATCCCTCTGCTGACAAGCTGCCCCAGCCCGAGGTCTCTCCAGTCAGTAGAAGAGAGCTGGTCTTATGGTAGCAAGCCTGACTTGTCCCCTTAGCAAGCAAGGTCCGCCCTGGTTGCCTATGAATGGGAGACTCCATGTGTGAGGACCGTCAGATATTACCCTCCGGGGATGGAGCCACTCTGGGAAGAGCATCTAGGTTCCAAGTTCCCTCCCTGGCAGCTTCTCCAAGAGAAGGCTGAGAGAGACTCCTGCCTGCAACCTTGGAGAAGCTGCTGCCAGTCTGTGAAGACAATACTGAGCTAGATAGACCAAGGGTCTGACTCGGTATATGGCAGCTTCCCATGTTGCTGTCTTTCCATGCATGACTCCCAGGTGGACCTGGCATAGCCCCTAGCACAGAGCCAGGCTACACCGATGTTAAGCAGAAGCAGATCTCCCGTGGAGGGCATAAGCCATCAAGACAAACCGGCTGGCACTTGAGCTGTACATTTATTTACATTCGGTCCAGAGTGGGGGCCTCTCTCTGGAGGAAACACAGCCACCTTCTGGGAAAGCTGGCGGGGGTGTGTGTGTGTGCATCTGGGGGGATGGCGGTGGTGGGCGGTGGCAGTGTCAATCATTGCTCAGCCAGGCATGGCAGATGGAGGTCAGCTGCAGTGGCTGCTTATCGTTCGGGTGATGCTTTGCTTGGGACACACGGCGTGAAACCCCCCCCCCCAAGCGGTTACGCAAGGCTTCAAAATGAGAGGAGCAGAGGATATGTGCAGGAAGAGAGCTGCGGCTGTTGTGGCTAATTCGGTCTGGAACACTGAGGTAAGCTCTGGGCCAGGATACAATCCACACTGCTTGGCCAAAGGGAAAAGCCTGTTCTGACCCGGGCACCCAATTAAAATGGAGAGATGTCTAACCACACACACACACACCCCAAATGATCATTTCCCACTAAGCAACCTCGGTTGTGCTCAGTTGTCATCACAGAAAAGGGGGTCAGAAATCTCCTCTCTTCATTTGCTTTCTAGGGCATCTGGCAGTGGACTTGGACCCCAAGAGACCTGGACTTCAGGGGTTCACAAGCATCAGGCCTCCAGGTTTTAGGGGACTACAGCTCCTCCCATCCAGACTGGGTGGAAAGCTAGCCTTGTGGTAGCACGCATGGATTGCCCCCTTTGCTAAGCAGGCCTGCTTTGGTTCATGTTTGGATGGGTGATGTCCTATGAGCAGCACTGTCTGCTTAAGAGATGCCCTGGAAGGGGGGGGGGCGGTCTGCAGCTCCATGGGAGAGTGTCTGCTTGGCATGCAGAAGGTCCCAGGTTCAGTCCCTGGCAGCGTCTCCAAGTAGGGCTGAGGAAGGCCCTCCTCTGCCTGAGATGTTGCACTAGAGCTGCTGCCAGTCAGTGTAGACAGCGCTGACCTAGATGGACCAATAGCCTGACTCGGTATACAGCTTCCTATGCTCCTCTGATGGATGATGGGGGTTGTAGTCCAACATCATCTGTGGGCCCAAGGCTGAGAAGCCCAGCTGCACTCAAATCCCTTCTCCTTCATACACTCTCTTGGGCAAGTTCCAGGGTGAATGAGAGATGATTGGGAGGGTGTGTGGCTGCCGCTGAAAGCCTGCATCTCCTCCTCCTCCTCCTCCCTCACTAACATTTAGGGAGGACACTATAAGGCTCAGGATGTGATGGGAAACAGGCTGCACTCTGTGTTACCAGGGAAGCAGGGGGCGGCGGCTGCGGGTGGCCTTCCAAAGCATCCTTCCGTCGCCTGGGTCTGCCCTCAGCCTCAGTCGGCCATCAGTAAAATGGGCTCCATAATCACCCACCTCGTATGGGTGCCGAAAAGACGTACGAGATCAGGAACTCTGAAAGACTTTGCCCACGGAGTATAAACGGCCACACGCCTGCTGCGCCCACCCCGCAAACCCAACCCTGTTTGGCCTCGGCTCTGAGACACGGGACCATCCGGGGTCATGAACCGAGCAGGGACAGCGGGGAGTGGTGGTGGTGCTGGGGGGGGGTGTTCCAGGCGCAAGAGGCTCTGCGCAAGAAGCGGGGCCTTTGCCTCCAGCTCCGAGGAGGCCGGCTTCTTGGGACTGACCTGGGGCGAGCGGAGGAGGACTCCCCCACACAGGCGGCAGTTCCTGCCTGTTGGTGGCCAGCTCTGAAGCAACCCTTTCAGATGGGCGAGGAGGAGGGAGGAGGAGGAGGGACGCAGATGGTCTGCATTAGGCCGGCTGGCTTTGCTCTGTGCTCTAGGAGGGCTGGATGCAGGCTGCTGCCCCCCCCCCGCCGCGCCCTTCCTTTCCCCATCCAGACCGCCCCCCCCCCGCCTCTTTCTCGCAGCTCAGAAGGGCAAAGAGGTGAGCAGCACACCGAGGCCCACACAAAGCAGGCTTCTTTCTCCACGGGCTGCCCATCTGGGGACACGCCTGGAGGGGGGCTGGGCGCTTGCTTCCTGCCCCCCCCCCGCCGCCAGCCCGCCCAGAGCTCACAGGAACTCCAGCGTGGAGGGCTGCTGCCGATCTGGGAAGAGGCGGCTTCCTGCTCAGCTTCCCCCAGCCGCCCCATCCTGCCTGGATGCCGAGGCCTGTTGCTGGGCACCTTTGGGTTCAGTGTGTGTGTGTGTGTGTGTGTGTGTGTGTGTGTGTGTGCGTGCGGTGATGGTCTGGGGAGCTGCTTGCGTGGGCAGGATCCCTGGCATCAGGCGAGTGGCACACACGTGACTTGGAAAGGCCGGCGGAGGGCGCAGCGTCAGCTCGCCGGAGAGGGGGGCTTGGCTCTCACAGGGCTGCAGGGTGCGGGCGGGGCGGGGTGGGATTTTAGTCCCCCCCCCGCCCTTGCCTCCTTGCTGCCATTGAAAGCAGAGTGATGGGCGGGGCGGGGGAGGGGGGGTCTGGGGAGTGACCAGCCCACCGCGGTCTGCTTCCTGAGTCCGACACAGCCCCAAGTCTGGGCAGCAGCTAAAACTTGCCAAGGCCCTCTCCAGGCTCAGAGGCAGGGTGCCTCTGACCGGGACGCAGGGGAGCAAGAGCAGGAGAGGGGGCATGCCCTCCTCCTCGGCTCTGGGCTGTGGGCTCCCCCGTGGCATCGGGTGGTGGTGGGCCACTGTGTGGAAGGGGAGGCTGGACTAGACGGGCCTCCTGGGGCCTGATCCAGCAGCGGGGCTGTCCCGATGCAAATCTCACAAGGCCCATCGCAAAGCAGCCTTGAAGCCTCGAAGCCGCTTCCCCGAGGAAGGGGAGGGGAGCTTGCTCAGCCCACCAAAGACGATAAAACCTGGACTGCAAAGTTTGGCAACTGTTTTCTCAAGACGGGGGGTGGGGGGGGGCGGGGGGAGCACACATCCCCGTGGCACACGCGGCTGGAACAGCAGAATGGAGCGGAGATCTGGGATCCCTGCGGGGAGAGCGCGCCGTGGCAGCGAAGGGATCCCAGCTGGGGCCAGGCGGGTCCCAGAGGGAGAGGCAGCACAGCCGAGTCACAGGAGCGCCCCAGCCCAGTCCCCATCCACACGAGGCCAAACCAGGGCACAGCGAGGAGGGGAGAGAGGACCGAGAAGTCAGCCTCGGTTCGGGCAGACAGACCCCTTCCCAGCAGCAAACCCTCGGAGGACCTGTGCCTGGTGAGGTATTTGACATCCGTGGAAGCAGGCTCGAGCGGGGAGCGGGAGTCCAGGAGAGCAGCACAGGCGGGGAATGAGGCTCAGGTCAGCAGATATCGTGGGGCGTTGCAGAGGGACAAGAGGCCTGCTGCTGCTGCTGCTGCTACAGGGAAGGGAGCACGGTTCCTCATACACATGGAGGACGGAGCCTGCCTGGGGAAGTCCTGAGCCTGCTGCTCCCACCAGATCTGCCTCCGGGAAGCAGCAAAGGTCCTCCTGTTCCCCACGGTGGGCCCCATTCCTCTTGTCTAGGCA
Organism: Hemicordylus capensis; assembly: GCF_027244095.1. NCBI lineage: Eukaryota > Metazoa > Chordata > Lepidosauria > Squamata > Cordylidae > Hemicordylus > Hemicordylus capensis. The sequence continues at coordinate 4,889,045 of NC_069660.1, forward strand.
GTCCCCAGGATGTGGGGCACTGAACACAGCACAGTTCAAGCTTCCCATCAGAGGGTTCCCCCCTTTCGTCGCTCCCGGGTTGCTCAAATTCCATCCAGTTCCGGCCCCCACGCTCAGACCCCCAGTGCAGTCAGGGACCCCGCGCTGGTGATCTTCTTGAATCTGTTAGCAGCACAAACGCCAATGAAGTTTTTCTGTTCAATTAAAAGAAAAACAGTAATAAGAGAAGCATCCTAAGGCTAGAAAGTTCACATTATAAGCAGGGCTATGTAGTTGACTTGCACTGCAGAATTCTGCTTGTCCTCAAATCAAAATTCTGCATCGGGAAAAGCAGAATTCTACAAAGGCAAGTCAACTACATTGTAATCAGACCAGTTTGGTTTTAGCTTGCTTTGCAGAATGTATTCCTCTCCAGGAAGTTTTTCACATGGGACTTTTAAAGCCCTTTAACTGGCATCTTCTCCAGAATGGAGGGGATATATCTACATATCGGCCAGATTTACTCCGAACCCGAAGTCCCAGCGAGTTATTGGGGAGAACGTCACACACAATTCGGGTTTTTCAGTGCACGTTGGAGTGTAGCCCGATGTATATCCGGGGTAAAAAAATCCACTCTTTGCACCAGGTTTTGGGGACAACTTCGAGTTCGCAGTAAAGCCTCCCAGTAATCTCTCGGTGAAGCCTGCTGGGGGTAAACGCCCCAGGGGAAGAATAAAGCAAGAGCTATCCAGGCACTGGGAGACCTGCTCTGCCTCCTGCTGTATTCCAACATTTCACATGGGAAAGCTCAGCTCCATGATCTTAGGGGCAAGAAGCGCCATGCTTCATGGGAAAGAGCTGAGATGCTCTGGGTGTGCCAAATAACAATGACCACCTCGTGCATTTCTGAAAGGCGGCTGACGACGTGTAGAACACAAAGAGCCCTAGTTGGAGGGTTGGAGGAGGGACATGCTGTCAATGTTTCTGTAACTCTCGGGTGTGTTGTGCTTCACGCTTCTGCACTCCCACTAGGTCCCAGCCCTCTGGAACCTCAGCGCCATCTTGGAAGGCATGCATGGAAGGGCTGGGAAATGTAGTCCTTCCAGCACTTTCTTCCTAGAATTGGGAAATCACTAGAAGGACTGCATTTCCCAGCACTCTCTGGGGGCGCCTTCCAAGGTAGTGCTGGGGTTTGTCAGGGCTCTGATTCTCTTAAGGCACCCCCTCCCCAGCACTGGAAAAAGCACAATACAGTATGGTCAGGGAGGTGGGCAGGAGGAGGTTTCTTGCCCAAGTGGCCCCTGCTTGGAAAATAGGGATGGCCACTGGGATAAGACAGGGTAAATGTGAACCTTGATTTCTTTTTCCTTTTTCCAAGGTAGCCAACCTGCCTAGGGGCATAGCAAGGTTGGAGTGGGCCCAGAGACAAGATTTTAAAATGGACCCCCTCACTGAAGCTCAGCTCATGAAGTAAAGAAATCTTAAATGAGGCTGAATAGTGCTAACAAAAAACATAGTAAAATGTGTCTGTCTATCTATCTATCTCCTATGTGCCACAATAGAACATCATCCTGAATTATTTTCTAAAAGGTTTTGTAAATTGTGGACAATGCATTTAATGGTACTGGAGAAAGATGTGCTGTTCTGGTAGCTCCAGGTCTTAACACCCACATCAGTTTCGGAGGATGAATACAACTGAAGGAAGCCCAGGTGGGTGCGCGGCTGGGGGAGTCAGTCATGTGACTTGCCTCTGGGGCCCCCCCGAGGCAGTGGGCCCCCAGACAACTGTCTCCCCTTGCCCCGTTATAGTTACGCCCCTGAACCTGCCCAAATCATGGTAGGTAGGAGGAAGAAGATGGAGTCCTGATTCAGTCTGCTGGCTTGCCAGAAAGTCATGTGCATGACAAAGCCAGGAGGAAATGGGGGATTCCTTAGCACGGCAGCCATCGTGGGCTCAGCCATCGTGGGCTCTCCTGGAATACGATGCCTCTCTTCGTCCTAAGCATGCATCTACGTTTCTTGCTGCTGAGGTCTAGATTGATCAGGAGGTGCAAGAAGGCGCAGCAAGGTAGCCCATGGAACCATGCAACTGGAAGGGGGCAATAGGTCATCCAAGCCGGCCTCTCCCCTCCGACACACTCAGATTTTCTGGTTCAGGCCAACACTGAGGACCACTAACAGGGAGCCGGTGCACCTCCGAAAGCCCCCTGCAGATCAAAGAGCTTTGGAAGGACTCACACAAGCAAGCCAAGCCACGTCGAAGGTAGAGCTGCCATGTCCCCCGGAATTCTGGGTTTCCCCCGGATTTTAAGCATCTCACCCAGATTGCTTAGCCCACTCAGATTCGCCCAGATTTCAGATTTCATTTTTAAAAAAAATTTAAATAAAGCTAAGCTCAGTTATGGAGAAAAACATGCAGTCACAAGTCTGCTCAAATATTATTTTCATGCCAATTTACATAATATGCAAATTAGGCACCGGGATTGGGAAAGCGAGGACATGGCAACCCTAGTTGAAGGCCAAGGCTTCTACTCTCAGCGCCCGCCCACCCCACTTCTTCCCAGCCCCACGGCCGTCTGTTCCCTTCCATTATTACCTTCCAGCGCCTGCGCATGACATATTTCCGGAGCAGGACTTGGGATTTCAGGCGCCGGTTGACGCGTTTGGCCTTGTCTGCCAGGTTGTTGAGCCACGGGTGCTGGAGGCATTGCGCTGCGCTCATCCGCCCGCTGTGGGGAAGGTGGGGAGAGAGGCAGGTTATGATGAAGGGGGCTGTTTTGCAGAGCCCCTCCTGCCCTCCTGGCTTGGAGACCTCCATCCATGGCTTCCCTTCCAAGCCAGTGTTTCAGACTAGTCTCCATTTAAATCTCTGCCCTCCCGTCCCGGTTCTACGCAGCAGCTGAAAAGCTAAGCGGTGGTCTGGCCTGCAAAGCCCCTGGTTCGAGTCTCTCGTGTGCCCTGAGCTCTCTAGGCGGGCGGCCCCAGGCAAGCGGCTGCATTTCTGGTCATTCTACTGACCTCCTTCAGAGAGCGCTTGTTAGGATGGTGAAGGTGACGCATGTGGATAAAGCACAGTACTGGCTCCGTTTCAGAGACCCATGGCCACGGAATCATCACAGGTTAGAGTTGGATGGGACCCTGGAGGTCTTCTAGTCCACCCCATCCCCCCTCCTCAGTACAGGAGACTGTTTTAGCTTTCCGGCCAGATGACTGCCCAGCCTCTGTCTGAAAACCTCCAGAGAAGGAGACCCTACTCCTGCAGGAAGCAGACTGCTCCGAGGTCAAACAGCCTGTACTGTTAGGAAACCCCTCCTTGGCCTTCCTTTCTCCAGGCTAAACCTGCCCCCAACTGGGCTGCTCCCCACCCCCATGCCCAGCTAAGTGAGGGGGCACTAAGTTCCTTTGGGTGGGGAATTGAAATGGTCATTTGCAAATTTCCTTGCAAATTTGCCTTACAAACTTTCTTGTACTAAACTAGATTACATATATTATATTACATATATAATATATTAAAGGTAAAGTTGTGCCATTGAGTCGGTGTCGACTCCTGGCTCCCACAGAGCCCTGTGGTTGTCTTTGGGAGAATACAGGAGGGGTTTCCCATGGCCTCTTCCCACGCAGTATGAGATGATGCCTTTCAGCATCTTCCTAGATCGCTGCTGCCTGATATAGGTGCTTCCTGTAGTCTGGGAAACATACCAGTGGGGATTCGAACCAGCAGCCTCTGGCTTGCTGGTCAAGTCATTTCCTCGCTGCGCCATTAGGTGGCTTATATCATATATTACATATATATTAATATATTGCATATATTAAATAAGTTCCTCAGTGGCTTTTCTACAAATGATGGGCACGACCCAGGCAAGGTTATGCACATTTAGGCCCTGCTGCTTTCAGTGGTAGACCACGGTGGGGCCATTGCGACATCCCGGCTTCAGCCGCACAGCTGCAAGCAGCACCCTCTAGAATCCTGCCGGGCAGGGCTGGCCCCTGCCGAAGAACATCGTCCTCAAGGAAATGCCGGCTGCGAAGAGCTGCCCGGCACCCCTCACCCCATCACGCCCATGTTCCCTCTGTCCCTGGGTGTAATAGTGGCTCATCTTAAGGAGCCAGGGGTGTGTGTGTGTGTGTGCCAAAAGCAGTTCCTCTCTCTTCTGGCCCGCCTGAGCCACACTCTCCGCAGGCTGGCTATTCATCAGGTAGAGCTGCATGGTTAACTGCACAGCTCTACCTGACGAACAGCCAGCCTGCTGGCAATGTGGTTCTCAGGCAGGGTGAGAGAGAGAGGAGAAACCTTTGGCGCCCCCCACCCCCCCTTTGGCTCCGTAAGATGAGCGGCTACTGCCTGGGTAACCTGCATCCAGATCACAAATCCCTGGATAGAGCATCTGTGAGGATCAAGATATAGTCAGCCCCATTCACACATTATGTTCAGTGTACACAGTAATATCAGTTCCTTGTGTCTGAGGGGGGCCTGTACCCAGGATCAGCCAACATTATGTACAAACCATGTTTTAAAGCGAATATATGTACTGTTATTCACACACAAATGTGTACATGTGTACTGACAGCTGTATGCACACACAGCATGCTTAATGTCGGAATAGGGCAACTGAGTTTCTCTAAATTTTCCAGGTTTTAAAAAGTGCTAAGAACAACAATTGTTTTAATGCCCCTCTAATTTCCCAGAAACGGCTTCTCTACTGAGAGTGGGAACAGGTTCACTCCTCCTCCTAAATCTTCTGTACTGATTCTGCAACCTCTTTGCGGCTGGAAGACTACAGAGAGGGTGGGGCATCTGAGTGTCAATCTGACCTCTGGGTCACCTGGAGTTAATCACTTCCTACTGTTACTATGAATATTTATATGCTGCTTTTTGACAAAAGTTAGAAACCAAAAGCGGTTTACATAGAGGAATGCATAATAAATAAATAGGATGCATCCCTGTCCCTAAAGGGATCACAGTCTAGAAACATAAGACAGCCACTGGAGGGATGCTGTGCTGGGGATGGAGAGGGCCAGTTGCTCTCCCCCTGCTCAATAAAGAGAATCACCACTTTGGAAAGGGGCCTCTTTGCTCAGTTAGCAGGGAACCTTCCTCCCGAGAAAAGGGTGGCATGTTCTTAGTTCCTCAGGATGAGGTCCAGACCTTTTGTTCTTGATAATCAAGTTGGAGACGAAGTCTCTGGCTTCCTCAGAGATGCCCTCAAAGGCCTCGTCATCAAAATACCAGCTGGCCGCCAGGACGTTGTTGAGTGTTTCCGTGTCGTTGTCTCCCAAAAAAGGGGAGAGCCCACTCAGCCTGCAAGAGATAGGAGGGAGTCAGAGTGGAGAGGGGATGAGAAGGGTAATTTTAGCTCATTTGTCACTGAAAAGCCTCCCGAGACAAAGCCCTGTCTCCTTGGCAAAACCAAGTCATGCCAGCAGCCCAACTGCTCAAGAAACCCATGTGGTTGCTTAAGAACACTGCCCTTGAACATGGGGGCTCCATTCTCGACTCACAGCCATTGACAGACCTCTCTGCTCCAACACTACCTCTGCTCTCCCCGCTTTTGGGGAGGCAACATTATTAAGTCCCATGAAAGAGCTCACACAGTCTGAGAGATGAGCCCCTGGGTCTCCTGCATGTTAGATATTATGTTTGAATGGTTTTGTGAATCTGCAAGTTAGGTTTCCCTCTGTACTGAAGTAAGTTGCATCTGCTACCTTTACTTCGTGTGTTTGTTGCTCAGTTAAAATGCTTTGTTAAGAGCTCTGGAGTTATTCTGTATGGCTGCCACACAAGATCTTACACTGGATAAGGAGAGGAGGATCGCCTTGCTGGATTCGGCCAAGGACCCTTCTCCTCCAGAGGCTTCTTTCCACCACACACCCCTTCCTGGAAGCTCACAAGCAGGCTAGGGGTCTGTCGGCTCCCTGGCCTTTGCTCCCAGGATCCAGAGCAGAGAGCAATTTTGGAGATATGCTGCTGCTGAACATGGAGGCTCCATCCAGCTCCCATAGCTAATAGTCACAGAGCTGCCATCTTTCCTTCCCTTTCTTAATCCTTTTCTGGAAGCCGTCTAAGCCGGGGTGCTTGGAAAGAGCCCCACACTTGGCCTTGAGTCCAGGAGGTGGCTCCAGCCACCAAGGCTCTCCGTTCCAAAGCGAGAGGGGCCGAGGCACGCGGCTGCAAGCCGGTCACCAACCCACCCCCCGGACAGGCGTGAAGCCCGCATGGCGCCTCGCGAGACAAGGGGCCTGGGTGGGTCTCCTCAAGTGCCCCACAGATGCCCTGGGGCTGCTCACTCACAGCATGTACGTGATCACCCCCAGGCTCCACATGTCCGTCGTGTAGGAGACCTGCTCATAGCTGACCACCTCGGGCGACAGGAACTCGGGAGTGCCAAAGTTGACCTTCAGCTTCTCTCGGGGGTTGAACCTGGGAGGGTGAGAAGAAAGAGCGGCCATCGGCATGGGCACGGGGGGTGGGGGGCATGAGACCCAAGGTCGTAGGGCAACGGAGGCCAGGTGCCAAATACTGCTGCACCCCACCTGCCTCAGTTGGGGGCCAGCCCCCTTTCAGAACTGATACTTGCTCGCTTTGGAAGTGGCATGGGGAGCGGGGAGGAGAGGAGCTTGCCTGCAGCTACCTGGTGCTTCTTAGGAACAGAGGAAGCTGCCATATACTGAGTCAGACCCTTGGTCCATCTAGCTCAGTATTGTCTTCACACACTGGCAGCGGTTTCTCCCAGGTTGCAGGCAGGAAGCTCTCTCAGCCCTCTCTTGGAGATGCTGCTGCCAGGGAGGGAACCTGGAATCTAGATGTTCTTCCCAGAGTGGCTCCATCCTCTGAGGGGAAGATCTTACAGTGCTGCTCACAGATCGTCTCCCATCCATATGCAACCAGGGTGGACCCTGCTTAGCTAAGGGGACTAGTCATGCTTGCTACCACAGGACTAGCTCTCCTCTCCTTCTTGCAAGGAGAGGTGCTCTTTGCAAAGTTTGCCAGGTCCTGATGGATCCCCAGGGGCTTCTACACACAGCAGCAGGCTTCACGGACAGGGCTTTTACCCCGAATCTCCTTCAGAAGAGAGTGGGTGCATTCACACACCAGCCAAACCTACCCCGAAAATGCCTAAGCAATTACAGCACTGCTGTAGAAATTGCCATAGCATGATAAGAGGGATACTCTCTTTAGAAATGCAGATATAGCTCTTTAGTAAACTTGTCGCCCCCCCCCACACTCATTGGCTAGAAGGAAAAGAAGGAGGCATGCCATGTGAACTTGCGTCAAAAGCAAACCCAAGAGCAGAAGGGAGGGGCTGCTTCCCTCCATGCCGTGAGTGTGATTCGAAGTGGCTTCACTCAACATTTACCCTGTAGCATGAAGCCATGTGCGGATAACTCCCAGGTAAATCTCCGGGGTAAATGTTGAGCAAAGCCACTTCATATTACACTCGCAGTACGACTCACAGGGTTGCCATATTCTGGCTTTCCAAATCTGGGTGCCTAATTTGCATATTATGTAAGTTGGCTTTAAGATAATTTCTGAAAAGAAGAGTAACTGCACGCTTTGCTCCACAACTCCGTTTCTACAAGGCTCCGCTAGAGCTTAGCTTTCTCCTTCTCCTTCTTTTTTTAAATGAAAGTTGAAATCCTGGCGAATCTGGGTGGGCTAAGCTATCTGGGTGAGATGCTTAAAATCCAGGTGAAACCCGGAATTCTGGGGTGTGTGGCGACTCTAAGCAGGAGAGAATCAGCCCCTCCCCTCTGCTCTCATTTTTGCTTTTGGTGCAGGTTCACATTGCATGCCTCTGTGTTTTCCTTCCAGCCAAATGAGGGGTGGGGAGCTCCTTGGGTAGGAACACCATGTTGCCTTCAAAACCTCCTGGCCTAGACTGCGAGCATTTGTATACGCGAGCAGATTTCTTCCTTTCCCCCCAACACATGTGTGGTGTTTTAACCAGCGAAAACCTTAAGCAAGCAGACTAATATTGTTCAAAAAAGCCAACTTGAGCCAACACAGAGGTTTTACTTTTGTAACTAGAACATAAAGAGTTTGCTTCCTGCAGCTAGGCAAGCCAGCTCGATTGCATTTCTAAAGAGCTATATCTGCATTCCTAAAGACTAGAGTGTTTCCCTCTTACCATGCTAATGATTCTACATCAGTGCCTTTCCCTATTTGCTCAGGGGATGGGTGGGGGGGGCGGTGTTTCAGAAAAACTTGCTTAAAACCAGCATTTTAAAACCCCCGAAATACATTGAGATAAGCTAGAATTCGGAAGACAAAGCCCGATTTGTGTGTGGAGTGCTTCCAAGGATCTCAAAGGGACTTCAGGGTACCTTTGGCCAGTGTGTGACCACACACACTGAGCAAGTCACGCCTATGGAATGCAAAAGCAGAGCTGCCTAGCAGCCTTGCCTCCGGCCCTCAGGCAAAGAGATGAAAACCCAGGTTTCAGGCTTTTTGCTCTTTGAAAGTTTGTGGAGGGGAGAGATCTGGGAGGAGGATTTGCCCTTTTGCAGAAAATGAGCATTTCTTTGCATGCCATCCAAGCTGGGATGGGGCTGCAAAAGCAGAGGCCAGGCGATGCTGCAAGAGGCCTGCCACATGCTGGGGAATTGTGTGTGTGTGTGTGCTTGCCGCGTTGGGGTCCTGGCTGATGGCTAACAGGTTGTCTAATCCACAAATCAATTAAACAGAAGTGTGTGTGGACATCAGCAGAGCCAGATGACAGAGGGTGCTTTAATGACTAGACCCTACCCTAGGGGGAAAGGGAGGCGTGGCGTCCTGCCTCCTCTAAGAAGAAGCCATTGGGCACAAGGAAAACACAGAAAAGAAAACTCACAGTAGAGAGGGGAGGGGCTGCTTCCCTAATGCTGTGAGTTTCATTCAAAGTGACCTCCCTCATTGGAGAGCTGGAAGCCTCTCTAAGGAGAGGAGAGCTGGTCTTGTGGCAGCAAGCAGGACTTGTCCCCTTAGCTAAGCAGGGTCTGCCCTGGTTGCATATGAAAGGGAGACTTGATGTGTGAGCACTGCAAGATATTCCCCCTCAGGGGATGGAGCTGCTCTGGGAAGATCAGAAGAAGGTTCCAAGTTCCCTCCCTGGCAGCATCTCCAAGTTCAGGCTGAGAGAGATTCCTGCCTGCAACCTTGGAGAAGCCGCTGCTGCCAGTCTGTGTAGGCAGTACTGAGCTAGATGGACCAAGGGTCTGACTCAGTATGTGGCAGCTCCCTATGTTCCCGGTGTGTGAAAGCTCCAGGAGCTGCTCCTGTGCCAATGGCAGCAGCTCTCCTTAATGTGGGGGCGGGGTGGGATGGAACAGTTGCCATGGGGCTGCCGGGATCCAGAGGCCGCTCTGCCTCATCTGGCACCCCCCTGGCTCACGAGGACAGCCGCTGTTGATGCCGAGTGGGTCCCGGGTGGGGCATTACCTCCGGGCAAGTCCAAAATCAATGATCTTCACCATGTGGCCCGTGGCAGTCACACACAGGATGTTCTCTGGCTGCAGGGAGAAAGAAAGAAAGAAAGAAAAAGAAAGAGAGAAAGAAAGAAAGAAAGAAAGAAAGCACCTTCTGGTTAGGGCCTGAGGAAGGGGCTGCCAAGGGGCCGTCTGGGGAGGAGTCCTCTTGACCGGAGAGAGGGTGACCCCTCTGGGATGGAGATGTCAGGGGCTGCTGGGTCTGGCTGGGGGCTGTGCTGGGGGGCCTCAGCCTGGCCGTTCCCCACAGGGGTCAGTCAGTCGCCCTCTCAGCTCTGGAAGGTTCACAGCCCAGTGGTTCAAGCTGGTTCCCAGTCCCTTGGCTGGCTGGCCCCCAGTTGCATGAGCAGCCCCGAGGAGAAGAGATGGCCATTCCCCACGTGGCGGCGTCAGCAGCGGCAGGCCTCTCGCCATGGGCAGCCCAGGCCGGGCAGCCCAGCTCAGTGTCTCTCCCTGTGGTGACCCTCCTTTCTCTTTCGCTTGAGACAGAGCCCCTTTGGAAGGGGGGGGGGCGCTCCTCATTCCTTCTTGCTATGCCAACTGCTCTGAGGGTTTTTCCTTTTTCTTGGAAGGCAGCATATAGATAGATATTCTCAATAGATGAATAAAGCATCTCTCCCTCTGAAACAAGGAACGGGGAGGGGGGTTGTACACCTCCCCCCCCCACCCCAAGCCCCTGTCCACTTTGCTTCCCTGTCCTGGTTGCAAACATTCTCTCTCTCTCTGGAGTTGGAGTCTATGCCCGAGAGTTGGGGAGGAAGGAGAGCTGGAGGAGGGCTGCAGTTTTCGCTCCCCAGCAGGCCTTCCTGGAGGCAGGGGCCCCCCTCCGCATTTTGCCCAGGTGACTGCCCATGGCTTTGCCCCAACGGGCCCCCCCTCCCCAGGCCCGCCTCCCTGGCATGGCCCTCCCTCCCTCCCTGGGGGCCGCTTTGTACCTTGAGGTCCAAGTGCAGGACCCCCATGTGGTGCATGAAGAGGATCCCGTCACAGATCTGGCGCACGAAGACCATGCAGTCCACCTCGGTCAGGTGGTAATCCTCATCAATGATGCGCTCGAAGAGCTCGCCGCCCTCCACGCTGCACACAGAGGAGACCCCGCTTGAGGGAAGTGGGCAAGGCTGCATTCCCTGCCGGCTGGCTGGGGGACCCTAAGCCCGTCTTTGGCCTCTCCACCTTGACCTTCCACTCTCCTTCTTGCTTCTCTCTCCACCCCCCAGCCGCCGGCCGCCTTTGGGTTTCTCTAGCCTGCTGAGTCTTCCACAACTTCATCTCTTCCATCGCATCCCTTTGCTACCTGCCTGACGCAGGGAAAAGAGCATGCTGCTACCTGGTTAAGGTGTGTGATCCTAAAAGGCACACAGTTCTGTCTCTCTCCCATGCTGTTTCCTGCCCTGCCTCCAAAGAGCTCAGGGCAAGAGCGACGGCTCATCCAAACAAGCCGGGGGGCGGGATGCAGCTGCCTCTGGTTCCTGGTAGCTCAGTTGTGCCTGTTTCACCCATCCTATCCCACATTAGCAGGATCCGTGCTGCCTGTAGGCCGACCATTCATCAGGTAGAGCCGTGCCCATACTGCTCTACCTGATGAATGGCCACCCTGCAGGCAGCACAGCTCTTAATAACACAGGGCAGGATGGGGAAGACAGGAGCAATCGGGCTGCCAGAAACCAGAGGCAGCTGTGTCTCATTCAGCACTCCCCAGCTTGTTCAGATGAGCTGCTGCCGGCAGCTTGTGTAGGGTTATCCTCACAACAGCCCTGTGAGGCAGACTGGGTGGGGGTGGGGGGACGAGTGAGAGCGCAGAGCTGATCCAAGGTGACCATCAAGCTACATCATCAAGTGAGGTGGGCGGATGTCTCATGGTGTAAGTCTGACGCACGGGCTCAGGCCCCATCCTGACGCTTCCACCACTTTGATTAGTTTCTTCATTTGGTCCAATTTGTGTGGCTTCTCTTAACCATGGGGAGTGGCCAAGGGTTACGCACAACAAGCTCCCTTGCCTTTGGCCACTAAATATCCTGCTCAGACCCCTCTCGGGCTCCTGAGATTCCATTCGGCATCATCCACACACTTCCAACCCTGTCTCCACAGTCTCAAGGAACAGAAACATGCTTTGCAAGCAGAGATTGATTCCCATGAGACCAAACCCTGCTGGCATCCTGCACTGGCACAGCACCCTCTCCAGCTCAGTGGTCCTAAGCTCCCTCCCATGGACAGTGGCACAAAGCTGGGTGTCTGGGGGAGGAAGGAGGGAGGTGCCCATGCCCACTCCCTCCCACCCCATTCCTGGCCACTCACAACTCCATGAACAGCATGAGCTCCCTGGGTGTCTCAATGGCGTCATAGAGCTGGATGAGGTGTCTGTGGTTGAGCTGGTTCATCACATCAATCTCCACCTCGGCCATCTCCTGTGGGGTAAAGACTCTGTGTCATGTGGGGAGGGCACTGGCTAAGCCAAGGGCTTCCCAGGCTGCCCTCAGGTGGAGCTCAGTCATATGTGGAAGAGGATGTGACATTTCACTAAATTCCCCTTCATCCTTTGAGAGTGTGATGCCCAGAAAGAAGCTGGATGAAAGGTTTTTTTCTGGGGCTCCTTACCAGTCCATTCTTACCGAACATCTTCATGGTGTTTGAGGAGAGCTGGCCTTGTGGTAGCAAGCATGAATTGTCCCCTTTGCTAAGCAGGGTCTGCCCTGGTTTACAATTGAATGGGGGACTAGATGTGTGAGCACTGTAAGGATTCCCCTTAGGGCAGGCCTGCTCAACCTTGCCTCCCCCCCAGCTGCTTTTGGACTACAACTCCCATAATCCTCAGCTACAATGGCTAATAGCCAGGGTTTATGGGCGTTGTGGGCCACCATCTGCAAGAGGGCCGAAGTTGAGCAGGCCTGCCTTAGAGGATGGGGCTGCACTGGGAAAAGCACCTGCCTGCTTGCATGCAGAAGGTTCCAAGTTCCCTCCCTGGCAGCGTCTCCAAGAGAGGGCTGGGAGAGACTCCTGCCTGCAACCTTGGAGAAGCCGCTGCCAGTCCGTGCAGACATTACTGAGCTAGATGGACCAAGGGTCTGACTCGGTAGAAGGCAGCTTCCTATGTCCCTAGTGCAGGGTATGAGACATGCTCCAAGCAACCATTTTAGGAAGAGAGCAAGCCTAACCCTTCCCTCTCCCGTCTCCCATCAGTGTGACCATGTTGCCAACGCCTTGAATTCTTGTGCAAGCTTCCTGTGACCTTCCACAGCAGCATCAAGCCTCCGGTCCTCATTCTCCTCCTCCTAGCTACCTCTCCTTCCTCCTCTCTCCTCCTTCCCATCCTTCATCCGCTCTGCACAATTCCACCTCCGTCACCCCCTGCCCTGGGTCTCCTTTGCCCCCTCCTGGCTCCACAGTTTCTGAGGTGCTGCTCCCTATGCAGAGACCGGCCGTAACTCAGCCACAGAGAGCAGAGGAGTTGCATGCAGAGATCCCAGGCAGGCTCACGCCCCAGGTGAAAGCGGGAGGACGAGGAAACAAGACTGCTGAGACACTTGAGGGATGGACCAAGAGCCAGCAGACAGCTTGCTTTGTCCGCCCCAGCCCTCCCTTTCTTTTCCTGAGAGAGAGAGAGAGAGCATGCTGTAAGGACAGTTCCTGCTTGGAAAAAAGTTCAGGAGCTGTGGCCAAACCCATATGAACGGCCCCGGCTTGATGCTGAACGATGCATGACATTTTTCATTTCCTTATAGTTGCGTGTTGACTCTCTCATACTAAGCCATCGGATCTTGCAGCACTTCCTCCTGTGCTACAGCTTGAAGCCGGTCCAGAAACCACCACCACCACCACCGCGCTGAGTTTAGACCCACCACCGTGAAGGACAACTTGTGCAGCCACACTGAAACGAGCCCTGCTCAGGGGATGCCCCTGGCGACGACATACCCTGTCCTTTGTTCCTTGCTTCTTAATAATCTTCACCGCAAGCTTGAGGCCCGTCTCCTTCACCGTACATGTACGGACTTCTCCAAACTTCCCCCTGTGGTGAGAAAAGGAGAAGCACACACAGAGTTGGCACTGCATCAAGAGTTCCTTCAGATTCCTCCTGACAGCCCGTCTTTTCCATGTGGCTTTCAGCTGTGCCCCTTAATCTGGCAACAGCTCAGCCTAACAAGCTGGGGGGAGACGCAAAATGAAATGCAACCGCCACTCGTACCTGGCAGCCTGATCACGCCTGTTTCTCCCATCCCACCCCGCCCTGCCTTGCATTAGCTGCCGGCAGGCTAGCCATTCGTCAGGTAGAGCTGTGCAGGCCACCTGATGAATGGCCAGCCTACAGGCAGTGCAGCTCACTCAGTGTGGGGTGGGAGAAACAGGCGCGATCGGGCTGCAGGGAACCACAGACAGCTGCAACTTGTTTGGCACCCCCTGGCTTGTTAGATTGAGCCGCGGCTGCCTTTAACCTTATTCCCAAATGTAACCCACTTTTAATATCTGTGTGACTGCAGTTCCCTGCATTCATCCCTCCCTATACTCGTCTCTCCCGTCACTGTTTCCCACCCCGCTTGTCTGTTTTAGATCGCAAGTCCTTTGAGGGCAGGGACCTATGCTTATCTGTGAAGCTCTACAAGATGATATAATGAAAACAAGCTATTATTATTTCTTCTTTACACAGTCAGACAGGTGTTATTGACTGGTTTGCTTTATCCAGACATCGAGTCCTTCCCAAGGACCTGGGATGGCTGAATTTTATCATCAATATTGTTGTTACTATTATAGATATCATCACAGAATATAGGATGTTCCCAGTAAAGTTGCTTTTTGTAATTGGTTGATGGTGATGTCTGTGGCCCCGATGGTGTTGAGGTGCTCTTCAAGGTCTTTTGGAACTGCACCCAGGGCACCAATTACCACTGCGATTATTTTGGTCTTCTTCTGCCACAGCCTTTCAATTTCAATTTGTAGATCTTTGTATTTGGTGATTTTTTCTATTTCTTTTTCTTCTGTTCTTCTATCCCCTGGTTTTGCTATGTCGATTATTTTGACTTGTTTTTCTTTCTTCTCGACTACAGTTATATCCGGTGTATTGTGTGGCAGATGTTTGTCTGTTTGTAGTCGGAAGTCCTATAATATTTTTGCATCTTCATTTTCTACAACCTTTTCAATTTTATGGTCCCACCAATTTTTGGCTACAGGTAGCTTGTATTTTTTGCAGATGTTCCAGTGTATCATCCCTGCTACCTTGTCATGCCTTTGTTTGTAGTCAGTCTGTGTGATCTTTCTACAACAGCTGATTAGGTGGTCCACTGTTTCATCTGCTTCTTTACAAAGGCGGCACTTGCTGTTTGTTGTTGACTTTTCGACTTTTGCTCTTATTGCATTTGTTCTTAGTGCCTGTTCTTGTGCAGCCAGTATTAAACCTTCTGTTTCTTTCTTCAAGTTACTATTTTTTATTATTATTTATTATTATTATTATTATTATTATTATTATTATTATTATTATTATTAACAAATCTCCATAAGCATGGTGTTGGGGGGGGAGTAAGCAACTGGATGTGGAAGGCAAAGGCTAGAAGATACCGCCCCCCCCACACACACACACTTCTTACCCTCCTAGCATTTCTTTGGTGTTGATGCTGTAGGTGTCTTTGAAGTCCCCAGTTCTCATCTGGACGATGCGGTGAGTGAAAGGTGCTGGTGGGGGCGGAGTGTCATCTGGAAGAGAGAGAGGAGGAGGGAAAGGGTTGGGCTACCCTCACGGCTGCTGCTGAGGGACCCAAGCAGTGTTCCCGCTAACAGAGATTCCCAGATGTGGTTGACTACAACTCCCAGAACCCCTAGCTGCAATGGCTTTTGCTTGGGGATTCGGGGAGTTGTAGTCAGCAACATTTGGGAATCCCTGTTAGAGGGAACCCTGGACCCAAGTGGTGGGCAGCTTGCAGGAGCATCTCCAAGACATGTTCAGAGGGTGACACCCACTGGCGGAAATGTGGAAGTGCAGTTGCACACCACCGTGAGGGCCGGTACCTTGCCTGCTGGCAACCAGGTTTTTGATCTGGTCAGGACGGTGCTAGTAGTAGTCCCCACTGATAACAGGGGCTGGAGAGGACCAGCGGGAGACTGCTTGTGCTGAGGGAGGAGAGATCTTCAGGTGGGTCTCACGATCAGTGCTTTTGCCCGCTCTCCCTGCAGACGATCCTGGCGGGTGCCCTGGGCAGCCGGATCAGCCGCCCACATGATTGCCGGCTCCGTGATGGAGGAAGTGGGGGCTGGGGAGCTCGGGGGCCACGCAGCACGCAGGGCACACTGGGGAGACCCCTGGAGCCAGGAGGCGGCTTTTCACCTCCCCTCCGGGGGTCTCCTCATGGAACATAGGAACATAGGAAACTGCCATATACTGAGTCAAGGGCGCCCCCTGCCCGCCCACCTGCCTCCGCAGCCCCTGCCACCCACGACCCTCGCCACGGAGCCAGAGAGGGGCTGAGCTGGCACAGCCTGATGACCTCACTGAGCTCGCAGGGCGCAGCCTGGTGATGTCACCGAGCCACAAGGCCAGGAGCAGCCTCTTCTAGCCGGGATCGGGCAGCTCCGCCATGGCTTGGGGAGCAATGGGGGGGCAGGAGGGGCAAGTGGCCCCCAGACACTCGCCCTCCCGTCTCCATAGTGGCTACGCCTCTGCTGGGGTCCCCAGGTGTTGTTGGATCACAACTCCCATCATCCCCAGCCACACCGGTCTTTGGCTATTGCGACTGCTGACAATGGGGAGGCTGGGGGGGGGGCGGCCTTCCTTGGGCTGCTTCCTAAGCCAGGGCCAAGCAGGGAGACTCATCATGGGCTCTCTGGCCTCTTTAATGAGGAGGAAAAAGCAGCTGGGACTCAGGTCAGGACCCTGACACTGGGTGGCAGGGAGGGCGGGGGGGGAGGATTAACCATTTCCCTTCCACGCTGAAGTAAATTATTATTATTTGATTATCATGATTATTTATTTATTTGTTTGGTTGGTTGGTTGGTTGGTTGGTTGGTTGGCTGGTTGGTTTCTATGCCACCCTTCCAAAAAATGGCTCAGGGCGGTTGATATCACCAGGACCCCCAACACTGCTCTAACCCTGCTAGAGAATGCGTGTGCATACCTAGGTTTTTCCAGTGGGGTGAACAGCAGTCGAGGCCGGGTACAACTTACATAGGGGAAACAATATGGGGGGGGGGGAGGATCAAACTCCCCTTTCCAGCACCACAGTCCCAACCTGAATTGGGGGGTGGGGAGGCCCAGCTGCTTTTTACCAGCTGCTTTAGAAAGATGGGTGCCCTGAGAGTTGGTAGGAGAGCAGGTCTGGTGGTAGCAAGCAGGACTTGTCCCCTTAGCTAAGCAGGGTCTGCCCTGGCTGCATATGAAAGGGAGACTAGAAGTGAGCTCTTTAAGATATTCCCCTCAGGGGATGGAGCCACGCTAGAAGGTTTCAAGTTCCCTCCCTGGCAGCATCTCCAAGATAGGACAAGATATATCTATATCTATATCTATATCTATATCTTTATAGGACAAGATTTTTTTTATTGAACCAACGAACTACCAAAGCATACAGTACGTTGCCAAGAGAGGGCGGAGAGAGATTCCTGCCTGCAACCTTGGAGAAGCCGCTGCCATTCTGGGTAGACAATGCTGAGCTAGATGGATCTTCTGACCTGCATCCCCCCACATTTCCTGTCTGGCTTCCGGGAGTTCATTGCCCACGGCTCACGTGGCCCCAGACTTTTAATAAAGGATAAGAACACCAACATGTATGCCAGTGCCAGCTAGAAATCTCCAAGTGATTTCGTATCTCACCCTTGCACAGGGAAATTGCCACCACTGCCCAGCCCCCTGGGCACCACCTCCCAGGTCACCTCGAGAGAGTGCACTCCACATCCCGTGCCTGCCCCTTCCTCCCAGCGCTCCCCACACACCCCTACCTGCCCCAGCCCCCTTGGCTTCCCAGCCTGGCTTTGCACACATCCCTCCCTCCCTCCCTCCCTCCCTCCTCCCCTCCCTCTGGCATAACAAGGTCACCCAGTGGCAAGACATGCTGTCCCATCCATCACAGCTGGTGGAGAGATCACAACAACTCCTGATGCACCACTCTCTGGGTCCATGCCTGGCCTGCCAGCGATCACGTGGAGCGGGGGGGGGTCTTCTTCACTCTAGATGCTGGCGCAGGAGAAGGCAAGGCATGCCAGAGACAGGGCAGAGTGCAGGGTCCCATCCCGTCCCCCCCCGGCAGGACCAGGGCTGCTTGCCCTGGAATCTCTCGGCCCTGGGCTCAGCACAATCAGAGCCAAATGTTCAGGGGATCCTTCAAGGGGGCAGAGACCAGCAACCAGAGACCCAAGGGCCAAATACAGGCTGAGACAGATGTGTGACAGAAAGAGGCTCCCAGGGCTGTGAACAGGCTGGGGAGGAGGTGTGTGTGTGTGTGTGTGTGTGAGAGAGAGAGAGAGAGAGAGAGATTGAGAGAAGCATAACAGTAAATGCAAGGCCTATAAGCTATAGGCACTGCCCCTGAGTAAGAGAGCTGGTGTGGTGGTAGCAAGCATGACTTGTCCCCTTAGCTAGGCAGGGTCCGCCCTGGTTGCATACAAAAGGGAGACTAGAAGTGTTTGCACTGGAAGAGATTCCCCTCAGGGGATGAAGCCGCTCTGGGAAGAGCAGAAAGTTTCAAGTTCCCTCCCTGGCAGCATCTCCAAGATAGGGCTGAGAGAGATTCCTGCCTGCAACCTTGGAGAAGCGGCTGCCAGTCCGTGAAGATAATACTGAGCTAGATAGACCAATGGTCTGACTCGGTATATGGCAGCCTCCCATGTTGCTGTCTTTCCATGCATGACTCCCAGGTGGACCTGGCATAGCCCCTAGCACAGAGCCAGGCTACACCGATGTTAAGCAGAAGCAGATCTCCCGTGGAGGGCATAAGCCATCAAGACAAACCGGCTGGCACTTGAGCTGTACATTTATTTACATTCGGTCCAGAGTGGGGGCCTCTCTCTGGAGGAAACACAGCCACCTTCTGGGAACGCTGGCGGCGAGGGGGGGGTGCATCTGGGGACCAGTGGTCTGACTCAGTAGGAGGCAGCCCCCTGTGTTCCTGAGGGCAAGAAGCAGCCATGCAGCCCAAGGAGGTTGTGGCACCACGACGGGGCACTTTCTGCCCGAGGAACAGCGGGTGGCACTTGCTGGGGTGGGACCCTGGGGTTAGGCAAGCGAGAACCGCTTGATACAAACTCCCCCCTTGGCACAGGGAACTCATTTGTGGCTGCCCCCTCCTGCTGAAGGCCTGCCCCAGCCTTGGCAGCCCCCTTGGACTCAGGCAAGTGGCTGGGGTGGGGGTGAGGGTGGGGGTGGGGTGGGGTGGGGAGCAGTGGCAGGCAGCACCGCCAGCCCGCCAGCTTTCTATTTGTGGCTGTGCTGCAGTCCTGCTGACATGAAGAAGAAGAGATAGCCAAGCGCTTTCGCAAGGCTTTGAGCCTCGTCCAGGGCTCTGTCCAGATTAACCCTGACCACCGAGTCACAACGGAGCTGCAACCCCCCCCCGTGTGCTTCCGCACTGCCCGTGTTGTGACACCGCAGCCCCCCTATGCTGTCAGCAGGGGGCCGTCCCCATTTCGGACGCCTTATTTCTGGATTTTACTGCTGCAATTTAGTGCTAGGACGTTGTATATCTGTTGCCAAAAAACAAACACACACACAAAAAACAGTAGCTGCCTTTTCCCTTGTAGATTCTGGGGACTGTTTTCAATGCGACCCTGCCAAGCTGAAGCATTTTGCCACCCACTGTTGTAGCGAGTAATCTGGAAAGTGCCCTGGCCAGCCTTTTTCTGGGGCTCCTGGAGATGCCGGGCGGGCCACCTTGGCTCGCCTGCTGTTCTGTTGCGATAGGGCTCACTGGCAGCTGCAGGCAACAACCGCTGCAGAGCCCAAGGGGTGCCTACCCTGTTCCAGGGACTAAAAAGAGGCCGTCCACACAGCCCTTGGCTGCCCCTCAGGAGGGCTGGCGGGGGGGGGGAGGCAGGAGCTTGCCTGCCTTCCCCCGCAGACGAGCAGCGGCCGTTTTTTTGCCTCTGCCACGCTGTGTGCCCACACGAGCGGCAGTGCAGTGAAGGCCTAAGCTGGGTTCGGGAGGAGGAAGCCCTCCCACATCCCAAAGAGACCCACAACAGCAGCGCAGCCACTGCTCCCATTAGAGCAGCCGCTGCACGCCGTGCGGAAACGCCTCCTCCCTGGCTCACAGCCCAAAATGTCGGCAGGCCGGGGGCGGGGGGTGGAAGCCCAGACGATCACCTGTCGAGGCAGAACGAACCCACCTGGGTAAAACGCCGGGTGTAGAAGAACGGGGCTACCCTCGGCTGGAGCGTCCAGGAGTGGAGGGCTCCGGGCACTCCAGATTATATGAGCTGCCGGGGGTGCTCATGTCACGAGAATAGCCTGGAGGCGTTTCTAAGGGGCAGGCAAGAGCCCCACAAAAAACGAAGGGAAACCGGCCCAAGTCTCAGAGGGGGCAGCAAGCTCACAATGCCTGCCTTCTCCCTCCCTCCCTCCCCAGGAAAGGAAGGAGGCTGGGCAAGATCGGCGTCGGCACCCCGGGAGGCAAAGGAGGGCGACGTTCCCCACCCAGCAGATGCTCCATCCATAAGGAGTTCGCCAGACAATATCCGTTCTGCGGAACCGGACACGGAATCCTCTGGGTCAGACAAACCAGAAAGCGCCCCTTTGGCGAGTGATCTGTTGCCTGCAGAGACCTGTGATGTGGGAATGGTGACTTGCACCATTTGCCCAGCTGCATCTTGGAGACCCTGAGGCCAGAGGGGCAGAGCGGGGTTGGGACCCAAAGTGAAGACGGGCCCTTGCCCGCCCATCTCCGCGCCTTCCCTTTCGGAGCGGGGAGGGGGGAGAAGAGCAAAGAGCAAGCTGCTCCGCTGGAGGGGGGCCCCCTCACCCTCAGGGGCCAGGGGCAGTTGTCCCCCACCTCCTTGCTCTTGCCTGAGGCCAAGCAGTCCCATCCTCCCAAAGGCCGTAGCAGTGGTGGCGGGAACCAGCGGAGGCGAAGGGCCGGAGCGCCTGTGCAAAGCAGCTGCTCTTGCATGCAGAAGCTCCCAGGCTCAGTCCCCAGGCACACCCACTCGTTAAGGGGCCCTAGGCAGCAGGAAAGACCCCTGCCTAGGATCCTGCCGGCCAATTCCAGGCAGAGTGGACAGTGCTGGACCCAACAGTCTCACGGTCTGACTGAGGATAAGGGAGCTTCATACGTTATGGAGAAGGGTTGGTTCCTGCCCATGCAATGATTCATGCTCAGTATCGGAGGAGGTCAATATCGGCAGTAGAGGAGACCCTTTGGATGCAAAAGATTCCAGGTTCAATCCCTGACACCTGCAGCTGGAAAAGAGCTCAGGTAGACAATCGCAGGCTAGGGAGACCAAGGGGCTGATTTAGTAGAAGGCAGAGGGTCTCAAACCTTGTCCCCAGGTACTGTTGGACTACAACCCCCATCATCCCCATCCTCATTGTGGCTGGGGATGATGGGAGTTGTAGTCCAACAACATCTGGGGATGCGGGTTTGAGGACCCCTGATATAAGGTGAGTACACTTTGCCCCTTCACAGGGAAAAGCAGAATGCCACCTCAGCAGAAGGGTGCAGAAGGGACAGAGACTCACACTAAGAATAAATAAATAAATCTGAGGCTCTTCAGAGGTTGAAATCTGGGCCCAGTGCACCCCACCCTGCCCCTCCTCCATGTCCCCTGTCCTAGACTGGGCCGATCTTGCTTCTTGTCAGTGATGCCGGAGGCCACGCAGCCTTACCTAAGATCTGAGATGGGTCCTCTTTGCCAAAGTCTGGAGTGAGATAGGGGCTGGTTGGGGGCTCCTCTGCAGGGGCTCCAGCTTCTCCTGGGGCTGCCACATCCTCTTGGCTTTCTGGAGGTGGCTGCTCAGCTGGAGGAGACTCCGCCGCAGTTGGATGAGGCTCTTCAGCGGGACGAGGCTCCTCTGTAGAGATCCTGGCTCCAGCACCGTCACTTGTGCTCTCTGGAGCTCCATGAGGAGTCTCTGCTAATGTCCTCTCTCCCTCTTGGCCAGCTGCTGGGCTAGGTGCTCCTCCTGCTGGTTCCGGGGTCAGGTCAGGGCCCTCCACCGCCTTGAATGCTCCGGGTGGCAGGCCCTCTTCGTGGGTGGACACGGCTGCCTCTGGAAGACTCTGCTCTCCGTGAGCAGGGGAAGCCTCCTCGGGAATATCTTCTAAGCTGAAACATTGAGATGCATCTTCAGACCTCCAAAATGCAAAATTCAAAGTGAAGACCACTTCATTGCAGCATAGAAAACCCTCCCTCATTATTGAAGGGTTTTCAGCCTCTGTTTCTGTCCTTTAATATTTTCCAACGACTGGGTCTACTTTGGCTTCTAAAAACTGTTTTGGTACCAGAAGCAACAAAAGGGATTGATCAACTGTGGGGGGAAATGTGCCTCAAGCCTTCCCACAGTATCCATTGTCTAGACCAGGGTTTCTTAACCTTGGGCCCCCAGATGTTGTTGGACTACAACTCCCAGAATCCCCAGCCACAAAGGCCATGTCTGGGGATGATGGGAGTTGTAGTTCAACAACATCTGGGGGCCCAAGGTTAAGAAACCCTGGTCTAGGCCAGGGGTTCCCAATGTCTGGTCCTCCAGATGTTGATGAACTACAACTCCCACCATACTCAATGACAATAGATTTTAGCTGGGGATGATGGGTGTTGTAGTTTAGCAACATCTGCAGGACCACAGGTAGGGAATCCCTGGTATAGACAAATCTCCTATGAAATGCTGGCACCATCCTTTGTGAAAAGGAAACAGCTGGAAGTATCTGTGCAAAGGAAACACAGTTGTGCAAAGAAGAAAAGCCACTGGAGCCCCTGGTGGCGCAGTGGTAAAACTGCTGCCCTGTAACCAGAAGGTTACAAGTTCGATCCTGACCAGGGGCTCAAGGTTGACTCAGCCTTCCATCCTTCCGAGGTCGGTAAAATGAGTACCCAGAATGTTGGGGGGCAATATGCTAAATCATTGTAAACCGCTTAGAGAGCTCCGGCTATAGAGCGGTATATAAATGTAAGTGCTATTGCTATTGCTATTGCTATCTTCTTATTCATCTGATAGAGCAGCATTATATGCATTTCTCAAACTCTTTTCAGGTTAAAGTAGTATAACAGCTCAGATCGGTACCAAGCTGGCTGTGGATAAAGACAAAGAGACCAGTGACCAGGTGTCTCTCTCACTCTCTTTGAAGTTTAAGAAGTGCTAAGCCGAAAGTTCTCTGGTGAGACCTTGCAGACTGAATTTGGGGCAGTGTGTGTGTGTGTGTGTGTGTGTGCGCAACTGGGCTCTTCTTTTGGCCAGATTTATCCTTTCTTTCTTTTCTTTTTTTTGCTCCTGCTGCCAGTTTTGCGTGGGCAGAGGTGCTACATTTTCCATCAGCCCAGAATGTCTCTCCCAGCAGAATCTTTGTCTTTCTCTCTCTCCTCTGGCACTTCTTTCTACAGTCAGGTTTCAAAACTGGAAGTGAGCTCAGCTGAGAGGAGAGTGCTCAGGGAAAGAGGGGAGAGAGTGGGGGGTGGGTGGGTGCAGGGGGGTTCTGTCCTCCTCATCCACATGCCCTGGTTGCTGTTAAAACCAGACACACCACCCATGTCTATAAAACTAAGGCAGATCTGGGGTTGAACACATAAATCTGCTACCATCACACTTGCTTGGACACCTCTCCTCCTGCCAGGATCGCCTCTGGAGAAACATGGCCTCTTGAAACGCCCACAAAATTCTCCCCAGCCAGCCTTGGAAACAAATCTCAGAGGCTTGTTGAAGCCCACCTTCCATGAGCGGTAAGCTATACAAGACTCCCCAGTTTTTCTCCATCTTGGCTGGAAATTTGAGTGGAGAATCATTGCTGTTTCCTTTGAGTCTTATTTAATGGAATGGAGTCTGTGGCTACTTTACGTTAAGTTGGGGCTTTACCCTGGAAGAGGGAGGAAAGGCAGCCCTCTGAACTTGCAGGGGAGCCTGAGTGCTTGCCTTGCTTCTCCCTCCCCACTTTCTCCAAGGAGTTTCTTGTCAAACCTTGCCCTGTCAGGTGGGGTTTTATTTCCTTTCCCTGTTTTCCAGGGTGCAGCCTTTCAAATGTCCCCCATTTGGCCCCCGGTTAGTGTGATGAAGCCATGAAGATATTAAATAAGGAGTGACAGAACCACTCACATTTTAAGCCAAGCTGGAGAATAAATCGGGGGCTTGTAAAGTTTACCTCCCCTTGGAGGCTGGTTTTAACGAGCTCCTGACATTTATTTCCAATCCTGACTCAAGGGAATTTTTATTTTATTGTAAGCTGCCCAAAGCAGCAGTGTGCTGGAGGGATGGGAAAGGAAGGAAAGAAGGGAGGGAAGGAGGAAGGTTCAGTCACTGGCATCCCTTGCAGATTGCGGGCAGAATATGGTTTGCTTACATGAACCTTTTAGATTGTGAATGATCAAATAAGATGGTTCTCTATGCTTTACTATGCAAACCACTCTGAGAACTTTTTAAATTGAAAATTGATATGTAAATATTCATAGTAGTAGTAGTAGATACCTGCTAGGTATTGATGGCCAACACAACCCTGTAGGCATCAAACAAAATCAACATCAAAATATTGTTATAGAAAAATGCTCCAATCCAGCAAGAGAGAATCGGGTGCATACACAGGCTTCTAGGGTTGCAAGCATCCCTCTGCCAATCCACCTGCATCACTACCCTCATCCAATCCCCACTGGGAGAGGAGAGCTGGTAGCAAGCATGACTTGTCCCCTTAGCTAAGCAGGGTCTGCCCTGGTTTTCATTTGAATGGGAGACCACATGTGAGCACTGTAAGATATTCCCCTCAGGGGGATGGAGCCGCTCTGGGAAGAGCATCTAGGTTCCATGTTCCCTCCCTGGCAGCGTCTCCAAGAGAGGGCTGAGAGAGATTCCTGCCTGCAACCTTGGAGAAGCCGCTGCCAGTCTGTGTAGACAATACTGAGCTAGATGGACCAAGGGTCTGACTCAGTATATGGCAGCCTCCTATGTTCCTATGTTCCCATGAACACTCTGGCAGCCTCTTTTGATGAGACTAAACATGTGCATTTGCATCAGGGACCACTGGTTGCTCCATCTGACTAGCTGCTGCTCATGAGTACAGCTGTTTCAGGGTCAACATATATAGGCCTGGTTCACATAAGTGTTCCAATCTAGGTTTAATGTGGGTTATCAACGTTAGCATGAATGTGTGAATCCATGCCAAGGTGGTTTATGGCTCCCTTGGCATGGGTTCACACGATCATGCTAATGTCAGTAACCCACATTAAACCTAGATTGGAATACTTGTGTGAACCAGGCCATTGTCTATAGACAAATTCATGGATCTTCATGTTATTATTTAGAATATGTATATATTGTTTTTCAACACACATATACAAGTTCTCAAAGCAGTTTACAGAGCACATCAATGCTATTATTCAACAGAACCTCCATATATAGAGGCAGTATACCTCTGGGGACAAATAGCCGGGGAAGGTGTTTTGTGAGCTTCCCTGAGGCATCTGGTGACCACTGCTGAAGGCAAAGTGCTGGAAGAGGTTGTTCAACAACAAGGCTCAGCATCCCATTATTATTTTCTTCATGTAATACAAAATGCAAATACACTCAGATGGTTTACGTCCCTCAGACGTTAAAAAGAATGAGAGTAAATCCAGCCCGACGAGGGAGCTTTGGGCTGCGTCTGCAAGATGTCTGGTTAGGGTCAAGGAAGTCACCACGTGGGAATGCCACCTGTAGGTCACCACCGAGGAGCCCCTCACATGCACGTGTACATGCCCTAGGAAAGCATACCTGGCCTGGAGCTCCCCAGTGCTTCTCCACAGCCTCTGCCCACCAGAAAGTTACAGAAATCTCCCTGCAGGACTAATGCAGACTGAATCCTGCCCGCGGTGAAGCAGCCCTCCGCAAGGCTTGGCACCTGGGCAGGTGGGCTTGGGGGGCCCCGTCCGAGAGCTCAGCCTGTATCACAGGCCATTCATCTCCCTGACCGGCCTGCAAGTGGGCAGCGGCAACCCTGCAGCAGACACAATTCTCCTGGCGTCCCAAAGCTGTCTCAGGCAGGAGGCTGCACGGGGCGGGACCTTTACCTGTACAGGGTTGCTGGGCAGCTGAGGCTCAGCTGCAGTGGCTTAGACGGGGTGCCTTCCGCTTGGCCTGGGCTCTCCTCAGCCTCCTTGGCACCGTCACCTGGGCAGCCCTCTCCTCCTGCCTCGGCGGGGCCTGCCGGTTCGGGGCTGGCTTGTGCTGCTTCCTCCTGCCCTACTAGGCCCACCGCCGCTGGGACTTCATCTCCCCCTCCGCCTCCAGTATCGTGAGCGCTGCAGGCATCTCCATCCTTCTCCATCCTCTGCTGCTCTGGAGGCCACTCCCTGGCAGTGGGGTGTACCCAGCAGAGGCCTCCAAAGCCAGGGGCTGTCTCAGGTCTCCAGCCCAACTTCTGAGATACGGCACAAAGGGCTGGGAACGACAGAGAAGCACATTTCTTTCTCAACAAATAACACAAGTAAAATGGGGAGGTGTGTTCCGAAGGTTACAAGAAATAGGCACGGTACTACACTTATTATTATTATTATTATTATTATTATTATTATTATTATTATTATCATTATTATTATTATTAATAACCGCTTTCCAGCAAAAATTTCCAAAGCAGGTTACATAGAATAATAATAATAATAATTTGTTTATTGTTCAGTTTTTATTTATTTGTATTTATTTATTGTTAAATTTATATACCGCCTTCCATTAAAACAATCCCAAGCCGCCTTTCATGAAAATGCACCCCAAGGTAGTTTAAAATACAACAAAATCCCATAACATCACATTAAAATATTAAAATCAATTAGAAACCATAAAAACCTTTGCAAGACTGGTCCATTCCTGACTGAGCCACCCCAGGTCAGACTGAAGGACTCCTCACCGCCCCCCATAGCATCGCAGGCCTCTGAGCAGTCGTTTGGGCACGCAGGGCGCCCTCTGGTCCCCTTCATGTGTGAATAAGGCCGGTGCCATGAACCCCGCTTTAGCAGTTCTCCTCATCTCCTCCCTCTTTCCAGAATAGCTCTCCCATCCTCTCCACTTCCCCCTAAAGCCTCCTCCCTCTCTGCAGCTTCCCAAAGGAATGAATGAACGGATGAATGAATCAGGTTCCTTGCCCCCAGAGGGCTCACAATCCAAAAGGAAGCATAAGGCAAACACCAGCAACAGCCACTGGAAGGATGCTGTGCTGGGGCTGGAGCGGCCCAGTTGCTCTCCCCCTGCTCAATATCAGAGAACCGCCACTTTAAATGATGCCTTTTCACTCAGTTAGCAGAGTTCTATATTATGACCATATTCTGGTGGGGATTTTCTTTTCTGGTGGTCCATATCATTGTTCTTAAGAAGCAGATAAGTCTGGAGCATGTGAGCAACCCAGCCCGGCCAATCAAGACGAGTTTCAGCATATGCACAGCCTGTGCTGCTGATGGCTCCAAAGACATGACAGATCCTTGGAACCAAGAGCTCCTTGCTGTGGCCAAGTGCCCTGGCATGTCTATGGCTCCCTGTCACGGAGCAGCCTCTACAGGAGGGAAGGGCCCTTTTGCAGGCCCAAACAATGAGGCTTAACACAGGGTTCTCAAACATGGGTCTCTAGCTGCTGCTAGACTACAACTCCCATCATCCATAGCCACAATAGTCTGTGGCTATGGGTGATGGGGGCTGTAGTTCAACAACAGCTGGGGACCAGAGGTGCACCTAGGTATTTTTGGAGCCTGGACCTAACGGCCTTTGGAGGCCCCCCTCCCCTGCAAATTAAGCATCATCATGCTCTGCTGGGGAACCACACCACCCAGGACAGACTAAAGAGGCTTTGGGGGGCCCAGGGGCTGTGGAGGCCCTGGACTTTGGCCCAGAAGTCCAGCGGTAAGAGTGCCTCGGCTGGGGACCCACATTTGAGAGCCCCTGGCTTGAAATTTCTTGGGAAATGGGCTTTATAACCCTGACTATTAGAATGCTTCCTTAAGATGTATTGGCTTCGTTTTCAGGGGAAAGAGACAAACAGGTGATTTTCAGAATGTCTGATGCTCACCAGTAAAGAGTTGGTTCAAAGGTGCTCAGAAAGCTGACACTTCCAGAGGGGGAACGAGCAGGCCTAGCTTTCTGCAAGCAGGCAGAGTGCATCGAAATGAAATGGCCATCTCAGATGAGCAGCATTCAGAGGTGGTACAGTCCTATGAGGACATAGCCTGTCCTCCCCCTGAACCTGGAGGAGATAAAGCACTCATTGGTATGGGCCCAGCAGCATTTCATCACGGCCTGGAGGATGCCATGAGCGCATGCCTCCTTCTGAATTCAGGCCTCAGCACAAGATGGTACTGTCTCTCAATGGCACATACACAGAGCCAGCCCATCTGGGGACTGGGGTCTCTCTCTCACTGTATCTGCAAACCAGTGCCGGCGAGTCATTCACTGGCTATCAGCACAGGCTGGTCATTCAAGCTCACAAATGCACAGCCAGCAGAGGAGGGTGGGTGGGCTCTCAAGTTAGAGCCAGGGCTCTGTGCTTCTCAGCCGGGGAAGGAGGGCACCAAAACCAAACTCTGCCGAGGGTGCCAAAACCCTAGGGGCAGTCCTGCACATGCAAGCCGCACACCGAAAGCAGGTCCCTTCTGCATCCATGGAGGCCTTGCTGCTGCTTCCCCACAGAATCACAGTTGGAGAAGCAGCAGCTGTCTGGCTGCAGCCAGTGTGGTGTAGTGGTTAGGACCGGGGAGACCCGAGTTCAAATCCCCATTCAGCCATGATACTAGCTGGGTGACTCTGGGCCAGTCACTTCTCTCTCAGCCTAACCTACTTCACAGGAGAGGAGAGCTGGTCTTGTGGGAGCCAGCATGACTTGTCCCCATAGCTAAGCAGGGTCTGCCCTGGTTGCAGATGAATCAGAGACTAGGAGTGTGAGCACTGTAAGATGTTCCCCTTAGGGGATGGAGCCGCCCTGGGAAGAGCAGAAGGTTCCCAGTTCCCTCCCTGGCAGCATCTCCAAGAGAGGGCTGAGAGAGATTCCTGCCTGCAACCTTGGAGAAGCCGCTGCCAGTCTGTGAAGACAATACTGAGCTAGATAGACCAATGGTCTGACTCAGTATATGGCAGTTTCCTATGTTCCTAGGGTTGTTGTGAGGAGAAATCTAAGTATGTAGTACATCGCTCTGGGCTTCTTGGAGGAAGAGCGAGATATAAATGTAAAAATAAAATAAAATGATAAATAAATAAATAAATAAATAAATGAAAACTCCCCACCGGAGGCAGGGGACATATTTCCACCCACCCCACACAGTTCATTAAAGCCCCCTGCAGTTGCTTTTTGATGAAAGGTTGTTTACAGTCCCTGGCTGTTGGGTGAAGGGGCTCCATCCCATTTCAGTCTCGGTTCTGCCATTGAGCTTGACCCATCTTTCATCTGGGATTACTTGGCGTCTCCCAACAGCAAGCCCCATCTCTCTCCGGGCTCATTCTCCGCATCGTTCCTGTTGTGCTTTCTGTCCCACCCGAGCAGATTAATGGCAGGTCTCAGCCGGGCCAAGCTGTCACCATTCTTCTTGCCCCTGGACTTTGGGAGGAGGAGCAGAAGCCCTCCAAATGGGAGCCGATTGATTGGGAGAAGAAGAAGGGGGAAGTCTGTCTGGGAAGAAGGATGCTTGTCGCCACTGGCCCCACGACAGGCTAGTGTCCTCTCTGCAGGGAAGGCTTTCCCCAGGAGGAAGCAGCTTTCAAACATGCAGTTCGCAACCTGCCCATCTGAAGTGGGACAGTCCAGCAACAGCTGAGCCATGGGGTTATGCTGGCTGTGTATGAAGAGCTCTCAGGTATGATGCAGGTATCTTGAAAAAGTAACTTCAGAACGGCCACCCAGATCAGCCCCCTGGACTCCAGCGCTACTCACAGACAAGTTCACGCCCACTTACTCTGGAACAATCAATCAGAAATCAGTTCTGTCCAGATTCCTCATTCACACTCATGAATGTGGATTAGAATCTCGGTTTCGAGTACACAGTACTCTTCTTTCTAAACTAGAAAGAAGCAATGGCTTGTATGCCAGCTGCGACCCTACTTGGAGAAGTCGTACCTGACCTCAGTCACTCATGCTTTGGTAACCTCCAGATAAGACTACTGCAATGCGCTCTACGTGGGGCTGCCCTTGAAGATGGTTTGGAAGCTTCAGCTGGTCCAGGATGCTACTGCAAAGATGCTCATGGGCACAAGTTGCCTCATGAGTGCCACACCCATCCTGTGGCAGCTTCATTGGTTATCGGTCTGCTTCTGGGCTAGATTCAAGGTGCTGGTCTTGACCTTTAAAGCTCTACCCGGTTTGGGGTACCTGTTGGACCGCATTTGCCCATATGAACCTGCCAGGGCCCTCTGCTCAGCATCTCAGGCCCTGCTCATGGCCCCGCCACTAATAGAGATCCAGTTGGTGTGGACTAGAGACAGGGCCTTTTCGGTTGTGGCCCCTTGGCTTTAGAACACCCGCCCTGAAGAGCTTCATCATGCTCCCTCCCTCAGTGTTTTTTAAAAACAACAACTAAAAACACATCTTTTTAAAGAGGCTTTTCAATGCTCCATCTTTGGTTACATCTGACAGATTCTTTAGTTTTTAGTTTTTATAATTCTCAATTTTTAGCTTTTAAAACAACTTTTAATCTGAAACTTAATTCTGATTGTGGTTTTAGTCAGACTTTTAATTTGTTTACTTCATTCGGTTGATTCCTTTACTTTTATTTTAAATTATTTCTATTTTTATCGTTGTGAGCCGCCCCGAGCAGTAGTGTACTGGAGGGGAGGGGTTATAAATATTTTAAATAAATACATAAAGCTAAGTAATGCTTTGTGCTAACTGAAAGCTGGCTACCCTTGCTCTCCGGACACTCCAGACCCAATAAAAACACATTAATGGAATATCGCTTTGCGCTTCTGCTCTGGAATGAGCGCAGCAACAAGCGCTGAGAGAGACATGCAAGACTGCTGGCTGGACAGAGACCCTGAGGCTCTCCATGCCAAGCGGGGGAGGAGGACCTCTGGCACCAGTGCTGCTAACTGGCCCTGTCAGAGCAACTGGGGCGGATGCACTGATGCACAGGAAGAAGGTGCCCCTCAGGAAAGCAGCTCCCTCTGCACCCCGCCCCATTCCTGCCACTGAGGGTTGCATATACAGTCTTCCCCTTGGGTGGTGGGATTAAAGAGCCCAGCTCTCCTGGTCCACTACTACTACAAATATTTATATGCCACTTTTCAACAAAAGTTTCCAAAGTGGTTTACATAGAGAAATAACACATAAATCCCCTCCAGCTGCTGACCAAGCACAGCACTTCTTTTGACTCCAGGGACATCCCTTGTTTGGGAGGAGAGCTGGTCTTGTGGTCGCAAGCATGAAATGTCCCCTTAGCTAAGCAGGGTCTGCCCTGGTTGCATATGAATGGGAGACTAGAAGTCTGAGCACTGGAAGATCTTCCCCTCAGGGGATGGAGCCGCTCTGGGAAGAGCAGAAGAAGGTTCCAAGTTCCCTCCCTGGCAGCATCTCCAAGATAGGGCTGAGAGGATTCCTGCCTGCAACCTAGGAGAAGCTGCTGCCAGTCTGGGTAGACAATACTGAGCTGGATGGACTTATGGTCTGACTCAGTATATGGCAGCTTCCTACGTCCCTATGTTTGAACCAATTAAAGATCAGTGGCCTTTGGATTAAACATCCTTTGAATGTTCATCCTCCAATTGTAACCATGCTAAAATGCATGCCTTTTGCTTTTGCTAAAAGCTTTTGCTTTTAGTCACTCTTCACAATTCTTTCGTTTCTCCTCCCTCTTTCTGTGGGTTTTCCCACTGTTGATTTTAAACTGTAAGCTCCTTGCAAGCAGGGACTTGCCTATTTTGCTTAGGAAACTCTATCAAGTGTCATATATAGATTGCTACACACACACAAAATTAATAATATTAATGTGTGTTTATAAACTGGTCCTTTTCTAGAGTTCCCCGGGGACTCTGGAATGCACTTCCTAATGAAATTAGAGTTTCCCCTTCTCTGAGTGTTTTTAAGAAGGGCCTAAAGACATACTTGTTTAGTCAGGCTTTTAGTTTATAGTTTTAAAGCTTCGGGTTTTAGAGTTTTATTATTATTTATTATATTTAAATTGTTTTAATTATGTTAATGTTTTAATGATTTTATACTATGGGGCGGGATATAAATGTACTAAATCATCATCAATCATCATCATCGTCATCAACATCATCATCGCAACCAATTAATTGATGAATTAATCAGCTCAAAAGACATTAATTTGCATAGTATAAAAACCTCATTGAATTAAATTGCATATTGTAAACACTTCAATCAATGAATTGCTTTCATTTGCACATTGCAAAAGCCAGTTTTCTTTTTAAAATATGGGGTATGTGTGCAATTGAATATAATTTAATAAAACAAAGTTGCCATGGGTGGCTAGAAGGACAGCCATCTTTAATAGGAGTGTCTCCCCTTCCCCCTGACTTTCTCTGTTGCAATAATACACCAGAAGCAAAATAGCTTTAAAAAATCAATGCGTATGCACCTTAACCTGCAACGCTTTGATTAAAAATGGTCTTTGCCAACTGAACAGTGAATGCTCTTCTTCAGGGGTAGCCCAACCTGCAGTTTTCCTGGTGTTGTTGGACTACAACTCTCATCATCCCCAGCTGCAGATGGGGATGATGGGAGCTGTAATGGAAAAAAAAAAAGCTGGCGATCCTCCTGCTGGCTCTCTCTGGTTTAGCTGGCAAGTTTATCAATCAAGCCAGTTAAAGTTTACAGTTCTGTTGAGAATGTCCTTATCAGAGAGCACCTGACTGTCATTTCGAAATATTTGGGTAGCACAGGAGAAAATCCCCAGCTCCTCCCCGAAAAGACAAGAAATGGGTGCTCTTACAACCCTCAGATCCCTCCACAGAGAACACCCCTGCCTCACTATGCATGGCACATTTCGTAGCTCCCCATAAACTCCAGCTTTGTTTCATTGCACGCCCTCAGCCTGATGATGCCCCTCCTTTCCGGCTGTTTTGCCCTCCCCAAACCCCTTTATTCCAGGGCCTTGGCAACTCCTTTCAAAGTGTACATTTTCAGTTATGCTGGGCACCATCACCTGCTTCTTCGCAAGCAGCTACAGAAGCACAGAATCACCCAATGCTAGAGTTGGAGGGGACCTTGGAGAGGGAGCTGCCTCGTCCGGCCTCTGCTGAGTGCGGGGATCTGCTGCCGCCGCCTCCCTGGAAGATGCCCGACCAGCCTCTGTTTGAGAACCTCCAGCAAAGCAGAGCTCACCACTGCATGAGGCAGGCAGTTCCACTGTCAACAGCCCTTACAGTGAGGAAACCCCTCCTTCGGTCCAGCCTGAATCTGCTTCCGCGTCATTTCAGCCCGCTGGTCCTAGTCCTTTCAGCCCCAGGAGCAACAGAGAGCCAGTCTGCTCCTTCTCCGATGGGACAGCTCTTCAGCTCTCTGAAGAGGGCTCTCAGGTTTTCCCTGCTCAGTCTTCTCTTCTCCAGGCCAAACATCCTCCGCGCCTCCCACCGCTCCTCCTAGGACATGGTTTCTGACCCTGCACCAACACAGCTGCCCTCCCCTGAGTCTATCAAAATCCTTCTTAAATTGCAGGGCCCAGAAGTGGACGGACACAGTATTCCAAGCAAGGTCTGCCTGGAATCAAAGGTCTACAACGACGACGAGATATCCACGAAGTCCACCTAGTCGGACCCCTTTGGCCTGCCACCCTACCCATATGACCCAGACCCCCAGGAAAAGGCAGCGCTGCTGTGGGAGGGGGCCGATAGAGGGAAGGGCCCCAGAAAACCGAAGGAAGGGTCTGTCTCCTCTTGCTGTCGGCAAAGGGCAGGAGGAGAAGGCTGAGAAGAGGCCCCAGGGGAAAGACCCGGACTCAGCTCCTGCAGAAGTCTCCAGAAGGGAAAGAGTTGGACTCTGCCTGGGAGGATTCCCTGGCAACCATGGGGGTCTCCTTGGGCAATGGCGAGTGATCTAGGCAGCCCAAGGCATTTGGAGAGCCTGCAGAAGAAATGCACAGGCATGGCGGTGCTCTTGCACAGCGCCGAGGAGAGTTAGGCAGTCAGAGTTGTGCCAGAGAATGCATGGGGGAATTGTGCCCCAAGGACTGTCTGGAAACCCAATGGCAGGGGCCCCTCAGCCTGTCCTTCGCGTACAAGTTAGCGGCATGGGAGTGACCTGCCCCAAAGAGAGTCCCGTGGACTTTGCTCCAGAATCACAGAGCCCAACAGCCTGGACAGGCAACTCTTGCACAGAGCACTGTGCTCAGGATTTCTCTCGACTAGTCCACACAGGCGGGCCTGAAGTCGACCCAGAAGTCTGCCTGGCCCAGCGAGTCCCCCGAGAGAGCGAGCCTGCCGCCCTTCTTACCCTCGGCCGGAGGAGGCGAGCCAGCGAGAGCCGGGGTCACCTACCGTGGCTGTTGCCGAGGGCCGCCGCTGCTGTGTTGCAAGGAGGGCAGAGCTCTCCCTCTTCTATACTTGGTGTCACGGAGCGGGATTAAGCGTGGGGAGAGGGACGTATCTCTTACCCCAGGACCCGAGCGGCGATGAGGCTGTCCGGCTCTGCCTTTGGGGCCACCTGTTCCTCTTGGCCTCCGTTCAAAGGACACTCCATTCTGCTGCCCATCTCTCCTGCTTGGAGGAGATGGGAATTCAAACAAACAGAAACCAGATGACCCAGCCACCCCTGCTGAACTTGCGGCTCCCCCGGAGCTCTGGCCAAAGAGGTTTTGACAAGTGACAGAAGCTTCTCCCTCCCTCTCTCACCCCACCAGGAATTTCAAAGCCAGTAGCTGAGCTGAGCAAACAGGGCCGGGGGCTGTGGCTCGCATCGAGAAGTTATTCGGGGTGTGGGCATAGAGGAGGGGGGTGTCCCGTCACTGCCCTGCTGGGAGCTTCTTTGGCAGCTCGGGAATCAAGCCAGGCTGCATGGGCAAGAGGCCGCTCTTGTTTAACCTTTGCTTCGCCCTAGGAGGAGGTGTGCTGGACGCTCTGCAGGCCAGGGAAGCGACAGGGCCGTGGCTCAGAGAGGGCTCCGCGGTCTATCTTGGGCAGCCTATATTAAGATTGGGAAGGAAGTGGCGGCGGGGCGGGGGGGGTTGATGGGGAAGTGGAGGAGCAGCTAAGCAGCAGGGCTGGCGTCAGAGGCTGGCATCACCGGGCAGCTGCCAGGGCCCAGATGCCTCGGGAGGACCCACGGCTGATACCGGAGACTACCTCTGTGCCTACACCACAGGGGGGACAGGGCCATCGCTCAGCAGCAGAACACCTGCTTGGCATGCAGAAGGTCCCAGGTTCCAGCCCCGGCAGCATCTCCAGGTACAGCTGAGAAAGACTCCTGCCTGAAATCCTGGAGAGCTGCTGCCCGTCAGTGTGGGCAATGCTGAGCTTGACTAGCCAAGGGCCTGACTCTGTATGGCAGCTTCCTAGGTTCCTCTCTTAGGGGATGAGGCCATTTCTCAGTGGTACAGATCTGCTTGGCATGCAGAACATCTCCAGGTTCCATTCCTGGCAGCATCTCCAGGTAGGGCTGGGAAAGACTCCTGCCTGAAACCTTGGGGAGCTGCTGCCAGTCAGTGTAGACAGTACTGAGCTAGATGGACCAAGGGTCTGACTCAGTATGAGGCAGCTTCCTATGTACTGTAGTTCTAGCTTTCATGTGGCAGTGGTGGAATTACACCATTGGGGTCCCCCTGTGTAGGAGGGGGCCGATGAAAGGCAGTTTGCCAAGGGCCCCTGAAACCCAGAGCTGAGCCCAACAACTAAAAGCTCCTGGGAGTCCAAAGAAGCCACTTCAGAGGAGGCTACCTGATGCAACTCTGCACAATTCCCTGCAGAATTTGCCGCTCCTCAAATGTTGCCGCTGTGGGCAAATGCCTGCTCTGCCTCTCTGTTAATCCGCCACTGCCTGGAGAGAGAGAGAGAGAGAGAGAGAGAGGTCCCTGGTTCGAATCCCTGCTGGTATGTTTCCCAAACTATATCGGGCAGCTGTGATATAGGAAGATTCTGAAAGGTATCATCTCATACTGTGTGGGAGATGGCAATGGTAAACCCATCCTGTATTTTACCAAAGACAACCACAGAGCTCTGTGGTCGATACTGACTCGATGGCACACTTTAACTTTGATTGATTAAGTGCCATCAAGTTGGTGCTGATTCTTAGTGACCACATAGATAGATTCTCTCCAGGATGAGCTGTCTTCAACTTGGCCTTTGTGGTCTCGCAGTGGTGCATTCATTGCTGTTGTAATCCATCTTGCTGCTGGTCGTCCTCTTCTTCTCTTTCCTTTAACTTTTCCCAGCGTTATGGACATCTCAAGAGAGATGGGTCTTCGCATCATGTGTCCCAAGTATGAGAGTTTGAGCCTGGTCATTTGTGCCTCGAGTGAAAATTCTGGTTTGATTTGTTCTAGGATCCATTTGTTTGTTTTCCTGGCTGTCCATGGTATCCTCAAAAGTCTTCTCCAGCACCAAAGTTCAAAAGCATCAATGCTTTTTCTATCTTGGTTCTTCAAAGTCCAGCTTCTGCATCCATAAAGTGTCATGGGGGAAACCATTGTCCGAACGATTCTAATCTTTGTAGGTATAGACATGTCACGGCATGTAAATATCCATTCCAAGGCCTTCATTGCAACCCTACCAAGTGCTAGTCTGCGGCATATTTCTTGACTGCTGGGTCCTTGACTGTTGATGGCTGATTCTAAAAGGCAGGGGCTATCCACCACTTCCACGTCTTCATTATCAGTTCTGAGGCTGGTTACTGTACCCGCTGTCATTAGTTTAGTCTTCTTTACTTTTAGTTGTAGTCCCATTTTTTCACTGTGCTCCTTGACTTTCATAACTAGAGCTTGCAGATCATCCTCATTCTCAGCTATCAGAGTGATATCATCAGCGTAGCTTAGGTTATGGATGTTTCTTCTTCCAGCTTTAAAACCACGCTCATCTTTTTCCAATCCAGCTTCTCTCAGTATATGGTTCAGCATATAAATTGAGTAAAGAAGGAGAAAGCATACAGCCTTGTCTTACTCCTTTGCCGATCTGGAACCAGTCTGTTTCACCATGTTCCGTCTGGACTGTGGCTTCCTGACCAGTGTGTAGGTTTCTCATAAGAACAATGAGGTGTTCTGGGACGCCCATTTCCCTAAGGATATTCTACAACTTGACATGGTCGATGCAATCGAAGGCTTTTCTGTAGTCAATATAGTACATATTGACTTCTTTCTGGTATAATTTGGCTTTCTCAATTATCCAGCGTGCATCAGCAATGATGTCTTTTGTTCCTCAGCCTTTTCTGAAACCAGCTTGAACATCTGGCTTTTCCCTTTCCACGTAGGGCTCTAATCTGCGTTGGATGACCTTGAGTATTATTTTGCTAGCATGTGAAATTAAGGATATTGTGCGACGGTTTGCACAATCCGTTAAGTCTCCTTTCTTTGGTATGGGGATGTGGACTGACCTCTTCCAATCTTTTCGCCACTGTGTCGTTCTCCAGATTTGCGCCTTTATTGTGCTTTCTTTGGCACTTGAACTCCATGTCTCCAGGCAACCTTAATGAGCAGTGCTCCCTTGCCTGTGCACTTCCGTTGGAGCTGGTGCAGATAAAGAAAATCACCCACCCTCCCCGAGCTCTCCATCAGTAAGAATAGTATGATGGGTCAACTAAGGTTCCCCCCCTTTCAGTTCGGAAGGAGCCCTAATTAATATACAGCTTGGGAAGCCCAGAGCCTGAGCGGCTGCTTCCCCTCCCCACTTTGCACGCCTGGCCATCATCGACTGAGATTGCCCACCACCCAGCAGGCCACCCTGTCTCATATGACAGCAACACGTAAGGAGACATTCCTGGAGCTGCTTCTTTGCTACGGATCTCTCTTTCCCAGGAGACTGGTCGAAAGGCCAGCCATCTTTCGGAAGGGCGGCAAGAGCTGCTTATTCATAGACTCATCGGGGCTGGCTCAGGACAGGAGGCTGCCCCACTGGCACATTCCCCACTGGGTATGCCCCAGGCCCTCGGACAATGTTGCAAGAGATTCTGGGCTGAAGCTGGGGTGTGTGACGAGGCTAAGTGGCAGAGTGCACGTTTTGTGCATAGAAGGCCATTGGCTCCATCCCAGCACTCCCAGTTGGGAGAGCTCAGGAGGCCGGCCTAGGAGAAACCACTTCCTGGAGAGCTGCTGCCAGTCAGAGGAGAGCATATTGGGCTAGATGGACTGTCTGACTCAGTAGTCAGCAGCTTCGTATGCCAATTATTGGATCATGCATAGCATTTGAGAAGGGGGGTGGTCGGGATTCCTGGGTCAATCAACACATTTTTAGACCAGAACTGAGTGATTCCTCATACATCCCTACAGCTGCCAGGTCGTAAAGTGTTCAGAAAGAACCATTTAGGCTTCTCCTCCCTCCCTGCAGCCCTGCTGGTGATGACAGCCACCCCCTGGCATTTACATAGTACTTTAAGGATACTGCTACAATAACCCTGCAAGGTAGGTCATTCTCCTCTCCATTGTGCAGATGCAGGGCTGAGAGAGAGAGAGAGAGAGACGGGGTCCTGCCTAAGGGTGCCTAGTGAGTGCATGGCTGTGGGGTGATTTGAAGTGGGTAACCCCTCTGCTACCCCACCTTCCTCTGAAAACGAAGCCCTCAAAACTAGTGGGGCTGTTTGTTTTGACATCCACATTCATTCCAGTCACAAACCTCAAAGCAAGACACTAACTAGCACTAGCCGACGTGTGCTCTGAGATGCATCAGTAGATGTAAGTCCCACTTCGTGAACTTTAATTGAGGCATCACCTGCTCAGCTTCTGGGGAAAGGAGCTCAGAATGTATAAGCTCTGCTCTCTGTCTTTTAGGTGTTGAAGCAGCAAATGTTTAGCAAAGTTCATCTTTTTAAAAGTGCATTGAAAACAAATGAGCCACGATCTTGAGAAATCTCTGCTTTATTTTAGGACAAGATTTTTTTTTTTTAGGACAAGATTTTTAGGGGCTTAGGTTTGTGGGACATATTTTAAACTGCTGATAGACACACTGCTTGATACAGGCAGCCCTCTGTCGATGACAGGACTGCTAGCCTGGGCTGCTAGCGACAGGACTGCTGCCTGTAGACAGACTTTGAACTGCTTCCCAGCAGCAGTGCAGTCCTCCTAGTGGAAATAGCAGGAAAGGCTGTGGCGGCAGCAGGGGATGATGGAAGTTGTAGTCCAACAACATATTGGGCCCCAAGGAGCTCTGGTGCGACATCCTTGCACAAACGCAGCGTGACTCAGGATGCGGGCTAGTGGAATCACCACCCTGTCAAGTGGCATAAACACATCACCACTCCAGCAGCATTAAAGCACCCCAGTTCTCAGACAGCTGGTCTACAAACCTTCATGGAGGGTGGTGCCTTGGAAACGGATTGCTAATCGTGCTGGTTAAAAATGGAACCTCGGTGTACAGAGGGTGCTGGCAGAGGTGCACCTAGGTAATTTTGGAGCCTGGACCTTTGGAGCCCCCCCCCCTTCCCAGCAAATTAAGCGCCATCCACTTGTGGAACTCTCTGCCACAGGATGTGGTGCCAGCCAACAACCTGGATGGCTTTAAGAGGAGTTTGGATGACTTCATGGAGGAGAGGTCTATCAATGGCTACTAGTCAGAGGGCTGTGGGCCACCTCCAGCCTCAAGGGCAGGGTGCCTCTGAGTACCAGTTGCAGGGGAGTAATGGCAGGAGAGAGGGCACACTCTCAACTCCTGTCTGTGGCTTCCGGCGGCATCTGGTGGGCCACTGTGAGAAACAGGATGCTGGACTAGATGGGCCTTCTTGGGCTTGATCCAGCAGGGCTGTTCTTAGGTTCACCATCATGCTTGGCCAGACAACCACAGCTCC
This sequence comes from Hemicordylus capensis, assembly GCF_027244095.1. Classification (NCBI taxonomy): domain Eukaryota; kingdom Metazoa; phylum Chordata; class Lepidosauria; order Squamata; family Cordylidae; genus Hemicordylus; species Hemicordylus capensis. Next base: position 4,928,464 of record NC_069660.1, read on the forward strand.
CGGGACAGACTAAAGAGGACTGGGGGGGGGGCAGGGGCTGTGGAGGCCCTGGACTTCAGCCCCCAAAGTCCAGGGGTAAGAGCGCCTCTGAGTGCTGGAGGGAAACACAGGATGGCCGGGGCTTTTCGTTATGCTCCCGAAGTGTGCGTGCTGCTACCCGTGTACTCGGGCTGTCTCATGGCAGGCCGAGAAGCCGAGAAGCACAGCAAGGAGAAGGACGCCGCCGGGTCAGCCTTTCCCCCTGATACAAGGCAGCAGTTAACACCTGCCCAGGAAGGAACTCCTTGTTTGCAAAATGTCAGGCATGGTGGCTGCGGCTGTTGCTGCTGCTGGAACAAACCCCGAGGACCAAAATAAGCCTGGAAGTGAACCAGGCCAGAGCTGGAGAGGCCAGAGTGCCCAGAGGGTCCCTCCTGCAGAGTCTGCCTGGGGAGGAAGGGCTTGCTCATGGTCCTCACCATCAGGGAAAGCAGGCGGTGAGCGCGGTGCTTTGAGCTTCCAGCCAGTGATTGCAACCCAGCCCTGGCAGGCAGCAGACCCCGTCCCAGGGGCTCGATGCTGAAGGACCCTTCCCTTTCCCAGCTCAACTGGGACACGTTGGGGGCTTGGGGAGGGGGAGCCAGCCGGCCGGCCTGCAGTGCTTGCACATTTGCTCTCCTGTGAACCGGTGGAGCCGGAGGAGGCGAGGGCCTAGTGATCGCGCCGTCAAGCTGCCAGCTCTGGCCTAATTAAACAAGTCATCCATCCGCTGGGCTTGCTCTCGTGCCGGGAGTCGGATTCGCTCCGTCCTCGAGTGTGCCAAGGATGAGAAGCTAAAGGGGCTTTGATAAAGCTGACAGGCTGCACAAGCAACACAGACGGCTGCTGGGGGCAGCCACGTTTCCGGGGCGGGGGGCACCACTAAACACCATGCATGATCTGGAAGATTCTGCCTCAGGATTCCTTAAACGTTGCAGAATCCCTTGGTGCAGTACTGTTGTACACATGTGTAAATCAGTAGCTATGCTGGGAAGCCATAGCCAAATTACACGCGATGCCTCTGAGAAGCCCACAGGCAAGAGGGGAGGGCGGGTCCTCTCTGCTGCCACGGCTGCCCTGCAGCTGGTATTCAGAGGCAGGTTGCCTCGGAATACGGAGGTAACCGATAGCCATCATGGGGCTCTTGTTACTTGCACTCTTCCACCAGTGGTTCAAAGGAGGCTTTATGCCAGCCTTTGAATGTGAATCCTGAGTATATTGTTGTTCTTCATTTGCATCCCCTGATAAACAGCTCAGTGCCTGACATGCTGGGATTTTCTGAAATATTTTTATAAGACTTTCAGTTCACAAACCTTGGGGGAAAGGAGTTATAATTTTTCCCTTCCACAAATAAGTCCAGTCAGACTAGTCTTCTTATTCCTTTTTTGACTGTGTTATTGGCACAGTGGATTGTGGGAATGCAGTAGACATAATTTATCTTGATTTCAGAAAGTATTTGACATGATATTTTGGTTAGCAAACTGGTCATAGCTGGCTTGGTAATAAATGTTAGTATGAGATGGAGTCCAATACTCAAAAGTTGCTCCTCGTCAAACTGGAGGAAAGTTCTACATGGAGTGACACCAGGCTTTATCCTGAGCCTGCTAGTCCTCAACATTTTTACTGATTCAGGCCTGCTCAACTTAGGGCCCCCAGCTGTTTTTGGACTACAACTCCCATCATCCCTAGCCACAGTAGCCAATAGCCAGGGATTATAGAATATCCCAGGAATATCTGCAGGAGGGCCCAAGTTGAGCAGCCCTAGTTAGATGGAGGACAGGAGGGAATCCTCTTCAGATTAGCAGACAGCACAAAACAGGGATGGATCACATCACAGATGACGGGAATCAAATTCAAAATTAACTTGACAGAACAGAAAACCAGACTGGAGCTAACAACATGAAGTTCAACAGAGGCAGGTGCAAAATCCTGTGCCACTGCCTAGGCAAAAAGAAAAAAGAAAGAGAAAGAAAGAAAGAAAATGCATGGGGATAGGATGAGGGATACCTGGACTGGCAGTAGCACATGTGAAAAGGATCTCAGGATTAGCAGCAGAGATGCTCTTATCCCTGAACTTTGGGGCCAAAAAGTCCAGGGCCTCTACAGACTCTGGGGGCCCCAAATCCTCTTTAGTCTGTCCCAGGGGTGGTGTGGTCACCTAGTGGAGCATGAAGATGCTTAATTTGCAGGGGAGGGGGTGCCTTTAGGTCCAGGCCTTTAGGTCCAGGCTCCAAAATTACCTAGGTACACCTCTGATTAGGGCCACCTTAAGTGGCGAAGCAGGGAAATGCTTGACTAACAAGCAGAAGGTTGCTAGTTTGAATCCCCACTGGTATGTTCCCCAGACTATGGGAAACACCTATATTGGTCAGCAGCGATAGAGGAAGATGCTGAAAGGCACCCTCTCATACTACACAGGAGTAGGCAATGGTAAACTCCTCCTCTATTCTACCAAAGACAACCACAGGGTTCTGTGGTCGCTAGGAGTCGAAACCAACTTGACAGCACACTTTACCTCTGAATAGCAGTATGATGCAGTTGTAAAAATGGCTAATGTGATTTTTGACTGGATGGGGGGCGGGAGGTATGTGAACACTCTTATATAATACATGAAAGGCTCTCGCATGGAAGAGGGTTAAAGCCAAAGGAAGTCTCTTGCTTACTTCTCCCGAACTCCAGTCCTCCCCTCCATCCTTTATGTTTGCATCCTCACACCGTAGGGGAGTTTGCTTGCCGAACAAGTTACCACCAAGTTCCTGTCGGCAATCCCCCAGGCATCATTTTATAAGCGGCTCGATGTGTCCTGTGTCCCTGGGAACACCCCCTTCCAAGCTGGAAGCTCTGTTCCCCCTTCCACGCCGTGATGGTTATGGCAAGCTATTGTGTATCAGTTGTAAGGGGGATGCACATTACTCCTTCCTTATGTTCTAGAGCAGAGCTTCCCTACCGGTGGTGCTTCAGATGTTGCTGAACTACAACTCCCATCATTCCCAAGAGCGGGATAAAAGTATAAACAAACAAACAAATAAATAAATAAATAAAATGCCCAGCTACAGTTTATTGTTGATGGGCATGATGGGAGCTGTAGGGCAACAACATCTGGAAGACGACAGATTAGGAACCCCTGTTCTAGAGCAGACACGAGTAGCCTTCCAGCGTAAGAACATAAGAACAGCCCTGCTGGATCAGGCCCAAGGAGGCCCATCTAGTCCAGCAGCCTGTTTCCACACAGAGGCCCACCAGATGCCTCTGAGAAGGGCACAGGCAGGAGCTGAAAGGGGCATGCCCTCCCTCCTGCTGTGACTCCCCTGCAACTGGTACTGAGAGGCATCCTGCCTTTGAGGCTGGAGGTGGCCTACAGCTCTCCAGCTAGTAGCCGTTGATAGACCTCTCCTCCATGAAGTTATCCAAATTCCTCTTCAAGCCATCCAGGTTGTTGGCTGTCTCCACGTCCTGTGGCAGAGAGTTCCACAAGTGGATCACGCGTTGTGTGAAAAAGTACTTTGTTTGTTGGTCCTAGATTTCCTGGCCATCAATTTCACCCTTGCCTCATAAGGAAGGTGTTCTAGGCCCCTGATCATCTTTGTTTTATCATTGGAATCTCAAGATCCACCAGCAGGAGCTGGGTGCAGAATAATGGCTGAGCCACACGCCAAGTGGCATGTGAAGACATGGAGCCCAGGACCTTCTCCCCCCCCGCCCCAAGCTGTTCACTGGGGTGACTGGAATAGACAAGGGCTAATCTATACCTGAACTGCTGCAGATCAGGGATCCTAACAGTCCAATTTTGTGGGGTCAGGGGGCAAAAATATTTTTCTTGTGGAGTCTTGTGCATGCTAGTCACTTTAAAGCTTAAAGTTAAAACTTTAAACTTTAAAGTTACCCCCATCCTGTGACAGCTTCTTGTTGCTGTTGGTTTTACCTGAATCCAAGACTAGGTTTCCCCCAAGTTCTTTGATGTTAGAAATCAGGGGGGTCATCTTAAATTCTGGGTCCTTTTCTTTTAGGGTAAATATAGTTATAACCTGTATTTGACCTCCGTTTTTAAGAGGGATCTATATTAAAATCGGAGTTGTCCTGCATTCAGGTAAATATGGTAGTTTGCTTCTGGGGTTGATTCAAGGCTCTGCTTTGGACCTTTCAGCCCTGACATGGCTTGGGGCCAGAGCATCCATCAGACTCCAGTCGGCCCGTATGAACCTGCCAGGGCCTTCTAGTCTGTCTCTCAGGCCCTGCTCCTGTCAGGGACTAGGGGCAGGGCCTCTTTGGTTGCAGCCCCTCTGCTTTGGAATGCCCTCCCAGAGGAACTTCACCAGGCTCCCTCTCTTAGGGTTTCGTAGCTGCAGACTCTCCTCTTCAGAGAGGCTCTTTAGTGGTGGTGTTTTTCTGGATTTTAAACCTGCTTTCAGCTGAATTGCAGTTCTCAGCCCAATATTATACGCTTCTGTTGCTTATTTTTTTATTTCTGTGAGCCTCCCCAAGCACAATTGCCCTGGAGGGAAGGGAAATAGATATTTTAAATACACAATTAAGTGAAAGGATGGTTGCTATTGCCAAACTAGAAGGAGTCGGGCATCCTTGCCAATCCACACCACAGTCTAGACCAGGGGGCCCCAGCCTTTGGCCCCCAGATGGGAGCTGCAGTCCAACAACATCTGGGGGCCCAAGACTGGGGGCCCACTGGCCTAGACGAGCATCCTGGGCTGTGCCGTTGAGCAGGGCTGGCTGTGTGGGGCAGACCAAGCCTGCAGCACTGGCACCAGCCCCTGTGAAAACCTTGGCACCTCGAAGCGGCTGCCCTTCCCTAAGTGGCCGGTGCCACCGTGCTAAGAAAGGAACAGTGATTCACATGGCCTTGCCTGTGGCATAGCAGAGAGTTAACACCATCCCCTTCGCTTCATTAGCCCTAATCAGACTGTCATGCGCCAGAGCCAACACACAACAGCACCAGAGCAATTGTCTCGTTAGCTTGGGCTTTCGGAGGCAGGAGCAGCCAGGCCCTTCCGGAGGCACCCTTGCCACGCCCGGGAGGCAGCAGCATCGGTGCTGGATGACGAGACTGCGTTCTCTTTCCATGGCGCCTTATTAAGGCTACCCCGTGAAATGGCAGGACCAACACCCCAAACCCAACAACAACAAGTATTTATATGCTACTTTCCAACCACCTTCTGCTTGTTAGTCAAGTATTTCCCCACTGAACCACAGTGCTCTGTGGGCGCCAAAAGTCGAAATCGACTTGATGATACACTTTACCTTTACTTTTCAACAAAGCAGTTTACATAGAGAAATAACCACACACACACACACGCACACACACAGATGGCTCCCTGTCCCAAAAAGGCTCACAATCTAAAAAGAAACAAAAGAGACCCCAGCAACAGCCACTGGAGGGATGCTGTGCTGGGGATGGAGAGGGCCGGTTGCTCTCCTCCTGTTCAATAAAGAGAATCAGCACTTTGAAAAGATGCCTCTTTGTCCAGTTAGCAGGGGCATCCCTTCTTGACACAGTACATTCCTGATCTATGAGATTGGCTGCCACATGATGACCATGAGCTTAGAGGACTTAAAAATGGGGTCAGACACATTTGTGGAGGACATGTCTGCCAGGGGCTGCTAGACTTGAGGTTGTGTGATGCTTCAGGTGCAGAGGAAGGGTGCTTCCGAATACCAGCTGCAGGGGAGCAACGGCAGGAAAGGGGTCAGGCCTTCATCTCTTCCTTGTGTGCTCCCCAAAAGGTCTGCTTGGAGCAGACCCCTATGAAAAACAGGATGCTGGGCTGGATAGGCCTTGGGCCCGACCCAGCAAGGTTCTTGTGATGTGAACAGAATTCACTGCCACAAGATGCAGCAATGAACATTCGTGTGGGTGGTCTGAAAAATTAAGGTCGTGGTGTAGATTGCTCCACAAGATGCCCAGTGAAGCCTCCATGATTGAAAACTCTCTACCACCTCTGGCCAAAGGCTGATCATCCTGCTTTGGCTACAGGCTTTCTTGGGGCAGACGACTGGCTAGATGGTTACAAAGGGACATTGGAAGCTGCCATATACTGAGTCAGATCCTTGGTCCATCTCGCTCAGTGTTGTCTACACTGAGTGGCAGCAGCTTCTCCAAGGTTGCAGGCAGGAATCTCTCTTGGCCCTATCTTGGAGATGCTGCCAGGGAGGGAATTAGGAACCTCCGATGCTCTTCCCAGAGCAGCCCCATCCAGGGATTACCTTACAGTGCTCTCACATGTCGTCTCCCACTGAAATGCAAACCAGGGCAGACCCTGCTTAGCAAAGGGGACAATTCATGCTTATTACTAGTGGTGTGCACGGAACTGGCGACTGCTGGTTCAAAGGTGCGGGGGATACCTTTAAGGACTGGGGAGGGTGCTCTTAGACAGACAGACAGACACACACGTTTCCCCCACTGGTGCTGTCCATAAAAATGGTTCCGCAGGATGGCAGCATTCCTCCTTGCCACCCTGGTACATCGCTCGCCATGATGTGTGCACATGCACGTGCAATTCCAGCCACTTCCAGTGTGTGATGTATGGGGCAGCAGGGAGAGGAGAGCTGGTCTTGTGGTAGCAAGCATGACTTATCCCTTTAGCTAAGGAGGGTCTGCCCTGGTTGCATATGAAAGTGAGACGATGTATGAGCACTGGAAGATATTCCCCTTAGGGGATAATGGGGCCGCTCTGGGAAGAGCATTTAGGTTCCAAGTTCCCTCCCTGGCAGCATCTCCAAGACACGGCTGAGGGAGATTCCTGCTCACACCCTTGGAGAACTTGCTGCCAGTCTGTATAGACAATACTGAGCTAGATGGACAGTATATGGCAGCTTCCTACGTTCCTATAAAGTAGGCACACTGCCATCTTCATGGACAGTGCTGGTTGGGGGTGGCGTAAGAGCACCCTCCCTGGTCCTTAAAAGGTATCTTCCCCCCACACCTATGAAGTGGGGGAACCACACTGGACATGCTAACTGGTTCCATGCACATCCCTACTTGTTACCACAAGACGAGCTCTCCTCCCTTCCTTGCTCGGATGCTGCTACAAGTTAGCTCTTCTATTTTGTCCAAGCTATTAGGAAGCTCTGGAGACATCAGAAGGCAAGGCTCAGATGCATGCAGCACAAGGAATGGAGCCTTTCTGAGAACAAGGAGGCCTGCAGTGCTCCAAGCAGACGTTTGATGCCCCTGCCAGTTTTGCAAGATAACAAAAGCATACACGACCACCACTACCCTGAGCTCTGGCTGTGTGTTCTCCACCCAGCCGGGGAAATCGAGCCCACACCCTGGATAGTTTTGTCTCCGCAGGTAGTCTCCAGTGGCTTTGGCGGGTGCACAGCGTGTCCTGGGAGAGCTGGCCCAGAGTCAAGTATGCCCGTTCCCCTGGCTACACTGCCGTCAGAGTCCTAAGCAGGACACACTTTAACCTTTCTGCTCTTTCCACAGGCCTGAGAAAGCTGGCTGGGCAGCCAGGCCTTGCCCCCTTCTTGGGGAAACTTGATCCCTTGGCTAAATTGAGCCGCTCAGCAAGGGCAGCTGGTTTCAAGATGGGGAATGAGACTCCCAGCCCCACCTGGATCCTGGCCGCTGCACCGTAACCCAAGGCTGCTCCAGAGAACAACTCCATGATGTAGTCAACAGCTTCTCAACTGCTTCTCTCAGCACTGGGGACTTCCCCGGAAGAAAAATAGATTAGGAATATGTTTTGACAACTATTAAAGAGGGTGGGAGAACAAGTCTATAACTTCCTGATTGACAGAGCCCTGCCTGTCCTTCACGGCCTCTTAAGATTTATTTAAAATATTTATAACCCGCCCCCTCCAATACTCTACTGCTCAGGGCGGCTCACAATAATAAAATAGGTACAATATAGCCCACCTTAAGTGGCACAGCGAGGAAATGCTTGACTAACAAGCAGAAAGTTGTCAGTTCAAATCTCCACTGGTATGTTTCCCAGACTATGGGAAACACCTAGATCAGGCAGCAGCAATATAGGAAGATGTTGAAAGGCATCATCTCACACTGCACGGAAGATGGCAATGGTAAACCCTTCCTGTATCCTACCAAAGACAGCCACAGGGTCAAAATCGACTTGACGGTACACTTTACACAATAAGAATAATAAAATTAACCAAATTGAGTAAACAAGTTAAAAGCCAGGTTAAAAACCACAATGAGTATTACGTTCAAATTTAAAGTTATTTTAAGAACTGAAGATGATTAAGATGCTCCCAAAATAAAGCACTTTTGCCAGCCAACAGCATGGATAGAGATCCCACTGAGCACAGACACAACCTCCTCCTTCACACATTACATGTCTGGTCTTATGGATCACTAGTATTTTTAAGCCCGTTATGATAACGGGCGCTAGCTTTCTATCCCGTCTTTTCTGTCTCTCTCTCTCTCTTTCTGTCTCTTTTTTTCCCCCTTGTCCCCTCTCTCTTTTTGTTTTTTGTTTTGTTGTTGTCTCTGTTTTTGTTCTTCCTTATTTTGCTTTTACTTTTTTGGGGTGTGTGTGTGGATGAATAACGGCCAAAATGGCCCATGAGAAGGTGGCCGCCCCCGCCTATCGCCCTCCCGCGCACCCAGCTGCCGGAGCCCACCTTACCCGCTCCAGCCCGAAGGAGAAGAGAGGAACTCGGAAACAGAGCTATTCTCTGTGTTAAGCTGCTGCCTATACTGTCGCAATGGACGCAATAGGCGTCCTTTGCGTCCATAGCGGCAGTTTGAGCAGTGACTTAGCACAGAGAGGAGCTCTGCTCGTGAGCTCCTCTCTTTTCCCTCGGGCTGGAGCGGGTAAGGTGGTCTTCAACAGCTGGGAGGGCGATAGGCGGGGGCGGCGACCTTCTCATGGGCCATTTTGGCCCTTAATCTTTTTTGGGGGGGAGCGGGGAAGGTGATTTTGGGCAGCTGGGAGGGCGGGTGAGCAGGCGGCGGCGGCGGCTGTGAGCGGGCGGGGGCCTCGTTGGCGGCTTCGCCGCCACCTCGCCCAGCTTCATTTTGGGCAGCTGGGAGGGCGGGTGAGCAGGCGGCGGCGACGGCTGTGAGCGGGCGGGGGCCTCGTTGGCGGCCTCGCCGCCACCTCGCCCAGCTTCCCTGTCCCCCGTCTCGGTCTTCCCCCGCCGCCATTGCCCTCGCCTTTTTCAGGGCGGCCGCTTCTGGTTGCCTCGGCCTCCTCTCGCCGTGCCGCAGCTCATGGCCGAGGCGGCGGCTCCGCTGCCGCCTCGGCCACTTTCCCCCGCCGCCACACACCGGCTAATGGCCGCCCGTGGCTGTGGGACACTGGTGTCTGAGGTCCTGTGTCCCTTGGGCTCTTCTGGGCCTGCGCTTCGCGCAGGCCCAGAACAGCCCAGGGAGGCAGGGACGCAGATCCCCAACGTTCCAAAGCCATGGCCACTCACTTAGCCTTTTATTATATAGGATATGGAATGAGCACAAGTTGAGTCTCCACTTCATCCATGACACAGGAAGAACATTTTTGAAATGGATTTTACATCTGTAGTCTAGAGATGTACAGTGGTAATATATTAAGCAATAATATGCAAATTAATTTTTTAAAATGAAGTCACAACAGAGGGCAGGATGCACTAGCTCACAAGTGTGCCTACATGTGAGTAAGGACCCATCACTCCTCCTGCCCCTGCACTGGGGTTTCCTTGAATAGAATTTTTTTTAAACTGTCACCCTGCATCTGGGCATTCTTCTCTGATCAGGGACAGGACAAGGCAGGTAACCGATTGGTGCTCACTTGGGGAGAGTCCGACATCAGTGCTAAGGCAAAACATGCCGTCCATGAAAGGCCTAGAATCAGTCTCTGCCTGAGAGAGGGAGCAGCAGTCCCTATTCAGCCCAGCCCCTCTCCTAGTAGGCCGTTGTCGGTGTCTCCCTTGGGTCTGTTTCTGGCTTGAGCCCCTTCGAGACCTGGGGTCCATCTTCTCACTCCTTTCGTTACATAAACTGCTTTGGGATTTTTGTCATAGCTGAGACACACTGTAAGACTGGTCCTCGCAATTACAATCTCAATTGGCAAAGCTGGAGAAGACCCTACTTGGAACTCCACCACGATTCAGAGCAGACAGCTGGACCTGAGCTTCTGAGGATCTGTGTTCACATGTGGCTCCCATCTGAGAAGAGACTATGGAAGCCACCAGGCTGTGGTGCAATGAGCTTCATCCACTTAACTGAAGCTGTAGCTTTGCCCTGGCCCTTTCTAAACCTCCATAATTCAGTGCCCGCACAAGAGGAACTCTTGTAGCTTGTAAAAGAGGTAGCCTATAATGTAACTTGTATGATTATAGCTTACCTAAGTAGTAATGGACTTTCATGGCAAACTAGCCCTATTGGGTTTAGATTAATACACATTTTAGGCACCTCCAATCCAAAAGAGTTTTCTGTGCAAAAGCTGCATCTAAAAGCCAGGCCATATAGTTTAAAGTAAACTGAAGACTGCCAAGGCAACCAAGTGGTTTAAGGGTATAGTTTATCTGCAAGCTTCATGAAAATATTTCTATAAGTATGCTAAATTTTAAAATGTATTCAGAACACATTCTAGCTTGCTTACTCTTGGCAATGTCTTTGGCTATGCACAAACCAAATGCCTTTGGTTTTGCACAAGCAGCAGCTTCTGGATGGTGGCAGCACGAGGGGAAAACCTGAGTGGGGCACAGAAGGGGTCGAGGGCACTGACAGGTGGGCAAGCTGTGTCCGAGAGCTGGCCTTGTGGTAGCAAGCATGCACTGTCCCCTTGACTAAGCTGTTAGAAGTCTTAATTTTTACCCCCAGTAGGTGAGCACACACTCCAGTTACGGAGTAGGTAGCAGAGGATGGTTTAGTTGTTGCAGCTATTTAGAGATAACACATGGAGATCCTTGTATGACTAAACACTAAATATTTATTGGTTAAATACACTTAGATAGGAAAGACCTATCTCTAATCTAAAGGACTACATAGTGGATAGGTAAGGAGAGAGAGAGAGAGAGATGTTTCCATCTGCTCTCTAGGAGGAAAGGAAGGATTGTGACTCAGCACAGTGCTGCAGAGTCAGTCCAGGGGTCATAGAGCGGGGACAGAGAGGGAGACCCTGACTCACTGTCTCTACTCCCAATGCCCCTAGTGGTCATTAGGACAGTTGGTGCAAAAGGTCGATACACTGGAAGTCCATCTCCGACATAAGTAGGGTCCACCCTGGTTTGCATTTGAATGGGAGGCTGCATTTGAGCGATGTAAGATATTCCCCGCAGGGGATGAGGCTGCTCTGAGAAGAGCACCTGCATGCAGAAGGTTCCAAGTTCCCTCCCCGACACCTCCAGATGGGGCTGAGAAAGACTCCTGCCTGAAACCTTGGAGAGCTGCTGCCAGTCAGTGTAGACAGTACTGAGTGAGCTGCACTGGACTGACGCAATTTTAGTACCACACAATTAGTGTAAAAGGACCTGGAACTAAGAATTCAGATCACAGCCCAACAGATCCAGGGATACAAGAAATGCAAAACACACATACGAAATGAGATATATATTAACCTTGACTGTATTCTGAATCATATAGAAATAGTGATTGTACAAAGCAAGCTGACTCGAAATAAGGCAGCTTCCTATGACATATCAGATTTCTGGAACAGAACTGGGGGCATGTGGGGAGCAAGTTGCTTGTGGGGGGGCACCTGCTCCCTTCTAGAGCTGCCCTTGCGTCTCAGTCCCTTCTCTTCCTTCCGGAGCCCCCAAAGGCAGCTGTGCCGAGGATTGTTCATCCCTGCTCACACGACCATCCCAACTCCCTCCAAAAGAGAAATGCAGTCAGGTTGATGCACCTTGTTCCTGAGCCAAGAACTACGAAGTCCAGGAAACAGAAGGCTGGGGAAGGATTCACACCAAAACAGAGTTACTTGCTAGGCAGCTCGAGGCCAGAAGCTGCAGTTGACAAAGTGGGAGACAAGCAGAAAGAAGAAACGGAGCAAAGAGGGACCTTTCGAAGCAGTGACTCATGTTTAGTAGGGGAGAGCAACTGGTCCTATCCAACCCACATGCAGCACCCCTTCAGTGGCTGTTATTGGGGTCTACCTTGTATTTCTTTGAGAAGCTGAGAGTCCTTTAGGGATTAGAGATCCATCCTTTCCTTATTCTTCTCCGCCACCCCCACCAATGTAAACAGCTTTGAGAAGTGGTACGTAAATAAGCAGCAGCATGCAATCTCAGCGGCCACACCTGGAGTACTGCATACAATTCTGGTCACCACACCTAAAAGAGGACATTGTAGAACTGGAAAAGGTGCAGAAGAGGGCAACCAGGATGATCAGGGGCCTAGAGCACCTTTCTTATGAGGCAAGGCTACAACACCTGGGGCTTTTTAGTTTAGAAAAAAGACGACTGCGGGGAGACATGATAGAGGTCTATCAAATCATGCATGGTGTGGAGAAAGTGGAGAGAGAGAAATTCTTCTCCCTCTCCCATAACACTAGAACCAGGGGTCATCCCATGAAATTGATTGCCAGGAAATTTAGGACCAACTAACGGAAGTACTTTTTCACACAACACATAATCCACTTGTGGAATTCTCTGCCACAAGATGTGGGGACAGCCAACAACCTGGATGGCTTGAAGAGGGGTTTGGATAACTTCATGGAGGAGAGGTCTATCAACGGCTACTAGTCAGAGGACTATAGGCCACCTCCAGCCTCAGAAGCAGGATGCCTCTGAGTACCAGTTGCAGGGGAGTAACAGCAGGAGAGAGGGCCTGCCCTCAACTCCTGCCTGTGGGCTTCCCAGAGGTATCTGGTGGGCCACTGTGTGAAACAGGATGCTGGACTCGATGGGCTTCCTTGGGCCTGATCCAGCAGGGCTGTTCTGATGTTCAATCATCCCAAAGAGAAAGCCTCTCAGCAACAAACTTTATTTTACTTAGGTGTGTGTGTATATATATACACAAAATAGTTAACTGGTGGAGATAAAACTGGTTGAGCCTTTTCAGACCAGCATCTAGCAAATGCAGGAGTGGACATGCTGCTCCCCAATCTAGTCCTTTTCCTCAAGAAGTTACACTGACGAAAGCTACCAAATGGCAAGGAGAAGAAGAACAACCCAGTCAGTCTGTATTAATATGAGTCCCCAACACACACACACAAACGTAACCCAAGGATGAGAAGGGAGCGTCTCCGCTTCTAGCGCACAGGGTGGAGCAGCGCTGCGGGTGGTCACACATCAGCACCGAAATCGCTCCGAGAAGTTGGGAGACTTTGGCACTGTCAGCGGCTGGTCGCTGGGCTTGATTTCCACACTCGGGTACTTGCGGACAGGGTTGGCTTTGTGCACCTGGACGAAGAAGAGAGAGAGGAAGGTTGGAGCGCCCAGGAGGTTTCCTGCAGCCACAGTTGCCTGCTATGGCATTTGCTCATCAGTCCATCTGGCCCTCGGAAGAGAAAAAGTGGACTCAGATTTATGGGACAGGACACAGCTCAGCAGCAGAGGATCCCGTTTACATGGGAGGCCCCAAATTCAGCCCAAGCTCCCTCTAGCTGAAACCAGGAACGGCTTGTGCCCCAACGAGCCGGGGGCGCCCACAGGAAGCACAGCTGCCTCTGCTTCCTGGAGCTGCTCTCGGACATGCCCCACCCTGCCTGCGGGCTGGCCGTTGGACAGGAGAGCGGTGCCTTCGGCCTGAGGAATGGCCAGGCTGCAGCTGGCAGGGTGGGGCACGTCAGAGAGCAGCTCCAGGAAACAGAGGCAGCAGCCAGCCCTTGAGCACCAGCTCCCCATCCCCACCTGCTGCCTGGCAGACAATACGGTGCTGTGGCCGGAGCCTGTGATGCCGGCTGCAGGTGCAGGCCTGTCTCCAGCTTTAGTCTGTTCCATAATTTGATGCACCATCTTCCAAGTGACCCAGCAGCCTTCACCCCAGCAGCCGCAGAGCACCATTGGGATGCTCTCTCCAGGAGTGGGGGTGGGAATTGACAGGAGCACGGAGCCAGCTGTGCCCCCGGCCGGCCCCTGCCCAAGGGGAACAGGCCCACCACTGCTTCCCCCCCAGTCCTGGACGTGTTCCTCAACCGCCTGCTCCTCCGGCTTGGGTGCAGAATCATCTAGAGCAGATGACCCTTCCCAGTTCAGGCATGCTGTGTATTTTGCAGGCAGGGCAGAGATCTTTGGAGCCAGCACATGAGGCTTCAGACCCAACGTTTCCCAAGGAGGGGTCTCCGAGACAGACCCTGACCAAGGCGCAGGAAGGGAGAGGCATCGGCACGCCACACACACACACACACACACACACGGCTGCTTCCTGCAGAGAGTCAGACCACTGGTCCTTCCAGCCCAGCAGCCTCTCTCCAAGGCCTCTTTTCCAACCCAGCCACCCAAGCCCAGGTAGCCAGCTGGATGATGCCAGGGGCTGAGGCCAGGAATGCCTACCGAGAAGGCAAAGGCTCTACCACTGAGCAGTGGGCCCTGTACAGCTGGGTTGAAGGCCACAGGCTGAGTCCCAGTCCTGTCCTGGGGGACATCATAAGCCAAGTACACGCTCCTCACTCCGCCCCCCGGAACCATCGGGGCTCACTCACCGTCTCTTCTCGGAGCCTGGCCAACGCCTCCCTCTCCTGCTCCTCCATGGCTTGCCTTGTGGCCTCCTGCAGCCTCGCCTTCTCCGCTTCGAGCTCCGCCAGCCGCCTCTCAAACTCCTGCCGCTCCTGGGCACGTCGCTCTGTGGCCAGCTGAAAGCCGTCAGGAGCTACAACAAAACCAGAAAGGGTCTCTGAGGTTAGGAATAGAGAGGAGAGGAGGAGCAGCAGCAGCAGCAGCAGGAGACCACCACCGAGACAGTCATGCTAAGTGCATCAGTACAACAGAAACGCCTGGCAGTTTAAATTCCTGGACCAAGTCACCATGTTCTAGCTGCAGGATTTAGCAACTTCAATGAGATTCCATAATGGAATTGCATAAATGGCCTATGGTCAATTCCCCCCCCCCCCCGCCCAGCCCCAAACTTATGCAGAAACTGGGTTTTGTGCGGTCAGGACAGGTTGTGGATATTTAAGAGCTCCTTCAAAGCCAGCCAGCTCCTGAGCGCATCTCTAGTTCTTTCTGGAGGAAAATTCTAGAGCTGAGACTATGGTGCCAACAGCTGAGGATCAGGAAACTGCCACACCCTGCTCCATGGACATCTCTGTTCCAATTGTGGATTTTGATTGTAGGCCACTTTGAGAGCCAACTTTGGTCGAGAGGTAGGCTATTAACAGGCAACACATTTTGCTGTATCATGTGCAAGCATGGAGTTCAGCATCCTCAAGGTCATTGCTTTCAAGTGACAAGTGCACAAGGGGAAAAGATGGCTGGTTCCTTATGGGTATTAGGACACCTTCTGAGAGCAGCAGCATGTGGTTAAACTTCAAGAGTGGGGTGGAGGGGCACAGAGAGCTGAGCAGATCGCCAATAGTCTGAGACCCATTACTCCATGTAGATCTGGGATCACATGGAGTGCCACCAGGCCCCTGTGCTGTCCAACGTTTTTGTAAGCGGGTTGGATGGGGGAAGTCGAGAGACACATCTCAACTCTGCAGACCAAGAAGTTAGGATGGACTTAGCAGTACATGCAAGAAGAACTGAGCTGTCTTAGTGGATGAGAAGACGGACATGAGTCAGCTGTGTGATTCAGCTGCTCATACACACAAATGCACTCTTGGGCCTCGTTAATCAGGTGCCGAGAGGCCAGATTACAAGGAGTATGAGTTCCACTCGTATTCTGTGCTGCCCAGACCTCACCTGGAATACTGCATCCAGTTTTGGGCATAGCATTTTAAGGAGAATATTGATAAAACTGGGGAAAACCGATTCAGGAGGGTGATGGGTCTGGAAGCCAAGTCCTATGAAGGAATGGTGAAGGAGCAGTGCTCTCTTTAACAGGGATTCCCAGATGTTGACGACGACAACTATCATAATGCCCAGCCAAAGGCCATTGCAGCTGGAGATGCTGGGAGTTGTAGTGAACAACATCTGGGAGAGCCAGCGTGGTGTAGTGGTTAGAATGCTGGTCTAGGACCGGGGAGACCCGAGTTCAAATCCCCATTCAGCCATGATGCTAGCTGGGTGACTCTGGGCCAGTCACTTCTCTCTCAGCCTAACCTACTTCACAGGGTTGTTGTGAAAAAGAAACTCGAGTATGTAGTACACTGCTCTGGGCTCCTTGGAGGAAGAGTGGGATATAAAATGTAAATAATAATCGCTGTTGGAATGAACACTGGAAGGGAGCCAGGGATGCTTAGCCCGAAGATGACCAAGGGGACAGCTTCAAATACCCAAAGGGCTGCCACACAGAAGGCAGAGCAATCTTGTTTTCCCAAGGCAGAGGGCAGGACTGGAGCTGAGGGCTTGAAGTGACAAGCAAGCCAACTCAGGCTAGAATCGGGAGGAATTTCCTGACTGCAAGAGCATCTGCCTCGCAGCGTGGTGGGCTTTCCTTTGCTGGAGGTTTCCAAGCAGAGGCTGGGCATGTCTCCAGCAGAGATGTTGCAGCAGATCCCTGCACTGAGCAGCAGGCAGCTGCACTCCAAGGTCTCTTGCAGTGCTACAATTCTGGAAGACTGTGAACAAATCTTTGCCGCTAGTCACCATGGCTGGCAAGAGTTACTCCAACCTGCCACAACCAAACTTAGATGTATTCAAAACTACCTAACATTCATGCCGCTCAAAAATCTAGTTTTCGTGATGTGCAACTTTAGTCTGTCTTTAATGTGGGTCCATTTGTAGTTTTGGTAAAGAGAGCCCTGAGTCAGGGACAAGCTGACATAAGGGAAGGACAAGTGGACCGTCAGGGTGGGGGGGGGAGGGAAAGAGCACAAGCAGGCCCCCCGTCTCTAGCCCGAGAATTCCCCAGAGGGTCCAGGCTTCTGAGCCATTACAGGGATGGCCACAGAGAGACAGAAGATACTCCAAACATTCATACTGCTTCACCCTGCATTGCAATACATACAGTTTCTTCAGCTTGCTAAGAGCCTTGAGCAACTGATTACTGCAAACGTGGCAAAACACACACACACACACACACACCACTGCTCTGCATTAAGTGTTTCTGCAAGGCAGTGGATAGAGCTCCAGGGAGGATTCAACCCCCCTCCTCCATCTACACCATGGGCAGGCGGGGCGGGGGGTGGGGGGAGAACACCTTCTCTTGATGCTTTTGTTTTCGGGTGGGAGGTGCCCGAGACTAGGCGGCCGCCTATTAGGGCGACCAAATCTGAGACGGTGGCTGTGCAGATGGCCATCCTCTTTCCACTCTCTTGAGCAAGCAATGCTCCATTACGCAAGCAGAGAAAGAAGTCTGCTCCGTCAGCATTTGGGCTGCTTAGCACAGGCTGCGTGCAACACACACACACACACACACACACACACACACACACACACACGGCATCTGTAGGGAGTTGGCTAAGGGAGCAAGCAAAGTGTGCCAGTGGCCAGGAGCAGCCTAATCCCCTCCTTAAAGAGCAGCTGCAAGTCAAGGCCTGGGCCTCCGAGGAGCCGAGGAAGGGGAGCTGGCAGCTGGTGCCGAGCTGGCAGCTCCTGGCCTGCGCTCGATTCCTGCCCCAACCGAGCCCTCCGTCAACAGACGGGTGGCCCCACAGCTGCCCCCAGCGCAGGCAAGAAGGGCTGCCTCCTGCCGCTCCCTCCCTCCCCCCCTCTGGGCACAGAAGCCGCCTGTGCTGAGGTGGCTCACCCAGCAGCTCTGGTGCAACAAGGCAGCCTTGCTCCGGACACCACAGGGCTGGGCTGGCCGCGGAAGCCTCACCTGCAAGGGGCCTGTTGTCCTTCTTGGGCACGAAGGGCTCCTGGTGGGTGACGGTGCTGGGCTGCGCCTTGAAAGAGGCCGCTTCCTTCTGCCGCCTCATCTCTTCCCTGAGCTATGTTGGGGGACAAAGCCAGTCAGGAAGAGGCCGGCGGGGGGGGGGGGGGCGCTATCCCACACCCCACCCTGCTGCCGGGGCAGGCGGAGGCCTCCAGAGGCACAGGCCGCCCAGGAGGGAAGACTCCCGCTCAGACCCCCACCTCCCGCAGGCACTGCTCCAAAGGCTGGTCCATGCCCTGCCCTTGCCAAGTCTGGAGGAGGTGCCTGTGTCTTTCAAGGAGCTGGCCATGATAAAAACCCATCACATTTACTCATGGTTAAGTGGTTTTCAGGTGGTGTGTATTCTAAATATTTACATATTATTATATGTTTTTCGTCGTTTTTGTTTTGTTTCCCAAGCCACCCTTGAAGCATGCTGAAGGGCAGCGCAAGTGGGCAGAGACCAAGCCCACATTCTCAACTAGACCTGTGCCAGATACGAGCCGCACATCTCTTCCAGACTTGGTGAGAGGCAGGTGTGTTTTGTACTTGAGTCCCTGTATCCAAGCAGAAGATGTCTCACATGGACCGGTCCTAAGCCTCAATTCCCCATCTGTACAAAGGACATAATGACCTGCTCCACAGGGTTGTTGTGAAAGTGCTATGCATCACAGAGCTCCCAAACATGGAGTCTCAAGATCCGTGTCCTCCTCGGTTACACACAAGAGGAGGTCCACTTACACAACTAGCCCCAGGGCGGCAGCCATCCAACAAGAAGGGCTGACGTTAAACACTCAAGACAGGAGTGCAGTGGTCATAGATCTCTTGGCCGGGAGACTGAGGCCACGAGGCCATCTCCCACAAGAAGACAGGCATCCCCGCAAGAGAACCACTTCCAGAGCAGCAGTTGGGTCAAGTCTTGTGGCAACTGGCTAGTCTTTAAGGTGCCACAAAGGCGATGTCTCCACCCCCAAGCGAGTCTTTCATCCCAGCACGAGAGCGTTCCGTCTCAGGACCGTTTTGAAGTCCACATCCGACGGGCTGTATCACAATGGCCCTGCCCTCTCATAGGAAGATCGGAAGCTGCCATAGACTGAGTCAGAGCATTGGTCCATCTAGCTTAGTATTGTCTACACAGACTGGCAGTAGCTTCTCCAAGGCTGCAGGCAGGAATCTCTCTCAGCCTGATCTTGGAGATGCTGCCAGGGAGGGAACTTGGAACCTTCTTCTGCTCTTCCCAGAAGAGCTCTTCTCCATCCCCTGAGGGGACTCTCTTGCAGTGCTCACACTTCTAGTCTCCCATTCATGGAAGGGAGGAGAATGAGAAGGGTGACCCTCCCAGCCCCCTAGCTCTGCAGCCCAGCCCCCTCACCTGCTGCCGCCACATTTCCTGCCGCACAGCCCCTCGCTTGTCCACCGCCAGCTGGAAGGGCTCTGGCTTGGTGGGACTCTTGGCCTTCTTCTCTGGCAAACTGACGTGATCGAACTGAGGCGGAGGCTGTGCTTTGAACTTTGGCACCTTCCAGGAGAGAGGGAGAGAGAGAACGGACACACACAAAGAGATCAGCAATGCTGCTGAGCTGAAGATTTGGGTTCTGGCTATACGTTCCATGCATCACACGCAAATGGAAGGCCCAGCTCGAGACGTCTGAAAGCTGCCCCAGAGACAGGCAGAGGAAGCGGGAAGGGATCGCAGAGCTCCTGGCTGCCGCCTTCCACCCCTCCATCTATTTCGCAGCTAGCTTTCCCTAGGGACTGCAAAGGAGAAGAGCAGGGAAAGCTAGCTGCTCAGGGAAAGACAAGGCATGGAAGAAAGGGGCCGGGGGTGCACAACAGCCTCCTGCTTTCCCTGCCTGCACATCTTCAGAGTTTTGACAGAGTCTGGCTTGCACATGGCTACTTTCCGAGCAATGAAGGCAAGGCATAGCCAGGATCCAAGCAACAGGACAATGGCACAGACTTCAGAGGCATGCAGGGGTGTGACCAGATCCTCCCAGTCACACAAAGCAGTTGGCCAACAGAACTAGTCCGGACTCCAGCATTCGAGGTCTAGCCATCCAGAAGGGGAGGCCTGCAAGGCACTGGGGTTGCTGGGCATCCAAGGGCACCAGCACAAGGAAGCAGGAAGGACCTGGGCACTCGTGATGGTTTGGGAAGGAAGCCCCTTGGAAACCCCCAGTAGTGGGAGAAGCAGAACGCTAGCCACTTCCCTACAACTGCTTTAGGATCTGTCCACAATGCAGACAGCAGAGTCAGCAGCAGGAAGGCATTTCCAAGGAGCCCTGGACCTCAGGTTGGAACCCCTCACCTTCTCTGAGGACAAAGTCACTCCTAGAAGTCTGGCCATCAGGAGTCCTCGGTCTCTAGCCGTATCATCAGTCAGAGACATCAGATCTTTGAGGCCACAGAAGCCAAGGATCACCTTTCCTTGGTTGGGGCCAATTGGCCAAGGGTCTGCTATTTCTCAGTCTTGGGTACTGGATCATAGGAAGCTGCCTTCTACCGAGTCAGACCCTTGGCCCATCTAGCTCAGCATTGTCTACCCAGACTGGCAGCGGCGTCTCCAAGGTTGCAGGCAAGAGTCTCTCCTAGCCTGATCTAGAGATGCCAGGGAGGAAACTCAGAACCTTCTGCATGCAAGCAGGCAGGTGCTCTTCCCAAAGCGGCCCCACCCCCTAAGGGGAATATCTTCCAGCGCTCACACGTATGTATCTACCATTCAAATGCAAACAGGGCAGACTCTGCTTCACAAAGGGGACAATTCAGGCTTGCTACCACAAGACCCTGCCCAATAATGGTGCAGTGGGGAAATGACTTGACTAGCAAGCCAGAGGTTGCCGGTTCTAATCCCCACTGGTATGTTTCCCAGAAACACCTATATTGGTCACCAGCAATATAGGCAGATGCTGAAAGGCATCATCTCATACTGCACGGGAGATGGCAATGGGAAACCCCTCCTGTATCTTACCAAAGAACATCACAGGGCTCTGTGGGCGCCAGGAGTCGACACCGGCCCAACGGCACACTTGACCTTTACCACAAGACCAGCTCTCCAGCGTCAGTCTCCACAGGGCCCCTTCAACCAGGGGAGTGTCTCCCCTTTCCTGGGAGACAGCCCACCCCTCCCCACCCCTCTCGCCCATACCTCTTCCTTCTGCAGCTCTTCTATCTTCTTTTCCTTCTGGAGCAGCTTCTCTTTGTCCCGGGAGTCAAAAGAGAAAGGACAGACCTCCACCTGCCTCGGCTCTGCCGCTTTGGGCTTGAAGGGCACCCCGAAGTGGGGCATGGGCCTGGCTTTGACCACCGCCACGACTTCCTCTTCCTGCAGGAGGAGACAGCAAGGTCAGGGTTGTGCCACGGAAAGCAGCACGGAGCACAGGAGCCAAGCCTGGCCGGCTCCCTCCCAAATGCTGTGAGGAGGAGAATCTCTCGTGGGGCTTCTTAAGAAGGCATGGGAGCTCCCAGCAGAGCTTGCCAGTGTCTCTACATCAGAGGAGAGGCGATGCCCAGAGAGGTGAAGGTCCCAGGGTGTGAAGAAGGAGACGGTGCCTTTCCAGTCCTTTGCCTCTCCAGCCATGCCTGTGTCACTTTCCCACTAGCACAGGCACTGACTGGCAGCACACGTATAAGCTAGAAGCAGCCACGCCGGAAGCACCACGGCCCGAGGAGTGGCTACGTTCGGGAAGCCACCCCAGAGGGGTCAACTGCTACGTTGATGGAAGGAAGGAAAAGAGTTACCTTCTCCTCTTCTCTAGCCAGGCTGCTAGCTTTGTTCTTCAGGGAAAAGGATGGCGACTTGGGAATGGTGATGGGCAGCGGCTTCTTCTCGGGAACGCCCTGCAGGGAGAAGACACCCAGCTGAACGCAGATTCTGAGGTCCCAGGGGAATTTGAGAAGGCTCCGCCACAGCGGCAGCAGTCTGAGAAGCATCACCCTCCTAAGCTGCCTGCCGGCAAGAACGTCAATGGTCCACTAGAAGGCCCAAGGAAATGCACGTCTTTTCTGTTCTGTTTCAGGAGGGGACATATTTTTAAAGATCTTCATTAAAGGCAAAGTCACCTGCACACGGATAGCGCTTTGCAGAGGAAGATGACCCAAGCATATCCACTTCCATTCACTTCTTCAGTACACAATGCAAAACTAACCCCCCTCCCCTGAGGTGGGGATTGTGTGCCCCACAGAGGTCATCATCTTTCCCCACAGCCTCCCCAGCTCAATGCTGACCCCAAGGAGTTCCGCTAACATCCAAGGAATTATGTTGAAATGGTAGCTTTCAGACATCAGAAATCCCTTTGCATGGAGGGATTTATTGCCCCCCCCACACCCACACACACCAAGCATGGCAGGGGATTCCAAGGCTTGTTCAGGCCTCCTCATTTATTTCGACGAAAGCCGTTTCCCTTGAACTAGAACATAAGCTTAGCCATGATTAACTTGTGCTTAGCAAAAGGGTGCTCTGCAGCAGCAGCAGCACCCGCACCCCAATCATTCCCTTGGACTGTACACGGCAAGGTAAGACAATCTGCTTGAACGGCAAGTTCGCCGTAGTGTGTCCTGCCATTGTACTGTTCCCTCTCCCTCTCTGTAAGCCACTTTGAGAACTTTTTTGTTGAAAAGTGCCATATAGAATAGTAGGAAGACAGAGATGCAAGTCGGGAAGTAACAGAGGCTCGCCTCTACCATGAATTTGGAGGGTTGGGCTTAGCTGGGGAGCCACAGCCTTGGCCCCCCCACATCTGCAGGACAAGGAGAAGACTGGCCTACTTTACAGGGCTGCTCTAAGGATTACAACCAGATCTGTGGACACTTGAAAGCACTACATAAATGCCCAAACATCATTATTTCTATATCATTTTCCAACAAAATAAATTTACCAAAGCGGTTATTTTATATATTATTTCTCACTGGAGAACGCTTGATAGGCTCCCAAGGAATCCCTGGGTTCTATGAAACCACTTCAGAGGGCAAGTATATGGACATGAACGCAGAGCACGGAATCAGCCGTCTATACAGAGTCACCCCAGGCCATGTTTAAGTTGGCTTTCTCTTTCAGCAAACAGTCTGCCAGCATTACCACAACATCCTCTAGGATTTTCACTGGACACGGCTGGGAACGGAACTCGAAGTGCTCTTCTTCCTCCCCCTCCTGCAGCTTCTTGTTCTCACGCTTCCGAATCCTTTTCTCGATTTCCAAGTCGAAGCCCACCGGACGGGTGGGCTCCTTCACGGGAGGCTTCTTGGGCAAGATCGGCCCTCCCTCCAAGATCCGGGGATTGAGCTCTTGAGCTTTGAATTTGTACCTATCAAAACGGGTTGAGCAGATGGTCGGAGACTGCACACCACAGACCAGCTGGGAAAGGTTGCCCTGAAACCTGGGATTAGGGAGTCTAAATCCACCCGCTCCGCACCCTGCATTAGCTTAGTCCATGTCAGGGGTTTGGCAGGCAGAGCCCTGGGTCAAAGCTGCCTCCTTGGATGGGCAGAAGCTCTACCAGAGACTGACCCTGGGCCTTTCTCATGCCAGACTACAGTGGTGCCAGGCTACCCACAGGATAGGAAGAGGCAAGCTACACAGAGAAGCCTTAGAAAATTAAGGAAGATTTACAGGAGGCTTTAGCATCACCAACTAACAGGGTACTAGTAGGCAGAAGGGGCCTTGAGAGGCAACTCAGGTTCTTCACTGCTGATTAATGCAGTTTCACAGAGAATTGCAACACAAAAGAACTTTTCACAGAACCTCATTAAAGACAGACACTCAATAAGATGACAGTCAGATAAGCCAATCATCAACATGACTTCTTTTCACAGAAGTCAATACCTTCACACTCATTTTGCAGGCTGCCACAACAAACTAAGCCACACAACAGGTAACATGAGCATCTGTATTAGAAAGCAGAACAGTGACTTCTGAGAGCAGAGGATTTGCCAGCAATACTTATTTACAGTGGAGTCATGAAGCTTTCCCTTATATAGGTCACAGCGTAAGACATAATGGATAAATGGCCTCTGTTACGGAGCTCCACAGATACATAAACACCGAAAGACTGAAATCAGAATTGTGGCATCTCTCCCATCACAATAAGAGGAAACCAGAGGAATTTCCTCTCTGAAATTGTAGTGCTGTAAAAGGTTGTCTTAATGGGGCATAGGTAAGATTTTGAAAATATTGAGGCAGAATGCCTAAATGAAAACAAAACCACTCCATTTGCTAGAGCAAGAATGCTGGACTACTCTCCCATCATGACCGATATCTTATGCAAGAACAACCTCGCCCCTCACTGAGTGGCAGCACACCCAAGTTTGGCTGTGGGGTTGCAGGAGAATCCCATCGTGTTCATCTTAGAGTTGTGCCCTAGAACTGGACAGTATTTCCACTTCTGTGACTCATAGCTAAGCAAAGACCTGCCTTGTGGCAGAAAGGTGCCCAAGACAGATGCCCTTTCAAGCTCCATGAGGCATTCCCCTGCTAACTCAGCAAAGAAGCACCTTTTTAGAGGGGCGATTCTCCTTATTGGGCAGGGGAGAGCAACTGGCCCTATCCATCCCCAGCACAGCATCCCTCCAGGGGCTGTTGCTGGTGTCTATCCTATGTTTCTTTTTTAGATTGTGAGCCCTTAGGGGACAGGGAGCCATCTTTATTTATTTCTCTATGTCAACCACTTTGGGCATTTTTGTTGAAAAGCAGTACAAGTATTTCTCTTCATTTTAGAAGCAGGCAGGGCGTCTGGAAGATCACCTGCTCTCAGGCAGGCTGCCCAGCAACTGAGCCCCCCTGCCCCCTCAGAGGCCCCTCCCCACCCCATTCCCATTCAAAGCAGAGCAGGTAGTGACCAGAAAGAGAGAGGGGGCACCTAAATTATACAGACATACGTGTCTGATGCCTTCATGGTTCTCTTTTTAGCACCAGGCAGAGCAAACCTGGTTCTCTTGGGCATTTCTCTCTCCTCTGTGCAGTAGTTTTGATTGGCTACACTCTTTATTATTTATTTATTAAATTTATATCCCGTCCAAACTTACGTCTCTGGGCGGCTAACAATTAACACACATAAAAATTAAAACAATGCAACATATAACATATATAAAAGTTAATACAATAATTTAAAAACTATAAAATTAACAAACAGTATTTTAAATTAAAAACCTGAGATGGGGAGGATCGTAACTCAGCAGGGAGCGCATTCCACAATCTCGGGGCAGCAACTGAGAAGGCCCATCTCTGTGTGACCACCAAATGAGTTGGCGGCAACTGGAGACGGACCTCCTCAGATGACCTCAGTTTTCTGTTCTACTTGCTGTGTGTATGTGTGTCTTGTGTTCTACTTGCTTTTAGTTTGTGATTTTCATAGCAGGTATGATATACATCCCACAAGAAACAGAATACTGTGTCTGGCGTGAACTGCGTACCCCAAGCACAGCAAAGGAGGTTCCGGCCCCTGCAGTTAACAGTTACTCTGGATGCATCCCTGCCTTGCCTGATCCTGTGCCTCGCCCTCAGCATCTCAGCCCTGGGCCATGAGACAAATCCATGGTTCCCACGGCAGTTTGAACGTGACTACCTGAACATCCAAAGCCTGTGCTACACAGAAGTCGGAGGCCTACTCACTGCTGGAGCTGCGCAATCTCCTCCGCCTCCAGCTCAGCTGCACTCTTGCAGGTGGTCGGCCTGAGGCGGCTCTTGGTTTCAAGGTGGGGAGTTCTGGGGTGGGTAAGCCTGGCCTTCAGGGGCCTGCTTGGAGCGACACCTGCAAAGAGAGGCCACGGATCAGAGCAGAGCAGGCTGGCCTTTCGTCTGGCCAAGAGCAGGCAGTCCTGAGAGTCAACGAAGGACCCCTCCTCCTGCTGGCACAAGGCAGGCGAGAGAAGAGGTGCCAGGGCTCCTCACCTTGCCGCCACGGGAGAGCCAGATGACTGGGTAACTGCAGCCCCGAAGAGCAGAGCCCTCCCCCCCCGTGTGGCCTTACCATCCTCCTCCTTCCTGCTCCTCAGATGGTAACGGGGCGGAGTCCGTTTCTGGAAGCTCTGGATCTGCTGAGCCAACGGCACGTACTCGGAAGCAGCTTCCTCGTGCTTCCTTTTGTTGCCCTGGGAGAGGTTGAAGGGCCTGGGGATGGTGGGTCCCTTCGCCACTCGGGCCTGGAAGCAGACGCGGCAGGCTGGTTAGACAGCAAGGGGTTCTGCCAAGAACGGGGCTGCTCCTGCCACACCCACAGCTCAACCAGCTTCATGGCCCCCGTTGCTGGCAGACCACCAACAAGCACCACTCCCCAAGCAGGACACACCCCGACTGCCTCCTACGTGAATTGGCTCTGCACCCGTATTCGTGTCTAGGCCGGGCCAGTGCCCCAGATTCAGCCTCAAGTGACCCCAAAGGAGTCTACAGGTGAGCAGAGACCTGCTGCAGCCGCCGCCACACGTTTGGAAGAGCCCCCAGCCCTTCTCTCTCAACACCACAAGGGTATCACCATGAGAAGAGGAAGAGCAGCGGAACCTTCCTTGACACGGCTGAAGGGAGCACCACTGGGGGGAGGTCAGAGAGGTTCTGATCCACACCCACCACATTCGCAGATTGACTCCACCCGGGGCAGGCTAGGCTGGCTGCATAGCGTTCTCAGAAAGGGGGCTTGCGTGTGTGTGGGATGGGCTGTCATGGCTTGCTGCACTTCCAAGTGGCTTGGATTCAAAAAAGGAAAAAGGCACTTTGCTAACCTGAAAGTAGCATCAAAGAGACTACAGGTTGAAGAGCAAAAATGATGTGGCAATAATTCCAGTGGAGAGGATGCATCCATGGGTAGATTCCAGAGTGCTGCACGGGTGCCAGGAGCACAGGCCAGAAGGCGCTTTGGCCATCCTCTCCTCTGGCCTGAAGCTCTCCAAGCCCCTCATCCCAGTCTTTCAGAGGTGCTTAGGAGGAGAGGGTGGCAACCAAGTCGAGAAGAAAGCTGGGGCAGCCTGGCTGCTGCGCCAGTGAGGGGCTGGGAGAGGCTTGGGGCACAGGGCCAAGCCAGCAAGCCCCCTGTCCAGCTGGAAAGCATGGCAGGTGCCTAGAGTCAAGGAGGGGGGGCAGTTTTTGGAAGGGCGGTATAGAAATCGAATGAATCGAATAAATGTCAACCAAGAAGTAAGGACCTCCGCCTGGGAGGTCTGGAAGATCCCCATTATTTGACTCATGCATTTGTCCCATTGACTCAAAATTTCCTGGAGGTATTAATGAAAGAGTCCAACTTCTAAGAGGATGCTGAGAACCATTAATTCCTTCACCAAACAAAGAAGCTCTCTGGTCATCTTGGGGGATCATGCTGACCCCACTTTAAAAATGGACACAGAGTGCTTTGTTTCCCTCGCCATGCACTCCGGGGTCCAGCCTCAAGGCCCTTTAGTGAGACTCGCAAACCTGGGGAGGGGTTAGGAGGACCCCCCCCCGGGAGACACCAGAGCACCAGCCCTCCTTCCGGCCATCTGCATCCACCTTGCACAGCACTTGCCAACTGCCACCGTTCTGAGCAGCTGCTCTTCCCCAGCCGAAGCCCCTCCCCAGGCAGACCGCCGCGTCTCAAGGCCTGCCCTCTCACCGGAGACGGGGGGTGTTTCCTCAGTGCGGCTGCGAAATCCACCTCCTTGTACTCGGCCCCGGGCTGGCTGTCCGCCCCATGCTGCTTGAGTCTCTCCTCTGTGCTGAAGTGGAAGTCCACTGGCTTGGTGATGTGGCTCGCAGCCTTCACGGGTTGCCCTGAGCGGGGCGGAGGGAGGAAGAGAATAGGAGGCACTCGGGGAGATGTCGTGGGAACTCAGGGAGCGTTCCAAGCTTCATGAAGGAGGGAGAGTCCTCCAGGCCTGAAAGGCAACTTCTGCAAACGCAAGCCAAAGCACCACTTTCCCATCCAGTTGAGAGAAGCTAGCCCAGGCTCCAGCTGGACCAAGTCTGGTCAAGTCAAGCTGATATTAGCGGTACCGCTGAGCACAACTAAGGCGGGAAATAAGGACCCAGTAGGCTGGGAGAAGCCTGCAAATGCTAGCAGAGCTAGAGGCCACGGCCACAGCCCAGCAGCGCTCATAAGAACACAGGCATCCCATCCATGCTCGAGAGCAGAAGACTGGGGTTGTGAGAGTCCAGGGCCCCACAGATGGGGAAGCAGGGCAGGGATGGGGAGAAGCAAGAAGCCACCCATGCATCACCCGCTGCAGGTCAGTCACCCCATCCGAGCTCTCCCGCCAAGCTCACCTGGCCCAGCAATGGCTGCTTTCAGAGACTCCTCGTTCTTCTTGCGCAACTCGGCGACTTCTTGCTGCAGTTGACGCATCCTCTCAAGCTCCAGCTCCTCCGTAGACTTGAGAGTGGCAGATGGAGTCTTGTTGCTTAAACATAAAAAGTGATTTCTTTCAGAAAGCGGAGAGAGAAGCAGACCCCTTCTATCAACATCCATCATCGTTACAAGACCAAGCCCCCATCGGCACAGGAGGGCACCAGACCTCTTTCAAACCCAGTACTGAACTGGACAGGGCCAACAGCCAGTGACTCTGGGAATACGAGAGTCACTGAACTCCGAACTCTAGACCCACTGAGTGAGGCTACTGCCCTTCCCAGAGTTTGGACATTTTGCCGGTTACAGCAACTCGAGAACCATGTCCCCCCTACAGCCCCAGGAGAATATGAACTATTGTGAGGCCACACTGTCCATGCAGTTGCTGGGAAGAGATGCACAGAGTTCAGAAAAACTGCACATAGCACTGAGCGAAAGGGGACCTGCAGGTCGCAGAGCAAACTGTGTTGGACACCGACGGAAAGGGATGCAGAAGGCGGGGACAGACTCACAGGTGAAGGCAGTCATGAGCTCCACCCTCAGATTCTCCAGGAAGCAGACAGCCGGACGGCCAAGCTCCTGGACATGCACCTTGCTGCAAATATGCCAGCAGGAGAGAGCCAGGCAAGCGCTTCCGCTTGACAGCAAGAGCTGGTCAGTCACGCTAGTCACAGGCCTGCTGCATCTGGTCAGAGGTCCATCTAACCCAGGGATTCCCAAGCGTGGGCCCCCAGATGGTTTTGGATGACGACCATCCAGCATCTCAAGCCTGAAAGGGGCTGAAAGATTATGGGAGTTGTGGTCAAACAACTGGGGACCCACAATTGGGAACCCCTGGATTGCCCATCATAAGTTTCTTCCAGATGCATCCAAGAGGCTTGCAGCCAGGGCCCTCCTGTCTGGCACATTCAGCAGCAGCAGCTGCTTCAGAACATGCAGGTCCCTTTTAGCCATCTGGGTTAGCAGGGCTGAGAGTCTGTGGAGGCATCTCAGTTAGCAGCTATCCCTGGGAACTCCAGCAGTAAACTCCCACCACTTGCTCTGTGTGCAGAAATGCTTCCCTGAGTCAGCCGGGAATGGAGCCACCCTGGTTTCGCTGACCACACATCCTTGTCCCCTCTAAAACCTACACAGAGCTTCCACCTCAAAAGCAGCACGAGCCAGGTCTGTTTCCCACTGTTTTGTATTTTCAGCAAGGTCTGCTTTCTAAAAGATGTAGATTTGTTTAAAAAAAAAAAAAATCAACCAAGAAAACAGAAAAACCAAGGAAGGAAAACCAAGAAGAGAAAAACAGGAACAGAAAAACCAAGGAAGAAACACAACCAAGGGGACTGGAGTAGCACTAAAGAGCCCCAAGTCTCCAGACCTCAAGAAACCAACTCTGGTCAGTTTCCTGCTGCTTCTAAGCCTTCCCTGGACACAAGCAGCCACTTCTCAGAGCCACGAGGGGCAGAAACATTCAACAGAGTGGGGATACTTTCCACATGCACCACCATGACAGCGTTGTATCAAGGTAACTCCAACTGCACAAGCTGAATTCCATGAATTGAAATGTACATTTTCTCTGCATAATTGTTTGAGTCATGGGAAGGTGGCAAGGAATGACAGAAGCCACTGAAGTTCTCCTTTGGAAACGTTACTCAGCAATCTCTCTGGCTTCTGAAAACACACCAGATATTTCCCCACATCTTTGCAAGTCCAGTAGTCACAGAGAGAAGACTAGGGAGTTGCTTTGAAAAGGAGACACAATTTCCAAGCAGCTGCATCCTATGCCCTGCACCACATCCTATGCTTGGCATACACACCGTCCCAACCTTACGTCCCTATTTCTGCAGAGTTCTCAATGTCTCAGTGGAGCTTTGAGCACTCCACGCAGGTCTGGACGAGTTGGTGGGAGAGCCACCAGTGGAAGCCAGACACAGAACAGGCAGTCTTCTGCTCTGCGCCTCCTGCATCAGCCACAGGCCAGACCTACATTTTTTGCTTCTTGGCAGGAGGGAGCTCTTGCTTGCTGGACAAGGTTGCAGCATATCTCTCTGCTTGCTGTTTGGCCATGAGTCTGCGCTGGGCGCTTCTTCGGTGAGCCGAGAGCTTTTTTGTCACCCTAGAGAGGGAAGAGATGGTTTACCCTATTGGGGAGGGGAGGGGAGAAGAGAGGCACACCTTCCAAGCCAACAACTGTAAGGGTTCCCGAACGTGGGTCCTCATATGCTGTGGGACTACAACTCCCACTATGGCCGAGGCTAAGAGGCACTCGCGTTTGAGAACACCCTCCACTCCTGCCACAGGAGGAAGCCCCCTGGGACTGATCAAGGCAGGGAGCAGTGCAGCAGCCAGTCAAGGCAGAGCAGCCAAGATCCTCTGCTGGGAGGGATCTGGCGTGGGAGAGTGCCCACCTCTTTGGAAGAGCACCCTGGGGGAAAGCCAAGGAGCCTGCCAGGTGGGGTTCAGCTGGAGATGGGAAAGCACCAAGAAATTAGTTTCTACTCCAAATATTTATGCACCACTTTACAACAAAAGTTCTTGAAGCACTTTGCACAGACCAAGGAATAAAATGCTCCCCTGTTCCAAAATGTCTCACAAACCAAGAAGAAACCCAAGGCGAGCACCAGTAGCAGCCCCTGGAGGGAGGCTGTTCTGGGGCTGAGTGGGGCAGTTCCTCTCTCCCCAATTAACAGAAGGGAGTCACCCCTTTGCAAGGGGCCTCTTTGCTCTGTTAGCAGGGATCTCTGCAAAAGGAGTGGGGCAGGGGTTACTTCTCTTTGCCTGGAGATGCTACACATCTCAAGGCAAATGCTACACACTAGATGCTACACATCTACAGAAGTAGACCTGCTCACGTATTAGCACAAGGACAAGACAGACATTTCTGTAGAGGACCTGCTGGGATCCAGGTCTCCTTCCTGAGAAAGATCCCTGTGGGACAATTTCCCCCTTCCATAGCAGCCAAACCAGCCCCTCCCTTCATTTTATTGCACTTTCATATCGCCTTTCTGCTTTGATCAAGGCACCCAAACCCATTTACAGCATCAACAGACAAGTTACGTAAAATCTGGTCACTGATGGGCTTCTCAAAAGCCATGGGCAAGAACTCCCTGGCCAGGGGCCCCCCTTCTTGCCTTCCTCTCAGGGCACGTAGGTCTTTCAGTACCCCTGGGGAGATGGGGAAAGGGCTGCCCCAATAAAACCCCCAAGTGGGTTGGATGGCATTCTTAAACATGCAAGGCTGAATTAGACCCCTGAATGAGGCAGAAGACTCCTCCTCATTTCTGTCCAGGAAGTGAGCTGGGTTCCTGCATGCCATCTGGCTTCAAAATTATGGGGATAGTGTAGATTCATCTCATATTGACAGCCATGAGGATTCACTGCCTACTGCCCCATCTTATGGAAAGGCCTTCAGCTTTTGTAAGCTGCAAAGAGATCTTCCTGCCCCGAGACTCTGGAATGCGCTCCCTACTGAAATACGATCCTCCCCATCTCTGACAATTTTTAAAAAGCACTTGAAAACCCACCTCTTCAGCCAAGCTTTTCCAGCTACTTAAATTTTCAAGTTCTAATCGTTTTAAGATTTGTGTGTATGTTTTAACTTCTTTTATGTTGTTGTTAACTGCCCAGAGATGATAGTTTGGGGTGGTGTACAAATTTGACAACAACAACAACAAAAAGTAGATCTCAATGGGGACACCACACTGGGCTTTGTTCTTGCACTTGGACAGCCCTCCTTACCAAGGTCCGTCAAAGCGGACTGCTCTTGGATTAGCCAAGAGCCCCTCCCACCCCCCAACCTCGGTAATTGAAGGCTGGCGTTTTATTCCCACTGAGATCTCTCTGCAGCTTACAAAAGCAGGAGGCCAGGCAGACCCGTGACCAGCCAAATCCACCTGCCGCACTGAAGCAAGAAGAAGTGGTAGGCAGGACGGCATCACCGGACACCCCGAGCAGCAGGAGACGGAGGAGTGGGCAAGGAGGCCTTGGGGAGGCCAGTGGATTGCCTTGTGCACCGAACAGGGATACCTTGCATGGATACCTCTTGCATGGATACCTGCAGAAGTCTCATGCTGCCAGGCCACAACTGGCAAGTCAAGCCCAGGACCCAGGGGGAGGCTGGCCAACTTAGAGGAGCATTCTTACCTTCCTGGGACCCTCGCAGGAGCAGCGGCTGCCTCCTCCGACGTGCCACGCCATTCTGCCACGGAGCCGACCACATTGGGTGGCCCCCCCTCTGCCTGTGCCATCTCCTGCTCATTGAGATTCTCATCTACAGATCGACATGAGAAGTCAGCTCTACACTTAATTCCGACTGTGGTTTTAGCCTGACTTAACTGGTTTACTTAAATTGGTTGATTTTATTAGTTTCATCTTACATGGCATCTATTTTATTGTTGTGAGCCGCCCCGAGCAGTAGTGTACTGGAGGGGTGGGACATCAATATTTTAAATATTATTATCATCATTTTTATTATTTATTACATTTATAAACCGCTCCATCCAGAGGCTCTTAAAAAGCTTTTAAAAGACATTAAAAACACACAATTGAAAACTTAGTGCTAAAAACAATATAAAAACAAGTAAAATAATTTAAAATACTTTTAGAAAACAACACTTTAATAATCTAAAAAAATATTGAGGTATTAGAGGTCTGATTTTGTAAGCTGCCTGGAAGGAGGAGGAGAAATGTGTTCATGTACGAGGATACCACAAAAACTAGAGTGGATTACAGAGCAGCTTGCTGTCCAGGTGAGAGATCACAAAGGAAGGCGATTAACCCCTTTGTAGCTCAGAGCTTCCAGCACAGAAGAGGGACTGTGGTAAAGCACATGGTTTCCATACAGAAGGGCCAAGGTCCAATCCCTGCCATCTTCAGGCAAGGTATGGCAGAACAAGCCCCCATCTAACCCTGGGAAGTCAGAACCAGTATTCCCTCCAAGGTGTGCGCATGCTCTCAAGTTTTTTGATGCACGCTCAGTTAATTTTCTGAATCAGGAAGGCCCCATTCTGAATGCACATGCACACACACACTGCTGCCCAGAATAAAACTCATTCTGCACACAGATGAAAAAGATTAGAGGGAACACTGGTCAGAACCAGTGACTGTAAACACCACTGAACGGATATGCTCAACTCAGCAGAAGGCAAGGAGTGAGTAGTGTAAGGAGCAGCAAACTGCTCCTCTCACTAGAAAAAAGCTTTGGTATGTGTGCTGCATTTGGCATTCAGTCACTCCAGGTCTGGGACCATGTGCTGTACACCTGCATTTCATTCATTCAGTATGAATGGCTACTGAATGCTGCCCGTTGCATCTTGCATGGCCAGGGGCTACAGTTCATGCCGTTGAGCCCTAGATGACCATGTGCACAAAGCCACAGTTTGATCCTGGATTAGCCACAGTTGCCCGAGTTCAGACACAATGGGAAACTGGTTTAATACCAACTGAAAGTGGACGTTTTCAAACTCCGCCTTTCATGCAGCAGAAGAGAAGGTGACAGCAGCAGGTCAAAAATTCAGAAGATTGTTCTCATAATGGGAAAACAAAGCTTCCAGTTACGACTAAGCCAGGCCACGTGCTAGGAGTATGCAGAAAAGATCTTGGGGTCAGGGTGGATAACCCCATGAAAATCATCAACTCGAGTGTAGCAGAAATGAGATTCCAAGAGAGGGAATTTGATCATGCGCATCAAGCACCTAACCCTGAAACCTATCAGGCTAGAGTTTTGGGTTAGAGAGAGAGAGAGAGAGAGTGTGTGTGTGTGTCTGTGTGTGTGTGTGAAAAGGCCCTCTGCACATTGTATCAACTACCACAGACAGAAGCAGCAGCTTTGCCCGGTCCCTCGTGCACAACAGAGCCCTGGGTCAACTTAAGACATTATCCAGTGTTTCATTCAGATCTCGAATCATGCCATTGTCTTGCTTCCAGGGGCACCACCAGAAGCCCAAAGAGCCAAGAAGCAACTGAACAAGTTCAGGGGTGGCCACTGGACTAAGTCCAGGTACCCTTAGGTTGCCCTTAGCATGCTTCAGGGAGCAACGTACCAGCTTTCACCATTGGCGAGACGATGGCTCGTGGGATGTTGTCCCTTGATGCGGACCTTTTCTGCAGAATGCCCGGTGGCACCACTCCACTTGGGGTAGTCATGAGGGCCGCTTTGATGTCTGCCAAGAACCAACCATGCCACAGGTGAACACACGTCCCCACGCAGGCCGACTGCCACCCCCACTGCCAGGCACTCATCCTGCTGCTTTGCTCAGCAGCAGCAGCAATGGCATTCCCAGCCAAGGAGGCGGAGGATGCACCATCAACAGGAAACAGCTCCCCATCCTCTCCAGCGGGAAGCGGGGCACACCCCGAGACTCACCAAACCAAGCATCCACGCCAGCTGGCTCCTCCTCGTTCATGTCTTGGAAGTTCATACACGTTTCTGGGACATCGTACGAATAGGTTTCGTGAGACATTTCTGCCTCTGCCGGAGCAACTCTTTTTTTCCTAGCAGCCAGCCCCTGAGATACAAGATTTAAGCAGCGTGGTTAGCTTAGCAAGTAACTTGAAAGTGCTCACTTGTCGGCCACTCAACAGTCCCGGGAAAGGGATGCCCTGTGGAGCTGTGGTCAAGAGGGACTGTGGCCCTGCCACCCCAGGCCCAAGTACATGGCAATCAAAGGCCACGCTAAAGGAAGACCAAGGCAAAGCCTTTGAATCCCGAAGCATTCTGTGCTGTAGAACATGAAGATCCCATTTAATGCCAGCCAGGGAGACGGCCGTTCACCATGACCCTCAGCAAGCCACCCCCGCAGCAGCCTCTCATGGCCCACCTGGTCTTGCCTCCTACCCCTCTTGGCAAGATCCCTCCTCTGCTGCCATGTCCAGCATGGCCCCTGCTAGAGGAATCACAACCCTAGTAACTTCTCTGTAAAGTATACTCTGGTACAAAGAGAATGTCAGCAGAGAACATCACCAA
This sequence comes from Hemicordylus capensis, assembly GCF_027244095.1. NCBI lineage: Eukaryota > Metazoa > Chordata > Lepidosauria > Squamata > Cordylidae > Hemicordylus > Hemicordylus capensis. Next base: position 4,963,526 of record NC_069660.1, read on the forward strand.
ATCATTCCCATCGCGGCCCATTGCATCTTGTCAAAGCTGATCATTTGAGCTTTGGTCACCTCCAGGTTCAGTTACTGAAATGCAGTCTACTTGGGACTGCCCTTGAAGACTGTCCCAGAACTACAATTAGCCTGAGCTGCAAAGGCCAGACTAGCTGCCCTGGCTAGAACTGTTTCCGGGCTCGATTCAAGGTGCCGGTTTGGGCCTTGAATGGCTTGGGGTCTCTCCAGCATCTCCTCTACTCATGTGAACCTGCCCAGCAACTGCATTCAGCTTCTGAGGTCCTTAATTACCTCCACCCCCCACTGATGGAGGTTCAGCAGGCATTTGTCAGCTGCGCCCGTCAGGAATTCTGGTCTCACCACTTCCATTATATCTTATGCTGTTTTAAGACTTCTGTAAGCAACCCAATGTCTGCTTTAGAGATAGACAAGGAAACAAGACGGCCACTGAGAGCCCTGGGGCATCAGACCCACAGTTCACCCTCCTGCCTCTCCCAGCAACCAACCAGAAGCCTCTGGGGAAACCACTGCCAGGCTGGAAGGAAAGCACCCCTCCCGCCAGAACTCCCTAGCAGCCAGGAGGAGAGGGCCAGCCACAGGCCACTGACCCCCACCACAGCACTTTCTCCAGCCCATGTTTCACCCAGCCACAAGCGGGCAGAGGGCTCCTATGCAGAGGATGGGCAGCCATTCCCAGCCTTTACATCCACACCCAACACCGAGACCTTCAAAGCTGGATGGCTTGCAGTGCGCTCAAGACCACCCATGGGAGGAAACCGCAGGAAGAGACCCAGCTTGAGTCAGGAGGGAGAAGAATCATAGGTGGCAGTGGAGGCAGCAACAGGGAACCAAGAGAAGAGCAGGTTTTTCCAGCCTAAGAACTAGAGATTTCCTTTTCGGTGCCCCCCAGGCCAAAGTGAATCAAGAGAGAAGCCTCGAAACCCATATCACACCTTAGCTGTGACTTCAGCACAGGAACAGGCTGTGGATGGATACCTCTGAGCTTTCACAGAGGACCAGTTCCCATTCACCAAGGTTGAGGGGGATGGGCTCTTTCGAACCCCAAACCCTCAGCAGCCATTTTAACACCACACGCTGGATTTGGGCACAGGCATTAACACCTCCAATGTGCACGTTAGGCTACTGTTCTGTACCATCAGGACACCATGAGTAAGAACTTCAACCAAAGTTGCTGGCTGAAGCTAAGCCAGGGGCTCTCAAGCCATAGATGTTGTTGGACTACAATTCCCATTGATCCCAGCCACAATGGCTGTTATGGCTGGAAGTGGTGACCGTTGGGCCCCCAGATGGTGTTGGACTACAAGGCCGAGAACGCTCAAGTTAAGCCAAACAGCTCCAACCAGTAGTTCCTCTGGAGGCAGGCTTCGCCGACCATCCATGCAGAGGCCGAGGGCAGGATCTGTGCCAGTTGATGTGCTTTTAGAAAGCTGGCTTCATTCACATGCGGGAAGGCTGCCCAGATATAAATTACAGCACCATTAGCAGGTGCCACCCTAATTTATAACCCTCAGCCTCCTGTTGCCAAGGCATGGAGTGTTGCCACAGAGCGGAGGAGACAGAGGTCTCCGAGCACTGACCGGCCAGAGGAAGAGGCAGAAGGGGTTGTCACCAAAAAGAAAGAGAGAGGGGGGCTCCCAGGTTACAAAGGGACGGGACAAGCTGTCCAAATGTCCCAAAGGAAGGAGAAGGGAAGGAAGACCGACACGGGCCCAACCCAGAGTCGCAGGGCTCCAGAGCCTGCCTGGAACCAGATCCCTTCTCAGCCTCCTTAATCAGGATCAAGTTTCTGTCAACACTACTAACTTTAAAAAAAATGAAGTGCGTCACCGACATTCTTCTCGGCCACTCTGCCCAACCAGTCGGGCTGCCAAGCGGGAGGAGCGGGCATCGCATTTCAGGAGCCTCTGGAGCCCAGGCTGGCTCTCCACGCCTGCAACTCACCCCCTCTGGAGCAGAGTGACAAGGGGCATTTCATTCGCAGGAGCAGCACAGGCTGTGGTGTGCCGACCGAGGCCCATGTAGGGAATCCCCTACGGAAGGGTTTGGTTACAAGGGCAGCTCCGGGGCAGGAAGAGAGGTGGGCCGACAAGCCCTGGGCAGCGGAAGCAAGTGGCCTCACCAGAGTGGGCTGGTGGGAGACGAGGGGCTCAGGCCCACAGGTCTGGGCTGCGACTCAAAGGCCGAGCTCCTGCCACTAGCCTTGACTGGCAAGGGACCACAGTGCCGTGGTGCTGAAGGGACTGCGGCTCACAATGGCCCCAGCTTGAACCTGACCAGGTGGTCTTAGAAGCCTCCACACCCCAGTCTCCTCCTCTCCAGTACAGAGAGGGGACTACTGGCCCACCTCAAAGGGTTGTTGGAAGGACTGCCACAAGCACCAAGCACTGTGAATGCCCCAAAATGACACACGTACTAACTGTTCCTAGCAGTCTAGGAAGGCTAGCAAGTCATACACTGAAGGCCAAGCCAAGCATGCCCGAGACCTCCCTGCCAAATTCAGCTTGAAGATGGCCAACTGGTCGAGCGCCACCAACTGTGCTCCTCCCACAAAGACCAACCAGAGCTGAAGGCCCCAAGCCAGACCAAGGGCCATGCTGAGAATCTTAGCATTGGAAGCGACTTTGGAAGGCGTCTGGGAAAGCAGAGGCCACACAACACACAGGTGGTTGCTGGTTCGGAGCCATGACTAGCACCCTTATGCCTTATGACCTCCCAGTTACTCTGAAGACATCAGGGCAGTCTAGAGCCTTTAAGAACATAGGAAGCTGCCATATACCAAGTCAGACCCCAGCTCAGTATTGTCTACACAGACTGGCAGCGGCATCTCCAAGGTTGCAGACGTGTCTGAATGGGGCTCAAGTCCTTCAACTGTGAAGGACTGAGATTCAGTCCTGCATTTGGCTTTGCAGTTATGTTGCCTGATTTTCCATATTCTATTCATATCTACGGATATAAATTGGGTTTGTTTTTGAAGCAAGACATAACTTTGTTCTAGCTTTTTGCCATCTCTGAATTCAACCAATCAGTCTTTATTATGGTCATGGACCAGCATAAAGTATAAGGGTGATTACATGTTAAAAGTGAGATCAGATAAAAAGTGATTACATATGGAACGGCACTTAAGGTACATAATACTAAAAATAATAATTCTAGGAAGTACACCAGAAGCATGAGAGTATAAAAGCCTGAAAAGTAATAAGAGTCATAGGAGGCAAAAATGGATGTAAAAAGATTAAAAGACATGAGAAGACAGAAATACATGAGTAATAAAACTGGATAATGGCCAGACTGTAAGGCGCAGTAAAAAAAGGGAGGCGTGTAAGTCTTTCTGTTGAATCCGTATTGTAGAGCCCACCGAGTCACCGAGAGTCAGACGAAGGCCGTTAAGACTCACTGCCCACCATCCGCCTACGAATGCTGGCTGCTGCTGCACAGAACCTGGTAACGCACTATATGCGATGGCAGGTTTAAAGTCAGAAAGCAGCAAAGAGGTGCAGAATTGGCTTGAACATCCCGGATACTTGCATAACAATGGAAGGATGAGGGAGGCGGGGCGTGAATTTCTCTCTAGAACAAGCAGTGGAGGACATGCATGGTCATTTCAATCTGCCCTGAGCCACAGGGGCACAGTCGCTCTGCAAATGGAGTCCTTCTAGCACTTCTGAAGAGAGGCCAGTGAATTATGTCCCCCACCCCACACTTACTTGCTATACCACTCTATTCCCAAGCTATTGTTGGAGACTGCGATACTGTGGGCTGTTTGGTGGAGACCACCAGGGCATAAGGACAGGAGTCCCATTTGGAGGCAGCGGTGAATTCCAGGAGGTGGGAGAAACACGTAGTTGGCTTGACTGCCTTCTCCCACCTTCCTCACAGAGCTGGTTACTACCAGGCCAAGACAGCAGCAAAGGGCTGAGTCAGTCTCAAGTGACCGGCCACACCAAACCCACGGGAGCCAGAGATGGCACACACACCACTATGGATTCAAGGCTTCAACAGGCCACAGGAAGCCAAGAGAGAACTCCTGGAGAGCCCTCCGTCTGGCAAGGAGAGCAGTTCTTTACGCCACCTACTGAGCTGAATCCCATATCAAAGGGCCCTCAGACAAAGAAGCAGTAAAAAGTTCTCATCTCTAAAGTATTTGCAGCCATTTTTATGAAAGGAACCTGAAATGAACACCCATGCCTGACTGGCAGGCAACTCAGTGTGTGTGCGTGCATGTCATTAAAGATGTTTAAGACGATCCTTAAGATGCCCCTGTTTTCTCAAACTTTTAGTCAAAATTAGTTTTAAACTGTTTAATTGTTTTTAGATTTGTTGTATTTTAAGTTATGTACACTGCCTAGGGGGACACACACACGGCAGTATATATGCTCAATCAATCTCCTTTTAGACAATGTTCAGTGTTGTGATGAGATTTAATTTTAACCATGTTATATTTACATGACAATTGGGCATTTTTATTTGTGTACATTTTTGAACCACTCCATTTTTAATTTCTGTTTAAACCATTAATTTTTTTATCCATGCTGTCTACCACTGAGCTATGCCCCATCCTGTCCCCGACATCCAAGATGTCAGAACAGGACTGTCTTGGAAATTGTCCTGTACCCCACATGCAACACAGAACCACGGCTGAATTTCAGTTCCATGCAACATCCCTGAGCTTTGGGTGCACTGTTCCCATCTCTGTGGGCCTCTGAAGAATTCCACTGCTAACAGAAGTTAAACACAAACCAGGAGCAGTCACAACACCTGAATCAACCAATCTTGGTTAATTAATTCCTTCCAAGAAACAGAGATCTGGACCCAAGGTTAGAAGTGGGTTGGTGACTGGTAGCCAGAACCTTTTCCAGCTCCAACTGAGCACTGTGTGTTGCTTTTATGCTCTCAACTCGAGAGGTGCAGAGCATCCGGGAAGTGCAAGGCCACAACACTGCTGGGTGGGGGAGTGCCAGAAGCTGGAGCCAAACCGAGATCCATGCACTGCCAGCAAACTGCAGCTTGGACACTTTAAGGACCCCATGCTTTGTGGTGCTCATGAGTCTTAATTTTGCCATTTTTATGCCAGCAATTTCAAATATGCCCAGTGCTAGAGATTGTGTTACACAACTGCTGCATCCTAGGGGACCTTATGATCTCTCATTAGAAACAAAAACACCCCCTTAACATTTCTAATAGAAATGGGCTCCGACCCACAATGCGGTTGTAACATTCTTAAGTGTTCTCTATTCGAAAAAGGGTCCTTGCCACCCCCCAGGAGGCCTGCCACCTCTGATCAACCTTCCTAGAATTGGCTGGTGGAGACTACTGGCATCTCAGAGCTGCTCAGACCGTCTTTAAAATGCAACGCAAGGTGACTGCAAGAGCTGCAAGGCCTAACAAGAACACCTGGGAACCCCAAGATGCAAGCCTTAATCTGCCAGCCTGGGAGATCTGCAATGTAATCCCCGGCTAATTCTGCTTATCCATCATGCCTGATGTCGTAACAGATCCATTCGCAGATGAGGGACAGAGTCAAAACAAGAGGGGCAAAAGCTGTGCCAGAATTTCCAAGGCTTCTTCTCCTCCCCACCCCCGCTGTGGCTGGAAAGCCACGACTCCCTTTCCAGCGACCCAAAAATAAACGCCCCTGACATCGCATGCCCTGTAATCCAGACCCCACAAGCTCCAGGAGACATCAAGATGGGACATGCTAAAAATAGGTGTCAAAGGGACAGCAAAGAATTTGGGGCTGATCTGAGGAACTTGGTGCAGAGAGGAGAAAGAAAACCTCCTGACTCCTCAAGGCCACGCTTCAGCATCCCAGGCTTGCTTTTACCAAGCTGCCCCTAGAGAGATTTGGAGCAGCAAATGAGGACATGCCCAAAAGAGTTCCATTTTCATAAACACATCCCACTCTTACCACAACATCCTGCATCCCAATGTCTAGCTGGTCAAGACAAAGTTTACTGCTCTTGCAGTCATTCTCTTTTGGATGGAGTAAATTCCCGGGTTTAATCAAATGCACTTTATTTAGCAATAAAAAGCTTTCAGGGTTTGAACTGAGCATGTGCAGTGAGAGGGGAAGCCACGGACTATGGTCAAGCCTGAACAAAAGCACCTGGTTGAGACCGATAGATCTTGGGGGCTCTAGCAATAAAGTAGAACCCACACAGGTTCCAACCCACCTGAGATCAAGCACAACCCGCATGTAGGTCCCAAGACACAACTGAAGGCTAAAAGGCAAAAGCCATCTGATCACCAACTACTTCCTTTCTATTCAGGAGCCCTTGGCTGTCCAAAAAAAGCCCTGCTGAATACAGCAGCTTTAATTTCAGGGTGTGGGGCGGGGAAGCCTCTTGAGTTTGAGAGCATGTTTCTACCACTGCACCAGTTACAGGAGAGATCAACTACACTCACTTCATAGGTCCTTTAAAGAACAGCTCTGTAATCCAGATGCAGTTGAGTACTGCAGAATTATAAACTTCAACCCCTGATAGATTTACCCAGTGCTGTTGCTAATCCGCCCACCCCCACCACTTTCCAAAGCCATCTCTTGGGGTCGCACTGGGAGGCAGCTGTGGGGGGAAAGACACATGATTCATTAACAGCCCCATCTTCCATATCATGGTTCAAAAGGAATTTTACCTGATGAACAACTGAACCTAAGAAGTGCCCTGCTGGATCAGGCTAAGGGGCTATCTAGGCTAGCCTTCCCTTTCCAAACACAGCCAGCCTGGTGTTTCCAGAAGACCACATGTAGGGAATTTTGGAGATAGCCTTCCCCTGCTGCTCATCTCCAACTGCTGGCATTTGAAGGTAGATTGCCCCTGTACATTTGTCTCTGCTCCGCTTGACAACCAAGACTAACAAGCTGTTCATTGATCTTTCTTTTCCCTTTCTGACGCCATCCAAGCTCAGCAGCCGTGACTTTTCCCCTTTTGGTATCCTCTCCAACTTCTTAGCCCCAGCTCCCCAGAAACCTTTTCCCACCAAGTACAGTTAGTCTGCGGCTTGTAGAGAAGTAAACATATTAATCTAATATATAAACTAGCATTGGCTCAAGGTGGATAAAAACTGATTTTTAAAAAAATTAAAAATACAAATAAAATATTTAAATGGGATGTTTTAAAAATACAAATAAAATATTTCCAATTCTCATGTAAAAACAGCATGGTTAAAATTAAGCCTTCTCATAATGTGCAACATCTATACCAACATTATGTTTCACTATAATCTTAATTGACAGTTACCATCCTCACAAGTTAACCCACTTCATGGGGTGGATGACATCATTACAAGCTACGCCATTTAGCATCGCTTGCACATCCCTATACCTGTAGCAAGTTTGGTGCACATTGGTTAGACAGTTCACAAGTTAGCCCACTTGCACCTCAAATGTCCATGAATCTGGAATCGGGGTGGATGACATCATCACAAGCCATGCCCTTGGAGGTGTCCCTACTGTCCCCAGTTTGGTTCATATTGGTCCAGTCATTGCAAAGTTACCCCGCTCCCTCATTGCTTTGAAGAGAGCAAAGGCCTGTGCAGTGTTCATCCCTTTTCATCTGCAAACAGGTGTTCCATGGGAGAAACTGTAGAGATTAACACTCCCTCAGCCAAGGACCTGCCTACTGATAGACTCAGGTCAAACTCAGTGCTAGGCAGTTAGTAAATGCTTTTTGTCTTTTCTTTTGAATTCCTGTGTGCCTTTCTTTACTCCCCCCCCCCCCCAATCCTTATTCTGTGTGCAGCTCTTGTTCCTTAATACAGTTCCTATACTTAGAAGTGGCTTCAGTCTGATTTAACAGGTTCTGGAGGGTTACTTGCAAAACTCTTCCCCATGTGCCTCGTAAGGTCATTCACTACTGCCGAGTTGTTTTCAGAGTAAAATCTTGTTGTCTAGAGTTGGGTTGTGTGGACCCTGGCTGCACAGTGCCTGTAAGTCCCAAGCCGGACAGTTCTAGGCTGTTGAAGCCGTGTCTAAGCCTGGTCAGTGGCTTTGGATCAGTCTTCAACTGGTGGCAGCCTACCTCGAGAGAGCAGTGTGCTCCTAGATTTGGGATCAGAGCAATCTCGCTACTGAGGGTAGATCCCAGGAAAGCATAGAGTCACCCCAGTTCTGTCACGGAGGCCAATAAAAATCTTATTCTAAATGCATTAAAGCCCCGCATCTAAACAAGCCAAGATTTTTAACCCAATGTAATGAGTTTCTACCAGACCAAACCAATGAACGGTTGTTCAGAAACCAGCTGCAGCCTACTCAATGGGCTCTTAGACATGGGTCCCTGGATGCTGTTAGGAACATAGGGAGAGGCCATAGACCCTTGGTCTATCTAGCTCAGTATTGTCTTCACAGACTGGCAGCGACTTCTCCAAGGTTGCAGTCAGGAATCTCTCTCACAGCCCTATCTTGGAGATGCTGCCACAAAAGGAACTTGGAACCTAGATGCTCTTCCCAGAGCAGCTCCATCCCCTGAGGGGAATATCTGACAGTGCTCACACTTCTAGTCTCCCATTCAGATGCAACCAGGGCAGATCCACCCTGCTTAGCAAGTGGGACAAATCCTGCTTGCTACCACAAGACCAGCTCTCCGCTCTGCACTACAGCTCCCATGATCCCCAGCCCTGTAGTCCACAGCATCCAGCGAAACACGTCTGAGAACCCCCTAGCCTCACTCTTGAGCACGGGATTGAAGCGCAACAGCCCTCTCTTCCCCTTGAGGTTGGCAACGAGATGCAGGGGCGGGGGAGAACTTGAAGTAGTCGCTAGAGTGTTGGACTAGGACCGGGAAGACCCGAGTTTGAATCCCGATTCAACTATGAAACTCACTGGGTGACTCTAGGCCAGTCATGTATCTCTCAGCCTAACCTACCTCACAGGGCTGTTGTGAGGATAATAATTTAGAGAAAGAGCGGGATATACATGCAAAAATAAGAAAGCGTCCCCCCACCCTTTCCAGCAGCAGCGACTGCTCTCCCCCACCCCCTTTCCACTTGCACAAAGACCAGCTTGCCGATGAGCTCTGTTGGACCCAGAGGCCTGCTCGCTTCTTGGCCCACCTGTCCCCGCCATACCTCCAGCCTGGCAGCGTCTTTCTTCTGCTGCAGCGCCGCGACTTCCTCCGCGGCCACGGTTAACAATTTTTAAACTCTTGCCTCGCTGCCCAACTGGCCAATGGCCGCCCACCCGCCCGAGCTCCGGATGCGCTGATTGGACAGAGGGAGGGGAAGAAACAAACAGCAGCGCCCGACCAACCGCCTCCCCAAGCGGGGTGACCGCCCGAGCCCCGCCCCCAGGAGGCGGGTCCTCTCTCGCCCCGTAGATCGCTGACGCTCCTGGGAAATGTAGTCCCGCGAAGGGAAGGAGAGTAACAGAGACGACCCAGAAAAGGTGGCGGTGGAGGATGGAAATAAAAGTGGGGTTGGGGGAGAGAGGTTGGCGGGCGGGCGGGCGATAGAAACATCTTAAGAGCCCTCCTGGTGATGAGGCCCAAGGAGCAACCATCCAGTCCAGCATCCTATAGTGCCGAACTAGATGCTTGCTCCCCATTCACCTACCTGATTAGGGTTGCCAACGTTTCATTGCCAGAATAAGGGACACAAGTTTGGGGGCGCTGGCTGTGGAGGGCGGGAGGTGTATGCAGTGGTAACCAAGAGCCTGAGTATCCCTGATGTGTATGTAATTGACTTATATGCTATTGAATAATGCCAGCATTGCTGTTATTTAGAACATATTCAAGTTATACCACTTTTGAACCAAAAACTTCTCAAAATAAGACGCTGCTCTCCCCTCCACCAAAATGAGGGACAATTGCTGTCCCTATATAGACCAACATTTCATCCCTGAGATGAGGGACGCCCCACGTCATGAGGGACAGTTGGCAGCCCTATACCTGATATTGAGCAGTAGACTGCTTCTGAACATGGAGGCTCCATTTCCACCATGACTACTAAGAACATCAGAAGAGCTCTTCAGACCAAAGTTCCATCTAGCCCAGCATGGCGCCTCCAGGAGCGGCCAGCCAGGTGCCACATTCAGGACTTGAAGGCAATTGACCTCCCTGCTGGTGCTCCTCTTCCCTGTTCCAGGGCGGCATGTTGCTTCTGAAGGAGGCAGTTCCATACAGCCATCATTTATTTATTTATATTATATTATTTATTTACCAAATTTGTACACCACCCCAAACTTTAGTCTCTGGGTGGTTAAAAATAACATAAAACAAGTTAAAAACACATACAAAAACTTATGCAGAGCCAATGACAGATTTCTCTTCAATCTTTAAATCCTTTAAAATTCTTTTAAAGCAGTATATAATAGTAATAGTAATAGCAGTAGGCCACTTTGTTGGTCCCTGAGGATGTGGACAAGGTGTTTAGTCGGGTTTGGTTGACCATGTGCATGCTTGCCCCTTGCCCTTCATGGCTTATTAAATCTAGTAAGGAGGGAATTTTCAGCTGGGTCCAGCAGATTCTAAATGCCTCATTGAGAGAGGGAGTGCTCCCAGCTTCAGTGAAACAGGCTATTATTCTACCACTCCTAAAGAAACCCAGTCTGGTCCCAGAGGATGTCAACAACTATAGGCCTGTGGCCAATATTCCCTTCTTGGGCAGGGTGCTTGATCATGTCGTGGCTGACAAGCTCTAGATACTCTTGGAGGAAATAGGCTATCTAGATCCTTTTCAATCAGGCTTCAGGCCCAGCTTTGGAACAGAAACTGCTTTGGTTGCCCTGTGGGATGACTTATGCAGAGAGAGAGAGAGAGAGAGAGAGAGAGAGAGAGAGAGAGACAGGGGGAGTGCAACTCTGTTAATTCTCTTGGATCTCTCAGCAGCTTTTGATACCATTGACCATGGTATCCTTTTGGATAGGCTGGCCGAGTTGGGTGTGGGAGGCACTGTTTGGAGGTGGTTCTGCTCCAAAAAGTGGTGCTGGGGGATTACTGCTCAACCCCCTGGCAGTTATGCTTTGTGGTTCTGCAGGGTTCCATTCTTTCCCCTATGCTGTTTAACATCTACATGAAACCGCTGGGAGAGGTCATCAGGAGATTTGGCTTGAGGTGTCATCAATATGCAGATGACACTCAGTTGTCTCTCTCTCTTTTTCATCAGACACAGGTGAGGCAGTGACTGTCCTGAATAGGTGCTTGGATGCAGTAATGGACTGGATGAGGGTGAATAAGCTGAGACTCAATCCAGACAAGACAGAAGTACTGCTGGTCGGTGGTTCCTCTGCCCGGGTGGATGATGTTCAGCCTGTTCTGGATGGAGTTGCACTCCCCCTGAAGGACCAGGTTTGCAATCTGTGGGTGCTCATTGATCCAGCATTGTCTCTAGAGGCTCAAGTGGCCTCTTGTGGCTCGGAGTGCCTTTTATCAGCTTCGGCTGATAAGCCAACTGCAACCATACCTGGATAGAGATAGCTTGGCCACAGTTACTCATGCTCTGGTAACTTCTCACTTAGATTACTGCAATGCATTATACTTGGGGCTGCCTTTGAAAATGGTCCAGAAACTGCAGCTGGTACAAAATAGGACTGCAATATTCTTATCTGGCACTTGGCATTTTGATCATATCATGCCAGTGCTTCGTCAGCTGCACTGGCTCCCAGTCCATTTCTGGACCCAGTTCTGTTCATTGAATTGGCTATTCTGTTCAGCTTCATTGGCTACTGGTCCGCTTCCAGGCTAGATTCAAGGTGCTGGTATTGACCTTTAAAGCCCTATACGGCTTGGAGCTGGGGTACCTGTCGGACTGCATTCTCCCATATGAATCTGCCAAGGCCCTCCGCTCATCATCTCAGGCCCTGCTCATGGCCCTGCCACTAACATAATTCCAGTTGACAGGGACTAGAGACAGGGCCTTTTCAGTTGTGGCCCCTCAGCTTTGGAACACCCTCCCTGAAGAACTTCGCCATTCTCTCTCCCTCAGTGTTTTTAAAAAACATCTTAAAACACACCTTTTAAAGGAAGCTTTTTAATGCTCCATTTTTTTGGTTATATCTGGTAGGTACTTTAGCTTTTTACTAGCCGACCCCACACAGAGCATCTGTGTGCTCTTTGGGGCTGGCGGTTACCTCTTCCCCCCCACCTTCTGACCCAGTCTCCACTTCCGGGCCCACCACCACTTCTGCCCCCCACCCCACTTTATTTCCCCCCTCCTGGGCCTTGGCTCCATGGCTGGGCAACCAGTCCTCCTGGGTGCGCCTCAGCCAATCAGGCAAGGAATTATATAGAGAGATAATTTTCAGTTTTTAGCTTTTAAAATAACCTTTAATTTGAACCTAATAATGATTGTGGTTTTAATCTGACAACCTTTTTGTTTAATTTAGTTACTTTTATTACTTTTATTGTATCTTGTATCATTCTGATTGTAGTGCATTGGAGGGGCAGGGCATAAATATTTTAAATAAATAAAAGTGCTGTTTCTAACCTTTAAAGCCCTAAATGGCTTGGGACCAGGTTACCTGAAAGAGGGACTTGCCCCATATGTCCCTACCTGAACTTTAAGAACTTCTTTGGCGGCCCTCCTCCAGGTGCCCCTGCCAAATGAAGTGAAGCATGTGGCTACCAGGGGGAGGGCCTTTTCATTGGTTGCACCCCGTTTATGGAATAGCCTCCCCACTGAGGTTCGCCTGGCTCTATCACTTTGTTCTTTTAGACACCAGGTAAAGACCTTTTTGTTCACCCAGGCTTTTTAAATTCTGGCTTTCAGTTTTGATCTGATTTTTAACTAATTCTAAAATGAGTTTTTAAGCTGCTTTGTATTGTATTTTGTATTTTCTGTTCGTCTTTCTTGTCTGTTATGATTTAATGTGTTTTAATCCTCTGTTGTGAACCTCCCAGAGAACAATTTGTTATGGGGTGGCTGACAAATAAAGATGATGATGATGATGATGATGATGATGATGATTAAAGCCCTTTCTAAGCAGTGACCATCATCATGATATCTAATTCCAGAAGTTAATTATCCAGTTGGTAGACAACTTGGGAGTCACCTTAAGTGGTGCAGTGGGGAAATGCTTGACTAACAAGCAGAAGGTTGCTGGTTTGAATCCCTGCTGGTACTATATTGGGCAGCAGCTATATAGGAAGGCGCTGAAAGGTATCATCTTATACTGCGTGGGAAGAGGCAATGGGAAACCCCTCCTGTATTCTACCAAAGACAACCACAGGGCTCCGTGGTCGCCAGGAGTCGACACCGACTCAACGGCATACCTTTAGACAACTTGAACTGGGGAACAGGGACTTGCTTTTTCTGGCTACCCTATGGAAAGAAGGACAGGTCTCCGATAACTTTGGGAGATGCACAGAAGTGGCAATTTCAGCAGGCGCAGCTTGTCAGGCAGAGGGAAGTAAAGCTGCACCTGCTGAAATTGCCTCTTCTGTGCCTCTCTTAAGCCTACAGGAATCCTGCCCCCTTTCCATATGGTGGCCCTAGCTTTGTTCAGCCAGGGGAGGAAGAACAACAAATAACCCACTCCATTTTCTGGGAGGGGGCATGCCCTTGTGGTGGGGCACATGCCTTGCAGGCAGGAGAGCCCTGGTCCAATCCCTGGCATCTCCAGGTAGGGCTGCTGGGAAAGAAAGACCCCAGCTTGGAAATGTGGAGAGCCACTGCCAATCAATGTGGACAATCCTGAGCTGGATGGACCAAGGTTCTGCATAAGGCAGCTTCCTCTTGTGCCAAGATGGGGTTGCAAATTGCATCCGTCTGCACAATATAGTTCCTAAAATAGTGTAGCTGGAAGTATCATTCATCAGCAAATTCGTTCCTAGGCTAGTTGGACTTCATGAAGACTGTGAAATTAACAGTGTGTGTGCTAAGAGAATACAGATGCACCAGTGGCCACTGTTGTGAAGTGAAACAACCAAGCAACTTGAGTGTGACGGAACTCAAGACAGCACACATGGGGCCCCTGGGCAGTCTCCCATCCTGGCATTGACCAGACCTGATATGTTGATCTGTATTTACTGCTTTTCAAATAAAGTTATCAAAGTGGCTTACACAGGAAAATAGAACAAGATGCCATAATAAAACGAAAATGGTTCCTGTCCCAAAGGCACAATTTAAGAAGCAACACAACAGCCTCTGAGAGGGATGCTGTGGTGGGCTGAAGAGGGACAGTTGCTCTCCCCTTGCTAAACAAACACGTTTGTTTTATTTAGAGCTTACACAGTGTTCACAACCACTTTGAAAGGTGCCCCTTTGCCCACCGAGTCGGGGACCGAGACCTGCTTCACTTCAGCTCAGCAAAGTGGCTGCTGCACGTGTCCTCAGGTTCTGCCCAGAAAGGTGATGCTGGAAGGCTCTTTCCTGTTTCTCTCGCAGCAACCTGCACAGCTGCCCCCCAAGATGTTACGGTCACTGCTCTTATCAAATATATACATTTGAGTGCTGCATGCAAGTGTCACAAACCTACAGCTGCTGCCCTTTCTGTTCCATAACCTTTTGGTCCCTCACCTCTGTATCCATATGCAAGCAGTCCTCAACTTAAAAAAACCTGGCTGACAAATGACCCGTACTTACAAGCAAAGCTCTGTAACCTATTCAATTAATGAAGTCCCCAACTTAAACTCTAATCCACACATACAATCAAGTCATCTCTCAAAGGAACTCTATGCATGCCGAGTTCAGAACAAGAAACTTACAAGCAAACCTTTGGAACACAGCCCATTCGTAAGCTGGGGACTCTATATAAACCATGAAGAGTCTTGTGGCACCTGAAAGATGTGCAGGATGGTCCTATGTTGACTTGGAAGTCCAGGGCCTCCAGTCCCCCTGGGGTCCCCCAAATCCTTTTTAGTCTGTCCCGGGTGGTGTGGTCGTAGTGCCATGCTGCTGGCTCACACGGCATGGGTGGCCAAGTGTGACCTCTGCTTTAGAGACAGAGCGGGGAGTAGGGAAAGTAATGTGGGATGGGAATCTGTTAAGTTGCATGTTGAAATCTTTCTGCTGAATATTTATATTCTTACATTCTTGTGAGTTCAGTTGCTGTTTGTGCCAAGAACCCACATGTTAAAAATATTGCATGTGTCACAGTGAGTGTGTGTGTGGAATAATGTCTAATTTGGGGAGGAGGAGACGACTCCATAGGCCTTTAGGTCCAGGCTCCAAAATGGCCTAGGTGCACCTCTGTCTGTAACTCACAGGTAAGTTAAAAAGTACTTAGGCTTTGTCATTCCAGCTGGTCTCCTTCCCTTATCACTTCAGAACACCTAACTCTGCACAGTAGGTCACATTGAATGTGATGGATCAGACTTCTGAGTAAGCGTCGAAAAGGTCATGCTGCACATACAAACATTCTCTTACGCACAGAGAGAAATTATGTTCAAATGGCTTTTGCTGATGATGAAATTCACTACTACCCCACTTCCTTGTTTGCAGGGCTGCCTTCTTTATTATCATTATTATCTTATACGAAAAAATGAAGTTACTGTTTTTCAAACATTTAAATATGAACGTAAAGCATTTTAATTGTTATTTTTGTAAAACAAGAACCTGCATTGGATTGCTCTGGAAAAAGCACTACATACAGTGGCAACTCTGCATCATATTATTATCAATAATCAATAAGAATAGCAGCGAGATCCTATTTTTCCACTGCGGTGCTCGTGCTCAGCCAGAGGGGGGCGCCCGCACCTTTACTTTGCGTTGCGAGATCATTGCCTTACGCAAGTGCAATAATTCCGTGGGCGAGCGTCTCCTCCCAACCCACTTTACATTTTTTCGCATGCGCACTGCTGACGCATAGCCCTTCAAGTAGCGCATGCGTACAACTGGCCCAAGCATTAACGGCGCTCGCGCATGCGCACTGCCTCTCCTCCGGCCGGTCAAGGAGGGAGACAGCACTAACGGAGAAAACTGCAGCCTAGCGGGCGGGGGGGAAGACCAATACCGCAGAGGCCGGAGACGCTGAGCCCCGCTGGTGCCCTCCCCTTGGCGGTCCCTCTCATCCGCCTCCTCCCTCAGAGAGACAACCGGTGACCGGGCCCGGCAAAGAGAAGCGGAGCAAGGGGCGGAGCCTCTTTGCTAGATTCTGAGGTAAAGGCGGAGGGGGGGCTGGAATGACGGGAGGCTCAGCCAATGAATGAATGGCCCGTGTCGGGCACGCCTTTTCTTTTCTGTGATTGGTGTAGTGCTGCGGAGGCGGGGCTTGACTTTGTCCTAGTTGAATTTTAGGGGAAAAAATGAATGGAAAGTGGGGGAGGGGCAGCGTGGAGGAGGAAGTGGAGGAGGAAGTCAAAGGGAGGGAGGGAGGGAGGGAGGGAGGGAGCGCGCGGTGGCCGGGGGCCAAGCCGCAGGGCAGCGGGGGGGCCCCTGGCCCCACCCACTCCGCCTCACCACCAGGCTCCTCCGCCCGTGAGACGTGGTGGAGTGCCGCGGCCAGCACGCAGTGCATTATAAGGAGCGGGAGGGCTCCATGTGCAGCGGGAGGGGGTGGTGGTGAAGCAGCATTCCCTCTAACAGAATTCCAGAGGTTGTTGACTACAACTCCCAGCATGCCCAGCTGCGATGGACTTTGGCAGGGGATTATGGGAGTTGTAGTCAACAACATCTGGGATTCCCTGTTAGAGGGAACCCTGCAGGAGCCCTGACCTGGAAAGCCTCCTGGGCAGTGAGCGCTGTGGTGTCCCCTCTCACTGGTTTGGTGTGGGAGGGTCAGGTTTGGGACCCCTTGGTCTGGGTCTTGCATTTGAATAGGAACATAGGAAGCTGCCTTATACCAGTCGATCCTTGGTCCCTCTAGCTCAGTATTGTCTACCAGACTGGCAGCGGCTTCTCCAAAGTTGCAGGCAGGAGTCTTTCCCAGCCCTATTTTGGAGATGCTGCCAGGGAGGGAACTGGGAACCTTCTACATGCAAATATGCAGGTGCTCTAATATCTTACAGAGCTCACACATGTAGTCTCCCATTCAAACGCAGGGCAGACCCTACTTAGCAAAGGAGACAATTCATGCTTGCTACCATAAGACCAGCTCTCCTCCCTTACAATGGGAGACTACATGTATGAGTACCATAAGAAGATAAGAACAGCTCTGCTGGATCAGGCCCAAGGATGCCCATCTAGTCCAGCATCCTGTTTCACACAGTAGCCTACCAGATGCCGCTGGAAGCCTACAGGCAGGAGCTGAAAGGGGCATGCCCTCTCTACTGCTGTTACTCCCCTGCAACTGGTACTCAGAGGCATCCTGCCTTTGAGGCTGGAGGTGGCCTATAGCCCTCCAACTAGTAGCTGTTGATAGACCTTTCCTCCATGAAGTGATCCAAACCCCTCTTAAAGCCATCCAGGCTGTTCACTGTCACCACATCTTGTGGCAAAGAATTCCACAAGTTGATTATGTGTTGTGTGAAAAAGTACTTCCGATGGTTGATCCTAAATTTCCTGGCAATCAATTTCATTGGAAACCACCACCAGATATTCTCCTTGGGGGTTGGGCCACTCTGGGAAGAGCCCCTGCCTGCTTGCATTGGGAGGACAAAGATTAGGAAGATGAGAACAAGACGTGGCGACTGGACAATGTTAGCTGCGGAGGGGCCAGCCGATGGGATGGAGAAGTGCAAGGATGACATGGCTCTCTTGTATTCTGTTGGCAGCCCACAGAAGGCTTTGCAGTCTTATTCTCATTCCTTTCCACATCAGACCACATCAGATCCCTTTCAGACCACATCAGATTCCACATCAGATCAGAAGGAGAGAGAATGCCTTGCCCAGGGACCCCTTGACTACCTCAGGGCTGGGTTTCCCTGCTTTTTATCTGTGTATACAGCTGCCCTGTTCTGAGTCAAACTCACCATCTGCTGCAGCACGCACTACTCCAGCTGGCAGTGGCTCTCCATGATCCAGCCTAGCTAATTTTTCCCCACTGGAGATGCTGCCAGGGATTGATCCTGGCACCTTCTGCATACAAAGCATTTGCTGTGTCCCAGACTAGGTGTGACCTGAAAGACACAGTTGTCTAATTTGGAGGCTGTTTGATCTTTATAATAGCAGCTACTTTGGAGGCTTCGTTGGCATCTTTGGGGTTTTTTTTGGGGGGGGGCAATTTTCAGCAAGAAAATAGTGTTGTGGTGAACATCCCTGTGCTGTAGTCTCAGTCTGCATTGGGCCTCTAAGCGGCTCCTTGTTTAAAAAGAAACGGTGAATTTAAAGTAGCGTGTAGTTTGGCCATGAGCTACGACTCATTCCTACACCAGCTCTCAAAAAGTCACAGGAAGAAACTGTGCCTCAACTTGGGAATGAAGAGAGCTGGCTGAGCTGATAGATCAGGCAATAAGTGTTCTACTGAGGAAGGCCAGTCCCAGCGCCCTGGAATATGAGCACTTCTTGGGTCTTGTGGAGACTTCTTGTCTTTATTCTACAGTACCCAAAAGATGCCTCAGGTAAGACTTTGGACTTGTGTCTTATTGAGAAGCCTGACTTGCCATATGAATAAAGTGCTCTTCTTGAGTTAAATTGAGTTACATGAATGAGCTCCATTGCAGAAGTTACAGAATGGAGCTGTGGGGAAGGAAGAATGAAAAGAAGGGGAAACTCTGTCAGATCAGAGAATTGGTCCTGTACACCACAGAACTGGCCAGAGCATAAGCAGCACTAGTTCTGAGTTTCAGGAACTTTGTACTGAGGCACGCAAATCTGCACCATTCAGCATCCTTTGTTTAGCTGTAATAGTCCCTAATGCCCCAGAGGAGGAGTCATAGTTCTTTCTGAACCCATAACCGAGGTACTAGGATAGAGATCGCACCATATTTCTTCATAAATGCATTCAGCTCTGTCTTGAATGGAGCAACATCTTATAAACATATGGAGAGTCCTCTCCAGCAGGATCAGACAAGGTGGGTCCATCCAGCTCAGCATCCTGTTTCCCACAGTGGCCAACAAAATGCCTCTGGGAAGCTCTCAACAGGGCATGGACTGTTCCAGGGAGGCCATTCCAGAAAACACTGCTTACCATTACATGTTTTTAATTATTCATTCTATGGCATACATTTTAGAAGCAGATGTTGTCTATTAACGCTCTTGTCAATGCTTTCATATACTGCCATACATGGGATATAAATGTAAAATAATAATAATAGTAATAATAATAATACATTGACAATAAAATTCAGCCATCCCAGGTCCTTGGGAAGGACTCGATGTCTGGATAAAACAAACCAGTCAATAACACCTGTCTGACTGTGTAAACAAGAAATAATAATTAGAGAGTTAGAAGATTTAGAGTATGTTAAGATTTAGGAAAGGGAGGGAAAGGTGTAATGTTAATAGCCAGTGAGGGGCTTATTGATGGGAGTTCCGGATGTAGATCAGGTAGCCCTTGCCACATGCCCTTCTGCTGTTGCCTTGGGTCAGTCTCTGCCTCTCAGCCTAATGCACCTGGACTGCACTTGGGAAGGGTGGGATTAACAGATGACATCCCCTGAGCTTCAAAAGTAGCTTGCAGTGCAGTGGTGGATGCAACACATATTAACTAACAAACAGCTTCCAGTTGAACAGAAAGGAAATTTCCCAAACACCAGAGGCACAAAAGACCAGCTGCTGATTGACAAAATGATTTTAGAAAATTGCAAGAGAAGAAAAACCAATCTAAGTGTTGCATGGATTGACTACAAGAAAGCCTTCGATTCATTGCCTCACACGTGGATACTAAAATGTTTAGAAACAACTGGTGTCAGCAAAAACATTCAGATATTTATTTTAAAAGCAATGAGCATGTGGAGTACACAGTTAACAATCAATGGCAAGGCACTTGGACAGGTTAGCATTAGAAGAGGCATTTTCCAAGGGGACTCACTATCCCCTCTGTTGTTTGTAATCGCCATGACTCCACTTTCACAAATACTAAACAAAACAGGCCTCGGATACCAAACATCTAAAACATCAAGTAAAATCAACCATCTGCTGTACATGGACAATTTGAAGTTGTATGGAAAGTCCCAGTCAGAAATCGAATCACTGCTAAACACTGTCCATATATTCAGTAGCGTTCTAGCTATGGAGTTTGGACTAGACAAGTGTGCTGCATTAATAATGAACAGAGGGAAAATAAGAAAAACAGAAGGAATAGAACTGCCCAATGGAAGCAAGATCAAGAACCTGGAAGAGAAAGAACATTACAAATACTTGGGCATTCTCCAGGCTGATAACATCGCACACACTGAAGTTAAAAGAAAAATTGGAAGTGAATACATCAGGAGAGTTAGAAAAATCCTCAAGTCCAAACTCAATGGTGGGAACACCATACATGCCATAAACAACTGGGCTATACCTGTTATCAGATACACTGCAGGAATAATAGACTGGACCCAGGCAGAGCTAGAGACGCTAGATCGTAAGACCAGGAAAATCATGACTATCAATCATGCTCTGCACCCCCGCAGTGATGTCAATAGGCTATACCTCCCTCACAGCTCAGGTGGAAGAGGAATGCTGCAAGTCCATCAAACAGTAGAGGAGGAGAAAAAAGGCCTTGCAGAATATATCAAGGACAGTGAAGAAGATGCACTTCAAATGGTCAATAATGTGAAACAATTCAACACCAATGAAACAAAGCAGGCCTACAAGAAAGAACAAGTCAAGAACCGAGCAGAAAAATAGAAAAAGAAGCCACTGCATGGTCAATATTTGCACAATATAAGTGGAAAATCAGACATCACCAAGACCTGGAAATGGCTTAAGAATGGCAACTTGAAGAAAGAAACAGAGGGTTTAATACTGGCTGCACAAGAACAGGCACTCCCTCTCCCACAAGAAGAGGGAGCAAACACCAAAGATTTGGTGAAGAGAGCACAGCGGAGATTATACTTCTTGAGGGCTCTCAGGAAGAATAGTCTTTCAAATAATCTACTACTGATGTTCTACCGCTGTACCATAGAGAGTGTGTTAACCTATGGAATCTGTGTGTGGTTTGGGAGTTGCACAGTTAGGGAAAGAGCATTGCTGTCCAAGGTTGTTAAGACTGCGGAGAGAATAATTGGGTGTACTCTTCCCACTTTAGACCAAATTTATGCCACCAGGAGTTTTAACAAAGCGGTAGAGATAGTGCAGGATCCCACGCACCCTGGAAATGATCTCTTTCAGCTTCTGCCTTCGAGAAGGAGGTACAGGGTCATAAAAGCCAGGACCAGCCGCTTGAGAAATAGTTTCTATCCAAAAGCGGTGTTAGCTCTGACTGCAGCAAAATACAGTTTCTGATGGGGTTTTTGTTATTAGTTTTTTAGAGTTTTTTAGAGCAATGGGTATATTGGGGGGGGTAATATTGGGATATATTTAGTTATTTCTTGTTAGGTCCTGTAGAGGTTGCTGTAGATTCTTTCAATCTCGTTGTTCTGTACAGGACAATGACAATAAAGATTTATCGTACTAAGAACAAATGCAATAAGAGCAAAAGTTGAAAAATCCACCACAAACAGCAAGTGCCGCCTTTGTAAAGAAGCAGATGAAACAGTGGACCACCTAATCAGCTGTTGTAAAAAGATCGCACAGACTGACTACAAACAAAGGCATGACAAGGTAGCAGGGATGATACTCTGGAACATCTGCAAAAAATACAAGCTACCTGTAGCCAAGAATTGGTGGGACCATAAAATTGAAAAGGTTGAAGGAAATGAAGATGTAAAAATATTATGGGACTTCCGACTACAAACAGACAAACATCTGCCACACAATACACCAGATATAACTGTAGTTGCGAAGAAAGAAAAACAAGTCAAAATAATCGACATAGCAATACTAGGGGATAGCAGAATAGAAGAAAAAGAAATAGAAAAAATTTCCAAATACAAAGATCTACAAATTGAAATTGAAAGGATGTGGCAGAAGAAGACCAAAATAATCCCAGTGGTAATTGGCGCCCTGGGTGCAGTCCCAAAAGACCTTGAAGAGCACCTCAACACCATAGGGGCCACAGAAATCACCATCAGCCAATTACAAAAAGCAGCTTTACTGGGAACAGCCTATATTCTGCAACGATATCTATAACAATTGACAATAAAATTCTGGCATCCCAGGTCCTTGGGAAGGACTCGATGTCTGGATAAAACAAACCAGTCAATAACACCTGTCTGACTGTGTAAATAAGAAATAATAATTAGAGAGTTAGAAGATTTAGAGTATGTTAAGATTTAGGAAAGGGAGGGAAAGGTGTAATGTTAATAGCCAGTGAGGGGCTTATTGATGGGAGTTCCAGATGTAGATCAGGTAGACCTTGCCACATGCCCTTCTGCTGTTGCCTTGGGTCAGTCTCTGCCTCTCAGCCTAATGCACCTGGACTGCACTTGGGAAGGGTGGGATTGACAGATGAGATCCCCTGAGTTTCAAAAGTAGCTTGCAGTGCTGCAGAGGCAGTGGTGGCAATTTGTGCCGAAAAAGAAGCAAATGGCATTGCTGGACGAGGGGGTGGGGTGGGTGAATTGGAGGCCTTGTGTGCAACCTAGAAGAAGAAAGGCGCTCCCACATCAAAGCCAGCCTTATGCATCAGGTGAAATGCGGGGACGCTGATCTGATGGCAGATTTTCTGAATGCCCTTGTTCTCCAGTCACTGATGGAAGATGCCTCTGAATCCTAGCTGCAGGGGAGCAACAGCAGGAGAGAAGGCATGCCCTCAGCTCTTGCCTGTGGGCTTCTCAGAGGCATCTGGTGGGCCACTGTGGGAAACAGGATGCTGGACCTGATAGCCCTTGGGCCTGTTCTTATGTTCTTTGCATACAAGGCACTCTGGTTTCAGCCACAGGGATAACAGTTGCCTCCTCAAGGTGTGGCTGGTGGGCAAAGCTCTGCTCATCCACATCTTTTCTCTCTCTCTCTGCCCCCTCTGGAGTTCTGTCCACCATTTTCTTTGAATGTTTGCCATATTCCTTCTGTGCCCATCAGTTATAATGTGTACCGGGACAGATCCCGAGAGCGTTTCCAAAGCATTGGCCAGAGACTGAACCTTACTGGAGGTCAGATATTTCAAACAGCAGTGACATCTTTAGAATGCCTAGGCGAGCTGCAGAAGTCCCTTGCCAGAGGCAACCAGCTACCTGCTGCACCCTCATAACTCGTGCATAAGGGAAATCTACCTGCGCTAGAGCCAAGCTCCAGATTTTTTTCAGTTAAAAGCATTCACTTTGCTATAGACGAGCTCCTAAACCGCACAATGATATGCCAGTGCGCAGTGTGAGCAAGTGAGTTGCTGAGGGCAATCCAGGACTCCGTGCCCAGTTTTGGAATCCTGGCCCCACCCTCCACTCACACATCCACATCTCAAAACAGGCAAAAAGGGAGAAAAAGAGAACAAAAAGAGAAGGTGATAGACCCACAGGTCAAGTTTCTGGAACCCCTTTTGCCCCCATCTCACACCCCCACAGGAAAAGAGGTCCTCAAGGAAAGTGGGGAATGTGGCGCCTGATCCTTTTCCTTTCTCCCCTTCTCTGCTCTGAAGGCAACATATTGGGCATGGGGTGGTGGGGTGGGATTCCTACTGAAATTGGGCATGTCCAGAGCCAAACCACTGCTCTGTGCCTCACAACGGAGGAGAAGGTGAAAAGAGCAGCCACTGATCCTGCTGCATGCCGTCAGGTGGCTTCTGCCTCTGTGGCTCACAGTGGTGGTGCAGCCCTTTAAAATGTCACATGGCTTCCCAAGTCAGTGGCTTTAAGTTTGGCTTTCTTGCTTGGCAGTTGGCTAGCGAGTAGAGGAAGGCACCTTTCAGTATGCAGGCATGGAGGTTTCCCTGAGAGCCCTGCATCACAGCCAGTAGGGACACACACGCACACCCCCGCCAGGTGCATGCTGCTTTTCTTCCCCCTACCCACACCCCGCCAATCCCTGGTGGTAAACTTCCTTTCTGCCTGCGTGCAGCCTTTCAGCAAAGGGCGGGAATTTTAGGACCAGCAAAAGGGAGTACACACAGCACGTAGTTAATCTAGGAAATTCTCTGCCACGGGAAGTGGTGATGGCCACTAGCATGGATGGCTTTAAAGGGGGCTTAGACAAACCCACAGAGGACAGGTCTATCAATGGCTACTAGTGTGGTGGCTACAGGCCACCTCCAGCCTCAGACGCAAGATGCTGCTAAATACCAGTTGCAGGGGAGCAACAGCAGGGCATGCCCTTGCTTCTTGCCTGTGGGCTTCTCAGAGGCATCTGGTAGGATGCTGGACTAGATAGGCCTTGGGCCTGATCTTATTATGTTCAAAGGTGGGGGTGAGGAGAGCTGAAATGTACTGGGGAGCAGGTTGGCCACAGAGGCATAAGGGAATGGGAGAAGGAATCCCAAGATCAGGAATTAAAGGGGCTGTTGGTGGGACCCAGTGTGGAGAAGTGGTCCACAACAGGCAGCTGCAAGTTTCTGGCCCCAAGACAACTGGTTTCCCATCCGCAATCCAAGATGAGAAATCGCATTTGTCTTCTGACCCACTGAAGAAGGCGAGAGACTGTAGCTCAGAGGAGGAAGCACATCTCCTTTGTGTGCTGAAGGTCCCAGGTTCAATCCCTGCCAGCGTCTCCAGCCAGGGCTGGGAAATATCTGTCAGAAGCCCTGGAGGAGGGCCACTGCCCGTCAGCCATATGGACCAAAGCTCTGGCTCAGGATTCGGTAGGTTCCTTCCTTCCCCTTGCGTGTTACTTTGGAAGAGGAAGTGCCTTGAAGACTGCATTAGGCACAAGTGCTAGGAATCCAGTTCCCACTGAACTCAGAAAGACTTGCTTCCATGCAAACTTGCAGTCAGGTGGCTGGTCAGAGAAGAACGGAGCAACACTGGGGCAGGGGAGTGTTGTGGGTTTTCTGTAAGGAGCCCACCCCCACCCCCAAGCCCCGCAAGAAAACAAACCAAAACACCCCTTGGAAGATCTGAATGAAGATCCAGTTCTCAGGAAGAGGGCCTTGCAGCCTCAGCTTTGCAGTTGGCAGCGACCGGGAGTGTCTCTGAACTCTAGAGCATTGACTGCTAAAGTGCCTGCATTCTGGGGTGGAGGGAGGGCTGAGTGGCTCAGCCCTTGATTCACTAGGCAGCTCGCCCTGAGCTCCTGGAGGGAGGGACTTGGGGGTGGGGCGATGCAAATGGCAGGGAGGTTTGGCCAGGGCTGGACCTCCCCCCTGCCTCCGCCTCTTCCACATTTGCTCCAGCAGAGCTCCTTCCACTGAGATTTCCCAGACTCTGGGGGTGAGTACGCACAAGCTCCTTTGGCCGCAGGTGCTGCTAGGGGGTCTCCTGGCGGTGGCTGCCCAGCTGCCCTGCTGGGAAAGCAGGGATGCTGTGCGAAGGGAGGGCGGGCGGGCATGCACGGGGAGGGAGCAGCTGATTCACAAGGCGCCTGTAATGTTAGCCGGGACCTTTTGAAGCGCAAGGCAGAAACGCAGCAGCCTGTCACTCGGGCTTTGCCTGGTATCTGCCCAGGAGTTTGCTTATTCATGCAGGAGGGATGCCGCTGCTTGGAATTTCTCAAGGGTGACTCATTCCTGTTTGGGGAGCAGTTCTGGGGGCGGTGGGGGGGGGTTTATGCTCCTCCTCAGCCTCCCTCTGGGTTCTTTTCCGCCTCTGCTGCAACTCTTAGCAGTGAACCCCTAAGCCAGCGCAGGGCCTGCTTTGAAAAGGCACAAGGAAACTTTGCTTCCAGAGCAGGCTGCAGGGCGGGGGTGGAAAATGAGCTGCTTCTCCAGTGGAAAGGCCCCGTAATCCAACTCCCTGGACGTCTGGTGGCCTTGAAATCGAACTCAAGGTGATCTCCCTTTGCTGGAGCACACCTGGAGATCAGCTGCTAATCCTCCCTCGGAAGAGCAGAGGAGGAGGACATGCTGGCTGTCACTCTCCTCTCTCCTGACAGTTGGGGAAGGGTTTCTGGACAGGACCAAGAGACAGCAGCATTACTGTCCTTTGCTGGGCCAGCCTTGGGTAATAAGCAAATACTGTTGAGAAGCCCCACCCAGCCCTTGCCCCTTTAAACAATCCAGGAAGCGCTTTGATCCCGGGGAGCAGGGAGGGGGAGATGCAGGGGGCGTGAGGAGGGGGAGGGGCCTCCGGGCTTCTCTGCGCCGCCGCCGCCTCAGCCGCCCATCCGGCTGGCAGAGGGAGCCCTCCTGGGCTTCCACAGCCGCGTCTTTGCAGCCTGCCAGGCTGCAGGATCACTCCAGACGGAGCTGGTTTTGCTTCCACAAGCCGATCTGAGATGAGGCAGAGGCACTGCCTGCGTGCCAAGCTGCCTGGCCTTGCCGCACAGAGCTTTGGGACAAAGGACCGAACAGGCGGACCTGCGCCCGGTAAAGCAGCTGCTGGGGGTGAGCCCTGCACAGGTGCTTTGGGGCTGGTTTGAGGGCAAAACCAGAGTGGAGTGGCGCCGGGCGGAGTTGGCCGACAGTGCAGCTGCTCTGCTGGCATGACTAAGGCTGAGGATGAGCCACAGAGATGCTCGCTAATATCTGAGTTTCTCAGAGTAGTGAGGGGCTGGTGCTGTGTGCGTGCCAGAAAACCAAGCTGAAGGCTGACGGTTAACACTTGCTTTTGCCTCTCTCTCTCTCTCTCTCCCCCCCCCCCCCCACACTACTCTTTTCTCCCTGGAAGTATTCCTGCCCACTGCTCAAATTGTTGCCACAGACATGAAGAGGACCAGCGTCCCGGTACGGTAACTGTGCAGGTCGGCTTGTGTTCTGGACCATGGACTCACTGAGACACCCTGAGTTGGTGTGAAGATGTCGAGTGGTAACAGGCAGCTCGTGGTGGACTTTATTTCCTACAAGCTGTCACAGAGGGGCTACAGCTGGAGTCAGATCGAGGGTGACAGCGAGAACAGGACTGAGCTGGCCGATGACACGGGGAGTGTCCTCAACGGGAGCCCGTCTTGGCACCCCAGCAATGGGGCTACCGGGCACCCCAGCATCCTTGAAGAGCATGAGAACAGCCCAAGGTTGGACGTGAGGCAGACACTAAGGGAGGCAGGGGATGAGTTTGAACTGAGGTACCGAAGGGCTTTCAGCGACCTGACCTCCCAACTCCACATCACTCCTGGCACAGCGTACCAGAGCTTTGAGCAGGTGGTGAATGAACTCTTCCGGGATGGGGTGAACTGGGGGCGGGTTGTGGCTTTTTTCTCCTTCGGAGGAGCTCTGTGTGTGGAAAGTGTTGACAAGGAGATGCAAGCCTTGGTGGGACGGATCACCAGCTGGATGGCCACTTACCTGACTGACCACCTGGACCCGTGGATCCAAGATAATGGCGGCTGGGTAAGAACTTAGTTAAGGACGGCGTGGGAGGTGACACCATCTTTCATTTAACGAAGAGACAGGTCCACTTAAATTTTAGCAACATCAAATGTCGGTCTTGGGGTTGCTGAGTGTGAAGGAGAGGCATCTGGCACAGCATTTTGCTGCTTGGGGGATCTTTCTCTCACCTGACAGCAGAAAAGAACTCTCTCCAATGAGCACCTTGTTTGTTTCTGAGAAGTGCTTCTCTCTCTATCTGTGAAAGGTGGGAGTATCCTTCACTAAGGCAGTGCATATGGCTTCCCTGCCAAGCTAAAAAGTAAAATGTGCTGCCGAGTCGATTTCGACTCCTGGGGCCCACAGAGCCCTGTGGCTGTCTTTGGTAGGATACAGGAGGGGTTTCCCATTGCCTCCTCCCGCACAGTGTGAGATGATGCCTTTCAACATCTTCCTATATCGCTGCTGCATGACAGAGGGGCTTCCCATAGTCTGGGAAACATACCAGTGGGGATTTGAACCAGCAACCTTCTGCTTGTTAGTCAAGCATTTCCCCGCTGCGCCACTTAACATACTGCCAAGGTACCTGTGGACTGAAGGGTTGTAATTGTACATGTCCTCTTGAGCTTTCTGCTTACTGATGAGGCAGGCTAGTAGGTGGAATCTTCTCTTCCCCGCCCCACAACATATATGTGGTCCTGAGACCTCTTTCCTTGCTTGCTATCTTTTCTTATTGTTGCAGTCTTATTGTTCATATGGTGTATTGTTTGTGTTGGCTTGGTTCAGATCCCCTGCTGGCATGCCTCTGAATCCTAGAGCACTCCTCAGCATGAAGCCCACCCAGTAAAGTTCAGAACTGCCAAGAACCCACTTTGACGTTAATGCTTATAGCACTTCTCAGCATCACAAATGCTTTCTACCTTCTACCTTATGCATGCTTGCTACGGCTGTGGTGCTGAACTGGCCCTAAGACTTTCAGTGAGCTTCATGGCAGAGCAGGGAATTTCCCGTTTCCCACATCCAAACCCAACTTCTATGATAATCTGCCATACTGGGCCATCATCTCTAGAGTCAAAAGCTCTCCTTCAGAATTCGTGTGTGTGTGTGTGTGTGTGTGTGTGTGTGTGTGTGTGTGTGTGTGTGAGTGAGAGAGAGAGAGAGAGAGAAAAGGTTAAGTAAAAGGTCTGGTATGAATGAGATGTGCTTCTAGAACTGAGGTATCCAGAAGATGACTCACAAGACAACTGCGAGCAATTACTAAATTTGATCCTGGACTTGTCCTCTTCTGTTACCCATCCCTATGGATGGATTGGTGTTTCTGTCTCAAATCTTCTTCTTAGGAAAAGCAGTCTGGTGCACAGCCAGTGTGCCTAGATGAAGCCTAAGTGTGCGTTGGAAAAGGTTAGGCTATGGGATTTGTCCAGTGAGGTGGGCATGGCCTCAGTGGCTCTGGGCGTGGCTTTGCACCTGTGCTTGAAACTGCCTTTTTTGCCTGACAGGAAGGCCCCGTCCTCCTCACTACTACAATAGTACCATGGAGATATCTCTTGGTGGGGTCTGCAACTCAGTACTGGCATAGAGAGTGCTCATGAGTCGGGAATAGTTTTACCTTTCCTTGTAAACAGAGCAAAAGCGTCATTGTCACAAGTACCCGCGTCCAGCAAGGTGGCCTGAGCATTCGTCCTCATCAGTTAATGACCTGGCCAGAACTGCTGCTAGCCACTGGCCTGTAGACCAAGGGCAAGCCTCAAGGCTCTTCCATCCCAGAGGGCTGCTCTTTGCCCTTGTGATCTGCCAAAATGGGAGCGGGCAACTGGCGGCCCAGGGTGTCCAGATGGCATCCTTTCCCTCGCTGAATTTGTGCCTCATCTGCCAGGGCTCTTTGACCCCCTTGGCCCGAGAGAGACGCTGGCAGAGCTCTCCCATTCTGCCCCTCAGCGGCATTGCCTGCCTTGCCACAGCCGGCATTTTTGTCCACATGGAGAGGGTTGCCTGTGTCTGGGGGAGCCAGCTTTGCTTGCTCAGTCCGAAAGATGACGCTGTTCAGAACCAGCAGCCAACCAGGCTGCTCAAGGGAGCTTTAGGCCCACTCCCTCCACTGGGCTTCTCCTGCCTAGTGGGTTGCTTTTTTCGACTGCTCAGAATGGAAACTTCCTCACTTCTGGCGAGTTTACTTCTAGGGGCGCTTCAAAGGGGAAGTGTCTCAGCTAGCCAGAGGTAAATGCAGCATCCAAGGAGTTGAGTCTCATGGGTACACCAGGCGGAGTGCCATGGGGGGTGAGAAAGGAGAGGCCAAGGAGCCGGGAGATGTGACTCAGGAATGCCTGGAATGCGGCTGACCTGGGGGCACAGCAGCAGCCTGGGGCGTGGCTGCCCAAACACACCCGACTGGTTCCCCCTGCTGCGAGTGGCCGCTGCCTCTCTTCTTCCTCTTAGCCCCTCCGAACGTGTCTGGCCCCATTTCTCCGTCCCCCTCCAGCTCCCCAGATTAGTCCTGGATCCAATGGAGATCTCCTTGTCCCTGTCGCTCTGGTGACGATTGGGCTGTATCCTGGAGACCAAGGCGATAATGTAATCTGGTTTTGTAAACTAACTCCCCAGGGGGATTTAGATTAAATCACTGATGGAAAGTCACTGGCCCTTGCTTGTCAAGATCCCCCCCCCTTCCCCCACCCAGCTAGTACCACCCGCTGAGTCTCCTCTCTTTTTGTGTCTAAGCACAAATGCATTGTTTGGGCAAATATTTGTTCAGCCATTTGCAGGAGGGGCAGGATAGCTCTGGGGGGACACACCCACTGGTTGCTTGCTGCTGCTGCTGCTGCTGCTGCTTTGCCCTCCCTGCCTGGGTGGTGGTAGCCACACCTCCTCCTCCTCCTCTCCTGGCTCTGTTGTGTAGTCTAGCTGGCTTAAATAAATGGGGCAGGGGATAGTGCAGTGGAGCGGGAACAGAAGACTAGTCCCAGAAAAGCTAGGGCAGCAGAAAAGCCTGGGCGACCTTCAAGACTACCCCACGGCATGTAGCACAAGTTCCCTGGTAACCTCGGTAATTAAAACTCAGGCGAGTCATAAAAAATACCTCGGGCTCGTTCGTGGTCGCTGTGGGAAAAGCCATGGACTGTGCTTGGGGTGAAGATCAAATCTGCCGTCTTCCCGGCACTGAGGGTGCTGGCCCTCACTGCCAGGGAGCTGTGCACAGATGCAGTATGCGTGGCCTCCCTTCCTCATCACGATGGGCTTTTTGCTAGTAATAATACATTTTAAAGAATCTCTCTAGAGCAGGCCTGCTCAACTTAGCACCCCCCCCAGCTGTTTTTTGGGCTACAACTCCCCAAAGCCACAGCCACAGTGGCCAATAGCCAGGGATTATGGGAGCTGTAGGCCAACATCTGCAGGAGGGCTGAAGTTGAGCAGCCCTGCTCTAGAGTGTCTAGCCAATCAATCCCTGGCCAAGGCTGTGCAGAGAGGAGCAGGCTTGCGTCTTCATTCTTGAAGTCAGCAAGGACAGAGAGCAAGTTTATCCCCTGGCTGTGACTCCACAGAGGGATGTCTCCATGCAGAATGCACAGAGGGGCACCCAGAGGACCTTCCGGTATCCCAGCCCTCCTCTGCCGCACACCTCACTTATCCTAATCAGGAGCCTTTTGCTAGTAGCAGCTGCACTGGCCCTGTTGGAGTCGTTCGGTTTTGCTTTTCGCCTGGAACACCTCTTGGCCGGAGAGGTGTGTTCTGGGTTGCCATTCTTCACACCATTCCTGCCCTGCTGCAGGCCACCAGCCAATACACAACCCTCTCCCTGCTCTTGCCATGGCCCTGTTAGGCCTGGATTAGTGCTTCCGTGGGGCTTATGGAGCAGCCTTTGCCTGGCCCTTTCAAACAATGCTGTTGTGGAAAGGGCGTCGCTAGCAAGAAAGACTCACAGAGAGGCTTGCAAGTTCTGGCAGGCCTGGTCCTGGCAGGGAGCAGAATCCGTGTGTTCATGTGCATTCCCCAGAGTCACTCAGTGTATTATGTCTTGGAAAGGAGCCTTGGAGAGGGCAAGGGCAGCCAGCAGCACACTTCAAAGAAGGTGGATAATCCCTTTCCTTTATCAGTCTGCAGGAGATCCAGATTGTGCTGGTGGTTTCAAAGGTGGCATATTTGGAGGGAAAGGAAGGTAGCCAGAGGGGGTCCCAAGTCTTGTCCTTGAAGGCAGTGGTCCTGTCTTCCTGTGCAGCCTGATTGTGCAGCTCTTTCTGTCTTCCTGAGGCAGGTGAGGTCGTTGGGATCACGTGTGTCCCCAAAGGGGTCTGCTCGGTATGGCACAAAACTGGCTGTTATGTCCTTGGTTCAAATAGTAGTGCCTCTCCTGTGTTGGATGAGCACTAGGAGAGCCTGGACTTCAGAGTGGCAGGAAGGGATCCATCCTGGACCGAGCAACTGGGAAAGAAAAGGCAGCAGTACGAATTCTTTCCAAAAGCATTCAGACCTTTTGGAGGTAAAACTGGTCGGTTTTGATGTCAGGCTGCATACATAATGCTAGTTGGTTTGCACAGTCATTTTTATTCAGGGCTGGGATTAAAGCTCCCCTGCCATTCTGTCGGCTCAGTCCTCCAGGGCAACTGGTGTGCAGATAAGAGTACCTTTTCAGTGTATAGGTGATCCTCTTAAGCAGTTTGCCTTCCTGTTGGTATGCGGAAAAGTATGTACCAGGTGTGCCCCTGCAATGTTTACGTAAGGCACTGTGGCAAGATGGACTCCGACATTCACACCTCCAAGCAGTGCCTTGCAGCAACCAGGCTGTTCGTCCAGGAGCACCCAGTTTGCTCAAGGCTGCCACCCAAACCTGCTGACTTCATCCTGGAGTGTTGATCCAGGGTGATTCTGCACACCTGCTTTCTCTTTTATGCCTCTTTTCTCATGCATGGAGTTGCTTCGTCTCGCATAAGCCCAGAGCAACCAGGGTGTTCAGAACATGGATCCTGATTGCTTGGCAGGGCAGACCCACCAGTCACCTGTGATGTTTGAGCTCAGCTATTTACATTGCAGCTTTGCAAGTCAAAGAGCCGACTCTTTCCTTTGCCAATAAAATGTAGGCACTTCTGGGCTACAAGGTGGCCATTGAATGCAGCATATGCAGAAATGGCAGTGCTATGATCTGGCTTGGAAATTAAGACCTAGATACTGCTAGGAGCCTGGCAGCTGCTGGCAGAGGTCAAATGGGCCAGAGGCGCTCTGTTTGTGCAGATGCCTGGAAACTGGTTTTACATCCTTCCCAGGAGGCTTTCCCCTATCACTTGTGTTCTTGGCCAGAGAGGACCATGGGCATTCCCCAAGGTTTGTCCGGTTCTAGTTCTGCTGTTATCAGCTGTTGTGATCAGTCCTGCTGTTTGTTCAAGTGTAGCATCAAGGCACTGAAGCAGAGAGATGCTCACCTAGTTACTTCCTTGAGTTAAGAATGTAGGAAGCTGTTGTATCCCTTGGTCCATCAAGCTCAGTATGAGAGCACCTCCCCAGGGTTTCCGGCAGGGATCTTTCCCTGGAGATGCTACCTGGGATTGAACCTCGAGATGCTGCCAAGGATTGAACCTGGGACCTTCTGCATGTAAAGCAGATGTTCTACCACTGAGCTATGGCCCCATCCCAATGACTGAATGTTTCATTTTCTCCAAGATTTAGAAACTGAGGTTGTGGGATGTAGGATGATCAAGGGCCAGCCTTGATCTTGCAGACCTCAGGGTAGCGATGACATATGACCTGAAAATCTTGCAGAGCCTAGTGGGGGGAATGTTACTAGGTGAAGCTTTTGCTTGAGTTCCCTCTCTCTCTCTCTCTCCCTAACTCCCAGCTGGCATGCCCTACCTATGGGCGCCAAGAGTTGTACCCAGTGACCTGGACGCAAGACCTTAACTCAACTGCAGCCATTTGGAATGGCTTTCATACAAGCCGCTATCAGTTTGTGTTGTATCTGTTGCACTCTGTGGAGTATATGGAGTTCTTTCCTCTCCTCCCAACCAGCCTGTTTGATTTGACAAAGGCCAGCAATCAGGACTGAATAGGGAATTAGAGCTGTGGTCTCCCAATGCACACCCGAGACCATCCACTTACATGAGCATCGGCCTAGTGGTGCTGATGTCGTGCAGTTGGGGGGGGGGGGCGGGGGTGTTGCACATAGGAATGTGACCAGCACACTCTTCTGGAGACAGAGCCTCCACCTCAACAGAGTGACCTTCCCTTGCACCAGTGTCTCTGCTTTCCCCCTTTCTGCCTCCACCAGGCAGATTTGGTTTCCCTGGAAGATCCATTTGCTGTTGAGTGGGATGACTGGGCAGGCTAAGCTGCAGGTAACTGCCATCGGAGGGTTGAGATTGCTCAGTCTCTGCTCTGCTCCCTTGCTTGGCAGCCACCCAAGCCGATTCGGAAGTGGGAGGGTTTTTTTGCAGAGCTCTTCAGGAAATGCCAATGGAATGACTTCCCCAGGCCATTTCCTTTCCCAAACAGCATTCCTGCCACAGAGAATGTGAAGGATGGAAAAGAGCCTTTGCAAACGTTAACTTCTCGCCCCCTCACTTGGGCTTTGAGCCTCTCTTTGGGGCCCTTATTTTCCTGTGCGAGATGGCTGCAGTTTTCCACCCATTCGTGTAGTTTCTGTGTGGGCAGTACGATGGATTCAGTGGCCATGTGTTCGTGCTCTGGTCTAGGCTCTGAGACCCTTGTGGGCTTTGCACGGATTGGCTGTCATTATGCTCCTGCTGGGGGAGCGAGGGCTGATGTGTGCCAAGATCCCCGACGAAGGAGGAAGCGCTGGCACTTGAGCCCCCTGCCAGCTGCCCTCAATACTTCCAGCTCCTCTTTATCTGGGCCTTTGTGCTGTGCTGTCTGCACCCAGGATCAGGGCCCCTGAAGAGGAGCTGCAGCTTGTCGGAGCTGCTGAGGCATGATGGCTGCTGTAGCTGTGTGTGGGGGCGCTGGCGTTTCATTCACAGCATGGAAAGCCCTTGCACTGTGCCTGGCACGTCAGGCTGTGCCTCAGAAAGTGACGTCACCTGCCGTTATATAACCAGGACGTGAGCGTGCTCAGTCAGCCCTGGGGGCGCACGGTGGGGGGTGGGAGGCGGAGTGAGATGTCAGTCCTGAGCATTCGTCTTCCTTTGTTTTGTCCTTTTTGTCATTGCCCTGAATTATTGAGTCAACTCCAGAAAGCCGTGAGCGCAGGGTCCCCCTTCTTTAAGCTGCCAGAGACACTGCTCCAGAGATTTGGGACTGGGGTAGAGAGGGCAAATTGGGGGATCCAAGGAAGAATGTAGGAGAGCTGGACCATTCCTGGACAGTTCATAAAATGCCAGCAACTGGTCCCTTTGATGCACCTCCATGCATCACATGACCTTATTCTATATTGAAATGACCTTATTCTATATTGCTGGAATTGAGATGTCTACAAGATTAGGGAGAGGGTGACCATATGCACAGCTGCTGGCCCTCAGTCTTTTACTTCAGCCAGGTGGGGGGCTTTGGGTGAGATTTCCACTGCTAAAGAGACCCTACACTTGCTGAGCCTCTCTGCTTGGGTGTAACTCCTGGGCAGTTCCTCCCTGAGCCACATTACAGCAAGATTCCAGCATGGCTCGAGTGGACGTTGGTCACTTTGGCGTGGCCAGGGCCGCTAAGTGGCTTCTAGCTGCCCAATAACTGCACAGTCAATAATAACTGCACAGCCAAGCAATCTGCAGCCCTCCCCGCACCCCGAGCTGTCTCCCGCTGCAGCCGACCCTTCCTCCATCTAGCCCAGTACTGATCTTCCTGGCAGCAGCTCACCAGGCTCTCTTGTGGTCCTGCTACCTGATCCACGTTCAACCTGCCAGTGCCAGGGATGGGGCCTGGGATCTTCTGCAGGTAACGCGCACGGTCCCCCCCTCCCCCCCACCTTGCTGCTTGCTGCTCTCTTACTGTTCTGGGGAGAGTAGAGCATGCAGAGGGCCAGAAGGGCTCCCTCCCAGGTGGAGTAGCTGCCTCCCCCCTTTACAGTGGGGTCCTGGCTCCTTCCTAACCGTGGGAGTATTTACATAGTGCTTGAGAGAGTTCCTCGAAGCCTGTGTCTATTCTCCTGCCCATGACTGTGGGAGGGAGGTCAGTATTAGCATCGCCTCCACATGACCGGTTGTGCGGCCGAAGCGGAGATCTCGGGGGTGGGGGCATGAGCCTGGGGCTGACGGAGGTTGGAGTGGCCTTGTGCCAGCTCCCACCTGTCCAAGGAGGCTGACGCACCCCTTGACAGCCTGCCATGGAACTTGGCAGGTGTTGGCCACAAGGCCATTCCCTCCTGGCTTTGCTGCAGCCCCATCATGCCAGGCTGGGAGTGCAGAAGCCCTGCAACCCACCCCCACCCCCCCGCCCGCCACGTTGGCTCCCTGCTGGTGCCGCCGATGGGGTGCGTGTCCCTGGAAGTCCGTCTTGCCGCCCAAGCAGCCTAGGGCCTTGCACCACTTGGGATGTGCCTGTTAGTGATCCTGTTCATTTTGGCGCCTGGGGCTCATTCCCCCCATCCCCTGCACCACCCCAGCGACAGCCCGTCAGTCTGTGGGGCCCTTCTCTGCCAGGCAGAGCTGCCTGGGGGTCTTGCCCTCCTGGATGCCTCTTCTTCTTGTTGTGCTGCCCGGGTTTGTAGTGGGAGGGAGGTTAGTAGAGTTCCCCTTTGCAGCACCAGCAAAACAGACGGGAGGGGGCGGAGGGCTGGGCCGCTGGCTGGCAGATGGCCCCAGCTGGGGGTTCCAGGGAGCAGGTGTGTGGCTCAGGAGGGAGCACCAAAGAGGCCTCTCGGCCCAGGGGGATCGCGAGGTTGCTTGCCTGCCTGCCACGCCGGGGAGCTGGCTTGACCCAGTTACTGTGCAGAGGGCGGGGGGCTCGCTGGTTGTGTGTGTCTTTTTCGGCGTTGGGCTTGTTTCCCCCCCTCCACTTTATGGGAACAGGGCTGAGCAGAAGAGCAGGGGAGGGGAGGGGAGGGGAGTGGAGGGGAGGGGAGGGCAGCCTCCGGGCAGGAGCGCCAGCGCAGCTCCTCTGCGCAGCCTGCTCATCATCCCCGTGCGCTGACACGTGCTGGCTCCTGGGAGCCGGCTCACGTGGCCTTTGCCAGCACCATCTCTTAGGATTCCCGGTGATGGGGAGAGTCAGAGCCGCTCTCAGCTGCAGCCGCCCGCGCCAGGGGAGCTGGGGGGGGGGGAGCAGCAGTGGAGGAGGAGGAGATGCAGCAGTGGGGAGTTCAGCCGGCTGCAGCCCAGGGGTCCCCGCGGCCCCGTTTCCATGCCGTGTTTTTCCCTTCTGCAGCATGCAGGGAATTGTGAGGGCCGCTCAGTTTCACCCTGTGGACTGAGCATCAGCTGGTGCTCGTTTTAACCCTGGCAGCCTCGGAGCCTGGGGCCTGGTTCCTTCTCTGGCTTGCCGTGGGCTACAAACAAGAACCTTTTCATTGGATGGGCGCTTATGTCCATTTCCAACCTGGACCCTCCAAAGGCCCTTCGCAGGCTGATTACAAACACAGCACAGTACATTTCAGGGTATTTCCTCTTGTGTTACCCTGAGAGCTGAAAGCTAGCTCTTATAAACCAGCTTTCAACAGTGGAGTTCTTTATTCTAGCTCTGAGGAGCTGGCATTAAACACACGGCGGGTGTGTGTGTGTGTGTGTGTGTGTGTGTGTGTGTGTGTGTGTGTGTGTGTGTGTGTGTGAGGAAGCCGTTCTTCTCATGAGTGTTAGTGTGTCACCCAAGCTGAACTACCAGCTAGTTATGGCCGGTCTATGCCAGCAAATGCTCAGGCCTGCCGGTCTCCCTAGGAAGGGTGTTCCACACTTGAGGAGCAGCCAGCAAGACTTCCTGTCTCATTCTTGGACATGATGGCTGGTGTCTGGTATAGTCAGGAGGCCTCTCCTTGTTGGCCTTGCAGATTGGGGTGGAGAATAAAGTAGACGGCCTTCTCTGAAGGAAGCCAGGCCCAAGCTGTCCTGAATCATTCCTCCTGTCCCCAATCCCTTGAATGTATGCTCTCTTGACTTGGGGTGGGGTGGGGGACAGTTCTTCCTCACCCGTGGTCAGCTGGTTGGAGGCTGAGAGTGACTTCATGAGTTGAATCACTCTTGAAATGATGGCTTCATGGGATGAGCAGAAATTGGACAGGAGGGCTACGCTCCTTCCCTGGTCCATAGGGTGGGTTCCAGGCCCCTCATCCTCTCTGCTGCTGAACTCTGGAGGTGCCTAGAAATGAGAAACTGGGTGGGGGTGGGGGTGGGGGACATAACATAAAATTTTGTGCCAAGGCCATTCAGATTTGGCACAGAGAAAGGGTGCATTCTGCAGCCAATATAAATTCTTCACATGGAACCAATATGCTAGATTCCTCTTCTTTTGTATAACGTATTCTGGTTTTGCTAGTGACAAGGAGTGGCAGGGAGCCTTGTGGGATGCAGACACCTTGCTGCATCCCCTGTCGAAGCTCTTCAGCCACCCCTCTGGCTTCTAAGATCTCAGCAGGGACGGCCAACCTACCTCAAGCATATCTTGAACGTAGGACCTTCTGTGTGCAAACAAACCACGTGCTCTCATTTGAGCTGCGACCCTGACCCATGCTCAGGAAGAGTGACCGAGAGGTACATGCCAGAGTCCAAGGTGTAGGCACCTTGCAACCTTGGCGGAGGAGGAGAAGAAAGTGACTGAATGAAGAAGATTCTGCTCGAGCTCTCCATCTCTGCACACCTTGTGTAGCAGGCAAGGCCAGCTGGTGTTGCATGGGGAGGCCTGATACGGCAGCTGTGGGTGGCCTGTGCACAAGCTGCAGTGGGCCCATTGTGTGTCAACAGGCATGTTCACCATCCATAAGATGCTACAAGATGAATTGGTTCCTCGATACTCTTCAGTTTGCAGATCTTCTCTCTCGCATCCTCACAAGACCTCTGTAAGATGGGCCAGTCTGCTGCCTTTCGGATTCAGGACTTGCCACTAACCCCAACCTGCAGTGTAGGATTCACTGGAAACCTTTTTGTCAGACTTGCCTGTCTGTCTTGCTCTCAGTGCCTCTCTCTCCCTCTGTCTGGCTTTCCCTTTCTTCCTCTGTCTTCTTAAAATTTGCGTGACCAAGAATAGGCTGGCGTGGTGGTGTCACTTGTGGCATGGCTCACCAGTTGAAGAACCATGGGCTGCTAGGCTGAGTCTGAGAGAGGGCACCCACATCCAGATGCAGCAATGTACAGGCAACAGCAACCAGCTTCTTGAAGCTCTTGGGAGGATGAATAGCAGGATGGTAAAGCAAGATCCAAGCCCTGGCCTTGAAAGACTACAACAGCATCCCTATAGGTACCACTTCCTGATTTTTTGAAACCTCCAGGAAGGAAATTTCTATACTCTTTGTATGCATTCTGTACTAACTTGAGTGTAGGAGGAGGAGTGGATTTGTTCCTTGTTCTTGAGGGCAGAACTAGAACCCATGGGTTGAAATGGTGAGGGAGCCAGTTTAGGCTAGACATTAGGAGGAATTCCCCAACATTAAGGGCTGCTCAATGGTGGAAGAGTCTGTCTCATCCAGTGGTGGGCTCTCCTTTTCTCGGGGTTTCCACACAGAGGCTGGGCAGGCTTCTCTTGGGGATGCTGGAGCAGTTTCTGCAATGAGCCGGGGAGTGGACTAGAAGACCTCCAGGGTCCCAACTCAGATTCTCTAGGAGAGGGTGGCTTCACCCTGGACTGTTTTGGGCAGGCCACCCTCTCTTTGCCTGAGTGCCTCCCCCAGCCCCAAAGTAATAATGGGGTTAGTGGTGGCTTGCTTTACAGGGATGTTTTGGGGTAGGTGTGACAGAAAGCACTCAGGAAGCAGAATGCATTCAGCACATGGTTTGGAAGGGCTTAGAAATTAGAGATAATAAAAGGCGTAATGTGCCTCTGACTACCCCGGGGGAGATCTGTGTTGCAGGCCACCCTGTCCAGTGCAGGTGGACACTTGATTGTGATTCCTGGACAGTTATGGTGTAATGTGTGTCTCCCTTTGGTGCCCCTTTGAGAGGCTCCGGTGCCAGATGTCCGCCAAAGGGATGGGCCGAGAGGAGGCAACGCGGCAGTTTGCCCGAAAGGGCATTGAATGGGCTGTCCAGTGTTGACGCCACCCCCTCCCCAGTAGATGCTAATCTCCAGCTCGACCTACATGTGTAGTCTTTGTGTCAAAGCCTTTCCCTCCCGGCTCTTACCCCTCCTGCGCACGCACACCAGCGTGGCTGCGTTATTACGGTGCCCATAATATGCTCTCTTGTGGGGAGTTGGACGCCGTCCATGTGTGGCCCACTGAGAGCTGCATTTCTGACATGACATTGGCTCTCCAGGCTGGAATGTATGCCAAGTGTTTACTATGACGTGTGCAAACGTCTCTCTGTTGTCCATTTTGCAGAGGTTTGGAAGCTGTGCAGAAAACCTCTTGTGTGGGAAGCAGCCCTAGTGCCATTTGGACCGAACAGAGCTGGGTTCAAGTTCCACCATGGCCAACTTGTGTGGGCCTGGGCAAGTCACTCAGCCACAGTCCACCCCTTGGGACATGCTATATAATTGTGATCTGCCTCACAGGTCTCTCACTCGCTGTGTTTCTATGCCTCTATTCTTAAGGATTAGTTTGAGTCACTTAACACTGATAAACATTTCCACAAATTCAGTAATCGAATCCTACCATGGCTGAAATCACAATCATTCAGATCACCAACGTTCAGAGAGTACCCAAGGGTGGTTCTCAGAAGAAAGCTTTTTACCCGCTTTCTGAATGTTATCGATGCTTTAAGGAGGGAGTTTCATTAAACTGGGGCCGCTACAGAAAAGGCCCTGCTTCTGATTGCCTTCACTGACACAGTGCAAGGATGGGGGATGGGGGTGCTGAGCAGAAACACGTTTCCATCACC
This sequence comes from Hemicordylus capensis, assembly GCF_027244095.1. Lineage (NCBI taxonomy): Eukaryota > Metazoa > Chordata > Lepidosauria > Squamata > Cordylidae > Hemicordylus > Hemicordylus capensis. The sequence continues at coordinate 5,003,602 of NC_069660.1, forward strand.
TTTTTGGCAGTTTATTCCAGTGCTGAATTGCACTGCGAGTTGGGGAGTTTCTCACTTTCCGTAGTTAAAACCTATAGCACCTTGACTGATCCTCATTCAGCAGGGCCGGCCCCTGTTTCTTCTCAGTGGAGGGAAACTATTCCTTCCTTTCTCTATTCCTTCTCGTATAGAGAAAGATTATCTCCGGGTGCCTGGGCAGTGGTGAGGGTACACCCAGCAAAGCTTCCAATGAGCACATCACAAATGCAGAATGGCATGTCGATAATTGTATGCCTTGACTCTTGAACAAATCCTTTCACTTGCACAAAGAAATGTGGCTGCAGCTCTCAGGACAAGTACAGGCACCCCAACCTCCACATCCTAGGCTTTTGTGCACCATGACTGGGCATTGGAGGTTCATCTACCACTCATAGGGACATAGGAAGTTGCCTTCTGCTGAGTCAGACCCTTAGTCCATCTAGCTTGGTATTGTTTACCCAGACTGGCAGCAGCTTCTTCAAGGTTGCAGGTAGGAGTCTCTCTCAACCCTGTCTGGAGATCCCAGGGAGGGAATTTGGAACCTTCTGCATGCAAGAGAGCAGCCCCATCCCCTATGGGGAAGAGCAGAGCAGCCCCATCCCCTATGAGCAGCCCCATCCCCTATGGGGAATATCTTGCAGTGCTCACACATGTAGTGTCCTGTTCAAATGCACACCAGGGTGGACCCTGCTTAGCAAAGGGGGCATAAGAACAGTCCTGCTGTTGGATCAGGCCCAAGGCCCATCTAGTCCAGCATCCTAAGAACATAAGAACAGCCCTGCTGGATCAGGCCCAAGGCCCATCTAGCATCCTGTTTCACACACTGGCCCACCAGATGCCGCTGGAAGCCACAGGCAGGAGTTGAGGGCACCCTGTTTCACACAGTGGCTCACCAGATGCTTCCGAGAAGTCCACGGCCTGCCCTCCCTCCCGCAGTTACTCCCCTGCAACTGGTGCTCCCACAAGACTAGCTCTCCTCCCATGGGCGTGGGAGAGATTGAAACAATGTGCAATCTGCAAGGAGAGTCACAGTTGCACATCGGAGCATTCCATTGTGTGCAGATGAACAGTGTGTGTACTTCACGATGTGCATGGGGCATGTGGTGACCTACACAGTGATTGTGTAGCTTTTCCTATAGATCGCATACTTCCCATGTAGGGATGTGACCAAACCCCTCTTGACCACAATTCACACGTGATTCAGGGCTGCTCCTGCTTCCCTTCAGATTGGCTTTTCTAAGATACAGACATGTTTCTAGATGATGTGATTTCCACACATTTTGTGGGGAAACACAGGTTTAATTCTTTGCAGTATATTATTGCACCAGTAGTTTGGATCGGAAGTTCATGGAAATAGTGGTCTTTAAATACGAATCTTTTTCTGTGATGAAAATAATACTGGGGATTTCTAGCAGAAGGGAGTGGAATGGAACTCAAATGAAACTGTACCAAGTTTGGGTGGAATGGAAATGTAGAGATCCACCCATCTGTGTAATATCAGTAGAAATTTTGTCCCATCTGAAGTGGCTCCAAGAGGCCTAAATCTTGTTGCAGAAAACCTGTTTGACAGGCCGCCAGCCCTGGAGCTGGAATGTGCTGGCAGGCATGAGCCAAAGAACTGGCCCTGGCCTCCCCGGGCAGTGACTTCGACCATCCTGGTGGTCTGGAGCATTTGCCCAAAGGGGGAAGGCTGGAGGTTGCCAGGGGTGATGCCAGCTGGAGCCAAAGTGCTTGGAGGGGTGGGGGAGAGCCCGGACGGACGGAAGGAGGGGCAAAGTCCCCCTTGAATGTCTTCTTAACCCTTTGCAGCTCCAGGCTCCTTCAGCTGCCTTCTGAGCCGCTGAATTGCCACCACTCTGGGGCTGTTTGCTTTTCTGGTTGCTGAGCCCAGAATTCCCTCTTTTGTCATTGAAATGCACCAGCTGCGCTCATGTAGGTCAGTCATTTGCATAACAGTTTAAACGGAGTCCCTGAAGCATTTGCACCTGCAGCTGCTCACTGGGGTGTCTCCCTCTAATCCTGCCTCTGTGCATTGGGGGTGGGGATTGACAGGGAGCTGTGAGAGGGGGCTCTGGAAGAGTGTGTGTGGTGGCGGGGGGGGGGGAAGGGTGTCCCTTGACTTTGGATTGCCCCATCATGATCTGGGGGACAACAATCAGGCTGGAAGGATATAAGGGTAGATTTATAGGTAGCACTTTTCTTGTGCCTGCGGTGTTTCATCTTGGTAATCTTTACAACAGCCCTACAAGGTGGGCCAGGTGGTGGAAACCAAGGCTGAGAGATTGTGCCTTCCCTAGGATAACCAGGTGGTTCCTGCCCGAGGTGAGGTTTGGATTGCGACTCCACAGCTCCTCCTCTGAACCACTGTTGCTACACAGAGATTGCAGCTGTAGACAACCGAGCTTGCTTGACCCTGGGATTTGTGGGTTAGTGGCTGGCGGGGGAGCCCTGGGCTCTCCCCACTGCTTGACAGGATGAAGGCTGCATGAGGCAGCCTCCGAGAATTCCTTGCCTGTTGGCGTTCCAGGCAACTCTTGGCTGCCTTTTCTCACTTCCCCAGTAGGCTTGTCCCAGTGTAGAGTTGCCTGCCCTCTGGGGCGGCCCTCGTTGCTGGGATCTTTCATTTGCAAAGTTTCCAATCCCACGCCTAGCTGGCAAACTGTTGTCAACAAAGGCATATCAGTACTTATCTGAAAGATAAGGAGGAAGGTGGGGAGGGAAGTCCCACTGTGATTCTTGCAGGGCCTGCCAGGAAATATGGAGAGCGTTCCCACCATACCTCTCCATCCCTGGACCAGGAGGCCTCTGCATTAGGAGCAACTGGGTGCTTTCCAGATTACCCACTCAACAGCAGCAAAATGCTTTGGTTTGGGGCAAATCACATTCAAATCGTAAATAGCAAAGCACCCAGCAGGGGGAGCAGTCTTGTGAAAACTAATAACCGGAAAATACAGGAACCTTTTTATGCCGGACATACAACGTTATAGCAATAAACTGCAGCAATTAAATCCGAGACAAGGCATCGGAAATGTGAATTTCATCTTTATCCCATTCCAGTGCTGCCCTGTGTGCCTAAAAGCAATATTGGCCAGGGCATCCTATACCCAGTTGGAGGAATGAATGGTTTTCCACCATTCTTTTCACCCCTCTGCTTCTTAGTGACTGTTAGACATGGATGGAAACCAGGACCTCTGAAGAGCAAGCAGCCTGAGTGACTTTAAGACCAGAATACACTTTTGGAAATAATGCCAAATGATCAAGACATGATCTAGGTATATAAAATTATGCATGGAGTAGAGAGAATGGACAGAGAGAAAATTTTCTCCCTGCCTCAGAACACTAGTACCAGTGGCCATCCCATGAAACTGAAGGCCAGGAAATTTAGGACTGACCGAAGGAAGTACTTTTCCACACAGCACATAATTAATCTATGGAATTCTCTGCCATGGGATGTGGTGATGGCCACTCGCTTGGATGGCTTTAAGAAGGGGCTTAGACAAATGGGACAGGTTTATCAGTGGCTAGCAGTCTGGTGGCTATAGGCCAGGGTTTCTCAACGTGTGGGTCCCCAGATGTTATTGGACTTCAGCTCCCATAATCCCCAGCCCCAGTGGCCTTTGGTTGGGAATTATGGGAGTTGAAGTCCATTACATCTGGGGACCCCACACGTTGAGAATCCCTGCTATAGGCCACCTCCAGCCGCAAGAGGCACGATGCCTCTCAATACCAGTTGCAGGGGAGCAACAGAGAGGGCAGAGGCATGCCCTCCCCTCTTGCCTGTGGGCTCCCCAGAGGCATCTGGTGGGCCACTGTGTGAAACAGGATGCTGGACTAGATGGGCCTCCTTGGGCCTGATCCAGCAGGGCTGTTCTTGTGTTCTTATGCCTTGTGAAAACTGAAGAGACTTGTGAATGTTTATGAGGGACAGAAGGATCATTTAAGACATTTTCCTGGTAGTTGTGGATGCCGGCAAAAGGCCTCTCGGTTGCCAGCCCTGCCATCCACCTGCTGCTGCTGCTGCTGCGGCACTCAGTGGGCGGTCTCTGTCTTTTGTGCATCCTGTTGCACAGCAGCTGACAGGCCTCCTGCTTTGCCAGAGTGCCTTGTGAGCCCTCGGTTGCTTTAGGGCTGCCAGTCCTTGGCTTGGTTTTGGGGGAGGGGGCCTGCGGGAAGTGTTCTCGCTCCTATGCAGGCCCTGTTTGACCACAGGCTGCCCAAGGCGGCCACAGAGCCATCCTTCTTGTAGACAGGCGGAGGTGTGGTGTTCAGGCCAGCCTGTTCCTCTGCAGAGAACATTCTGTGTGAAAGGTGGCCCTTGGCATGTGTGGTTAGTGCCGCTCAGGCTCTCTGCCTGGAGTGGGGCACTTTCTGGCCACCGCTGATCCTTCCTCCTTTGTAGGAGTGACTCATGTTGCTACACACAGCCCCATAGCTATTATCTCACGAGGACTTACCCCATACTGACTTTGCCGTGCACCCCATGCTGTTGGGTGCACACTCTCTCCCCTGAACACACTCACCCCACATTATCAGAGAGCCGCAGACTAGGGATGTGTGCAAACCATCGGCCGGACCGTTCAGCTGTGTGTGTGTGGGGGGGGGTTACCTTTAAGGCGGAGGGACGGTGCCCTTCCCTCGCCCGCCATGTTTCCCCCACCGGCATAACCGCTGGTGCAGGGCTGCTGCATGCCTTTTTGCAGCCCCGGTCAGCATCAAACTGGAAGAGCCTGGCACACATGCACACCCACCACTTCAAAAGTGCTTTTGAAGAAGAAAGTTGTGGAAGATTCTGCCCTTTCTGTTTGGAGACACAAAGAAGGGGAGGAGGGTGCTGCCCTGAGGGTGCCAGTTCAGCCCCCTCTGTGTGCTTCTGTCTGATTGTACTCCTCCCGTCCCACCCTTCCTGCAGCCTTGCTGTGCCTTCAGCTGCAAGGCAGTCCCAGCTCTGGCAGTCAGTTCTGCTGATCTCTGGGAGGCCTGAGTCCAAAAGCACTTGCTGGGCTGCTGGTTCATGCCGTTCCCGGCCACGAGCTGAAGAAGCAGCCATGTGAACCCACTTGGACGAGAGCCTGACGCATCAGGACGTTCTGTCCTCCTGCTGGCAGTGACCATGCAGATTGGCGGGTGGTTAGTCACCCTCTGCTTGTAAGAAGCCCTTGATACTGTGCAATGCATCCTTTCAGCAGTTCAGGAATTACAAACATTTCCTCTCCAATAAAGGGGAGGGCGGCAATATCCAGACGAGTCCAGACAAGTCTTGGGTCTGGAACTCTTGACTGGAGTAACCAGAGCTCACCTGTGTGTTCTTCTGGGACATAGGGCTTCGGACTGGCAATGCTGGAGAGGAGACTCTCTTCTGGCTTAGAAGCCCCAATTTACACTGTTAGATCTCTCAGGTTCTAGAGATTCTTATGCAGACTCAAACCACAAATGGGAGCAAGCAAGCAGGTTTTTGCCTCATCCCCATGGCTTGAAATCCCCGTGATTCATTGCTTTAAGCACAGAAGTAGTTCTTCAGATGGTGCTGGGTCATACCAGGGTGCCGTCTGGTTCAGCATCTTCTTTCCCACAGTGGCCATGCCGGTGCTATTTTCTCCTCCTGCGCTGTGTGTTGAGGCATTGCTTAGGCCTATTGAACTAAATGGCAATTGTAGACATGTTTATTATCATTGTCATTATTTATTAGCCTACTTTCCAGTAGGCTTATGAGATCACCCAGCATCATCCGTCCCCAATCAACTTCACAATGCCTGGACCAATATGAAGCAAATCAGGTACCGTTATAGGGACACATAGAGACATCCTAATGATGTAGTTTGTAATGATATCATCCACCACAATCCATGATGGCGGACGCGTGAACGTTTGAGGGGCAAGAAGGCTAACTTGTGGGCCCCCTAACCAATTTGAACCAAATTTGGTAGAGTTGTAGTGAGTGACACACAGGGACACCTCAACAGCATGGTTTGTGATGATGTCATCCACTATGATGCAAGATGGCAGACACGTGAATATTTGAAGTGCAATTGGGCTAACTTGTGAACCACAAATTTGAACCAAATTTGCTACAGGTATAGGGACACATAGGGACAACTCAAGGGTGTAGTTTGTAATGATGTCACCCAGCCTGATTCAATATGGTGGACACATGAACATTTGAGGTGCAAGTGGGAACCAATTTGGACCAAATTTGGTACAGTTGTAGGGACACATAGGGACACCTCAAACACATAGGTTGTGATGATGTTGTCCACCCCAATTCAAAATGGGAGACACATGAATGTTTGAAGTGCAAATGGGCTAACTGTCTAATCGATTTGGACCAAATTTAGTCTAGTTGTAGGGATAGTGAAAGGAAAGTAGGCAGATTAGTTCCTCCTAGAACAACTTGTTGAGCTTTCTAACATTATTTAGGGGTTCAAGAAGTGCTTTAGTATCCTAGAAGGAACCTAAATGTATCCAAGACTGTCTGCCCAACAAATCTTCACAAAGAAACCGGTATGATCCAGACAGACATTCGTACGCTTTCTCTTGCTTTCTCGCGTGTGCGCTCTTTCTCTCTCTCACACACACACACCTCCACTATGATGCAAACGAAGTGCAGATTGACTTTAGAAGGATGTGCAAGGCTAGGGCCTCTACATTTCAATTGTCAATGGTCTCCTGTAAAGGAACTGTGGGTGAGGGAGTCACTTGCCTATAGTCCAGGTGAGTTCCCAAATGTGGTGGGACCTGCTGCTCTTGCTTCTTGGTGCTTCAGTCCAAAGGTTTCCTGCCCACTCCTGTAGACAACACAGTAGCACTACTTTCTTGCACCATGTCAGCTTTCTTTTTTTCTTTTCCCCTTAAATTTAATTAAAATAAACTTTATTAGAACAAAATTCACAGTACAGAACAAAATTGATCCAAACACAAACAGCAAAACATCATACAGCAAACCCTGATTCAGTAATCCATCCAAAATCTAATAACGTCTGGGATAAGAAAACAACCATAATTCTCCCAGTTGGTGTAAAGAATGAAATCTGACCAAATTACATAAAATGAGTTATTTGTGGTGTGGTTTGCATGGGACCAAATAATATGGATTAACTTTTCTGAAATCGTGATACACCATAAGTTCTTGTACCAGATATCCACCAACATGTGTTGATCTTTCCAGTGCTTGGCTATAGCTAACCTGGCAGCGGTTGCACTATTTCAGCGTTCGATCGACGATAGGTTTGGAACTGATTCCTGAGGTTTGGAAGCAGATCTTGAAGACAAGGATCAAACCAGAGGAGGCAGCAAACTTTGGTTTCTCTCCTAAAGAAGACAGCAAGCAAGCAGGCAGACATATAAATCAATCAATCAATCAACAAGAAAAGAAGGGGGAAAGGACAAGCTAAGTTTGTTAGGTTTAGTCATTTTGAGGGTTTGATTTCTGGCTGGCTAGAGGTTTGTGTTTCTGATGCAGCAGTTTGTTTGGCTGGAGGACTAGCTCCAGGTGAGTCCAGCTTGTGGGAGGGGCCACATTCCTGAGGTTTGGAACTCGCTTTGAAAGCAGATCTTGAAGACAAGGCCCAGACCAGAGGAGCTTTGCTAACGAGAGATATTGGAGTTTTGTGGGAGTTTGGTGGGGAACTGTGCGGGGTGGAGACACACTAGCGGTCCACCTTTATCACCAAGCACAAGGAGAAGGTGAGTACTATCCTATAGAGCTTAAAACCTTTACCTAGCTGACAACTGCAACTAGGACCTAGCTTTCAAGTAAACAAGCTCCATATATTCTAAATAGCCAATAAAACCAGTTATGAAAGTAGAATGCCAGCAGGGGAGAGGTTGCTTCCCAGTGTATCGCACAGAGTGTTGCATATATGACTACCTGCCCGAAGGTCAGATAGTCGTGAGTGTGTGTTCGGTGCAAAGAGCTCCTGGCTGTTAGGGAAGGAAGTTCATTCCTTGAAGCCAAGATGGCTGACCCGGAGAAGCTCGGGGAGGCAGAGAGGTATGTGGGTGAGACCCTGAGTGATGTGGTAGAGGCATCCCACTCCCAGGCTGACAGTTCCTCTGCTGTCAGGGAAAATGAAGGTCTCAGGGAAGGAGGACATCAGACTGAGGAAAAGGAGAATGCTCCTTTAGAAGGGACCCCTTCCTTGGGTGATTCACCCATATCCTCTCACAGACAGGATACTCCTCCAGGGGTTGGGGGCCTCCTAGTAGTGGGTGATTCAATCATCAGGAGCATAGAGAGATGGGTTTGTAACCCACATGTAGACCACACGGTGACTTGCCTGCCTGGTGCGAAGGTTGTGGATGTCACACATCATCTAGATAGACTGTTAGGCAGTGCTGTGGAGGAGTCAGCTGTCGTGGTGCACATCAGCACCAATGATATTGGGAAATACAGTCAGGAGGTCCTGGAAGCCAACTTTAGGCTGCTAGGTAGCATATTGAAGTCCAGGATCCCCAGGTTACTATTCTCTGAAGTGCTGCCTCTTCCACGGGCAAGGCCAGCGAGACAGCTGGAGCTGAGGGGTCTCAATGCGTGGATGAGATGGGGGTGCTGGAAGGAGAGGTTTAGATTTGTTTAGATTTGCGGCAAGCAAAGCCTTTACAAAAGGGATGTGCTCTACTTGAACCAAGATGGAACCAGATTGCTGGCACTTACAATCAAAAAGGTAACAAAGCAGCTTTTAAAATGACGTCTGGGGGATTGCGGACAGGAATTGGTATCTGGTTTAGCAAGCAAAATCCCCCAAGGTGTGAGGGTGCAAACTTTTCAGATAAAGCAAAAGGGGACAGAAGAGTGCCAGAGGTAGAGCAGATGGAGACACGTGACAGCAGGTCAAGTGACAATAGGGGAGATAGCTCATGCCAACTCAAGGTAAGAGACTCAGTGTATAGGTGTTTATATACCAATGCGAGAAGCCTTTAAGCCAAGATGGGCGAGCTGGAGTTCTTGGTTGCTAATGAAAACATAGATATAGTGGGCATAACGGAAATCTGGTGGAACAGTGAGACACTGTTATTCCTTGATACAAACTCTACAGAAAGGATAGGAGGATTGAGGGTGGAGTAGCACTGTATGTTAAAGAAGGGATAAAATTTTAAAAAGCTAGAAAGCCTAGGAGGAGCATAGTCCTCCACAGAATCATTATGCATGACAATACGGGGACTGAAAGGAAACGTGCTACTAGGGACGTGCTATTGCTCTCCGGATCAAAACACCGAGAGTGACCTGGAACTGGAGAAGCAGATCAGAGAAGTGTCAGAGAGACAGAGCTGTACTAATGAATGACTTCAATCACCCTCACATAGACTGGGCAAATTCACATTCGGGTATTGATTGAAAGGCCAAGTTTCTAGACATGTTACATGACTGTGCCTTAGAACAGTAGGTTGCGGAACCAACCAGAGAGAGGGCGACCTTCAATTTAATTCTGAGTGGTGCCCAGGACTTGGTGTGAGATGTCAGAATTGTAGAACTGGGGAATAGTGACCATAGTGTGATCCAATTCAGCTTCTGTGTGAGTAGAGCACTGCCAAGGGAGTCCAACATAGATGTGTTGGACTTTGGAAGAGGATACCTCACAAAAATGAGGGGACTGGTTAAAAGGAAGCTGTAAGTCAGGAGGGTCAAATCATTCCAGAAAGCGTGGAAGTTATTCAGAATCACAATAATGGAAGCTCAGTTGGAATGTGTACCAAGAAGAAGGAAATGTACTACCAAGCTCAGGAGGATGCCAGCATGGCTAACAAATAGAGTCAGGGAAACTGTAAAAGGGAAGAAAGAGTTCCTTCAGAAAATGGAAGTTCTGCCCAAATGAAGAGAATAGGAAGGAACATAAACTCTGGCAAAGGAAATACAAGGAGACACTAAGGGATGCAAAGAGAAAGTTTGAGGAGCATATAGCTAGAAGCATCAAGGGGAATAACAAAACTTCTTTAAATATATCAGAAGCAGAAAACCTGCCAGGGAGGAAGTCAGTGTTCCCTCTAACAGGGATTCCCAGATGTGGACTACAACTCCCATAATCCCCAAGCAAAAGCCATTGCAGCTGGGGATTCTGAGAGCTGTAGTCAACAACATCTGGAAATCCCTGTTAGAGGGAACACTGGAGGTGGTTGGACCTTTAGATGATGAGGGCGTGAAAGCAGGGGCATACCCTGAATGAGGCAAAGGGAGACAAATGTCTCCTGGCCCACAGCATCTGAGGGGGCCCCCTAAGGCCAGTCCTCACCCTCTCAATCTTGCCATGCAGCATGCCTGCAAGGGAGGGCAAAGGCAGCTGTCTGCCCTGCCAAATCTCTCCCTGCTTCCCCGCCCATGCAGCTTGCTTGCTGGAGCAGGAGGGAGCTGCTGGGAGGCCAAGGCGATGGATGGAGAGTTCGGGTGTCTTGTGTGTTTCATTTTTTCTGGAGTTCGGGTGTCTTGTGTGTTTCATTTTTTGCACATGTCTTCTCTCTGTGCTTTCAAAACTCCTGAACTCTGCACAAGGAAGACAAGAAAAAGTAAACCCCTGCCCCATTTTTGGGTTTTTTTGCAAATTGTGGAGCTTGGACTTCAGTTTGCTAACTGTCTCTCTTCACAGAGGGAAGGGGAAGAGTTTTGTGTGGGGGGGCGTGGAGAATGGAGCACCCACGTGGAGATCGGGTCTGTCTTGTGTATGTTTCCTTTTTTTTGTTCCAGTGTCTGCTCTCTGTGCTTGCAAAATTCCTGAACTCTGCAAATGTCCTGAAAAAGCAAAAGCAGCAGGAGCAGGAGCAGGAGGGAAGCTGGGAGAAGGGGGAGGAATGCCTTACTTCCAAACGCTCCATTCAGCTATGACGGGGGAAAGAGTGCAAGCCAGGAGAGAGAGGCATGAGGGAGCAGCTAAGCAGCTCCTGCTGTTCTGAATGGTGGGTCTCTTTCCCACTCAGCCCCCAAGTTGCATTAAAAAACAACAAAAATTCCAAGGTCTCTCCCATCCTCCCTCAAAAAAACCCAACCTTGTTTTTTTTACATATTTATATTCTTGGAAATTCAGTTGTTTAAATATTGGATCCTTTAGAGACAGAGAGGGGAGTGGATAAAGAATTATGCAGGATATGGGAATAAGTTAAGTTGTGTGTTGAAATGTTTCTGCTAAAGCATATTTGCATGAATATACTTGTTTTATGTTATTACATTCTTGTGAGTTCAGTTGCTGTTTGTGCCCTCAAGAACCCACGTTTGCCATTGTGTGTGTGTGGGGGGGGAGATGCTTGACTTCCCAGTCAGTGCACACAGGATTGTAGTTTTATTATAAAAGTATATCAGCCCAAAGTCTCAGGTGGTGTGGTTGTGTTTTGAAATAAGGATCAAGGTTTTCAAACTGAGTCACTTGGTGACAACCCTAGATTTAAAAACTCTGAAAGAACACATCAAAGCACTGGTTTGCAGAATTGTTTGGATGTTTTAATTGTAAACCGCCCTGAGCCATTTTGGAAGGGCGGTATAAAAACTGAATAAATAAAAAGGTTAAATTAATGTGCATTGTTCTTTAAGACATGTTATTTTACCATGGAAAACCTCTACTGTGAAAACTCAATATACTGAAAACGTAGCATGAAATTTCTACAAGTTGCTTTTCCCATATTCTGCAAATTGTTTTGTTGGGTTTGAGAACAACCCCACATCATTTGGTCCTTATATCTTGGAGTGGATTCAGATGACAGTTTGGGGTGTCTGTTAATCTGCTGCACTATATTACAAGTGTCCTTAATGTTCTTCTGCAGCAGAGACATGGGTCCAGGAGAAGGAGCGGAAGGCAGCGAGGGGCCCATTTTAAAATCTTGTCTCTGGGCCCACTCCAACCTTGGTACATCCCTGAGTGAAAGGGATTATTAAGGAGGATAAGGAGATTGCAGAGAAGTTGAATGCGTTCTTTGGATCTGTCTTCACAGCAGAAAATATATACCCTCCCTGGAACAGAGCTTCTCAGGCTTGGAGGCTAAAGAACTGGGTCAATTTGAGGTGATGAGAGATCGCTCCAAACTGGGAGAGTGTACAACAAAATGGCAAATGAGGTTCAATGTAAGCAAGTGTAAAGTTATGCATATTGGGGCAAAAAAATCCCAAATTCACATATACACTGATGGGGTCTGAGCTGTCAATGACTGACCAAAAGAGAGATATTGCGTTCGTGGTGGACAGCTCATTGAAAGTCGACTCCATGCACGGCAGCTATGAAAAGGGCAAATTCCATGCTAGGAATAATTAAAGATTATACTGACCATATACCCTCCCCGGAACTGTATTTTTCAGGCTTGGAGGCTGAAGAACTGGGCCAATTTGAGGAGACGAGAGAGGATGTTCTAAACTGTCTTGAAAAACTAAAAATTAACAAATTTCCAGGGCCAGAGTTCTAAAGGAACTCACATGTGAAATCGCTGATCTCCTAGCAAAAATATATAACTTGTCCCTACAATCTGGCTCTGTACCAGAGTACTAGAAAGTAGCTAATGTAACTCTGGTTTTCAAAAAGGGATCTAGGGGGATCAGGGAAATTATAGTCCTGTTAGCTTAACTTCTGTCCCTGGTAAATTGATGGAAAGCATACTTAAGGATGAAATGGTTAAACATATAGAAGAACAAGCCTTGCTGAAAGAGAAGCAGTGTGGCTTCTGAATGGGCAAGTCTTGCCTCACTAATCTTTTGGAGTTCTTTGAGGGTGTCAACAGGCATGTGGATAAAGGTGATCTAGTTGACATAATATACTTGGACTTCCAAAAACCTTTTGAGAGAGTTCCCCACCAAAGGCTCTTTCGTAAACTTAGCAGTCATGGAATAAAGGGACAGGTTCATGTGTGGATTGGTAACTGGTTGAACAGAGGGTAGGAATAAATGGATAGTTTTCACAATGGAGGGAATAAGAAGTGGTGTCCCCCAAGGATCTGTACCGGCACCAGTGCTCTTTAACTTGTTCATAAATGATCTAGAAGCTGGGGTAAGCAGCCAAGTGGCCAAAATTGTAGATGACACTAAACTATTTAGGGTGGTGAGACATCCAAAACAGATTGTGAGGACTCCAAAAGGATCTTTCCAAACTGGGTGAGTGGGTGACAAAATGGCAAATGCAATTAAATGTTAGCAAGTGTAAAGTGATGCATATAGGGGCAAAAACACACACACACCCCCCCCCCAAAAAACCTACCAACTTCACATAAACACTTATGGGGTCTGAGATCTTGGGGTTGTGGAGGACAGCTCACTGAAAGTGTCGACTCAGTGCATGGCAGCTGTGAAAAAGGCTAATTCCATGCTAGGGATAATTAAGAAGGGGATTGAAAATAAAACTGCTAATATTATAATACCCTTATACAAATCTATGATGTGGCCACATTTGGAGTACAGTATGCAGCTCTGGTCACCATATCTTAAGAAGGACATTATAGAACTGGAAAAAGTACAGAAGAGGGCAAGCAAGGTGATCAGGGGCCTAGAGCACCTTCCTTATGAGGCAAGACTGCAGCACCTAGGGCTTTTTAGTTTGGAAAAGAGGCAGACATTTGAGGGGTGTATAAAATTATGCATGGAGTAGAGAGAGTAGACAGAGAGAAATATTTCTCCCTCTCTCACAACACTACAACTAGGGGTCATCCCATGAAACTGAAGGCTGGGAATTTCAGGCCCAAGAAGGAGTACTTATTCACACATGTTATTAATCTATGGAATTCTCTGCCACTGGATGTGGAGAAGGCCACTAGCTTGGATGACTTTAAAGGGGGCTTTTCCACACAGTGCATAATTAATCTATGGAATTCTATGCCACAGGATGTGGTGATGGCCACTAGCTTGGCCATCAAAGCTTTAAAAGGGGCTTAGACCAATTTATGGAGGACAGGTCTATCAATGGCTACTAGTCTGAGGGCTATAGGCTACCTCCAGCCTCAGATGCCTGGACTTAATCCTGAGTGGCACCCAGGACCTGGTGCGTGATGTCACTGTCATTGACCCTTTAGAGAACAGTGACCATAGTGCCATCAAATTCAGCATACATGTGGGGAGAGAATCACCAAGGAAGTCTAACACAGACACTTTGAATTTCAGAAGAGGAAACTCCCCCAAAATGAGGAGTATGGTGAAAAGAAAGCCGAAAGGGAAAATCAGGAGAGTCATTTCATTCCAGAATGCATGGAGTTTACTCAAAACCACAATACTAGAAGCCCAGTTAGATTGTATACCAAAAAGGAGGAAAGGTATCACTAAGTCCAGAAGGATGCCAGCAAACATGGCTAACAGGTAAAGTCAAGGAAACCATAAAGGAGGACAAGACTTCCTGCTGAAATTGGAAGGCCTGGCCAAATGAGGAAAACAGAAAGGAATACAAACTCTGGCAAAAGAAATGCAAGGTGACAATAAGGGAGGCGAAAAGAGAGTTTGAAGAACATTTAGCTAAAAGCATCAGGCGGAATTACAAAAATTCTTTAAATATATCAGAAGCAGGAAGCCTGCCAGGGAGGCAGTTGGACCATTAGACAATGGGGGAGTGAAAGGGATTATTAAGGAGGATATGGAGGTTGCAGAGAAGCTAAATGAGATCTTTGCATCTGTCTTCACGGCAGAAGATACTGAGCATATACCTGTTCTTGAACCAGGCTTTTTGGGGATGGAGGCTAAAGAACTGAGTCAGATAGAAGAGTTGATGTTCCAAACTGTCTGGAAAAATTGAAGACTAGCAAATAGCCAGGGCCAAACGGCATCCATCCAAGAGTCCTTAAAGAACTCAAATGTGAAATTAGTAAAATATATAGCTTATCCCTGCAATCAGGCTCTGTACCAGAGGACTGGAAAGTAGCAAATGTAACACCAATTTTCAAAAAGGGATCCAGAGGCAATCCAGGAAATTACAGGCTGGTTAGCTTAATGTCTGTTCCAAGCAAATTGATGGAAAGCATCCTCAAGGATAAAATTGTAAAGCACATAGAAGAACAGGCCCTGCTGGGGGAGAACCAGCATGGCTTCTGCAAAGGTAATCTTGCCTCATGAACCTTTTGGAGTTCTTTGAGAGTGTGAACAAGTTTGTGGATCAAGGTGATCCAGTTGACGTAGTATGCCTGGATTTCCAAAAAGCTTTTGACAAAGTTCCTCCTCAAAGACTCTTGAGGAAACTTAGCAGTCATGGGATAAGGGGACAAGTACATGTGTGGATTGCTAACTGATTGAAGAACAGGAAAAAGAAGGTAGTTATAAACAAAGAGGGTACGTATAAATGGAGAGTTTTCACAATGGATGGAAGTAAGAAGTGGGGTCCCCCAGGGATCTGTACTCGGACTGGTGCCTTTTAATTTATTCATAAAACTAGTCACATTAGGCCCGTTACATTAACGGGTGCTAGAAGAATGCCGGGCCGCCCCCGCCCCGCCGCACCACCATCACCGCGTGGCCGGCGGGGCCGAGTGTGGCCGCGGCCAGCAGCAGGCCCAGTCCCCCCTCCGCCGCCACCATCGGGCCCAGTCTCACCGCCGCGGCCTCCGCCGCCATCGGGCCCAGTCCCCCTGCCATGGCTGCAGGGAGGGCGCCTCCCCGACGCTCCCAACATGGCGGCCGCCGCCCGCTCTGCTTCCCTTTCGCCGTGTTCTGCGCACGCGCGCACCACGCATGTGCAGAACACCTACCAGAGACACGGCCGCAGGCACCCTAGTGTTTTATTATATAGGATGTTCTAGAAGTTGGGGTAAGCTGTAAGGTGGCCAAATTTGCAGATGATACCAAACTCTTTAGGGTAGTGAAATCCAAAAGAGATTGTGAGGAGCTCCAAAAGGATCCCTTCAAATTGGGTGAGTGGGCGACAAAATGGCAAATGTGGTTCATTGCTGGCAAGTGTAAACTGATGCACATTGGGATGAAAACCCCCAACTTCAAGTATACGCTGATGGGATCTGAGCTGTCAGAGGCTGAACAGAAGAGGGATCTTGAAGTCATGGTGGACAGCTTGTTGAAAATGTCAACTCAATGTGTGGTAGCTGTGAAAAAAGGCCAATTCCATGCTAGGGATAATTAGGAAGGGGATTGAAAATAAAACTGCTAATATTATAATGCCCTTATACAAAACTATGGTGCGGCCACACTTGGAGTACTGCCTACAATTCTGGTCACCACATCTAAGGAAGAACATTGTAGAACTGGAAAAGGTGCAGAAGAGGGCAACCAAGATGCTCAGGGGCCTAGAGCACCTTTCTTTCTTGAGGTGTCATCAGTGTGCGGATGACACTCAGTTGTATCTCTCTTTCATCAGACGCAGGTGAGGCAGTGACTGTCCTGAATCAGTGCCTGGAAGCAGTAATGGACTGGATGAGGGTGAACAGGTTGAGACTCAATCTAGACAAGACAGAAGTCCAATCGGTTGGTTGTTTCTCTGCCCGGATGAATGATGTTCAGCCTCTTCTAGATGGGGTTGCACTCCCCACGGGGGACCAGATTCTCAGTCTAGGGGTGCTCATCAAACCAGCTCTGTGTCTAGAGGCTCAAGTGGCCTCTGTGGCGGAGAGCCTTTTATCGGTTTCTATGGCTGATCCGCCAACTGCAACCATACCTGGATAGAGATAGCTTGGCTGCCGTTACTCATGCTGTGGTAACCTCTCGCTTAGATTACTGCAATGCATTGTACATGGGGCTGCCTTTGAAAAACAGTCTGGAAACTGCGGTTGGTAGAAAATAGGGTTGCAAGATTATTAACTGGGACTGGGTGTTTTGATCATATCACGCCAGCGCTTCGTCAGCTGCACTGGCTCCCAATCCGTTTCCGGGCCCAATTCAAAGTGCTGGTTTTAACCTTTAAAGCCCCAGATGGCTTGGGAGCAGGCCATTTAGAGAGCGGCTTGCCCTGTATGTCCTGACTCGGATCTTTATATCTCCTTCAGAGTCCCTGCTTTGAGTACCCCTTCCTAAATGAGGGTGAGGCAGATGGCTGCTAGGGAGAGGGCCTTTTCGTTGGTGGCACCCTGTTTATGGAATAGCCTCCCCAGTGAGGTTCACCTGCCTTCATCTCTTTGTTCTTTTAGACACCAGAGTTCACTCAGGCCTTTTAAATTTGATTTTTAAAACTGACTTGCAATGCAAAACAATTAAGTGTGTGTGTGTGTGTGTGGTGATTTCATGTGTTATGTGTTTTTGATTGATGTTTTAATGCTATGTTGTGAGCCATCCAGAGAACATCCAGAGAATGGGGCAGCTAACAAAGTTTATTAAGGGGAGAAGGTCTTCATGGATTTTGCCCCCACCCCCCCAAAAAAGGTCAGCTCTATCTGTCTCCCCTTCTATCAGTATTACTTTGAATCTTTCCCCAGGCAGCCCTCTCAGCCGGCTTCCCCATATGGCCACCTCTGCTGGGAAGCAAAGCTGGCACGGTGTGAATGGCTGAAGATGGTGCTGCTTCACTCAGCCCTACATGGTAAAAAAGACGCAGGTGGGGTGTGTCCTTGTGTCGCTCCCCCCAAAGTCAGGATTGGGGTGCCTTTTGGGTTTTGCACAATCATTGTCATTCCATTATTCTGACATTTCGCTGGGGGCTCCCAGTTTGAGGCACCTGGTGCTTTACAGGCTTGCAGCAGAGGATGTCTGGGGGAGCAGCACGTAAGCATGCTCCGTTTCCTCAGCGTTGCTCAATGTTATGTGGACATAAGGGAAAGAAAATTAACAGAGAAGTCCAGGAAGTTGCAGGTGATGCAAGCGCAAGAGGGGATGCATTGCAAGCACGGAAGGAAATGTGAACTCCCCACCGACTGCAATCGGGCCATTCCAGGGTGCATGCAGGGGTCAGCTTGCACGTTGCCCAGCTCTTGAGTCGAAGCAGACACGTCGCTTGCACGGCCCCACCCGAGGGCTTGAGGCTTTTGATATCTTCATGCTCTTGCTAGAAGACTCTTATCTCTCCCTTGGCAAGTGGCTCTTTTCTTAGAAGGAGGGCTTTCTTGGAACTGGACTTCCACGAGCAATTATCGCCAGAAATCTAGAATCTGGCGCAGAACCCAACTCAGATGACCATCCCCCAGCATGCCCTTGTGCATTTAAACATTCTGCATTTCAGTTCCCTCCCCCTACACAGAGAGAGACTCTTGCTTGTTTCTGACATTCGCTTTGTGCTCAATAGCATGCTAGGTGCTGGACAAAACTACTGGAGTAACACGGTGCCTACCCTGGAGCTCTGTCAGGCTAAGAAAAGTGAGCAGCGCAGAGGTGATGAGTGAGGGCCTCCTGCTCCAACCCTTGGCCCATCTCCCCCCACCTTTCAGCTAGGCTGCTGTACCTCCTCCTCCTCCTCCTCCTCCTCCCCAGCAGCTGATGATTCTCCTTCCCTCTTCAGGATGCTGCTGCAAATGTCACCTTTCTCTGCAGTCAGAGAATCTTCTTGCTGCTCTACTGAAGTCCTTATTATCACCGCATCACAGTTTCTGGTTTCTCCTCCTCAAATCCAAGCCTGTGAACATCTGAAGCTGCTTTATACCAAGTCAGACCATTGGTCTGTCTAGCTCAGTGTTGTCCACCCGGAGAGACAGTGGCTCTTCTCCAAGGTTTCAGGCAGGGCTCTTTCCCAGTCCTGCTTGGAGACGCTGGCAGGCATTGGACCTGGGAGTTTGCTTGTGTGCGTAAGGCATGTGCTCCGCAACCCTAACCCTCCCTGCAGGCCTCTGTGCCTAAGCCCCGTTGGGGTTCAGACAACCCTTTTGTGTGGCAATACTCTTCCTACATGGGCACTTTCTTCCTGCTGAAGGTTACTGTGTGGTAAGCCACCGTAGCATGAAAACTTCAGATTGTGAGCTTGTCGTGTGCTAACTGCAGTCATTAGGTACATAAGATGGTTGTCTGAGTCCACCTTTGCATGTTTGCTGTTGCCTTCCCTTCAATCCCCTCTGCATTCTTCGACTGGAAGCACTAATGCCACTGAGCTGAACGTGCAACTTTCTGTATTCCCTTTGCCCTCCGCAACTGTTCTACTTTGATTTGCTGTAATGGGACACAGATGAAATCAGCCCTGAGAAACTTGTAAGCTTTTATTTACTGAATCCATGGACAGGTAGTAACCCTGTCCCAATTCTTCTAGCATGTACTGGTTCCACAGGAATAGCGGCAAGACTGGTGTGTGCCTGAAACAAGTGTACCTGGAGGGGTGTGTGTGTGAGAAAGGGAGGGAGGGAGAGCACAGCATCCCCTTGTGGGGATAAGGTGCCCTGAAACCTTAAAGGGCTTCCTATTGTTGGCCAACCGCATGGCTGTGACTGCTTCCTTAGTGGCAGCCTGGAGAACTGCTGTGCTATTGCATATGAAGCTAGTGTGGGAAATCACGCCGTCTCCCCAGATCCTTGTCCTTGGAGGCTCCCAACCCCAAAGTGCTCCACCTTTTGGTCCCTCTTCAGGAGCAAGCATTCAAGGGGTACTTGGGGTGTGTATATGGAGCAGGTGGGACGGGTTCTGGGAACAATGGGGTATTGTTTGATAGAGGTGCTCAACAAAGGAAGGGCTCTCCTGGGTCTTGTGCCTCCTCCCTCCCTCCCTCCCTCCTCCCCTCTCCCACAGACATTCAGGCTCTATTAGTCCCACTGAGAACAAAAGACTGGAGCTTCCCTTTGGGAAGCAAAATATGGCAGCCTCAGGGAAAGGGGGAGCCATTGGGAAGTTGCTAGAGGAGCATCCTCCACGAGGCAGAAAGCAGGCCAGTCTTTCTTGCAAGCCCAGCCAGAGGTAGACGTGGAAATTTTTGCTGGAAGGGTCACAAATTTAGAAAAGAAAATACGTTTCTGAATTCTCTTTCTCACCGGGAAGATCTGGCTGTGTCCTAGCA
This sequence comes from Hemicordylus capensis, assembly GCF_027244095.1. Lineage (NCBI taxonomy): Eukaryota > Metazoa > Chordata > Lepidosauria > Squamata > Cordylidae > Hemicordylus > Hemicordylus capensis. Next base: position 5,023,404 of record NC_069660.1, read on the forward strand.
GCCATTCCAGTCTGTGGCAGCTAAAAGGCCAAGAGTGCTGTGGCACCTTGGAAACAAAATGGTTTATTGTTTAGAAGTAAAGATGGCATAGAAATAGCCTCCTCCCTCAGGTGCCTGAGAAATACATTCATTTTCTCACTGCTTACCTGAAACTATGGGGAAAGTACATAGGAAGCTGCCATATACTGAGTCAGACCCTTGGTCCATCTAGCTCAGTATTGTCTTCACAGACTGGCAGCGGCTTTTCCAAGGTTGCAGGCAGGAGTCTCTCTCAGCCCGAACTTGGAGATGCTGCCAGGGAGGGAACCTGGAACCTTCTGCTCTTCCCAGAGCGGCTCCATCCCCTGAGGGGAATATCTGACAATGCTCACACTTCTAGTCTCCCATTCATATGCAATCAGGGTGGACCCTGCTTAGCTAAGGGGACAGGTCATGCTTGCTACCAAGTGTTTCTGATTTGAGCCAAGACCCCTGCCAGATCATGGAAGGAGGATTTCAGCAAAAGCACTGGTCAATCTGAGCAGCCTAGGACAGCTCTACTAGAATCCTAAGCTTGTTCGGTTCCTTTCCTTACATTCATATTTTTCCTAATAACTCCTGACTTGGGATGTGCAGAACAAACGTTCTGACTCGAAATGGGCCATTTCAAGCTCAAAGCAGAACACTCTTCAAGTGAAGGGCCAATTTTGAGCTCAGAATGGAATGACCCCATTCAGAGTCAGAACATTTTGAGTGCTCCAAGTGCCATCCCGGATGGTGCAAAACCATCCCGGTTGATACAAATTGATCTCAAGGCACATCCATTTTGTGAATTACTGCTGAGCCAGAGGTGGAATGAAATTTGAATTATATGGTGACACTGTTGCAAATATTTTAATTTCCGCCCAAATTACTGTGTCTTTGTCCTCTCCCCACAATGAAGTTAGATTTCCTAGTGTCATAACAATGTCTGGAGTTTTACAATGTCTGGAGAGTGTGCGCGCGGATGTGTGTGTGCACACATGCGTATTCATAACATTGGAACGGGTAGGGGTGATGGATGCAGACACAGTATGACTCACTGGCATGGGTGGTTTGGCCAGGTTGGGGTCTGGGTGTAGATGTATAGTTCAGCCCAAACTCTAGTGCTCATCAGAGGCATCCCTACCCAGTGAGGCAACATAAACAAGGGGTCCGTCTCGATCAGAGGATCTTGGGTACTTTATTAAGAAAAGCAGGGTTGGAACCAGAGATCTGATCCATCTGGCATGATCCACTAGGAGGTTCTCCTGCTTAAAGCACATTGAAATGAGCATTCATGTTCTTGTGGAGTTTCTGTTCATTTCAATAAGGCTTATGGACCTCTGGTCCAGTCCAACACTGTTCTTAGAGAGGGCTAACATGGATTGTGTGACTCATCTTGTTTAGAGTACTGAATCTGAATTTTAACGAAGTTATGGGTTACATCATGTAATTCTGTATTAGCAACTGAAGTTGGTATAGTTACACTGAAACTGTTTTGCTTTTAACCTGTAACATCTGGTGGCTATTTTATCTCTGTGTAATAAAGTGGTCTTGCTGGAAAGAATGGCTACATCGAGATTGCTTCCCTATCATTTCGCTGTGCTTTAATAGGATGGTCATCAGTGGTATCACCAGAATCGTTGCTTGAGAGTGAGGTATCTTCTTCTTCATGGGATTGGTACTTTCTACGTCATCAGGTTCGTCAGGGTATGGATTTTGAACCTATTGTTTGTCATATCCTCATTCCCTCCATGATGTTCAGTAGAGTCAACAGTAATTTTTGCTGTTTGTAGAAGGTTTCCAGAGGTTACATGCCTAGTTGGACTGGTGGATGTGTAATGTTTGACTCCATTGACGTGGAGTACAGTAGACAAATCTGTTTATCTGCTCATAAAGTTGCTTAATAATGGGCTGTGTTAACAGTGGCGGTGGTCTCCTGTCCATATGCTGTGCAGACAAATTGTTTTAGGATTTTGGAAAGTACATCTATCTCCCATGACAATCCTAATCAAATGGCAGTGTCTTGAAATAGTTTACAGTATATTTGTTCATTAAATCAAATCACACTTTGTTTCCCTCTTTGAAGGAAGAAGGGACATTGTGGTTTCTCAGATGGCATATGCAGCCCCAATAATGGGGCTGCATATGTCATATCTGATGGGGTTGTACAGGTCAGATTAATCAGGGTTCCTAGTTGTCTTATGCCCATTCTTCAAGATGAGTGTTCAGTTGATACAGGGAAATATGCCAATAGAGGGGTGGTAACAACAGTATCACTGGAGGATGAGTGCCATGCAGCTGGGCCATCCTTCTATGATGAGACATGCAAAGCAGCCAATCTCCTCTGTGGATCAGCTTCTTCCAGATTTCAGCAAAGCTGTGCTTCCTTAACAGTCCAAGGACATCTTCTTTGGAAAATGCCATCCTCTGTGTTCCAGAATAACTGAAGTTTTTTCTTGCCAAATACTCATTATGGCATCAGTCATAGGAACATAGGAAGCTGCCATATACTGAGTCAAACCATAGGTCCATCTAGCTCAGTATTGCCTTCACAGACTGGCAGCAGCATCTCCAAGGTTGCAGGCAGGAATCTCTCTCAGGCCTATCTCAGAGATGCTGCCAGGGAGGGAACTTGGAACCTTCTGCTCTTCCCAGAGTGGCTCCATCCCCTGAGGGAAATCTCTTGCAGTGCTCACACTTCTAGTCTCCCATTCATATGCAACCAGGGTGGACCTTGCTTAGCTAAGGGGACAAGTCATGCTTGCTATCACAAGACCAGCTCTCCTCATTTCGTTTCATGTTGACATGATTCAGGACACCTCACAAGAAGTTTATTCATAGGACCTTTAGCAATATAGATATTGGCCAGTCCTCATAAATGCCTCTTAGATGCCGTAGTAGGGATTTTTTTGGTAGGTGTGTATCTGCAATTACGTCAGTTCTTAGTGTTCAATTGCTGTTTCATTTTTTAAATCACTTAGCAAGTTCAGAGGAAGTTGCAGGCAATTTCACAATACTTATAATAGTAGCCACAAAGTGCGAAGTGTGAGCATTTACAAATGACAGTGGAGGAAGATACTTGATAGGAATTTCCACAAGGCTCTCTGTTGTGAATGAGTGACTCAGGGTTGAACGTTGTTTGCCATCACTGTGTGCCAAGATTAAAGAAACCAACCCTGAGAGAAGGTTTCATTCATTATATCAGTAGATCTGGTCATGTTCCCAACCCAGATTGCTTGTGACCCTGTTTTTCTCTCTGCAAATATGGCAACACTAGCTAATTCCAACAAAAGTTAGCTTAGGTGACCGACACTGAAATTTGGATTCAGCATCCAAAAATTGACAACGTGGCTCCAAATGATTCCAGGACAGGTTTTCTCTTGTCGCATATATTATTGGAATGTCCCGGTTGGAATGTTAATTAGCAAGTGAGTCAGTTCCTTGGCTCTTGCATAGATATCCACCCCCTAGCTACCCAATGTGAGCGAGGTACAAAACTCATTTTTCATCAGCTAACCTTATGTCAGGACCAAAATCCTTAATGGCTCTTGAATTTATTGGGGGTGGGGTGGCAGCAGTGAGCGAGATGCGAGTTGCTGGTTTTAATGGCAGTTCTGTGTCTGCCTAACAGTTGCAGCCTCCGACTGTTAGATGGGAGATAAATGCCTAGCATCAAATGTTTAATTTCTCTTTTGAATGTCATGGGTTTCTGTCCAGAGAGATCTCCATCCCTAACATCTGTCTTCTACAGGGATAGACTCTCTCTGCCTGTCTCAAGCGCGAACGTTGCTGGCGTCCCACTTTCTCTTCCTGCAGCCTGTACGTTGCAGACGTGCAGCCTTGCATGTCTCGCAGCCCGCAAACATTGTGCTGTGCTTTCTGTCCCTCTGGCTGCTGCTTGAAATCAGGCTCCATGGTGGGAACATGAGAGCCACACACAGTCCCCTCCCCATCTGTCAATTGGCTGAAGACACTTCTTCACTGGAAAGGGGGGTCAGGTTTGGCCCCCAGGGTTGCAGCTGTGATATGAGGGGAAGGGAGCCTCTGTCTGGAATGTATGCCTTTCCATGCACAGAAGTGGCCACCTCAGCTGTGTATGCATGCAGGTGTGGGGTTGCAGAGTAAGGCCTGGGAAACCCAGAGGATTTATTATTTAGTTAGATTTATATGTCGCCCTACTCCCATAGGACTCAGGGCGGCTTACAAGCAATAACATACAGAGGATGCAGGATATCTGCCTCAAAACCTTGGGCTTCTGCTCCCTCAGTTTCCTCAGTCTTGAGACGGTGCAAATGTTTCTGCTGCTGGTGGTTGTGCTGGTCGCTTGCCTCAAAGGACCCCAGTCAGTGCTGGCTCCTCATTAGGCTGCAGCCCGGGCACTTCCGAGAGCTGTGCAAGGAAGAGGCGTGGAGGGCCCGTTTGTGTGCCTCTTAAACCAGGACTTCCTGGTGCTTTATGAGTCTACAAGTTGCTCCTGTGAGGTCAACCACTGCTGTTTTCTTAAGGGAGTGAGGCTGTGGCTCCCAGGGAGGGTTTCTCTTTCCTTTTTTAAACTATTGAGCAGTGAGCATTTAGTCCAGGTCTCCCAGTGCTCTGTGTCATGGACTGCACTGCTGGTTTAAAGCTGTAAAGCCCTTGAGTAGCTTGGCAGAGAGTGGAGGGGGGGAGCGCAGGCCTGTGGTTAACACGGTGGACTTTAGCCTAGCGTCTCCTCTTGACTTCACGGTCCAAAAGACCAGGGCAGAGAGACGGAGGTGTTTTCAGTAGCTGCACAAGAGCCCTGGAACTGTCTTTTCCCAGAGACCCAACTCATAGAGTAGCCCAGTCTTCCAGCTACTAAGAACACTTTAACGAACTTGGCTCCTCTTCTAATCTGATACAGACTGAAGGTCAAGACCCCGTCAGAGAGAACTTCCAACTGCCTGAGTCCATGTCCTGCCCAGTTGGCTTAAAGCAGGGGTGGGCAAACCTGGCCCTCCAGCTGTTGTTGAACTACAACTCCCATCTTCCCCAGCCACAACAAATTATGGTTGGGACTGAAGGGAGTTGTAGTTCGACAACAACTTGGGAGGGCCAGGTTTGCCCATCCCTGGCTTAAAGGGTCTTGTGCACAGTAGACAAATTAAGATTAGTGAGTTGGAAAGTAGGAAGGTGAGGTGAACCTAATAGATAAATAGCACAACGTGACTAAATGAACTGGAATCAGAATGCTCAAAAAGTCAGCCCCAATTTTTTTATGGTACACGTATCTGAACAAAAATAACACACCCAACTCTACGAAACAAAATCATTACAAATGTTGCAAAGGATCTTGCACAACATATCCATTCCTCTATAACACTTCGGTGTGATCAAAACAGTTCTTATCTTTGTAATCCAGATACTCCACAAACAAGGTTCAACACCAGTTGGATAAGGTGAAAAGAACTCTTCTCATCGTTGTACAGTAACGCATTTCCATTCACAGTTCCATTAGAATGAAGGCGATATTTGCAATCCAAAATCCAACTTCCATTGCTATGTAAGTGAAAGCCGATATTTTCTAAATCTTCCAAACTTCATTACTCTTTTGTATTCGATATTCCCAAGACCTAAAGGTCTTTTGCATCCAGACCTGTATCTTTAAAAATAACAGATTTTCCGGACATTTCCTTGTGGAAATATTGGAAATCCAGATATTTCCTTCTGTCCAAAATTGGGGCTGACTTTTTGAGCATTCCGATTCCAGTTCATTTAGTCACGTTGTGCTATTTATCTGTTAGGTTTCTATATCACGTGGCTCCTGTTTGAGTTAGTGAAACTTTTGGAAAGTGAGGTGAAGCAGGCATTTTCAGTGCAGCACAGAGAAAGAGCTAGACTTGGATGTGGGGGGACATGAGTTCAAGTCCCATCTCTGCCATAGACTCTCTGCATGGCAATGAGCAAGCAGTAAGAGATGGGAAAAAAGAATTTGAGGGGCCTCTGAAGGCAAACAATAAAACCATCAGAAGCAAGATATTTGCCAGGGAGGCAGAGATGTGCTCAAAAAGCGATTCGGCATCCAAATCACGGACACATCCCTTTAAAACCAAGGGCTAACTGAGCCCCCTTAACATGTAAGAGAGCAGGTCAGTGTTATCTCTAATTTTTCCCATTTGTGTGTGGAATGAGTTTTGTTCTGGGCAGCAGTATCAAGGCAGTATGTGTGCACATGGATTCAGAGTGGGGCCTTCCTGATTCAACCTCAGTGGGATCTAAAATTTACTGAGCGGAAATTAAAAAAACCTGTGAGTGCGCACGCCTTAGAGGGAACACTGGAGCAGGTTCATCCCTGCTCCTCCTCCGTTCACTACCACTTCCATAATAGCAGCACTTCCCACCAGCTATGACTGCGTGCTGGCGGGGCATTTCCCAGCTGCCCCTGTGTGATACTGTGGTTGCTGACCATGCAAATGGCCTCCGCACATGCTTCTTCACCCAATGCATCTATGGAATTCAAAGCTACCAGTAGTGGTGATGGCTGCCAGCCTAGATGGCTTTGAAAGGGAATTAGGTACATGGAGGACAAGTCTGTTGATGGCTACTAGTCATGATGGCTATATGGAACCTCCAGGCTCAGAAGTAAGATGCCTCTAAATGCCAGGTACAGAGGAGCAAAGGCAGGAGAGGGGGCAATGCCTTCATGTCCTACCTGCGGGCTTCCCAGAGACATAAGAACATAATAACATAACATAAGAACATAAGAACAGCCCTGCTGGATCAGCCCCAAGGCCCATCTAGTCCAGCATCCTGTTTCGCACAGTGGCCCACCAGATGCCGCTGGAAGCCACAGACAGGAGTTGAGGGCGTGCCCTCTCTCCTGCCATTACTCCCCTGCAACTGCTACTCAGAGGCATTCTGCCTTTGAGGCTGGAGGTGGCCCACAGCCCTCCGACTAGTAGCCATTGATAGACCTCTCCTCCATGAAGTCATCCAAACCCCTCTTAAAGCCATCCAGGTTGTTGGCTGTCACCACATCCTGTGGCAGAGAGTTCCACAAGTGGATCACGTTTTGTGTGAAAAAGTACTTCCATTTGTTGGTCCTAGACCTCCTGGCAATCAATTTCATGGAGTGACCCCTGGTTCTAGTGTTGTGTGAGAGGGAAAAGAATTTCTCTCTCTCTCCACTCCACACCATGCATGATTTTATAGACCTCTATCATGTCTCCCCGCAGTTGTCTTTTTTCTAAACTAAAAAGCCCCAGGTGTTGTAGCCTAGCCTCATAAGAAAGGTGCTCTAGGCCCCTGATCATCTTGGTTGCCCTCTTCTGTACCTTCTCCAGTTCAACAATATCCTTTTTAAGATGTGGTGACCAGAATTGTACACAGTACTCCAAGTGTGGTCGCACCAAAGACATCTGGTGGGTCTTTGTGGGAAACATGGTGCTGGACCAGATGGACCTTGAATCCGATTGAACCAGGCTCTTCTTCTCTTCTGGTGTTTGTTTTCCCCAGCTGACTGGATGCTGGAGGGGATGGCGCCTGGGCAGCTGTCTAGCTACAGGTAGCGGGCATGCACTGGATGAGAGGGACTGGATCCAGCAAGATGGTCCTTAAATGCTTGCCTCCTTACCCTCAGGTCCCCAGCTGCAAAACAGGGAATGGTAGTGCTCTACTTTCCTGAGCTGCTGTGCGCAAGAGCCTAATCAAGATTGTAAAGCCAGTGTCCAGTTCAAAGCATCATGCGCACGATAAAAGAATAGTGTCCTTTGTCATAAGGGGCATTCCTGATTTCTGCTCTTTAAGCTTGTCCCCGAGCCTTATTGCACGGTAAATGTGGTTCGTTTCAGACTTCACGGTGCCAAATGGTGGCGTGGCAACCCGAGGCAGATGGCGGAAGGAGCACATGGGCACAGGCAGGGCTGGCATCAGTTGGGGCTCCCTGTGGCCATTCCTGTTTGAGGCAGATGGCTGGAAGTGCAGGCCCCGTGGCCTGGCAGCCCTCGGAAAGAAGGCCTTGGGTCTGGTGTGGTGGGTGGGGTCACCCTCAGACCCAGGGAGCATGGGTGCCTTTCCCGTGAGACTGCAACCCACTGGAGGGGAAGGGGCTCTTAAGAGCATGCCCTCAGAAGGGCCCCTCTGGACCAGAGCCTCGCCGGTCTGCGTAGTCCATCATCCTGTTGCCAGCCAGATGCTCCTGGGAAGCCCACGAGCAGGCCGTGAAGGCAAATGCCCTTTCCCGCCCTTGTTTGTGACCAGCAGCTGGTATTCATAGGAACAGAGGAAGCTGCCATAGACTGAGTCAGACCATTGGTCTATCTGGCTCAGTATTGTCTTCACAGACTGGCAGCGGCTTCTCCAAGGTTGCAGGCAGGTCTCTCTCTCAGCCCTATCTTGGAGATGCTGCCAGGGAGGGAACCTGGAACCTTCTTCTGCTCTTCCCAGAAGAGCTCTTCTCCATCCCCTGAGGGGAATCTCTTGCAGTGCTCACACTTCTAGTCTCCCATTCATATACAACCAGGGTGGACCCTGCTTAGGTAAGGGGACAGGTCATGCTTGCTACCACCAGACCTGCTCTGCTGCTTCTAGATATGGAGGTTCCAGCTAGCTACCCTGGTTTAGGGACCTGGTTTTCATGAATCTGTCTGACCCTTTTTCAGAGTCATCTAAGCAGGTGACTCTTATGACGTCGTCTGCCAATGCATCCCATAAGTCAGGACTCCTCAAACTTGGGTCCCCAGATGTTGTTGGACTGCAACTCCCATCATCTCTAGCCACAGAGGCCAATGGCCATTGTGGCTAGGGATGATGGGAGTTGTGGTCCAGCAACATCTGGGGACCCAGGTTTGAGCAGCTCTGCCATAAGTTAATTCTGCACTCTGTGAAGCAGCCCTTCCTTTGGTCTGTCCTGGATCTCCTCCCAGTCATGCATTAGATGACTCTGAGCTCTAGTATTATTATAAGAGAGGGGGAAACACTTCTCCCTCCCCCCCCACCCTGCATATTTCTGTATATCCCTATCATGTCCCTCCCAAAAGCCCCACATGCTTTAGCCTTCTGTGGTGGGGACGGCACTCCAGCCCCAGGGTTGGGTGTGTTTTCGCTCTCTGCAGCCCTTCTCTCTGCAGTCAATGGTGCCCGGAGTGAGTGATGGAGCAGAGGCCCAGGATGCTCCCCAGGTCCTATGGCAACGCATGGGAGGAGGGGCTTTTGTGTGTGCGGGGGCTGGAGCGGCGTCTCTGGATGCCAGCCGTTGGGCGAGCTGGCTCTTGGTCGCCTCCACGGCCTCCAGGCTGGGCACGGCTGGCCAGCATCCTTGGCAGCGTTGCAGCTCCTCCGCTCCTGATGTCATCGGTGGCCTGGCTGTGCGTGACACAGTTCTTTGGCAGCCCTGCAGGAAGCCAGAGAGCCCTGCGGAGGTTTGGTTCTGCACAGTGGCAGCGGCTTGCTTCGTAAGCTCCGGTGCGGAAAGCAGGGGCGGCGGGGCGGGGAGACGGTGCTCTTCCAGGCCAGTGAAATGGCGGCGGCGGCTGCTGCTGCTGCCCTTGATCTGTGCAGTGGGGAATCCCAGGAAGGCCCCAGTGGGAGCCTTCGGAGAAAGGGCAGCCTGGAGCCTCGGCCCCAGATTCCTTTGCCTTTCACTTTGGGAGCCAGCAGGGCAGGAGTGGTGCCTGCGGGAGACCTTCCGAGCTGCTGCCTATTCATTTCTGTGTGCCCTGTCCTTCAGGGTTTGGGGGTTTTTTTTACATTCTATAATCCCGCTCTTCCTCCAAGGATTTTAACTTATGATTGTGTTTCTCCTCACAACAACCCTGTGAAGTAGGTTAGGCGGAGAGGGAAGTGACTGGCCCAGAGTCACCCAGCAAGTCTGATGAGGCTGCATGGGGATTTGAACTCGGGTCTCCCCGGTCCTAGTCCAGCACTCTAAGCACAAACGGAAGAGGCCATTCCCTCACTGCACTGACCACAGGGCTGCTGGTCGTCTCTCCCTGGTGAGATGAAGCTGGGTGGTGCTTAGCCCTTCATGGCAGCGTCCAGGCTTAAGCCTGTCTGGAAGCTGTGCCTTCTGCCCCGGAAACCCAGGCGTTGGAGTGTGGCCTGCGAGTTGCCTGCTGGGGAGGAGCGTGTTCTCTGCACGTGTTCAGAGACACAGCTTTCTTGGCCATTGCTTCACTTGGCAGTGGTGTGGGTGACAGGCTGGGCTGGGCTGGGCAGGGAGCCTCCTCTTTGTGCCGCTTGTTGTTCTGCCCGTCCCGCCTTGCATAAACATCCGGCTGTGCACCTTCTGGTGTGGGGTGTCTCTCAGAGCTCTTGACCTATCAAGCAAAAGCCAAGGAGATTGCCCAAATGTCCTCAAACTCCCAGGAGTCCTGTCCTGGGAAGTCTTCCCAAGGCTGGCCAAAGCCTCCGAAATCTGGCGTTACTCCTTTGTTCTCCCTGTCAGGCTGCCGGTAGAACTGATAATCCTCCTCGGGGCTGCCAGGAGATGGTGTCCTGTTGCTGTTTGGCTCTTTGTTGCAATGAGCCAGTGTTCCTCTAGTGTGGGTGTGGGGAGCAAAACTGCTGAGCAGGATCTTGGGGTTGTAAAAGATGGCAAAGGAAGAACGAGCCGGGCATTTGATGATCTTGCCGGGGCGGGGTCAGGTCTAGCTATTTTGAGCTGTGCATTAGCAGAAGTCCCGGATCTGCAGCTCCTGAAGAAATCTGTGCATTCTACTTGCAGTTGCTTCAGCCTCCACTTTTGAGTACTGGACCAAAGCTTGGGGATTCGCCCTTGAAAAATGGTGTTGCTGAGTTGGAGGCAGTTGCGAGAGAGCAACAGAAATGCTCAAGGAGCTTGGAAGAAGCATCCAAGGAAAGGCTTGTCCAGAACATGAGAGGGAATTGAGAGAGACCAGAAATCCGCGTGGTGTGAAATCTGTCGCTGGCACTCTCTCTCCCCCTTCTCCCCATTAGTTTCTTCGAACAAGCCGCTATTCTTTGTTGTGGTGAAAAAGCTTGAAACATGTGGCCATCTAGCACCAAGTGTTCTGTAGCAACAGTATCTGAGAGTTCCATGGGAGGCGGCAGGCCTCCACTAAGCTTCCGTGGGTCCTTGCAGGTCTTGGAAGTGATCATTGGCCCAAGAGAGGGATGGAGTGACTTGGCTAAACCTTGAGATCATGCGGTCTTTGTCCTTGGGGTGCCCTTGGCAGATGGGGTGAATTCCTTGCAAATGTTTTTCTTGGCCAGAACAAAGTGCCACTTTCTTCTCACTGCAGCCTCATGGTGAGTGCAGCTTTGCTGCTCTTGGTGTGCCCAGGACTCGTGGTCTGTCTCCTGCTTCAAGCTTGTGGCTTTTTCTCCCACTACCCCCATGCATGATAGATCTTGTGCTTCAAGCGTCTGCAGCCTCCCCGCCTTCTTTGGGTAGCTTGTCTTCCGCCCTGTGAGCAGGGCTTGCTCTGTTTGAGAGCATGAGCCAGACTTCTGAGCAATGTACATGTCTCTCTCTGAAGCAAAGTCAACATCCATTGAATGGCTGGTTTCTGCAATTACAATAAATAATTTGTGTGTATCGTTCACATTCATTTTATATTGTGCTTGTGGCAGTGAAGCCTCTGATGCTGATTGAGCTGGTATGATGGCATGGAATGTTCACAAACATTTAGAGATCAAAAGTTGTCAGGATGTTCTCAGGCCAGTTTCTGGGAAGGGAGGGAAGGGAATGTTGTCAATGTGCCTGGGAGTAAAACTTTACACAGGCCCTAAGGACAGGAGTAGCTTTGAAGGGCAGGCTCAGAAGAGGTTCAGGAGGTAGTGAAGCTGAGGGGCAGCTTCACCCAGAAGTAACTTGGTTTTAGAAAGTCTGAAGGAATAAGACTGAGAAATAGGAGCTTGAGGAAGAGGACACAGAGATCTAGCAATGAAAGCAAGAAGATGCCAGCAGAATAAGAAAGAGAAGAAATATCCCAAGAGTGTTGTGACCTGGCAACCCTAAAGGAGGCAAAGCGAGCCAAGAGGAGATGGAGAGCGGGGCCTGAGCTTCACCTCTCAACTTGAACTAATCAGCCAGTTCCTGGACTGCAGGCTTCTAGTCTCTTTGTGTACTAGAACAATGGACCCCTTTTAGGTGTTTAGCTTCTTCTACGGGACACCCCAGTGGAACTCTGAGGAATGTTAGAGGAGAGCAAACCTCACAGATGCAATGACTGGTTTATTGTAGACCCAAGGGTCTTGCATGTTCTGAGCAGGAGTCTTCATCAGGCAGAGTCTGTCTTTCCAGTTGCTCATTATGACTGGAGAAGTTATGACAGCAAGTCTTTGAGTGGTGGCTCATTCTGCAGTGAGCTTCTAGTCGTCATCTGCGTGTGGATTATGCTGGCCGGGTGGGGGATAGAGGCATCTTCCTTTTCTCATAAGCTGCTTTGACTCCCTGTGTCTGCTGCCTCTGATCTCCCTGCCTCACCAGTGGAGGTCACAAGGGAGCATTCCCAACGTCTCTCTGTCCCTGGCATCTCCAGCTAGAAGAGTCTCAAGCATGGATGGCTTTCGGGGCAGAGTGACTACCTGGAACGCTGGCTTGGTGACGGGGAGAGCGACACCAGCACCTCAGTTATTCTTAAAATTAAGATGGCCCTCTAAGATTAAAGGGAACATTTGTATGGCAGGAATACATGTGGACGTAGTGATCTGTGCCTGCAGATGTATCATCTTTTATGACAGAGGTGAATCATGCATGCATGACATACATCAAAGTTGTGAAGGAGGCTAGAAATAAGGAACAGCCAGTTCAGGTGAGAACTAATCCACCTACTTTCTGTGCATCATCATCTTGGCTTGGGGGGCATGACGTCAGTTGGAAAGGAGTTTTCCACCCTGTCAGATTTGGCTAGTGACACTAGAGAATGGGCTAGGCATAGGCTGGGTGATTGTCCTTCCCTGCAGCAGGCTGTGTGAGTCTCTCACAAGTGTGGCATCTATCCAAAGAGTGCCCGGCTCCTCGATGTGGAACAGGGTCTTTGGCTTGTGGCCAGGTCTGTAGCCAGGAAGATGAGCTGCAGAGCAGGAGGGCCCAGGTTCAAATCTTGTTCTCTCAGCCTCAAGCCACCCTTCACAGGGACACCCTGCAGGGCTTTTGTGGGATTTCTTAGATTCAGTGCCTGTATTGCCACTGGTGGCAAACGACAGGCAGCCTTTTGCGCACACTTGCTCCCCCTCACAACAGCTGTGCCCTCCTGTTAGATATCATCACTTGCAGGGGTTTTGCAGTGGTGGCACCCTTTGCACGATCAGTTTCCAGCACTGGCTGGAGTCGTCTTTCTTGGACTCCGTGGCTTTTAACTCCCTTCAGATTCTGAGTCTGTCTAGCAGACTCCTGCAAAATACAAGCCAGACCTCCAGTCACTTCCTTCCCCCATGACAGGGCAGGGGAAACCTAAAAGATGTCCCATCAGCACGGCTAACAAGTAGAGTCAGGGAAGCTATAAAAGGGAAGAAGACTTCCTTCAGAAAACGAGAGTCCTGCCCAAATGAAGAGAACAGGAAGGAGCATCAACTCTGGCAAAAGAAATGCAAGGAATACCAAGACTATTTATATACCACTTTCCAACAAAAGCTCCCAAAGCGGTTTACATAGATATACATAAAATGGCTCCCTGTTCCCAAAGGGTTCACAGTCTAAAAACGAAACATAAGATAGACACCAGCAACAGCCTCTGGAGGGATGCTGTGCTGGGGATGGAGAAGGCCAGTTTGCTCTCCCCCTGCTCAATAAGGAGGATCACCACCTTAAAAAGACGCTTCTTTGCTCAGTTAGCAGGGGTCATCAGTTCTTCTGGGCTCCGCCCCCCACCCCTGGTGTTCCTTTCTGTCTGTGCACAGCTTTTCAGCAAAGGCCGGTAATTTTAGGACCAGCAAAAGGAAGTGCAAGCAGCATGCTGTTAATCTAAGGAATTCTCTGCCATGGGGTGATGGCCACTAGCTTGGATGGCTTTAAAAGGGGCTTCGACAAATTCACAGAGGACAGGACTATCAATGGCTACTAGTCTGGTGGCTGTGGGCCACCTCCAGCCTCAGAGGCCTCTCAATACCAGTTCCGGAGGGGCAAGAGCAGGAGAGAGGGCATGCCCTCATCCACTTCTTGCCTGTGGGCTTCTCAGAAGCATCTGGTGGGCCGCTGTGTGAAACAGGATGCTGGACTGGGTGGGCCTCCTTGGGCCTGATCCAGCAGGGCTGTTCTTATGAAAACCCATCTGCTCTGAGCTGCTGCTAAGGAACTGCCTACTGTCACTGCTCTGTCATTCCTTCTGCAGTGCTGATCCAGAAGCATCAGCAAACATTTCAGTAGCAAATGATTCCCACTGAGATGTCCTTTCCAGAAGGATCCCCGTGAGTCCAAAAGGATGGGGTTGTGGTGCACATGCAAAGGAGAGGAGGAACTAAATCCCTATTCTGCAGGCTATGCTAAATTGTGCAAAATACATCTTCATTTGCATATTATTTTGTATGGTTCTGTTTGGTTTGGGGACAGTGTTCCCTCTAACAGGGATTCCCAGATGTTTATAGGAACATAGGAAGCTGACATATACTGAGTCAGACCATAGGTCCATCTAGCTCGTTGACTACAACTCCCATAATCCCCAGCCAAAGGCCATTGCCACTGGGTATGCTGGGAGTGGTAGTGAACATCTGGGAATCCCTGTTAGAGGGAACAGTGTTTGGGGAAGGAACTGGATGTATTCTGTGTCCTATCTCTCCCCTCCCCACCCCAAAGTAGACCTCTCGGGCTTCCTCTGACCTCTGAGAGTTCATCAGGCAGTCTGTGTCTTCAGACATCTTCCTGGAAGCATGAGGGTAGGGGCAGGCAGTATTCACACATTTATGTTCAAACTCATACAACAAGTTTACCATGTACACAGGTACAGTCATTCACATGTTATGCAGAAGTACAGTTCCTATCTGTACCCTGCATTTGAAGGGCCTATGTCCAGGCTGACTTTGAACATGAACGCAGGTGCAGTCATTCACACAAACACTTGTATGAGTGTACAGACATCTGTACACTCATATAGCATAATGTTTGAATTGGGCTCAAGTGAGTAAGGAAAGCTGAGATGCTTGGGATTCATGCACGCTCAGGATGAATTGTATGTTCACACAGTGTAGTCACTGATGTGAAAAATGTTGTTAGCCCTGACTGTGGGTAGTCAGCATCCCAAAGGCCTGGTTGGGCACTCTATATACGGCTCCAGTTTGATCCTCCCATCAAGACGCACATTGAAACACATACGATAAGTGAAGTATACCTGTAGATAACCTGGGTTTCAAACACTGCACAGTTACAGAGTCTAGGAATAGTAGGTATCGTATGGCTATGTAGACACTGAGCCAGCATCCATCAAAAGAACAGAAGAACAGCCCTGCTGGATCAGGCCCAAGGAGGCCCATCTAGTCCAGCATCCTGTTTCACACAGTGGCCCACCAGATGCCGCTGGAAGCCTACAGACAGGAGTTGAGGGCATGTCTTCTCCCCTGCTGTTACTCCCCTGCAACTGGTACTCAGAGGGGTCCTGCCTTTGAGGCTGGAGGTTGCCCTCTGACTAGTAGCCATTGACAGACCTCTCCTCCATGAAGTGATCCAAGCCCCTCTTAGAGCCATCCGGGTTGTTGGCTGTCACCACATCAGATTCCTCCCAACATTCTGAAGTGAGTCACCTTAATATGTTAGGCTCCAGTTTGCTTCCTTACTAGTTGTATGTAGCATGCAGGAGGAATCAAGGGGCTCCAAATCAACAGTGTCCCCCTTTTTATTCAGTCAAGGAGGCTTCCAAGGTGGTTTATTGCGGGTGTCTTAGCGGGCATCTAGATTGTCTTAGGGCCAAAATATAAATTCAGATGATTGGCTGATATGCTAAATGCATAGTTTAGCTCTGTGTGTGTGTGTCGAAACAAAAACAAAAAAGTTAAAAAGCAAGTGTGGAGTGATGATCAGAATTGGGACTGTTGTGTCCAGGGAAGGGTATTTCCTTTCCCTTCCACACTGCGGTTCCAGCGCAAAGGTGCTTCTTCCCCCAGGACTTTCCCAGGGTCTGCAGCATGGCAGGAAAGGGATCTATTGACTCAATGGCCTGAGGTGAGCAGGGATTCGGGCCCTGAGGAGTTGGGCTATGATGTCACTGTGCTCCTCTTGAACTTGCTTTAGGCTAGGGGCTCTTGGTCTCCCAGATGCCGTTGGACTACAACTCCCATCATCCCCAGCCACAACTGTGGCTGGGAATGATGGGTATTGTAGTCTGACATCTGGGGACCCAAGGCTAAGAACCCGTGCTTTCGGCCCTTCCGTTGACAGAGTCTCACTTGATCTGGATGCCGGCCTCTCCCGGTCCTTGGACTCCTCAGCTCTGGGCCTGGGGCTAACTGCTTCCTTCCCTGCTGGACAGCCAGTGGAGGGGTCGCGGCCGGCCCCGCTGCTCTGGCCAGTACGTGGGCTCCATTCACCGCCTGCCACCTGACCCTGGCACGGCAGAGGAACTTTCCGCCCCCAGCCCTCGCCTGGCCCCTCACCTTCTCTTCTCCTTTCCTTTCCAGGATCGGTTTGTGGACCTGTATGGGAACGATGCAGCCGCCAAGAGCAGGAAGGGCCAGGAACGCTTCAACAAGTGGCTGCTGACGGGGGCCACCGTGGCTGGCGTCGTCCTCCTGGGCTCCTTGCTGAGCCGCAAGTAGCCAGGCACTGACTCTCTGCCCACCTCGGCCACCGAGAAACACGCTGCGTCCTGCTTCTCAGCCTTGTGATCATTCCGGGGGGTGGGGGGGGTGGGGGCTGGAGGCCTCTGCACTGCAGAGCCCCACTCTGACCCCAGGGCTCATTCCCCCACCCCCACCCACCCGACAACTCACAGACCTCTTTCTGGTGCCTCCTACCCACCCCACAGACACCTCTGGCCCGAGGGCCCTGTTGCCGGCCTGGGGACTCCCCCCCCCCCCGCCGGACCCTGGGCTGCTGTGCCTCCAGCCCCTGCACCCCACTGCTCCCCAGGAGCGGGGATTCCTTGCGCATCTTAATCACTATTACTCACAGTCCTGGTGTTAGTTTGATTGTATCTGCTCAAGCCCGGAAGGAGGCAGGCCTGTTCTTGCCGGGAGCTGGCAAGGGGAGGGCTGGCTGCCAGACAGACAGACAGACAGCGGGAGGCCTCCCCAGCTGGGCACGCAGTCTCCTGAGCGCCAGGCCTTTGGTGGTGCATAGAGGCTTGCTGGGAGCAGACCCCACCGGGATCTCCAAGGCTCAGCAGTCCACCGGGGGGGGACCCCCTTCCCTCCCCAGAGAGGACTCTGCAGCCCAGGGATTGCAGGGCCCCAAGGGCCCTGTTTGGGAGAACGCCCTCCTTCCTGTGGGCCGGAGCTTGTCTGGGCGGGAGGCAGGATGAGGCCGGCTGGACGCAGTGAAGGGAATGGGGCTGGGGAGTGGAAGGGAGACAGTCCAGCATCGTCGGATCCCGTGTGAAGTGCTGCTTTCCCCGCCCAGGAGCAGTGGCTAGCTGTGTCCCCAGAGGGATCCAGACCCTGCCCCGGCCTCCTTTCCAGGGCAGCCCTCTGCCCTCCTCCTGACTGTTGCCTTTGACTAGGACGCGCGAGGCCTGGCCCAGAGGCTGTCCTCCGGATCCTCCTCTCTTGGAAGCAGGGCTTGGGGCAGTGGGCTCTGGCCCCCTTCCCTCCGCAGGAGGTGGGCAGGCCTGCCCAGCCCTCTGCCTCCTCCCCGCCCCTGCTTGGACACTGGCCCCCTTTCCTGCAGTGCCCGAGGGCGCCAGGCCTTCCCGTCCCAGCCAGCACATGTCTTGATGTCCCCGGTGCATGATGACCATCCTCCCTGGCGGGTCCCTGCATTGGTGTGCACTTGGGCAGTCCCACCAAGAGCTCTGGGGCGCAGCACCACCAGGAGGAGTGGGGCCAGGGACAGAGGTGTGCCCCGAGGTGCCCGGGGAGGTGGTGGGGGGGCTGGGCTGCCAGGCTGTCGCCTGGTGCAGTGCTCGGCTTTGCTGCCCTTCCGCCCCTCTTGGAAAAGGTGCCTTGAGTCCCGCCTCCTCCTCTTCAGCAGGAAACCATCCCAGGTTGTGCATCTGGGTCCCCCAGAGAGGAGGAGGAGGAGGAGGAGGTCAGGCCTGTGTTGGCCGCAGAGAGAGAGAGAGAGAGCGAGCAGGGGAGGGGCGGGGGAGCCTGGAGAGGGGGAGCCCCTTCTCCGGAGGAGCAGCCTCTGGAAGGAAGGTGTTTACGAGTGGCAGCTAATTGCTAGCCTGGCTCTCCCGGGAGCCTCCCTGGCGGCTGCCCAAGGCACTTCCAGTAAGAGTGAGAATCAACAGCATGTGCTGGGCCAGGCAGGGTGGGGATTCGGTGGAAAGAGGTGGAGTGGGTGGGTGGGTGCGTGCCTACGTGTGTGTGTGTGTGTGTGTGTGTGTGTGTGTGTGTGTGTGTGTGTGTGTGTTCACATGCACGCACTTGCCCAAGGCTCTAGGGAGGAAGGGGGTGGCAGCACTGGCTTCCTCCCCACACGCACACACACACAGACCTTAGCTTCAGTGTGTGGGTTGCTGCTGCCCTTTCTTTCCTTCTTGTGACCAGTGAGATCAGTGGAGAAATCCATGGCCGAGGAGGGGGAGACGGCAGCCTCTGCACTGGAGTGGAGCGAAACCGTAGCAGGCCTCCTGGGAGGGGAGGAGGCGGAAGGGAGATGTCCAGATGTTGGGCAGACCCAGACCCAAGGCCGGGCCTGGCCTGATGGCGCCCCCTCCCTGCTTGGGAATTGCCAGCCTGCCTCGTGGCCACCATGGAGCTGTAGCTTGGCCCAGGAGGAGGCCTGGGGGGGGGCTGGGGGGGGGCGTTCCAAGGTGGTGGTTCTCGGGGGCGGTTTCTGCAGAGCCCTCAGCTGCTGGGCCCAGAGCAGCTCTTCTTGGGAGAGCGGGGAGACGAGGCGTTCCCTGTGGGGTGATCACTGACCCGCTGGTGTCTCTCTTGGTCTCTGCAGCAGCCAAGGGGATGGGGGCTCTCTTGTGGGGCGGGCCCAGCATTTTTGGAAAGAGGGGTGCTGCGGAGGCCAGGCTCTGCTCACCTTCCCACCTCCCTCTTACGGCGGCTCTCCAGGCCTGCCCTTTCCACGCACAAGGGGTGTGCCTCTGGCTCCACATTCCCCACCCAGGGTGGCTCATGCCCAGCAGGTGATGCTGCTTCAAGCCCCTCGGGTGGCTTCTTCTGTAACCTCAGACAGGCCCCCCTCCACTCCCTGCCCCACTGAAAAGCCAGCCCCCCCTTGCGGCCTGCCTGCCCCCTTCCTTTTCCCTCCTCCTGCCTCCCTGTACAGGCTCGGCTGTATATATTGGAGAGTAGTTTTTATTCAGTTGTGAATACAATAATACTATTTTTGTTAACTGTATGTCTGTATTTATGTGTGTTGGCTGTGCTCCCTGCCCAGGTCTCCTTATTTCCGTGGACCAGCCCCAGCACCTGATGAGACTGGAACATGGCGGGGGCCAGAGAGGGAGAGCCAGGCTGCCCCCCCACCCCACCCGCCACCTCCCACTGGGAGCCCGGCTTGCCCTCTCTGTCCCCGTGGTTTCAAGTGTGGAGGTTGAACATGCAATGCACCCACCCCTCCGTTTGTGTTCAGGCCCCCCCCCCCCACACACACCCCTCTTATTAGAGAAACGTTTGATTTGAAAGTGACAGTTCAGTTCTTCTAATAAAACTGTGGTGTTCCAGTTGCCTGGTTTTGCTTCTTGAGATTCTCCTCCTCCTTCCTTCCATCGGGGTCTTGCAAATCCCTGCTGCTCTATCCCCTGCCTTTGCAAGCCTACCTTTGCGCCCATAAGAGCAGTGCACAAAAACGGTAGTTCTCAGGATGCTAACGAAAGAGCCCTGCTCATGGGTGGCTTCAGAAAACAAGACAGCAGTGCCCAGAGCAGGGATTCCCAGCCGTGTGTCCTCCTTGTGGCTGGGCGTGAGGGGAATTCCAGCCCCACATCTGGAGACCTGAGCTTGGGAGCCCCCGATGTAGAGGGCAGGGGAAAGGTCTCTCTCCACTGTCTCCGCACCATGCATAATAAACCTCTGTCATGTCTCCCCTATTCACCTTGCTTCTAAACTTGAAAGCCTCAAATCTTATTGCCATACTTTGTAAGGAAGGTGCTCTAACCCCTTTCCATCTTGGTTGCCCTCTTCTGCACCTTTTCAGGGTATAAAATTTAAAAACCCAATTAAAACACTTTTACAGAATAAAAACAAAGACAACTCACAGAATAAAACCATTTCACAGAGTAAAACAATTAAACAGTTTAAAATTAGCTTGAATTAAAAGCTTGAGAAAAAAGGTGTGTCTTAAGGGTCTTTTTAAAAGCAGTCAGAGATGGAGAAGCTCTTATTTTGACAGGGAGTGCATTTCCAAAGCCCAAGGGCAGCCACAGAGAAGGCCAAGGCCCCAAGTCACTACCAGACGAGCTGGTGGCAACTGTAACGGGACCTCCCCAGATGATCTTAACAGGCGGCAGGGGTCGTGACAAAGGAGGTGCTTTCTTAAGTACCCTGGACCTAACCATTCAGGGATTTATAGGTAATAACCAGCACTTTGCATTTCACTCGGAAACATATTGGAGCAAGTACAATGCTTTTAAAATTTGTGTTATATGGTCTCTTTGGGTCATCCTAGAGACCAACCTGGCTGCTGCATTCTGTACCAGTTGTAGTTTCTGGGCTGTGTACAAAGGCAGCCTTATGTAGAGCTCATTACAGTAGTCAAGCCTGGAAGTTATCAACATATATACTACTGTTTTAAGGTAATTTACCTCCAGAAATGGGCATAGCTGACCTATTAGCCGAAGCTGATAAAAAGTGCTCCTGGCCACTGCCTCAGTTTGAGAAGCCAGAGTGAGTTTTGGATCCAGGAGCACTCCTAAGCTACATGCCTGATCTTTCAGGGGGAGTGCAACTGCATCCAGAACAGGCAGATCTAAACCATCTCTTGGGTCTTGGCCCCACCCACCCCCACCCCAGACAGTAGCTCTGTCTCGTTTGGATTCAACTTCCGTTTATCCCTCACCCAGTCCATTACCACCTCCAGGCAAGCATTTAGAGAAGTTGTACCATTTCCGGATGAAGTGGATAGGAAGAAATAGATTTGGGTGTCATCAGCATATTGATCATACCCTGCACTAAATCTGATGATCTCTCCCAGCGGTTTGATGTAGATCTTAAAGAGCATTGGAGACAGTATAGAGCCTTATGGAACTCCATACAGTAACTCTCGCTTTGCAGAGCAACAGTCTCCAAGTGACACCATCTGGAATCTACCCGAGAGGTAGGAGCGGAACCACTGTAGAACCATGCCACCCAGTCCCACTTCCCTCAGGTGACCCTGAAGGATGCCATGGTTGAGGGTATCGAAAACTGCCGAGAGATCTAAAAGGATCAGCAGAGTCATGCTCCCTCTGTGAATACCTAATGGGAGATCATCCATCAGGCTGACCAAGGTAGTCTCAACCCCATAGCTTGCTTGAGAGCCACTTTTAAATGGGTCTAAATAATCGGTTTCCTCCAGGACTGTCTGGAGCTGAGAGGCTACCACCCTTTCAATCAGCTTGCCCAACTATGCAGAATTATGACGACACTATATTAGCAGTTTTATTTTAACTTCCCTTCCTATCAGTCCTTCGCATGGAATTTGCCTTTTTCACAGCTGCTGCACACTGAGTTGATGTTTTCAACAAGCTTGCCCAGCACCACCCTAGTCCCCTCTCTTGGCCCGTCACCGACAGCTCAGCTCCCATCTGTAGATCTGAAGTTGTGTGGGAGTGTTTTGCCCCCATGTGCATCACTTTGCACTTACATTGAACTGCATTTGCCATTTTGTTGCTCACTCACCCAAAAAGAAAAGAGCTGTCTGATGAGGAACGCAACAGAAGCCTCCGTGACTAAGCTTCCCCTCCCCTGCGGCTTTTCAAGAAAGATGGAACGCAGAGCCTGGATTCAGTGTCACATGTTTTTTTAATTGTGTGCAAATAAAAGACCAGGAAGTTTAAGAGACGTTGTCTAAGGGAAGGCCACGCAAGGTGCTTGGGACTAAACCCCCTGCCACAGAAGGGGCAGCCTAGCGGACCTGATCGGCCTCTTTCTGCACCCAGCTGACATGGCCATATCAGCCCAAGAAAGATGGAGAAGCCGCACCGGATGGCTGGAGAAGGCTCAGGCCTAGGGTAGGTTGCCCAAACAAGGAGCCGGGGTGGGAAGGGGTTAGCAGGGCAGCAGGGGCTGAGGCTGCCTCCCGTGCCCTTCTACTTCTTCCACTCATTCTTGTCGTAGTCCCACTTGGCAGCAAAGCCCTGCACTGGATTCATGCGCATGTCCAACATCCGCTTGACTTGCTGGGCCTTCCACTCATCGTCCAAGGTGCGTGGCTTCGGCGGGTACACTGCGGAACACAAGAGAGAGGAGGCACCGAGTGAGGAGGGGAGATGACGGAGCGGAGGCCGTGGGGGTGGGAGACCGCTGCAGACTCAAGTCACTTGACGCTGGATGGTGAGGCCACGCTTGTCCTTGACGTTCTCACAACGTGTGGTAATGGGCAGGTTTTACCCTTGCAGTGTGTGGTTATATCCAAGACTGGCTATTTTCCTTTGGGTCCCCATCCATGGCTCCCTAGATGTTGTTGAACTACAGCTCCCATTATCCCCAAAGGCCATGGTGGCTGTGGCTGATGGGAGTTGTAGTCCAACCACCTCTGGGCAGGCACCCCAGTGTGGGTTAATGCTAGAAGAGAACATTATCTGTGGGTCAGGACAACTGCCAGAGTGCCCCGAGAGGGTGAGCTACATGCAGCTGCCTTCTACTCAGCACTCCGAGCACTGGCCCATCTAAGTCTGTCTTGTCTAGCCTGACTGGCAGCGGTTCTTGGATGCTCTGGTCAGGGGTACGTGTTTCTTTTGCAGCCAGAGATTAAACCAGGGGCCTTCTGCATCCCAAGTCGGTGTTCTGCCACTGAGCCACCCAGAAATCCCAGCAAGGCTGCTCACTTTGTCTCTGCAAGAGTTACTGCTCTGCCCTAGATTCAAAATGCTGAGCGGAGCCTCATGCAGAGGCAAAGCAGCCAGAGCCTCCTCCGCTTGGAGAGGGGCAGGCCGAGGATCTGGCTGCATCTCTTCTGCACTGGGAATAAATAGCTGGCCCAGGTGCTCCCCAGTGTAGAGACACCGCAGGATTGCCCATCTCCTCGGCGGTACGAGTTCTTCCCTGCCATTGCCTCTGTTGCTCAGCTTCCACTGAGGTTGGAACGACTGTGTCTGTGTCGTTCCCCTGCAATGGGTGTGGCCAGATCATTCAATGGTTGGAAAGCCCTATATAAATCTCTGTCGTAGACATGCAGGGAAGTTACTCAGCCGCCAAGGAGGCACTCAGGGGTGTCTTTGCCGGAGTGACTGCTCTGGTTTCGCCACCTTCCAAGCCCCCGTGAGCAGAGCTGAGCTAGATGGGTCCGTGCTCTGATTTCATACGAGGCGGCTCCATCCATTCAAGCAAAAGGAGCTCTCAGAACAGGGACACAGAAACGCGCAAAGTGGGCTCCACTCAGGAAGGAGACCTTCACGCTCTCAAAGCCCACCGTGGGGGTGCAAACGACCACTGTGGGCCTTCACGACAAAAGCATCCGGCCTCCCCTCTCCGAGGCCTGGGAACCCCTCTGTTAGAATAACCTACACAGGCACATGGGGATTCCATTCTGAGTGCCACTGGTGGACATGGGGCTGGGGTCTGCATGCTGCCACGAGATGTGGGGAACCCACCCTCGGCTCTCCACTCAGCCACGAACCTCAGAATAGCCTTGGGCAAGTTGTGAGCTTGGGGTCTATCATATCTCCAGGGATTATTGTGAACCTAACATGCCGATCGGAGGTCATGGAAGGAAAGGGCGGGGTGCCCCTGCAGCAATCGGACACACACACACACACACACACACACACACACACACACACACACACACCATCACTCCAGTCATCATGAGCCTGCACTGTAACAACAGTTCATCCAAACAAGTTGGGGGGGTGGGGTGCTACCAAACAAGGCACAGCTGCCTCCAGTTTCCAGCAGCCTGTTTCTCCCATCCCACCCTACCGCCCCCTCCCCCCGCATTAATGAGTGTTGTGCTGCCTGCAGGCTGGCCATTCATCAGGTAGAGCACAGCCTGATGAATGGCCACAGGCAGTGCGGCTCTCATTGACATGGGCTGGGACAGGAGAAACCAGTCCAGCCAGGCTGCTGAGAACCAGAGGCAGTTGTGCCTCATTCTCCACCCCGCTGGCTTGTTACAGGGTGAGCAGCTGCTGCTGCTGGTGGCCCTGGCACTGAAATCGCTGGGCAAAATCGAGGCTTTCCTCCACGATTTAATGCATGGTGTCAGTGGGCTGTTGAAAAAGGCGTGGATGACTAATCTGCATCCAGTCACGCTGAGTTCATACCCAGCAGCAGGGCTAGGACTCTGCATTAAGGGTTGTGAGTTCAGCACCAGGAATAGGAGGAGGAGGAGGTTATTCTGGATTCTTTTAATGCAGAGGAGTGGTTTTGTGTATGTGCCTCGTTGACTGCCAGGGAGCTGGACTAGGTAGCCGCCCGTTGGGGAGGGGCCACAGCTCCAGAGCAGAGCACTTGCTTGGCTTGCAGATGGCCCCCGGTTCCACCCCTGGCTGCATCTCCAGTTCAAAAGGCTTGCAGCTAGCAGGACTGGGGAAGGGGCTTCTGCCTTACAGCCTGGCTCCCTGCAGCTGATCAGGGGTTCTTCTCAACCCTGGGTCCCCAGATGTTGGACTCCAACTCCCACCGTCCCTTTGCAGCTGGGGACATCCGGGGACCCAAGGCTGAGAAGCCCCGGAGTGGACATGCTGGGCTCGATGGGTGAGCACAAGGAGGCAGCAGCTCCCTGGGGGGGTTTGAGCAAGTGGCAAGGAAGAAGAGCCACTCCTGGCTCTCGAGGCATCCAATGCACGGCGGGCGGGCGGGGGTGGGGGGGCACCCTAGTAGCGTCCCAGGCTGCACTATCTAATCGGCTAGCCTGCAAAATGTAACTGAGCAACCAGGTGCCCCAAGCTTCTTCCTTCAGCCAGGACTCAGGGGGGCTGGCAGGCAGCATGACCCCAGCAGAACCCACAGGCCAGGTAGCCGCTGCTGCCTCCTCACGTGGCCCCCGGAGCTTCCCAAGTGTCCTTGCTGGGAGCCCAGGGGTCCTTGCCAACCCGGGGTGGGCAGGCTGCACGGAAACTGGCTGGACTCTGTCCGCAGAGCAGGGGTTTCCAGTCGGCTGTCCCTCCTCTCACTGTAGGCGCCCACACGTCTGCAGCCCACAGCATTGCAGAAGGCGGCCCCTGGAAACTGACCCGCAGCCAGGGGGGCTAGGGCGGGCCCAGCCCCCTCCCAAATGCTTCTCTGCCCACCTCATATTTTATTCTTAACAAAATACTTTTAAAATAACTGAATGGTACTTGAATGTTGTCCTGAAATGGCCAGATAAGCATCCCCCACTTTGGGCCTCTGGTCTGCCTTGACCCTCAACAAGGGCTGATCAGGTTCACTCCCTGATGGCATCTCCAGGGAGGGCTGGGAGAGACCCCTGCCTGAAACTTTGGAGAGCTGCTGCCAGTCAGTGTAGACACCACTGACTTAGACAGACCAAGGATTAGACTCAGCAGAAGGCAGCTTCCTAGGTTCCTCTACTGTGTCTTGCTAGCATCCTTCTCTATCTGAGCCATTGTTTTACCCAAATGGATAGGAATCTGACCAGCCAAAGCTCATAGCAACCTGAGAGTGCTGCACCTGTCCCTCTCATCCTGCCCCGTGTTCACAAGAGCCGTGCTGCCGGAGGCTGGCCATTGGATGCTACCTGATGAATGGTCAGCCTGCAGGCAGCGCGGCTCTCATTTACACAGGGGTGGGGGCGGGGTGGGAGAAACAGGCGCAACCAGGCTCCCGCTCACCAGAGGCAGCGGCTTCTTGTGCCTTTTTCAACCAGCCCATAGGACTGATTAGGATTTCTTTAACCAGGTCGCTGCCCTAATTCTGGCGGGGCAAAAGAATGACATCACGGATCCTGTGGGATTCTGTGGTGGTGACTGGACCATTCTCCGTGCCGCGGTGTGCTAAAGGCCCAGCATTCTGCAACCCGGATTCTGCAACCCGCTGTCAGTCAGGCACCTGGAGGAAGCTCCTGCAGCCCCTTTCCACTTGGTGCCTGCTGCTTGCGGTGAGGCGACGGGCAGAAATGGATGTCCTGAGAAGCAAGCAAAGCCCATGGAGAGCCAAGCCCAGCGCGGTGATTGCTGCAAAGGCAGGGAGCGGAATTGGCCTCCGTCCTCTTCCACGCCCCTCCACGCCCCTCGCTTGGCAGATGGGCTGTTATTGCGGATCCAGGAAAACAGCTCGGTGGGCATTGGACCAGTGTGAGCAAAACAGCGGCCTCTTTGTTCCTCCCCACCCAGACTGTCAGGAGGCTGACATGACTGGCTGGGTTGTTTACTCCCCGATGGTCCAGAAACATCAGCTGTGGGAAGAGGCCTGGGCTGGGGGGAAGAGCGGGGTTGGGATGGGAAGCACGGACACCCTCTGCTGGAAAGCATCCTCCAGTGCGGCCGCCCCAGGCCTAGGTGCAAGCACCGGTTGGGGACGGCTTTAGACAGACCATTGTCAAGGTATGGGGGCAACCCGAGCGGGCTTTCCCCAGTTTTCACACGGTGGTCTTCAAAATGCTCAGGTATGTTGGGAGATCACAATTCCCCATATCCTGGCTGCATTTTTGGCATATTCCCATTTAGAAACAATGTGGGCTGTTCTGGTTACCCTATCTCAGAAAGGCGAGATAGAGCTGGAAAAGCGACAGAAAATGACAGATGAAACGAACAAGGATTAGGAGTGCCTTCCATAAAAGGAAAAGCTGCAGTGTTTGGGTGTGTGTTTGTTTTTAAGCAAGGCAACGAAAGCCAAATCTGTAATGCGATGGGAATTAAGTCGTATCAACAGGTTAAGCGGCATCCAGCCCAGTACCCTCTACACTGACTGGCAGCATCAAGTGGAAAAAGGTCCATCCCAGCCCTTCCCGGGGATGTAGAATGGATCCTTTGCATGAAAAGCAGGGACAATGCCACTGAACAAAGTCTCCCTTTCATATGCAACCAGGGCAGACCCTGCTTAGCTAAGGGGACACGTCATGCTTGCTACCCCAAGACCAGCTCTCCACTGTAAGATATCCCCCTTAGGGGATGGAAGAGCAGAAGGTTCCACATTCCCTCCCTGGCAGCATCTCCAAGATAGGGCTAAGAGAGAGTCCTGCCTGCAACCTTGGAGAAGCCGCTGCCAGTCTGTGTAGACAATACTGAGCTAGATGGACCAAGGGTCTGACTCTGTATATGGCAGCTTCCTCTGTTCCTAACTCTAGCCCTTCTCTTTGAAGAGTCCTGAAGTGGTAGAACAGACTGGGTCATGTCAAGCTGAGAATGTGGAAATCCACATTTTCTTAATGCTTCTTTATATTTTTTAAAAACCACTGCAAGTAGAAAACTAACTCAGCAGGATGGGGTTGTAGCTCAGTGGCAGAGTATCTGCTTTGCATGCAGAAAGGTCCCAGGTTCACTCCCTGGCAGCACCTCCAGGTAGGGCTAGGAGAGACTCTGCCTGAAACTTTGTTGAGCTGCTGCCAGTCAGTGTCAGGCAATCCTCAGCTAGATGGACCAAAAGTCCGACTCAGTATAAGGCAGTTTCCTATGTACCTCTGGAGGAGGGCTGAACAAGAATTATCGGGAATTTGGTGTGTGTATGTCTAGTACTTGGGGTGTGTGGTTTCTTACATCTAAAACCATTCAAGAATAGTATCCACCCTCCCATCCACAGTCTCATGTCTCCAGTCTGTCTCGCACAGGGGTGAGAAGAGCTGCATCTACTGAAGTTCTCCCTTCCACCCAGCCATGAAAAAGGCCTGCCTTTTCCCTTTACATCTGGTCATCTCCCCAGTGGAAACGCAAGGGCTGCTCTGTGAATCTCAGCTAGGATTGCCCACTTTTCCCCTGGCAGGGCTTCTGTGCCTTTAACACTTGGCAGAAATTCAACCGGTGAAGTGGGCGCCAAAGCAGCCATGCAGCAATTGGGCTGGTGGTGGCACCAGTTCCATTTCTGCCCACCATCATGGGTCTGTGAAGGGCACAAGAACCCCACCTGGGCGCTTTCCAGACTAGACCCTACAATGGGGTCAGGACGCATCTCGGAAGTGTGCTTCCACACTTCCTGCGTCGTGACACCGCAGTCCCTACGGGGACAGGAGGGTGCCGCTCACATTGCCAATGCCTTGTTGCGAATGTAATCGCTGTGATATAGAGCAAGGACGTCGCATATCTGGCATGAAAAGGTTGCTGTTTTGGGGGGTTGTTAGTTGCTGTGAGACAGATCCCCCTGCTATTTACGGCCTGAATGCAACTTGCCCTAACGGAGGCATTTCGCTGCTGTTGAGCAGCTAGCCTGGAAAGCACCCAGGAAAAGATGACAGGCACAAAACACACAGGGCCGGAACATCCGTTGCTGTCGCCCCTGGCCCTGTCCCCTGCTCCCCTTTCCATACCATAGACCCGCTGCCACCACACGATCAACCCAGTAAAGCCAAGCATGGCGAGGACGCCTCCCAGGACCGTCTTCCATTCATTGGTTGGCTTGTTCATCTCCGCAAAAGTCTGGTGGAACTTCAGCCGGTACACTGCAAGGGAAGA
Organism: Hemicordylus capensis; assembly: GCF_027244095.1. Classification (NCBI taxonomy): domain Eukaryota; kingdom Metazoa; phylum Chordata; class Lepidosauria; order Squamata; family Cordylidae; genus Hemicordylus; species Hemicordylus capensis. Next base: position 5,052,119 of record NC_069660.1, read on the forward strand.
CCACCGTCAGGGGCCATTGCAAGGGTCTTCTCGCCCAGCAGGTCCCAATGCTGGGTCCCCAGGCGTGACTGGACTACAACTCCCATCAGCCCTTGGCCACTCTGGCTGAGATGATGGGAGCTGTAGTTCAACCTCAGCTGGGGAGTCAAGGCTGGGAACTCGGGTCCTAGCTGGGCTCCTCCATTTCCCTGCCCCTCCCCACCTTTGGGCAGATGCACACAAGCCCTTCAGTGGCCTCCAGGCTAATGTGATGCTCAAGCCTAGTGCAGAGGGATGGGTGACATTCCTAAGCCCCCCTCCACGTGACACAAAAGCCCCAAGACGCCCCCCCCAGGGAGGGTCCCTTAAGAAACAAAGGTGCTCCTTGTGGCCAGTGTGGCCCCCATTCTCTGCGGGGCCCTCAGGAGCTGCTGCCAGTCTGTGAGGGCAATATTGAGCTACAGAGACCAATCGAGGGTCTGACTCCGTATCAAGCTGCTGGCGTGCCCATGGGAGTCCAGAGTGGGGAGGTGGCAATGAGCCCAGCTCAGCCCCTCCCGGGCCAGTTTCACCTCTTCTCATTTCCCGACTTCTTCCTCTCTTCTTTCCCCAGGCATTGGGAAAAGACGAGAGTCTGGACTCAGGCACTTCTCTGTGCTCCTGGCAATGCAAGCAGAACATGCCTGCCGCGTTGTGCTCTGCATTTCCTCCGACTGCCCTCACGGCACTCACTCCCTCCATCCTGCACAAGCTGCTGCCCCCTGCCTCCTTTCCCTCCCAATGCTTCCTATGCCTGGAGCAGCTGCCTGCTCTTATCCCAGCCCTTCCTCAGGACCCAGACCTTGAGCAAAAACCTCCCTGGAGCATCCGGGGGCAGGGGGTCCTCAGCCTGGGGCCCCCAGCAATGTTCTCTGGAACAAAGATTCCCAGTTGTGGTTGGACTACGCCTCTCATCATCCCCAGCTGCAGTGGCTTTTGGACCACTGTGACTCGGGATGATGGGAGTTGTAGTCCAACAGCATCTGGGGACCCAAGGCTGAAAATCCTTGTCCAAGGGTAAGAGAGCTACCTTACCACCACCACCATACCCAACAGGTACTGGATGTCCAGTTATCGCCACCCCCACCCTCTTCTTGTCTGTCTAATGTGGGTTTCTTCACCGGCCTCCCGCCAGATCTAGCTCCCAAGGGGACTACTTGGGTGGCCAGCAGTCAGGCTAGCCCTGGCCCTGGCTCCTCCCGGCTGTGTCACGCTGCCCAGCTGGGTCAGATCTGCTGCTACGTACAGGCCTCCTTCTCCTCGTGGCTCAGCTGCGTCCAGGACCCCTTCTCCTTCTCCTTCAGGGCCTTCTGAGAAGCATCCAGCTCCTTGCAGAAAGGGACATCTGGAAGGGGAAAGCTGCGCGTGTCGTAATACATGGACACAGATAAGTCCTCTTGTGTCGTGACTAGAGGGAGAGGGCAAGAGAGAACAACCCCAGTTAATCTGCTGAATTTGCTGCCACGTGATGTGGCAATGGCCACAGGCTCAGATGACCTTAAGTGAGATGGGAGAGGAACAGGGGTCTATCTGTGGCTGGATGGAACCTCCATGTTTAGAGGCTTTCTTTCTTTTTCTTTCTTTCTTTCTTTCTTTCTTTCTTTCTTTCTTTCTTTCTTTCTTTCTTTCTTTCGCTCTCGCTCTCTCTTGATTTGATTTATATACCGCCCTTCCAAAATGGCTCAGGGTGGTTATAGCTCAGTATACCTCTGAATACCAAATGCCAAGGGAGAAAGAGTGTGGGAGGGCTACTGTCTTCAAACACGGCTTGTGGGCTTCCGGGAGGCATCTCGTTCACCACTATGGGAAGCAGATGGCCAGCAGGACTCTTCTGATGTTTTCAGCATGGCCTTGCCACAGTGTCCCCACGGCTCCCACCCCCTCCCCAGCTCATTTCTTTTCTATAATGACCAGCATGGAAAGAGTGACCAGAAAGAAATGTTTCACCCATTCTCACAACCCCAGAACTCAGGGTCAATCAAAGTAGCAGGCAGCTGATTAACAGTCAGCTCAGGACCAACAAAACAAAGGGCTTCTGCACTTAATGCATCATTGACCTGTGGAATTCTCGGCCAGGGACAGGATACTTCTGAACAGCAAGGAGCCAGGTGTGTCCAACTGTGTCCCTCCTGCAGATGTTGGCCTACAAATCCCATCATCCCTGCTACCGGCCACTGTGACTAGGGATCAGTGTTCCCTCTAACAGGGATTCCCAGATGCTGTTCACTGCAACTCCCAGCATCCCCAGTGGCAATGCCCTTTGGCTGGGGGTTTTGGGAGTTGTAGTCAATAAACAATATGTCAGGCGGCCACACTGAGAGTTCAGGGGGGCTGCTGTCACTGGCCCCGGGCCTTACAATGAAGTCTCCTAGTCTACTAGTTGGATGGCCCAGTAGTCTGGCTTATGCGTACCTTTCTTGGCATAGTTTATTATTATTATTATTATTATTATTTCTGGTTTACACAGTCAGACAGGTGTTATTGACTGGTTTGTTTTATCCAGACATCGAGTCCTTCCCAAGGACCTGGAATGGCTGAATTTTATCGTCAATACTGTTGGTTATTATAGACATCATCGCAAAATATAGGCTGTTCCCGGTAAAGTTGCTTTTTGTAATTGGCTGGTGGTGATTTCTGTGGCCCCTATGGTGTTGAGGTGCTCTTCAAGGTCTTTTGGAACTGCACATAGGGTGCCAACTTGCCAATTACCACTGGGATTATTTGGGTCTTCTTCTGCCACAGCCTTTCAATTTCAATTTGTAGATCTTTGTGTTTTGAGATTTTCTCTATTTCTTTTTCTTCTATTCTGCTATCCCCTGGTATTACTATGTCGATTATTTTCACTTGTTTTTCTTTCTTCTTGACTATAGTTATATCTGGTGTATTGTGTGGCAGATGTTTGTCTGTTTGTAGTCAGAAGTCCCATAATATTTTTGCATCTTCATTTTCTTCAACTTTTTCAATTGTATGGTCCCACCAATTTTTGGCTGCAGGTAGCTTGTATTTTTTTGCAGATGTTCCAGTGTATCACCCCTGCTACCTTGTCATGCCTTTGTAGTCAGTCTGTGCGATCTTTCTACAACAGCTGATTAGGTGGTCCACTGTTTCATCTGCTTCTTTACAAAGGCGGAGCTTGCTGTTTGTGGTGGATTTTTTGACTTTTGCTCTTATTGCATTTGTTCTTAGTGCCTGTTCTTGTGCAGCCAGTATTAAACCCTCTGTTTCATTCTTCAAGTTGCCATTCTTAAGCCATTGCCAGGTCTTGGTGGTGTCTGATTTTCCACTTATATTGTGCAAATATTGACCATGCAATGGCTTCTTTTTCCATTTTTCTGCTCAGTTCTTGACTTGTTCTTTCTTGTAGGCCTGCTTTCTTTCATTGGTGTTGCATGGTTTCTTGTTATTGACCATTTGAAGTGCATCTTCTTCACTGTCCTTTATATATTCTGCAAGGCCTCTTTTCTCCTCCTCTACTGTTTGATGGACTTGCAGCATTCCTCTTCCACCTGAGCTGCGAGGGAGGTATAGCCTATTGACATCACTGCGGGGGTGTAGAGCATGATTGATGGTCATGATTTTCCTGGTCTTACGATCTAGCGTCTCTAGCTCTGCCTGAGTCCAGTCTATTATTCCTGCAGTGTATCTGATAACAGGTATAGCCCAGGTGTTTATGGCTTGTATGGTGTTCCCGCCATTGAGTTTGGACTTTGGGATTTTTCTAACTCTCCTGGTGTATTCACTTCCAATTTTTTTTTTAACTTCAGCGTGTGCAATGTTATCAGTCTGGAGAATGCCCAAGTATTTGTAATGTTCTTTCTCTTCCAGGTTCTTGATGTTGCTCCCATTGGGCAGTTCTATTCCTTCTGCTTTTCTTATTTTTCCTCTGTTCATTATTAATGCAGCACACTTGTCTAGTCCAAACTCCATAGCTATATCGCTACTGAATATACGGACAGTGTTTAGCAGTGATTCAATCCACCACAAACAGCAAGTGCCGCCTTTGTAAAGAAGCAGATGAAACAGTGGACCACCTAATCAGCTGTTGTAAAAAGATCACACAGACTGACTACAAACAAAGGCATGACAAGGTAGCAGGGATGATACACTGGAACATCTCCAAAAAATACAAGCTACCTGTAGCCAAAAATTGGTGGGACCATCAAATTGAAAAAGTGGTCGAAAATGAAGATGTAAAAATATTATGGGACTTCCGACTACAAACAGATAAACATCTGCCACACAATACACCAGATATAACTGTAGTCGAGAAGAAAGAAAAACAAGTGAAAATAATCGACATAGCAAAACCAGGGGATAGCAGAATAGAAGAAAAAGAAATAGAAAAAATCACTAAATACAAAGATCTACAAATTGAAATTGAAAGGCTGTGGCAGAAGAAGACCAAAATAATCCCAGTGGTCATTGGCACCATGGGTGCAGTTCCAAAAGACCTTGAAGAGCACCTCAACACCATCGGGGCCACAGAAATCACCATCAGCCAATTACAAAAAGCAGCTTTACTGGGAACAGCCTATATTCTGCGACGATATCTATAATAACTGACAATAAAATTCAGCCATCCCAGGTCCTTGGGAAGGACTCGATGTCTGGATAGAACAAACCAGTCAATAACACCTGTCTGACTGTGTAAACAAGAAATAATAAATATATTTCTATATTATATAAAATAATAATAATAAATATTTATACCCCACCCCTTCAGGGCACTACTGCTTGGGGCAGCTTGCAACACTAATAAAAGATACAATATCAGATAGACATTTAATAAGGTTAGAAATTTTTAAAAACACCCAAGCCAAAATCACAATTAAAATACAAAGCTTTAAAACTTTTAAAAGTTATCAGTAGAAAGCTAAACATTAAAAAAACCTAACAGATAAAAGCAGAGGATAAGACATTAAAAAGCCTCTCTAAAAAGATATGTCTTCAGTCGTTCCTTAAAAACATTAAGGGAGGGGGCATGGGGACGCTGTTCGGGGGGGAGGGGAGCGTTCCAAGGTCGAGGGGCCACAACCAAAAACTGCTTCGGCAGTTACTCCAAAGCCCATCCAGATCCATATACAGGCTTCCAGCCACGTGGTTCAGCTTCCGGCCATGCTTACAACCACCCACCCCAGTAATGTTCAGCCCCTTGGTTAAGTGGTTTGTAAACACACCAGAAAAACAGAACCACATGCGCGGAAGTCTGAACATGGACTTCCATATTGCTACCCAGCAGAACATTTTGCCAGGGGCAACAGCACCCCAAGGACATCATCCTTGTGGCCACTGTGTTTATTGCTGACATACACGCAAAATTACAGGCTTTGAAGATTACTTTAGTAATAAACAATAACATGTTTAAATCTTTCACAACATGCAGTTCTCCAAATGTGATATATATTCATGCAATGCCCATGTAAGAAATTATATGTGGGGGAAACAGGCAGATGGATTAAGAGACAGGGGAACGTCTCTCTGTCTCTCTTTATATTTATATACCGCTCTTCATCCTAAAACCCCAGGGCAATTAACAACAAGATTAAAACAATTCCATAAAAACGTGAAATTAGAACAAATATAGCTAAAAAGTGTATTAAAAGAGCAAAGAAAAACTTAAATATTAAAAAGTTCGGTGCCCCACTAATGGGTCATTGTTTGAGAAAAGATCATTCTGCAGCAGATGTATAATTTTGGACAGCTGGAGAAATTAATAAGGATACTGACAAAATTCTAATAGGGAAAAAATGTGGTGGATTTGGAATTTAAAACTCTGGTTCCACAAGGGTGAAATGGGTGACTTGATGCCTCCCCCCTTGTTTCAGTAAGTTTCTTTTCTTTGTTTGCGTTTATTTAACAAATTTATATACTGCCCAGAACTTATGTCTCTGGGCGTTTTACAATAAAAAAACTACCCAGACATACTGCAGTTACTTCCCGAGTATGTTTGAAAAGCGAGATGTTTGGCCATGAACCCTTACTTTTAGAGTTAACTTGAGAGCAGCTGTGTCCCTTGACATAAGGTTATATAGTCACTCTTTTTGCAAGAGATTGCTGCAGTGGATTTAAGCTAGTGAACAGTATCATCATCAGATCAGAGATCTCTTGTAAGATTTCCCAAACATGTGAATATGTTTGTTTGTTTGTTTGTTTGTTTAACATATTTTTATACCACCCAAAACTTACATCTCTGGGCGGTTTACAACAAGATTAAAACAAAAGTAAAACATTAGTTAAAAACAAAAACAAGAAATTTAAAACACAACAATTTAAAATTTAAAAAACAATATTCTAAAAATAACATTAAAACAATCAAAACAATGAGGCTCTTCTCACGATCAGTGAGAAGAGCATCTAGGGGGTTTGCGAGGAGAGCGGGCTAAGCCCGCTCTCCTCGCAAACAGTCTGCTCTGGACGGCCACAGCGGCCCCACACATGACTGCCGGCTCCATGATGGAGCCGGCAGGGGCTGGGAGGATCAGGGGCCACGTGGTCCCCAGAAGATCCAGTATGCCCTGCGCACTTCCCCCCCCCCCCCCGAGGCTGCTTTTAAGCCTCCCGGCTGGGAGTCTACTCGTGAGTAGCCGCCGGCTAATCACAATTTTGAAAAACGGGTTTGCGGAACGCCTGTTCTGTTAAAAGCCTGGGTGAACAGATGCGTCTTTAAAGACTTTTTAAAAGTTGTCAGAGATGGGGAGGCTCTTAATTCACTAGGGAGTGCATTCCAAAGCCTCGGGGCAAAAAAGGAGAAGGCCCGTCCCCAAGTAGCCACCAGAAGAGCCGGTGGAAAATGCAGACGGACCTCTCCTGAAGATCTCAGTGGATAGTGGGGTTCATGACGAAGAAGACATTCTCTTAAATATCCAGGGCCCAAGCCGTTTAGGGTTTTATAGGTTATAACCAACACCTTGTATTTTGCGCAGAAACATATCGGCAGACAGTGTAACTCCTTCACCTAGATGACCCAGAGACCAGCCTGGCTGCCACATTCTGGACGAACTGTAATTTCTGGACTACGTACAAAGGCAGCCCCATGTAGAGCGCATTACAGTAATCCAGTCTGGAGGTGACCAGCAGATGTACCACTGTTTTAAGGTCGTCTATCTTAAGAAATGGACGCAGCTGGCATATCAGCCGAAGCTGATAGAAGGCACCTCTGGCCACTGCCTCAACCTGGGGCACCAGGGAGAGACTTGTATCCAGAAGCACCCCTAGACTATGTACCTGTTCCTTCTGGGGAAGTGTGACCCCATCCAGAACAGGCAGATCAAAAATAATCTCGAGTTCCAACCCCGCACAATGAGTACCTTCGCCTTACCAATATTCAGTCTCAGTTTGTTATCCTTCATCCAGCCCATTACCGCCTCCAGGCAGGCATTTAGGGAGGTTATGCCCTCTCCCGATGGTGCTTACATGGAGAAATAGATTTGGGTGTCATCAGCATACTGATAACACCCCGCACCAAATCTCCTGATGATCTCTCCCAGCAGTTTCATGTAGATGTTAAACAACATCAGAGACAATATGGAGCCCTGAGGGACACCATACAAAAGTTCAGATTTTGAAGAAGAACAGTCTCCAAGGGACACCATCTGGAACCTGACCAAGAGGTAGGAGCGGAACCACTGCAGAGCAGTGCCTCTCACTCCCAACCCCCTCAGACACTCCATAAGGATACTATGGTTGATAGTATTGAAAGCTGCCAAGAGGTCCAAAAGGACCAACAGAGTCACACTTCCTCTGTCAATTCCCAATTGCAGATCATCCATCAGGCCAACCAAGGCAGTCTCCACCCCATAGCCAGCCCAAAAGCCAGTTTGAAATGGGTCTAGATAATTGGTTTCCTCCAAGACTGTCTGGAGCTGGGAGGCCACCACCCTCTCAATTACCTTGCCCAGCCACGGAAGGTTGGAGACAGGCCTGTAGTTACTCAGCTCTGAGGGATCCAAGGTAGGCTTCTTCAGAAGCGGTCTAATAATTGCCGCCTTAAGACTAGGAGGCAATCCTACCTTCTATCAGAGACGCGTTTATAATCTCTACCAGGCCTTCTACAACAACCCCCCTGCCAGACAGTACAAGCCGTGTCGGGCAAGAGTCAAGAGGACAGTTGGTGGGCCGCACTGCTCCAGGCAGCTTGTCAACATCCCCAGGAGTCACAAACTGAGGATGTGGGTAGAAATAACATTTGTATCGTGTTTTGTATAGGATGTGCATGGAGTTCATGAAAAATGTTGGCGTGGTGGTCCTTTTACCTTTTTACATTTACAATTACGTTTTTAATTATTGGTTTTATATTATAGAGTTGCCCCTGAGGAAGACCTTTGGCTGAAATGCATAGGGCGAATGAACAAGCATCTGGAGATGCGGTCTCTTCTTGGTGCTTAAGTGGGTGCTTCCTTCCCTGTGTGTTTTCTAAACAGGAAAACTGAACCACAGAGGTGGACATCTTTTTTACATGGACTAGCATGTAAATCATAACTGTGCTGAGAGAGGCATGTGTGAAGCGGGGTGTGTGTGTGTGTGTGTGTGTGTTCCTCTGGATGCTGCAGTCAGCAAAGTTCAAGTGGCTGGTCCTGCCTTGCACCAGGCTGCTGAAGTCCTCCTGCTCACTGGCGTCCAAGCTAAGAAATAAGGTGAAGACATCTAAGGGTATGGGCACAGCCTGCAGCCCTCATCCAGGGGTTGCTTTTCCTCCCTGCCTCTGCCTGAAAACACCCTCTCCGGATGGCCTGCCTGCCTGCCTTCTGCAAAGGAAGCTGCTCTGTTGACTTGCTGATCTCAGCAGCCCCAATATCTATTCGGCCCATGTAGCAAAAACTGCAGTGTTTGATATTGCTAGCTATGCACACGCTTCCATTGTCCTGATGACGGACCTGCGACCGGCCGCCCTGTTTTCTGGTTCCTGTCCCTAGTAAAACACTGTTCCTCCTTCTGTGGGGCATGCCCTGATAAATGTGGACGCAAGATGCTAGGACAGCGCAGCAGCAGCAGCTTGTCCAAATGAGCCAGGGGTGGGGGGGATGAGATGCAGCTGCCTCTGGTTACCCGCAGCTCAGTTGCGCCTGTTTCTCCCGTCCTGCCCCTGCTTTAACAAGAGCCATGCTGCCTCCAGGCTGGCCATTCATCAGGTAGGCTAAGCCTGCACAGCTCTACCTGATGAATGGCCAGCCTGCATGCAGCGCAGCTCTCGTTAACACAGAGTGAGTGGGGCGGGGTGGGAGGAGCAGGTGCAATTGGGCAGCTGCATTCTGTTGGACTCCCACCCTGCTCATTAGGACAGGCTACTGCTGGGTTGCTTCTTCAGGGTTCCATCCCATCCCAGACGCTCTAGAAGTTGAATCTCTGAGGAGTGAACATGTCGGCCAAGGCATGCGCACCAACACGGAGGTGTGGCACACAACCTGCCCCTTCCCTCCCGGAGGCGGCTGCTGCTGAGGTCTCTTTGAAACTGCTAGTCACACATTGTCAGATGGCTGCCGCTTCCTCCTAGTGGCTCCTCCTCATTCCGAAGAACTTGTGCACTCTTGGCTTTCACGTCAGGGGAGGAGGACAGGCTATGGCAGAATCAACCCACACTCGTGCAGAAGGCAGAGCAGGACTCCAGCAGGAAGCAGGAGTTCAGAGAAATCGCTGTTTTCCAGACAGCGATCATGTGTGGGATCTGCCAAGCCGTAATGTAAGTTCCAAGCATGATCTCCTGCAAGCTTTTGCCTTCCTTCTCTGCAGGAATTCACACTCCGTTCAGATGCCAAGCAGGATTCTCGCACAATTCTCGCAGTGCCACCTGCTGGCCAGCTCTTGCATTCCAAGAAGAACCCACCTTCTCCCTCAATTGAGAACACAAGGACAGCCCTGCTGGGGTTATAGTCATGAAAAAGACGACTCTGAGAATGCAAGGGCTGGCCAGCAGACGGTGCTGCGAAAACCGTGCATGGTCCCTGCTGGATGTGTACACAGGGTAAGACTATGCCAGGAAGGAACACACAAGCCTGTAGGAGCAACTGTATATGGTAACTAAGATCACACTTGGAGCTTGCACTTCGCAGATCCCTCATTTGATTTTGGTCTGGAAACACCCCAGGGATTCTTGTTTCAGAAACTGGAGTGCTACAAGCATGTCCCTATTTTTGTCTGAAATGTGGGAAGGGATGGTTATGTGCTGCATATGTTTTGGGTTATTTGCATTTACAGTGTTGTATCTGTTGTCTTTTGAACTTATTCATTGTATATAATTATCAGTCATTTGCCTGCCTAATTATACTCTGTCAACACAACGTTGCTGTTTTTGTGATTGCAGTTATTAGTTCCTTTGCACATGTGTGGAGGGGGTGGATTTCTCATGCCTCCCGTTTTTATTTTTGATGGTTTGCCCCTCTTTTCCGGTGGTTGATCTGAAGGTCCTGGCAGGGTTCCAAGAGGAGCATGGCGTATGTGACTCTGCAGAACCCAAACGGGGCCAAACAGGCAGCCTCTGGCAACCTCTGGTGGACATGCCTGGAACAACACCTGCTGACCTGAGGCCCAACCCAGGATTCCAGAAAAGCTAAATTAATGAGCTCGGGGGGAATTAGGTAGGATCCCATGGCTAGAAATGGTAAAGGAGAAAAGAGTCCAAGGGGGATGGCAGATTCTGAAGTGAAATGCTGAAGGCAGAGGTGCAAACATGAGAATGGGAGATGTCCAAAGAAGCCAATGTGGAAGAACAGAGAGCTGAATGGAAGATAGGAAACTGCCTTCTACCCAGTCAGATCCTTGCTCCAGCTAGCTCAGTATTGTCTGCACAGACTGGCAGCGGCTTCTCCAGAGTTGCAGAGGCAGGAGTCTCTCTCAGCCCTCTCTTGGAGATGCTGCCAGGGAGGGAACTTGGACCCTTCTGCATGCAAGCAGGCAGGTGCTCAGTGTTGCTCTTACCCCTGAACTTCAGGGCTGATGTCCAGGGCCTCCAAATCTTCTTTGGTCTGTCTTGAGTGGTGTGGTCACCGCTGGCCCACACTGAGGCTGGTGTGGCAGCCAGGTGTGATTATGACCTGTGCCAAGTGCTTTAGAGACAGGGGGGATTGGGGAAATAAATATGTGGGATGAGAATAGGGGGATGATGCTTAACTTGCAGTGGGGGGGGGGAGGTGGGCTCCAACAAGAGGGGCTCCTCCAAAGGCCTTTAGGTCCAGGCTCCAAAATTACCTAGATGCTCTTCTCAGAGCAGCCACATATCTTCCAGTGCTCATGCTTCTAGTCTCCCATTCATATACAACCAGGGTGGGCCCTGCTTAGCAAAGGGGACAAGTCATGCTTGCTGCCACAAGACCAGCTCTCCTCCAAATGTAATGAATGAAAAGCTGATAAGCAAAAAGGACAAATGTAGGGCATGGAAGGAGGGAACAGTAACCAAGGAACAGAACATAGCAGGAGAAGGTGAAAGTGATGCTTAATCTCTTGGCTCTGGAAATCTTGGAGCATTTTCACAGGTGACAACACCTTTTGCACCAAACATATTTTGAATTCATTTACGGTGACTTGAGTTCAGAATGGTTGCTGCTCACACATTTTCCAAGAGCAATTGCCACATTTTCCACTGTGCAAATCACATGAGAGGGAGCTCTCCACAAACCCAGCAGATCCAAACAAGGAGGTTAGAGGACATTACAGGGCATATAGTAATCAGTCTAATCATGGGGGATATAATCACAAGCAGATCACTGGTGCCCCAACAGTTACTGTCTGGCTCTCCTACAGAGCAATTTCAATTTTTTGAATGTAGCATATTAAATTAGCATACATTATTAACAAAAGGAATGTAGTGATTTTTAAAGTGGTATTGGTTTTGCTAAGTGGCTTTCAGAAAAGCAGGGCAGAATTAATTCATACCATGGACTGCATTTCTTCGAAAACACCTTCCCTTCTCAGTTGTGTGGGTTTTTTTAAAAAACCTTCCTGATGCTGTTGTTTTTTACCACTTCAAGAAACGCCCTTTCCCCACAGAAACACACTTCTAAATAAAATTGAAGGCCCATCATTCATTGAGAAAGCACAGCAACAACACATATTTATATACCGCTTTTCAACTAACGTTTCCAAAGCGGTTTACATCAGTAACAGAGCCAGGCCATCAGCGGCCCATGTCCGGTGGTCAGACGTGGGGGTTAGCCACGCCCCCGCATCTGGCATCAGACACAGGGGGCCCTGTTCTGGAGTTAGATCCCGGCCAGTGCTGCATTCACAGTGCTGTCCATCTCTCCCTGAGGGAGCGCTGCCCCTGGCCACTCTGCAAATGCAGTGCTCACCATTTAACTCCCGAACAGGGCCGCACAGCCCCGCTCGGGAGCTAAACGAACACACACACACACACGGTGTCTGAGGTTAGACGCAGGGTGTGTGTGTGTGTAAGGGCCACGAGGCGCAGCCCCTGAGGGGCAGCAGCCTGGGTTCTTTGACCCCAGTCGCCCAATAGTAACTACGCCCCTGGTTTACATAGAGAAATTACAAACAAACCAAACAAAGAAAGATGGATCCCTGACCCCAAAGGGCTCATAATCTAAAAGAGCACATACTTTGCACGGAGAAGGCCCCAGGTCCAACCCCTTGCACCTCAGCTACAGTGCCAGAGCACAGAGCCCTGCTGCCACGTATACTACTAGGAGAGATGGATGAGTGGTCTGACTCAGTATGAGGCACCTTCATGACTGAAGGAGGGATATTCAGCTTCACCATTTATCTGAAGGAGCATCCAAAATATGAACACGTTCTCAAAGTGGCGGCCCACTTTTGGCCACCTGTGAATAGCTGCATGTCTTCTCTCCTCCACCTGCCATCATTACCACATCATCCCCACCTAATTTTTGCAATGGGGGGGGGAGCTGCATCTCTCCCACAGTAGCTCTGAGTGTGTGCGGGGATCTTTGCCATGGCCAGGAGACATGTGTGGGCAGGCATAATGCCTCCAACTGAGCATGGTCAACAATCAGTGTGAGAATCTGGTTGGTTATGTACTTTGTTCAATCATATGAAATATAATTCATTATATACTTACTACCCGTTCTCTTGACCCTTGCCTGACGTGGCTCATACGATCTAGCAGGGAGATTATTGAAGAGGTTCTCGTTAAGATCATGAGTGCTTCTCTGAGGGAGGGCAGGATGCCTCCTCGTCTCAAGGAGGCAATTATTAGACCACTCTTGAAGAAACCTGCATTGGATCCCTCAGAATTAGGCAATTATAGGCCTGTTTCCAATCGCCCATGGCTGGGCAAGGCAACTGAGAGGGTGGCTCCAGGCAGTCTTGGAAGAAGCAGATTATCTGGCCCCATTTCAAACTGGCATTCAGATGGACTATGGGGTTGAGACGGCCTTGGTCAACCTTCTGAATGCTCTTCAGTTAGGAATCGACAGGAGTGTGACTACATTGATCCTTTTGGATCTCTCAGTGGCTTTCAGTACCATTGACCATGGTATCCTTCTGGAGCGCCTGAAGGGGTTGGGAGTGGGAGGCACTGCTTTGCAGTGTTTCCGCTCCTACCTCTCGGGTAGGTTCCAGATGACGTCTCTTGAAGATTGTTGCTTTTCAAAATGAGAGCTATTGTATGGGGTCCCACAAGCTCAATTTCATCTCCAATGCTTTTTAATATCAACATGAAACCACTGGGAGAAATCATTGGGGATTTGGTGCAGGGTGTTATCAATATGCTCATAACACCCAAATCTATTTCTCCATGTCAACTTCATCAGGAAATCGTGTAACTTTCCTAAATGCCTGGAGGCGGTAATGGGCTGGATGAGGGAGAAAAAACTGAGGCTGAGGCTGAAAGCAAGGCTGAAGTACTCATCGTGGGAGGTCAGAACACTGTGGGAGGTCGGAAGTGGCTTAAATCTGTCTGTTCGGGGTGGGGTTACACTCCCCAAGAAAGAGCAAGTACTTCCGGACCCAAACCAATCCCTAGTCTCAGGTTGACGCAGGGGCCAGGAGGGCTTTCTATCAGCTTCACCTGATACACCAAATACTTCCATTTCTGGAGATAAATGTCTTAAAACATTGGTGCATGTGCTGGTAACATCCAGACCTGACTACTACAATGTACTCTATATGGGGCTACCTTTGTATGCAGTCTGGAAACTGCAGCTAGTACAAAATGCAGCAGCCAGGTTGGTCTCTGGGATTACCCAAATAGATCATTTTACACCCATTTAAAAAGAACTACACTGGCTGCTAATGAGTTTCCAGACAAAATACAAAGTGCTGCTCATTACCTATAAAGCCCTGACCAGCTTGGGTCCAAGGTGTTTAAGAAAATGCCTTCTTCATTTATTTTATCAAATTTGTAGTCTGCCCCAAACTTTCATCTCTGGGCAGTTCATGAACCCCACCACCTATTAAGATAATCTGGGGAGGTCCAATTGAAGTTGCCACTGGCTCAGTTGGTGGTGACTCAAAACGGGGCCTTTCCCGGGGTTGCCCCGGGACTTTGGAATGCGCTTCCTAATGCAATTAGAGCCTCCCCTTCTCTGGATGTTTTAAAGAAGGACCTGAAAACATACCTGTTTAGCCAGGCTTTTAGTTTATCATTCTAAAGTTTTAGAGTTTTTAAGTTTTTGTATTTTAAACTGTTTTAATTGTTTTAATTGTTGTTATTTTTAGATTGTGAACCACCCAGGGACTTGCATATGGGGCAGTATAAAAATGTGTTTAGACAAACAGGCACAGACAGACATCAATCATATTAATGTATAATGATATAATTAATGTAATTGTCAATTAACGATATTAGGGCCATACACTATCTGCCTCCTCTGAGCTATTTTATAAGGGTGGTCTAAACAGCGAACAAATAAATAAACAATGAATTGCACAAACCTTTGCTGGGCCCCCCGTGTGCCCCATCAGGTGCCTGGCATCCCATTACTCAACTGTCCCCCTCCGTCCCCTCTTTGCTGGTTGGAAAGGCCTCAGATGGCTTCAGGTGTGGTGGCCAGACGCTACTCCCAAAGCAAGGCTGAGTTCAGATTTCTTAAATCCTACCTTCCAGCTAGAAAAGCCCTCCCGGACTAAGGAGCAAAAGAGGAGCCCTGCTGGATCAGGCCCAAGGCCAGCACCCTGTTTTCCAGCACCAGATCCCTCTGAGAAGCCCACAGGCAAGCGATGAAGGCAGGCCCCCTCTCCTGCAGTGGCTTCCTTGCACCTCCTCCTTGCACCCTGCCTCTGAGCCTGGAGACAGCATGCATCCACCACCCATTTAAAAAACAAACACATAACAATACCGCCTAAAGATAATGAATAAGAAGCAGACTGCAGCTGATAAACACTCACTGCTCTTCAGAGCTCAGGCAAACAGGCTCGGGGATGGCTCTGTCTTGGGGGAGGCCCCCTTGGGAAAGTACCCTCCGTGGGGCCCCCCTCATACTGGGCTATGGCCCCCGTATGGTTCATGGGGGTGAGGATTTCTTTTGACACTTTCAGGGCCAGGGGTTGGTGTGTTTTGAGGAAGCAACAACAGAGACCCACCAGTGCCTCTCCCCGCTCCACCCAGCATCCACAATCCTAACTGGGACCTTTCCCCCTGTGATGACACAGGGCCTTCTGGGGGGTGAAAAAACCTCATTTCCAGACAGAGGAGCAGAGGCAGTGACAGCAGGACCTGTCTCTGAAGCCTGATTCAGATGTTATCCAAAAGCAGAGTTGCCATGTCCCCTGAAATTCCAGGTTTCACCCGGATTTTAAGCATCTCACCCAGATTAATTAGCCCCGCCCCCAGATTCTCCCAGATTTCAAATTTCTTTCTTTTCTTTTTTTTAAGGAAAAAAACCAACTAAGCTCTAGCCCTTGTAGAAGCAGAGTTATGGAGAAATACCTGCAGTCACTCTTCTGCTCAGAAATTATTTTCCAGGCAATTTACATAATATGCAAATTAGGCACCTGGAATTTGGAGAGCCAGAATATGGCAACCCTAAAAGGCCCCACTACAGCCATGGACAGCAGGGCGAAGGGGGAGGAAGTCCCGCCCCCTGCCGTGTTTTGATGTAAACCACCCTGAGCCATTATTAGAAGGGCTGTATATAAATCAAATAAATAAATAAATAAATAAATAAATAAATAAATCGCCCCCACCATGCCCCACCATTCACGGTTTCAATGGGGCTTGTCTGAAGAGGGAAAAGCCCTCCCTGTGATGGTCTAGGAGAGGAGAGCTGGTCTTGTGGTAGCAAGCATGACTTGTCCCCTTAGCTAAGCAGGGTCGGCCCTAGTTGCATATGAATGGGAGACTAGAAGTGTGAGCACTGGAGGAGATTCCCCTCAGGGGATGGAGAAGAGCTCTTCTGGGAAGAGGAGAAGAAGGTTCCAAGTTCCCTCCCTGGCAGCATCTCCAAGATAGGGCTGAGAGAGATTCCTGCCTGCAACCTTGGAGAAGCTGCTGCCAGTCTGTGAAGACAATTCTGAGCTAGATGGACCAAGGGTCTGACTCAGTATATGGCAGCTTCCGATGTTCCTATGATTGTGAGGGTGGATCAAACAACCCTCGCAATCCTGGATCTGCCTGCCATCATGGAGAGGGCTCTTCCTTCTTCAGACAAGCCCCATTGGAACTGTAAGTGGTGGGGCGTGGTGGGGGTGATTGACATGGGGCGGCGGGACTTCCCCGGTCCTCCCCCTTCAGCCTGCTGTCCATGGCTACAGCAAGATCCTTGGAGAATGTCTGAACAGGGCCGGACTGGGGGCACTGAGAGGGCGGTGGAATGTATGTGGGGAGGGCACCTGGTTTTGAGCAGAATGGGAATATTCACTGCTGCTGAGTGCGGCAGGGCACAGGGGCGCCCTGCAGGTGGGGTGCACCGAGAATATGCCCTGTTGCCCTGTGGGCCAGCCCGAGCCTGCGCCTGAAGGAGGCTTGAGTCATTCTATCGCCACAAAGGCCGTGAGTGCAGGGATAGGCAGGGGGCTTCTTGAAGGGCTGGGGCCATCCACTGCTGCCCAAGGACGCTGCTCTCAACGCCAGCCCTGAAGAGGAGGGACTTCGCCTGGCACGGCATCATGATGGTGGACTTGCCTGGAGGAGGCATTCCCCAGCCCCGGGCCACCACCCCCTCACTGGTACTCGCCTGCCTGACCCTGAAGGCAACAAGGGTAACCCAGAGAAGGGACTCTGGCAAAGATCTACCACTTCTACGGATATTTATATACTGCTTTCCAACCAAAGTTCTCAAAGCAGTTTACACAGAGAAATAATAAGTAAGAAGATGGCTCCCTGTCCCTAAAGGGCTCACAATCGAAAAGGGGCCTAGAGCACCTTCCTTATGAGGCAAGGCTACACTACCTGGGCCTTTTAAGTTTAGAAAAAAGACGACTGCGGGGAGACATGATTGAGGTCTATAAGATCATGCATGGCGTGGAGAAAGTGGAGAGAGATAAATTCTTTTCCCTCTCACACAACACTAGAACCAGGGGTCACTCCATGAAATTGATTGCCAGGAGGTCTAGGACCAACCAACGGAAGTACTTTTTCACACAACGCGTGATCCACTTGTGGAACTCTCTGCCACAGGACGTGGTGACAGCCAACAACCTGGATGGCTTTAAGAGGGGTTTGGATGACTTCATGGAGGAGAGGTCTATCAATGGCTACTAGTTGGAGGGCTGTGGGCCACCTCCAGCCTCGGGGGCGGGGTGCCTCTGAGTACCAGTTGCGGGGGAGTAATGGCAGGAGAGAGGGCCTGCCCCTTTCAACTCTTGCCTGTGGCTTCCAGTGGCATCTGGTGGGCCACTGTGCGAAACAGGATGCTGGACTAGATGGGCCTTGGGCCTGATCCAGCAGGGCTGTTCTTATGTTCCTATGTTCTTAAGCATAAGGTAGACACCAGCAACAGCCACTGGAGGGATGTTGTGCTGGGGCTGGAGAGGGCCGGTTGCTCTCCCCCTGCTAGATCTAAGGGAATCGCCACGATAGAAGGTACCTCTCTGGTCAGTGACCAGAGATTGTTCCTCATAATTGATGGGCAGGCTACTCATGGGGACAAAGGCTCTCTGGCCCTAGAGATCTGTGTGCGACAGATATAGCGTGCGATTTCCATGGCAGGGCCAGCTCCCCGTGCTACACTTCACCTTAGGACTGGGCCCTGCACCAATTAAAAGAAAGGGGCAGATGATGGAGAGCATATCACAAAGTTAAAATATAAACAGGAATGGCCTGTGGTGGGATGGCTTAAGAATGGTTGTGATGGGTCACGGTCAGGACTCTTCCAGGCTCAAACGTAGTGGTTAGAGTGCTGGAAATTTGGGCAATCTCCTTGGCTTTTGCTTGATAGGTCAAGAGCTCTGAGAGACACCCCACACCAGAAGGTGCACAGCCGGAAGTTTATGCAAGGCGGGACGGGCAGAACAACAAGCGGCACAAAGAGGAGGCTCACAGCCAAGAAAGCGGTGTCTCTGAACACGTGCAGAGAACACGCTCCTCCCCAGCAGGCAACTCGCAGGCCACACTCCAACGCCTGGGTTTCCGGGGCAGAAGGCACAGCTTCCAGACAGGCTTAAGCCTGGACGCTGCCTTGAAGGGCTAAGCACCACCCAACTTCATCTCACCAGGGAGAGACGACCAGCAGCCCTGTGGTCAGTGCAGTGAGGGAATGGCCTCTTCCCTTTGTGCTTAGAGTGCTGGACTAGGACCGGGGAGACCCGAGTTCAAATCCCCATGCAGCCTCATGAGACTTGCTGGGTGACTCTGGGCCAGTCACTTCTCTCTCCGCCTAACCTACTTCACAGGGTTGTTGTGAGGAGAAGCTCAAGTATGTAGAACACCCCCTCTGGGCTCCTTGGAGGAAGAGCGGGATATAAAATGTAAAAAATAAAAATAATTTAATAAAAAAACACATGAGGAGGCCTCCTCGGGGAAGGAGCAAACCCCCGCTGGACTGCTCTGGACTGGGGGGTGGTGGTGGTGGTCCTCCAGGAAACACAGCCCTTAAACAGCTGGAGCTTGCCCTTCCCACCAAAGCCCCCCTGCAAGAAGAGAGGAGAGGAGAGCTGGTCTTGTGGTAGCGAGCAGGACTGGTCCCCTTAGCTAAGCAGGGTCCGCCCTGGTTGCATATGAATGGGAGACTAGAAGTGGGAGCCCTGTAAGATATTCCCCTGAGGGGATGGAGCCACTCTGGGAAGAGCAGAAGGTTCCAAGTTCCCTCCCTGGCAGCATCTCCAAGATGGGGCTGAGAGAGATTCCCGCCTGCAACCTTGGAGAAGCCGCTGCCAGTCTGTGAAGACAATACTGAGCTAGATAGACCAATGGTCTGACTCAGTATATGGCAGCTTCCTATGCTCCTAACCCAGGAACTCCCAGCATCCCTCAACTCGGCCTCTACTCTGCCCCCAGAACCCCCATTATCACCCTCAGGACACCCTCAGGAGTGGCCATGAGGGCAGGCGATCTGCCCGCCTGGCGGCCCAGGGCTACTCCTTCGGCGGTTCTCCTTGCGAGGGAGGGAGGTGAGCTCTGCCATGATCCAGACCCATCTTGGCTCCGGGAAGAGGCCCGGCTCCAGTTTCGCTGCCTATGCCCAGCAGCAGGCTCTGACCTTTGCTGCGGCCAGAGGTGCACCTAGGTGATTTTGGAGCCTGGCCCTAAAGGCCTTTGGAGCCCCCGCCCCCTGCAAGACCTTGAACATATCCCCACCCCAGGTATTTCTTTCCCCTCTCCCCCTTCTGTCTCTTAAGCACCCGGCACAGGTCACAATCACACTCGGCTGCCCAGCACAGTGCGGGCCAGCGCTGACCACACCACCCCGGACAGACTAAAGAGGATTTGGGGCCCCCCAGGGGTGTGGAGGCCCTGGACTTCGGCCCCCAAGTCCAGGGGTAAGAGCACCACTGGTTGGAGCAACCGCTCCTCTTCTCGAGCTCCCACTAGAGCTGAGCACCCCCTTCCTGACCCCGCCCTGCCTCTCCATCTTGGCCCTCCATCCTGGGCTCATGCTTCACGTCCCAGCACCTCTGCCTGGCACTGAGCCTCCTTTCCCTGCTGGGTTTCCGCAGGGACAATCACTGCGAAATTGTGAGAGCTGAATGGTCCCCTTTGCTAGGCAAGGTCTGCCCTGGTTTGCATTTGAATGGGAGACTACTTTTGTGAGCACAGCAAGATATTGCCCTTGGGGGGTGGATGGGGCTTCTCTGGGAAGAGCACCTGCCGGCTTGCATGCAGAAGGTCCCAAGTTCCCTCCCTGGCAGCATCTCCAAGACAGGGCTGGGAGAGACTCCTGCCTGCAACCTTGGAGAAGCCGCTGCGGGACCAAGGGTCTGACTCAGGAGAAGGCAGCTTCCTATGTTCCTCCTCCTAAAGGGCCATAGAAATGCATGGAATTCCATGCACTGGAAATTCAGTGCATTCCATGAGCATTTGGAAAGAACCAGGGCTTTTCAGTGGGCATTCCCTATAATTCATTTTAGTACATTAAAAAGAGGCATCTTTTTTAAAGTGGTGATTCTCTTTATTGAGCAGGGGGAGAGCAACTGGCCCTATCCATCCCCAGAACAGCATCCCTCCAGTGTCTGTGGCTGGTATTTACCTTATATTTCTTTTTAAGATTATGAGCCCTTTGGGCACAGGGAGCAAGAGAGAGAGAGTGTGTGTGTGTGCGCGCGCGCGTGTGCGCTGCTTTGGGAACTTTTGTTGAAAAGTAAGGTAAAAAGGTAAAGTGTGTCGTTGAGTTGATGTCAACTCCTGGCGCCCACAGAGCCCTGTGGTTGTCTTTGGTAGACTACAGGAGGGGTTTCCCATTGCCTCCTCCCACGCAGTATGAGATGATGCCTTTCACCATCTTCTTATATCACTGCTGCCCGATAGAGGTGTCTCCCATTGTCTAGGAAACAGACCAGCGGGGATTCAAACCGGCTACCTCTGTCTTGGCAGTCAAGCCATTTCCCTGCTGCTCCATTAGGTGGCACAGTAGTAGTATCCTCTCTAGTAAAAGCCTTGGTGTCCGTCCGTGGACACCAAGGCGTGTGTCCGTGCCTCCCTGGGCTGTTCTGGGCATGCGCAAAGCACATGCCCAGAACAGACTGAGGGAGACACGACCGCCAACACCCGGCGGCCATGTTGGGCAGCCAGAAGCGGCCGCCCCGAAGAAGCCGGTGAAGCCCCGCAAAGCCAGGAAAGAGGCGGTGGGGGAAACTGGCCGAGCCATTGGACGTGGCGCGGCCGAGGCAGCGGCGGAGCCATGGCCAAGGCCTGGCCGCGCCGCGGAAGCCGGGCGGAAGGAAGAGACGGCGGGGGAAGCCGGCCGAGGTGGTGGCAGAGCCTCCGCCAAGGCCTGGCGGCGCCACCAAGGACGGGCGGCTGGAAGACTTTGGGGCCCTTGCCCGGCCCCAAAATTGCCCTTGCCCCAAATGTTTCCCGCCGCGGCCACAGCCGCCGACCACTCTCCCGCCCTCCCAGCTGCCCGAGCCTTCCTTACTCGGTCCAGCCCGCGACAGTCGGGCGAAGTAAAAGCATATTTTGTGAAGAAGAGAAGAGCTTGCGAACAGAGCTCCTCTCTGTGCTAAGCCTCTTCCCGAACTGGTGCATTGGGCGCAAAGGACACCTATTGCGTCCTTTGCGTCCATAGCGGCAGTTTGGGAAGAGGCTTAGCACAGAGAGGAGCTCTGTTCGCAAGCTCCTCTCTTCTTTTTTGCAAGATAGGCTTTTACTTCGCCCGACTGCCGCGGGCTGGATCGGGTAAGGAGGGCTCGGGCAAGAGGGAGGGGGGACAAGGGCAAGGGGCAAGGACAAGGGACAAGTTGCTCGGGCAAGGGGCAGGGGGTGCAAAGGCGAGAGGGAGTGGGGCAGGGGGGAGAAACTCTCCCCTACTAGCGCCCATTATTTCAACGGGCCTGAAAACACTAGTATAAATATAAAGATAAAGGTAAAGTGTGCCGTCAAGTCGAGTTCGACTCCTGGCGCCCTCAGAGCCCTGTGATTTTCTTTGGTAGAATACAGGAGGGATTTACCATTGCCTCTTCCTGCGCAGCATGAGGTGTAGTGGTTAGAGTGCTGGACTAGGACTGGGGAGACCTGAGTTCAAATCCCCATTTAGCCATGATACTAGCTGGGTGACTCTGGGCCAGTCACTTCTCTCTCAGCCTGACCTACTTCACAGGGTTGTTGTGAAAGAGAAGATTAAGTATGTAGTACACCGCTCCGGGCTCCCTGGAGGAAGAGTGGGATATAAATGTAATAATAATGCCTTTCAGCATCTTCCTATATCGCTGCCGCCTGATGTAGTACCAGACCAGTGGGGAGTCAAACCGACAAGGCTGAGAAGAGAAGCCTTGTCATAATAACAAGGCAAAATGCTTGGAGGCAAAATGCACCCTGATTACTGGAGCAAAGACAAAAGAGGAACTGGCCCTCAAGCAGGGGCTGCCCTTTCAGGAGATGAGGTGGGGCAGATGACTGGGGCACTCATAGATAGCAAGATGCCCACTACTATTGGAGCAACTTCTGGGGACCAAGCTTTGCAAAGCGTGCCTCTCCTCCTTGCAAAGCTTGCAAGAAGCGCGAGGAGAGGCTGCTGTGCTGGCCACACGCCTGCCTGCCTCTGCGCTACTTCCAAAGCTTAGAAGCAGTGCTCCCTGGAACAAGGATTCTCCCAGATGTTGTTGAATAGAACTCCCACAATCCCCAGCTGCAAGGGTTTTTGGCTGGGGATTATGGGAGTCGTAGTCACCGACCGCCGGGAATCCCTGTTACAGCCGCACTCTTTGCAAGGCTTGGTTCTGAAAGGGGGCTGGCCCCCACCAGAGGCCAGAATGCCTTGAGCTGTCCTGCCATCAAGGGACAACTGCAATGCAAGCAGTGAATCCAACTGTTGTTCCAAGCCTGGTCTGATAATAGATTTCCGCCCATGGCTGTTCACCCACGGAAGGTGCCTGTCCTTGAAGACAAGGTTCCCAACCTTGGCCATGGTGGCTGGAGGTGGTGGGAGTTGTAGTCCAACCACGGCTGGAGACCCACGGTTGGGTCTCAAGGGCTGCCCCTCCACTAGAAGGGGGCTTCTAGGACAACAGAAGGAGAGAATGACAGGGGCACCTCTTACCATGCCCGCCGTGGCCGTGAGATGCCGCTCGGATGCTGGCAGCACCCAGGACCCCTCTTCTGGCCAGGAAGCCCACACACAGGGATGGCAGCGACAGCATCTGCAGGACCAAAGCAGAGGCAGGGCCCGGTCAAGTGGGTGAAGAAGAGGCAGCACCCTGCTGACGACAGAGCAGGCCCCATGGGTACCCACAGTGGGAGGCTCAAGGCTACACAGCATTCATTCTCCCTCAGAAATGAGCAGGGACATTTATTTCCCCGTTTATGAACACCTGCCTCTCCCCACTTGCCTACAGTCTGATGTCTAGTAGATTATCCTGCTCTTGTGCAGCCTTCATTTGGCACAGAGATTTTCCAGGTGGATTGGGCCCATGGACGTGGTGGTTCCTCAGTGCAACTTCTTTTGGGTAGACAAAATTTTCTCACACTCAGAGGTGGCATCAGCGGCTTGTCATAATGAGGTGTGTGCATGTGTGTGTGTGTATGTGTGTGTGTGCGCACCAAACAAGATGCAGCTGCCTCTGGTTTGTGGCAGTCTGATTGTGCCTGTCCCATCCTGCCCACCCTATGTTAATGAGAGTTGCGCTGGCCATTCATCAGGTAGAGATTTGTGGGCCAGCCTGCAGGGGACAGGTGCAATCAGACTGCCACAAACCAGAGGCAGAGGCATTTTGTTTGGCACCCGGCTGGCCCGTTAGGATGAGCCTCTGCTGAGAGGTGGCCAGACTTGGCATGAGAAAGAAACACCCCCACACACACACACACACCTCGATCAAAGTGGATCCATTAATCTGATTTGTGTTGCGTTGCTTGGTTGTTGCTGTTGCTTCTCGCCTTGGCAGCATGCTGCTTGGCTCACTTGCCTGAGCCACCTGCCTCATCTGTTTGCAGAAGATTCTTTCTCTGCTTGCGCACACTAGGACTGACTTGCAGAGAGGCTGGTGGGCAGTGTGAGAACGCCTGCTCTGTACTCCGCAGCCGGGATGGTCCTGCTTTTGAGCAAGGCCATGATCTCTATGCCAGCCATGACAGAAGCCCAGCGGAACCTCCACGTTCAGAGGTCATCTGCCTCTGATTAGCACAAGTTGAGCATAAAGGATCTCTCCACCTGACTCAGCTTGTGAGCTTCCTGGGAATCTCTGTTCTGGCCACTGCTGGTATCAGAGTCTTGGATGATATGGATCCTTGCTCTGATCTGGCAAAGGCAGTTCTCTTCTGCGTGACTCAAGGAAGAGGGCCTGGAGGCCAGGAGGAGGCTTCATCAGGCGAGGGCCGCAGCAGCTCTAGGAATCTCGGTCCCGGGAGTGGCAGGTGTGCCAAGCCGTGTGCACGGGTGTCGCATGCACCCTGCCTCCAGACAGGAGGACTTGGGCTGGCCAACGCGGCATGACCAGATAACCTTTGCAACCTTCTTTCTGCCCAGTGCCTGTGGAGGCTGCTTCTCTCCAAGGCTGCTGGGAGATGGTGCCCCGGAGAACTGCACACTTCAAGAGCGGAGGGGGGGGGGCGGCAGGGTCACCCGCTGGTTCCTTGGACAGGGCCACACCCTACAGCCGTGGGGGTCCCTCTCAGTGGGTCCTGATCTTGCAGCTCCCCCCTCTGGAGCTGCCTCTCTCTCTGCCACCACCCCTGCTCAGCCTTTGCTCTGCCCACAAGAGGCCGGATGGCTGGCTCTCCCCCTCGGCGGCCTTCCACTGTCCCAGCTGCCTCTGGGGCTGGCTGGCTGGCAGCCGCCAGTGACTTTGGAAGAAGGTGGCTGGCCGGAAGTGGCTGGAGTGGACGACCCGTCCTCTCTGACCTCTGGCAGTGGGGGGGAACTCCCAGGCTGGGCAAAGGGGTTGAGCAGCCCTACTGGAGCTGGGCAGCAGCTGGGCAGGAGGTCGCCCCGGCCGTGGAGGAATCGGAACCAATTTGGCACTGGAAGAGAGGCCAGCAGGGAGGTCCGCTCCAGTCCAGAGGTCCCACGGGGGCTTGGGAGAGTCCCAGGAAGGCGGGGGGGGGGGCAGTTGGCCCGGAGCTGGAGGAGGGGGCGAGCCTTGAGCTTTGATGGGCAAGAGCAAACACAGCCGCGGAAGCATAAACGCCGACTCGCTCGGCCGGCCCAGAAGGGCGCGAGGGAAGTTTGCCACCCAAGATCCCCGCAGCAGCAGCAGCAGCAGCAGCAGCAGCAGCACGAAAGGCATCTGGCAGGAGCGCCGTGCCCTGAGCGGGGCTCTGGCAGGCAGGCCGGCCCTGGCCGGAGGGGCCGAAGCAGCAGCACCCCAGGCCAGCCTGCCTACCCTGGTCCAGCTGGCCAGCCAGGCTCCCGTTCTCTGCCCAGCCCCGGGGCAGCCGCCAGCCCCCTGCCCGTGGCTGAGCAGTCTCGCCGGGCAGAGGAGCAGGAGAGCGGTACTTACGGCGGGTCAGGCAAGAGGCTGCAGCCGAGGTGGGAAATGGAGGCAACAGGGCGTCCTCCAGCCCAACTGACTGGAGCCTGGCGCCCGGCCAGCCCAGCGCGGCGCAAACAGCTGCCAGAGACTCTTATTATAGCAGCACGGCCCGCGCAGGCAGCGGGAGCGAAGGAGGGACCACCAGGCCCGGCCTGCCCCCCTCCTCCTCCTCCCCCTCCCCCCGGCTCCAGGAGATGGGGAGGGGAGGCCTGGTCCTTCTCCGCTTGACAGCAGGGCACCCCCCGCCCCTCCCTCCCAGTTCCCAGCGCCAGGCGAACCCGCCCCCTGCCCCAGTTGCCCAGTGGAGGACGCTCCAAGTTAAGAGCCTTTGAGGCGGCCGGAGCGAGCGGAGGGCTGCGGGCGGCGGCGGAGGGAGGAGGAGCCGCCGGCCAGCCGAAGGCAAATGTCGCGCAGCGGCGGCTCTGCCGATCGCCGACCCCGGCGCGGCGTTCTTCCCATTGCACGGGCGGGAAGCTGCCAGCCGAGGCGAGAGTGACCCGCTTGCGCCAGGCCAGCCCAGGCGAGGCGGCCCTTCTGCAAAGGAAGCCGCGCTTGCTACTAGCACGCCTCTTCCTCGAGGGGGTGGTGAGCGTCCCTCCCAGCTTGGTGGCAGAAGAGGGCAGCTCCCTCGCCCCGTCCCGTCCCGTCCCCAGCCACACTAGCCCAAGCGAAGGGATCATGCGATGCTGGCGACTGCAGGCCGGCAACCTCTGGGGATCCAAGGCTGGGAACTCCTGATCCAAGGGCGAGGTTAGGAGAGGAACAGAGGGAGGGAGCTGCCATATACTGAGTCAGACCCTTGGTCCATCTCGCTCAGTATTGTCTACACAGACTGGCAGCGGCTTCTCCGAGGTTGCAGAGGCAGGAGTCTCTCTCAGCCCTCTCTTGGGGATGCTGCCAGGGAAGGAACTTGGAACCTTGGAACCTTCTGCTCTTCCCAGAGCAGCTCCATCCCCTGAGGGAAATGTTCTCACACTTCTAGTCTCCCATTCATATGCAACCAGGTCAGACCCTGCTTAGCTAAGGGGACCAGTCAGGCTTGCTACCACAAGACCAGCTCTCCTCTCCTAAGCACCCAGGTTCTCGCTGGGAGTGCTGCAAGAGGGCATGGTGCCCCCCCCCCGTTCTCAGTTACGTTCTGCAGATGCATCCAATCGTCCAGATTGGGTTATCTTATAACCTGCCTTATGTTGAACACAGGTACAGTCATTCACACAAACAGATGTGCACGTTTTATGTACAGACACCTGTGTACTCATACAGCATAATGTCTGCATCGGGCTTCTGTCAGGCATCTGGGCAATGCGACTCCTGCCAGCCATATTAGGGAGAGGCCTGCATGGGTTGCCACAGCTTCTTCCTCTTGAGATTCCACTACTGCAGGGCATCTCACACTTGGGTCCACAAATGGTGTTGGACTACAACCTCCATCATCCCTGGCCACAATGACCAAAGGCCATTTTGGCCATTATGACTGGGGATGATGGTACAGCTGATACTGGCAGAACTGGCTCAGGGTCGCTAATGATCATGCTAATCACCAAGATTATGCTCTGACCCAGAGCCTCTGCGGTCCAAGGGGGGCCTTGGGGAAGACCCCGCTCCTCTGAAGACTGACCTTGGTTTAGCATTTGTCAACTCCCAGTCTCCTTGACTAGCCCAAATGGGCCCTTCCAATGAAAAATCCAATGGACAAGCCAATAAAAGAAATATATATAACTTGTTTGCAAACTATTTATTTATTATCATTTTTATTTATTTACTACATTTTTATCCCACCTTTCTGCCTTGACAAAGGCACCTAAAGCGGTTTACAAGATTAAAAGAAAGAAACGACAGATTAATAAAATGTGGTCTCAGGCTGTTGGTCTTTTCGGGAGCTGAGGACAAGAGCTCCCTGGCCTGGGTGCCTCCTTCCTTCCCTTCCTCTCCCTTCCTTCCTATTTGCACATGTTCTGTCTCCAGCTCATCATTGAATCTGCATTTGTGTAAATGACCAAGAACTTCGGTGACAAGGGCAGCATGTGGAGGATGCAGACAGGGGCATCCTAGGGAGGAGGGGGCCGTGTTCACCCTCTCCCGGGAGGGCGGCCCCCTCAGAGAGAGCGAGATAAGGAAGAAAATAGGGAGGGGTGGAGCTGGGCGGCCCTCAGGAGCTGGGGGCCCGGCTTCTTTGAGCCCATCTGCTCATTTTATAGCTACACCTCTGCCTGCAGAAGCAAAAGAAGCTCACGCTTAAAAAGCAAGCTTTATTGGACACGACACAGAAGCCTCCCCTGAGTAGGGATCGCAAGGGGGTGCTTGCTTCGTTCACAGACCTCGCCTGCCGGATGCCTCCGTTTACATCATTTATTGGTTCATTTGAAATATTTGTTCCCTGTTTTTCTAAAAATACTTCACCCAAAGCAGCTTACATTAAAACGGAACGTAAAAACAAGAAATACAAACGTAAGGAAAAAACCAAAAGGCAAAAGCAGCCAGATGAAACACTATTTTTAATCACAACAATAGCTCCTCCTTGAGGGAGGGTCTCAATCATGGACGTTCCCATCTGAGAATTATCAGCCCCAAGTGCAACCGCATCCCTAGACGGTGTAGGTAGTGAGAGAGCCATAAGACTTGGGGGTTAGGGTCAGGACTGGAAGAACCCACATTTAGGAACTGTGGAGGTAAGGGTTGTGGGAAGGGGGGGGCATGAAGATCCAGGGAAGGGGAGGATCCTACAGCAAGCAGAATCCCCCCCCCCCACAGATAACTGCCTCTTTATTCTAATAGTGTTTCCCATTGAATGGTTTGAGGAAGGGGCCAGAGAAATACGATCATATACAGGTCAGAGTGGATTTAGCTGAGCCTCTCCTGGAGAGAATCTATCTATGTGGTCTCTCAAAGTCGACACCGACTTGACAGCACTTAATCAAATCAGACTGAAAGTTAAACAGGACCACCCAAAAATGAGGTAGTGGTTCTCACATACTCAGGGGACTCCCTAGATATGCAGAAGTTTATAACTCTGTACACTGAAAGGAAAAGATGTTTTAATACCCTGCACAGAAACAAAATGCCTGGGAACCTCCAGGACTTGTGCTTTCAGAACTTATGGAACACTGAGGGCACCACTGAGCATGGCAGGATGTTCGAATGCCAGGTAGGACTGTGGAGAGAATTGGTCTGATCAAACTTATAGTCAGTATCCTGCAGCAGCTTTCTCAGACAGCAGGCTTTACCAGGGGTTTACTGAGAGGCTTTACTGCGAGTTCAAAGTTGCCCCCAAAACCCGACACAAAAAGTGGATTTTTTAACCCCGGCTATAAAATTGGGCTACACAGTGCAATTAAAAAACCCTGAAGTGTGTGTGAAGCTCGCAGGGACTTTGGGGGAAATTTGGCAGATATGTGAATGCATTCCCTCCATTCCAGAGGAGATGCAGAGCAGATGAGAACTAAAAGCCGGGTGTGAAAAACACCCAGGAGGCTTGACAGACAGGGCTGTTACCCCAAATCTCCCCCAAAAGAGAGTGTGCATTCACACACCAGCCAAACGTACCCCGAAGTTCCTTAGAGATACTTGGACCTACTCCACACACAAACTGGGCTTTGTCTTGTGAATTCTAGCTTATCTTGGTATATTTCCAGGTTTTTAAAATGCTGGTTTCAAGCTACTTTTTCTAAAAAAGCAGGTGTAGAATCATTAGCATGATAAGAGGGATACTCTCTTTAGAAGTGCAGATTTAGCTCTTTGGAAAGCGATCTCTCCCCACCCACCCCCCTGCCCCCACTAGCAAGAAGGAAAAAATGGAGGCATGCCATGTGGACTTGCATCAAAACAAAACCCAAGAGCAGAGGGGAGGGGCTGCTTCTCTCAGTGCCGGGAGTGTGATTCGAAGTGGCTTTGCTCAACATTTACCCTGCAGCAGGAAGCCCTGTATGAATAACTCCCAGGAGGGGGGATTTGGTTGGGAAGGGAAGCAGAGAGTGGAAAAGAAAAAGCATTCTTCCTTTCCATCCCTGCTCTTGAACTTCCCCTCCAGCCCTGCAATGCCTGAACAGCCATACACAGCTCCTAATCCAGACTGTCTAGCGTCCTGAATAGGAACACTCATGAATCTGCCAGGGACACTGGAACGGTTTCTTGGGCTGAAGAGGGGGCTGGCCAGAAGATCTCCAAGTACCCTTCCAACTCTAATATTCTATGGTCCTATTATTTTAGGAATACTGTCTTTGAGCCTGAGGGTCCACTGCGAAATTTTGTTCTTGTTTCTCTTATAATGCCATTTTCAAGTAGTACAGTATCCACAGGTCCTCCCATGCGCGCACACACACACACACTCACAACTGTGCAGAAGGATCTCCACACACTCACAGATGGAGAGCACTGGACTGGGGAGGCCCAAATGCTCAGAAGAGGGTCTGAGTTCAAAGTGTTTGAGAAACATTTAGGTCGCTCCTTCTCTCCTCCTCAAAAATAAAATTGGCCAACAGGATGCACAGATGCCTTCATCATCCCTGCAGCTTCTTTGCACAGGTGAGCAGGTACAGAGGGAAGCAGGGATGATTTCATCGTCTCTCCCCTCTCTCCAAAAGCCCTTTACTCTAGTTTAAATCTAGAGGGTTGTACACCCCTTGGGGACATATCTATACCAGCATAAAGGGGAGAAAAGTAATCTCACCCGGCTGTACCCGCTTGGCTGTGCAAAGCAGCCTTAGTGCAGGGACGCTGAAGGCTTCTTCAGAGGAGAGCTGGTCTTGTGGTAGCAAGCCTGACTTGTCCCCTTAGCTAAGCAGGGTCCACCCTGGTTGCATCTGAATGGGAGACTAGAAGTGTGAGCCCTGGAAGAGATTCCCCTCAGAGGATGGAGCCACTCTGGGAAGAGCAGAAGGTTCCCTCCCTGGCAGCATCTCCAAGATAGGGCTGAGAGAGAGTCCTGCCTGCAACCTTGGAGAAGCCGCTGCCAGTCTGTGAAGACAATACTGAACTAGATAGGCCAATGGTCTAACTCAGTATATGGCAGCTTCCTCTGTTCCTATGTTCTTGTGGATCTGCAGCCCTCCTTCAGATAACAGAGGGGTCTGCATCCTGTCGCCGCTGTCTGAGGGGTTGTGCACGTCAGCATTGGACAACAAGAGTGCGTTGCCTTCAAAAATTAGAGAGAGAAAGAGAGAGAGTTTTGGCACTCATAAAATGACATCAGTGAGGGGTTGGGAAGCTGTGTGTCCCCTGTGATGGTGACATCAGAGGCACCCTCCAAACAAAGTTGTGAAGCCAGCATAACTGCCAGGCAGACGCCACCTTTTCATGCAGTGGCTGTGCTGGTTGGTTGTGGAGAAACCAGATTTCCCCCCCATGTCCCCATTTTGCTATCTGAATGCTGGGGAAATGCTGCTTCCCAGGAACAGATGTGCTAACCAAGGAGGACACTGCAGTCCTTTGTGGCAATCTAACATTGCCTGGGAAAGTCCAAGGGATGCCCATCGCAGTTGCTCCCCTAGTAACAGGTCTTGTCACCACTGTGCAGGACGGTCCCAATGGCTGTGAAATGCAAAGCCTGTTTCCAAAGAAGATATTACTGCTGGGGAGTAGCTTTGAGGTCGAAGAAGAGGACATCTGCCTTCCCACGCCCTCGTCCTTCTACAGTCGCAGAGGCTATGCAGCCACTTGTGGGTGATAGTGCAGATCCGTTGCTATTAGCATGAATCCCTGTGGAGAGCAAACAAGAGGACAAGGTTTGACACCATCCTTCCATCCTCCATCTCTCTAGACTGCTTTGCAATCAAGTTTCTTTGGATTTCATTTCTGAAGGGTTTCCCCGCTTCGGCCTTTCAGTAAAAGGTTTGTTACTTGGTTAAATGCTTGCATTGTTTTAAAGTACTTAACAAGGTGAACTTGCATGCAGAAAAATGTTGCAAATGTATTACAAACTTGCAAAAATAAAAACATGATCTTGTATATTTAGGCCTTGTATCAAACCTCCAACATGCCAGTATCTTTTCTTGTTGGATATACTACCTTTAGGGATGTGCATGGAATGAGATTTGTATTTGTTCTGAGCTCAGAACGGAACACAACTCCCCGGAATGAGCTCGGAACATTTTGAGTGTTCCGAGCGTTCCAAGTCCCATTTTGGCGGGCTGTTTTCCTGGTTTGGGCACTGGCTTCCAATTGGCTTGCGGCTGCCTTGTTTCTTGGTTGGCTTATTATACAAATCAACCTGATATGTACAATAACAAGCTAACCAAGAAGCAAGGAGATAGCAAGCCAAAACAGGTAAAACAGCCCGCCAAAATGGCGCTCTGAACACTCGGAACATTCCGACTCGGAACAGGGTCATTCCATTCTCAGCTTGAAACAGGCCCTTCAAGGGCAATCTGTTTCAAGCTCAACACACTAGAAATGGCCCATTTTGAGTCGGAACGTTCTGAACTTGGAACGTTCTTCATATCCCTAGCTACTTTGATTCTGGGAGTGTTGGGAGCCAGATTCCTTCAGGGAGATGAGACATCTGTAGCATTCTCTATTCTTTTATCACATTTGTTGCCCACTTTTCCTCTCTGGGCAGTGTATGCTAGGTTATCCACAGACCAGAGATTGGCCTCTGACGGGGAGGTGCAGATGGCAGGGGGGACGACAACACATAACCTGCTTAGCCTTTGCCTGACTGGGTACATTGGCAACTCCACTGTGGCCGGGGATGATGGAAGTTGTAGTCCAGCAACAAGCAAGGCTGGGCACCCCTGCATTACACAGTAATGAAGAACTGCATTCTGCATGTGCTCAGAGGCACCCTCCAGCAGGTCTGAAAGTGGAGCAGAAAACCATGCTGCCGAAGATACTCTGCCCATCTGGCTGTCTGCCCATTCCCTAAAGTGTGCACGATGATGGCCCTCAGCCGTGGTGACTGGAGATGAGGAGAGTTGTAGCCCAGCCACATCTAGGCTATGGGTTGGGAAGCCCCAGTGCAGTGCATCCAAACTGGAGAGGAGGCCACAGGGCCAAAGGGAGGGTGAAGCCCTTTCACCGTCCTATCACAGGCTCCGTAATAAGGCACCTACCTGATACATGGCGACTTGGGGGTTCACCAAAGTGGCATTATAGATGTTGGGTAGGGCAACCCCTTTCTTCAGACGCTCTAAAGAAACACAAAGAGAGAGCCATGAGCGGAGAGAAGGAGGTGCAGGAGGGAGAACCCCCATCCATACGTGGATCCGAGAGGGCGGAGAGAGGTTGGGAACAGGCGGCACGCTTCTGAACTCACTGTTGACTCTGGAGGAGGCCAGCTGCAGAGCGACATACAACACCTTCTCCAGAAACTTGACCTGCACAGAAAAACACCGGCTGGTTAGAGAAGTCAAGACAAAGCCAAGCCACACAGGGGAGGTGGGTGGGGGGCAAAGAAGGGGTCACCAGAGGCCTGGGCTGTTTGGCCAACCAGATGCAGGGTCCAAAAGCAGGGGTCTGTCGCTAGGGGAAAAGGCCTAAGGGGCATGCCAAGCCCTCCAGGCTGTAGGCCAGCGCTGCACAACTTTGGTCCTCCTGCAGATGTTGGACTACAACGACCATCATCCCTGACAATTGGTCACTGTGGTTGGGGATGAAAGGAATTGTTGTCCAAAAGCAGCCAGAGGGCTGAGAGCAATATCACTCAGTTTGGCTTTGACTGATCTCACGGTGTGGAGGAGGGGAGCATTTAAAATTAAGTTCCAGCTATTTATTTTATTTTATTTTATTTTATAACACATTTGTATACCACCCAAAACGCAAGTCTCTCTGAATATGATCTTAATGGGCTGTGTGGGTCATAGCAAAGAATACGTTCTCTTAAATACCCAGGTCCCAAGCTGTTTAGGGCTTTCTAGGTTATAACCAAAACCGACCAGTGTAGAGCTTTTAGGATAGGAGTGATATGGTCTCTCTGAGGTGACCCAGAGACCCACCCTGGCTGCCGCATTCTGGACCAACTGCGGTTTCTGGGCTACGTACAAAGGCAGCCCCACATAGAGAGCATTGCAGTAGTCAAGTCTGGAGGTGACCAGCAGATGTACTACTGTTCTGAGGTCATTTATCTCAAGAAATGGACGCAGCTGGTGTATCAGCCAAAGCTGATAAAAGGCACCTCTGGCCACTGCCTCAACCTGGGACACCAGGGAGAGTTTTGTGTCCAGAAGCACCCCCAGATGACGTACCTGATCCTTCTGCCAGTAGCGTAGCTACTCTTCCGTTTGGCGCTGTTTAGTGGCTCCACCAGGCCACTGCCAGCATCTCTATTTCCAAAGGCAACATCTTTAAAATGTATTGCTTCACTCCTGAAACATTTTTCTTAGGGGGCAAGGACTGTAGCTCAGTGGGAAGGCACCTCCTGCTCTGCATGCAGAAGGTCCCAGGTTCAATCCCTGGCAGCACCTCCAGGCAGGACAGGGAGAGACCCCTGAGTCCAAAGTCCTGCCAGTCAGTGCAGACACAGTTGACCTAGATGGACCAAAGATCTGACTCAGTAGAAGGCAGCTCCACAGTCTCCTTAGCAGGATGGCCTCTTTGGCTGAGGAGGCAATTTGAAGTGAACTGTACCCATGAGGAGGCGCATAGACCAGTTCATGGAGGACAGGTCCATCAGTGGCCACTAATCTGGTAGCTATGGGCCACCTCCAGCCTCAGAGGCAGGATGCCTCTCAATCCCAATTGCAGGGGAGCAACAGCAGGAGAGAGGGCATACCCTCACCCCCTGTCTGTGGGCTTCTCAGAGGCATCTGGTGGGCCACTGTGGGAAACAGGATGCTGGACTAGATAGGCCGATTGATCCAGCAGGCCTGCTCTTATGTTAAAGTAACGGGAAAGTGTGCCCTCAAGTCAATTTCGACTCCTGGAGCCCACAGAGCCCTGTGGTTTTCTTTGGTAGAATACATTGCCTCCTCCCATGCAGTATGAGATGATGCCTTTCAGCATCTTCCTGGATCGCTGCTGCCCGATATAGTACCAGCGGGGATTTGAATTGGCAACCTTCTGCTTGTTAGACAAGCATTTCCCCGCTGTGCCACGTAAGGTGTGCTCTTATGTTAGAAAGTGGCTTACAGGACTGAATCCTTTCCCATCCCCCATCCCCCACCCCCACCCAAGTTCCAGTATATAGAACATGAGCAGGTCAGCAAGAAGGCAGGGGAGCTCCAGCCCTGCTCTCCAGCATGCTGGTTTTCTGACCAAGTGGCGCCTGCAGGTTTTCTGACCAAGTGGCGCATGGGCAGCCCTGGCAGCGGGAACAGGCCAATGGTTTCCTCATCCCACTAGCAGTCCATGTGCAGGAGCCTAATTCTCTCTGCAGATGGCCCCCAGATTAGATTAGGGCAGAAAACATGACACAGATTATTCTTTTTCATGTTTTATAAACGTAATGTAACCAGAAGAAGAGCTGGGTGTCGCTCAGAACTTTTATCCTGTGACTGGCCTGAACAAACACATTGCCTTGGGGTACTGTCTGGGGTAACACTCAACTTGCCTTCTCCATGCATGTGCCATAAAGTTGCCTTTGGGGACATCCCCTGCTCCAGGCACCTTTCAATCAGTGCAAAACAGCAAATGCTATTTCTGGAGCAGATTAACACCCCCACTGATTGTTACAGTGAAGCCCTATGTATCAAGGGTTCCCAGTCTTGGAACTCCCATCACCTCTAGTCAAAAACCACTGTGGCTGGGGATGATTGGCATTGTAGTCCAAAAACATCTGAGGGCTCAAGGCTGAGCTCTTGCTGCACATGTTTAAACAGAAGCCCCACTGCATTCAGTAGGGCTTACTGCCAAGTGAATGTGCATAGGACCGCACTGTTGGCAATCTTTACTGGATGTTTAATTGATTTTAGCCCGATTCAGACATTATGCTGTACAAGTGTACAGATGTCTGTACACATGTTTGTGTGAATGACTATACCTGTGTTCATTTTAAAAGTGAACCTGGATAGAGGCCCTTCAAATGCGTGGTACAGATAGGAAGTAGAGTTCTAATCTGTACCTGCATTCAGCATAACATGTGAATGACTGAATCTGTGTACATTGTACACCCATTGTACGAGTATTGATCATAACGTGTGAATGGGCCTTATATTCACATAACGTGTGAATGACCCGTGCTAACTGGGCAAAGAGGCACCTTTTTAGTGTGGTGATTCTCTTTATTTAGCAGGGGGAGAGTAACTGGCTCTATCCACCCCCAGCACACTACCTCCAATGACTGTTGCTGGTGTCTATCTTGCGTTTCTTTTTAGATTGTGATCCCTTTGGGGACAGGGAGCCATCTTATTTATTTGTTATTCCTCTATGTAAACTGCTTTGGAAAATTTTGTTGAAAAGCGGTATATAAATTGTTGTTGTTGTTGTTGTTGTTATAAGTTGCCTGAATGGAAACAGTTGTAAGTTGCCTGGGGGCCCTTAGGGGCTGAAAGCCAGGCAAGGTATATCTATCTTAATAAATACACAATCAACTATTCCACCACCTAGATGCCTCTGGGAAGCCCACAAATGGGACATTATGCCTTCCCACTGTTGGCCCACAGCAACTGGGGTTCAGCGCCATACTGCCTCTCTCTCCTATGTCGATATAGAGAGGGTAACACACTCAGAGCACACAGACACTCTTTTAAGAAGCCAGCATGAAGAAGCCAGGTTAGAGTGTTGGACTAGGACCAGGAAGACTCGAGTTCAAATGAAGCTCACTTGGTGACTCTGGGCCAGTCATGTATCTTTCAACCTAACCTACCTCACAGGGCTGTTGTGAGGATAAACATAACCATGTACATCGCTCTGGCCCCTTGGAGGAAGAGCGGGATATAAATGGTTAAAAAAACCCCAAAACCAAGAGTGCGCAATCCCTCACAACAGAGTGCCTAGTCCCAGATTCCAAGCCCACCCCATTCCTTTCCTCCGTATAAACCCCTCTGCTCATGCCCTGCCCACCTTGATCTCTCCGATGCTTGACCGATCCTGGGAGAGGCGGAAGCTGTCGGAAGGAAAGAGAAAACCATGGTGGATCAGTTTCTATGCTCCCATGAAAGCATAAAACCAGGCAATGGCTGCAGTAGCACACATGATGCAGGAAGGACCCAGAGACCAGGAGGAGAAGCAGCTCACCGTTTCAGGGCCACAGAGCCCCCAACTCGGCCAATTGATTTCCCAGACTTGACTGGTTCAAGGAGGACTTGCCCCGTGAGGTTGGC
Source organism: Hemicordylus capensis (assembly GCF_027244095.1). NCBI lineage: Eukaryota > Metazoa > Chordata > Lepidosauria > Squamata > Cordylidae > Hemicordylus > Hemicordylus capensis. Next base: position 5,088,799 of record NC_069660.1, read on the forward strand.
ATCCTGTTGACCAAAGGATATGGATTAGCCAGATGGATTTCTCTCAGGAGTGGCAGTGCACACCACACAGAATTCAGTTAGGGAATTTGTTGCCACAAAATGTGTTTATTATTTATTTATTTCTCTAACAGATTTGTACACCGCCCAGAACTCAAGTCTCTGAGTGGTTTACAATAAAACGGAGCCAGCGTGGTGTAGTGGTTAGAGTGCTGGACTAGGACCGGGGAGACCCGAGTTCAAATCCCCATTTAGCCATGAAACTAGTTGGGTGACTCTGGGCCAGTCGCTTCTCTCTCAGCCTAACCGACTTCACAGGGTTGTTGTGAAAGAGAAACTCAAGTATGTAGTACACCGCTCTGGGCTCCTTGGAGGAAGAGCGGGATATAAATGTAAAAATAATAAATAAAAATAATAAAAACATAGGAACATGGGAAGCTGCCATATACTGAGTCAGGACCTTGGTGCCTCTAGCTCAGTCTTGTCTATCCATATTGGCAGCGGCTTCTCCAAGGTTGCAGGCAGGAATCTCTCTCAGCCCTCTCTTGGAAATACTGCCAGGGAAGGAACTTGCAACCTAGATGCTCTTCCCAGAGCGGCTCCATCCATCCCCTGAAGAGAATATCAAATTACAACAAATAAAAATCTCCATGGTTGCAGGCAGGAGTCTCTCCTGGCCCTATCTAGAGATGCCAGGGAGGGAACTTGGAACCTTCTGCATGTAAGCAGGCAGATGCTCTTCCCAGAGCTGTACAATCCCCTAAGGGGGATTTCTTACAATGCTCATATGTAGTCTCTCTCCCATTCAAATATGTAGTCTCCCATCCAAACCAGGGCAGACCCTGCTTAGCAAAGGGGACAATTCATGCTTGGTACCACAAGACCAGCTCTCTTCTAGTGACAAGGACCTTTGTGGCTGTGGATGATAGGAGTTGTAGTCCCACTACATCTGGGGGCCCAAGGTTGGGGAACCCTGGACCACGATGCTTCTGGGTGCTGTACTGCTCACACACATTCAGCACTAAGCAGCAGCAGCAGCAGCAGCAGCAGCAGCAGCAGCAACAGGGCTGTTTATGTGCCTTTCCCCTGCATTTACCTCTCCTTTAGAAGAAGAATCCATACTCAAGCCCCATTGACACACCCCACATCTCAGCCCTGCTCTGGCACTTACGATATTTAGCAGGAACACAGAGGCCAGCCTGGCGCTAGGCAAGACAACAAAGGCCTCAGCCGCTCCAAAGACGGCTGCATCCACACCCCCTGGGTGGAAATTCAGCAGCGGCTGCTTCCGTGCGGTGATGTGAATCTCCATGGCCATATCTGGGAACTGCTGCTTCAGCTGGGAGGGAGAGAAAGCCAGAGGTCAAGACCGGAGGGATGCTTGTCTTTTTTGAGGGAGGGGGTGGGGTCAACCAATACCGTATTTCTGTGGACCCCAGGGCAGAGTGGGACACAGAACTAAACGTTTCTGTTCTCCCAATTTAGTCCTCCTGGCAAGTAAAATGTATTCTGGGCAACTGTTTCCATTCCCTGCTCCCTGTGCTTTGAAATTGCTGTACTCACCTCTGGGAGGAACAGCCCCAGACTCTTGGTGTTCAGGCGGAAAGGGATACTTTTTGGAATCTGAAACAAGAACACCCACAGATGTTGGAATGAGGGGCTCCCGTTTGGATGAATCAGCCCCTGCAGACAGAAGGGGTGCCTATACTCTGCAGAGAGCCCTGGGATAAGTAGATGCTCCATTTCCACCTAGCATAAATCAATTAGTACCAAGAGCTCCTGGAAACTGGTTTCCAGGTAGCCATATAGGACTTCCTCCTCTAAATCTTAGGAACAATGAGGGTTGCCCAGTCCTACATTTGTTAAATGAGATGTACAAGGCCATAAATTATCTAGAAGTTACACCCTTTATCAAGATACTTAAGGTTGGCTGTGGTTGGTGGAATCAGTGGTGAAGGGAGGGCACTCTGCACATGCTCAAAGGCTGTTTCTGTCTCACATGTTCCAGGTTCTGAAGCCTCGCACCGGTATTGGGTTCTAAGACTAAGCTTTGATTAGTTGAAATAAAGCCAACAACAACAACTATTTATATACTGCTTTTCAACAAATGTTTCTAAAGAGGTTTACATAGAGAAATAATCAATCAATCAATAAGATGGATCCCTGTCCCCAAAGAACTCACAATCAAAAAAGAAACATAAGATAGACACCAGCAACAGTCACTGGAGATACTGTGCTGGGAGTAGAGAGAGCCAGTTACTCTCCCCCTGCTAACTAAAGAGAATCACCACGTTAAAAAGGTGTCTCATTGTCCAGTTAACAGGGGTAGGGCCAGGCCCATGGGAAGGTCTCTCTGCAGGTAGTGTGATCTTAAAGGCAGCTCTGTCTCTAAGCTGCAAACGGAGGAAATGTTCAACAGCAATTTTATTGCAACATTGGCAAAAGGTGGAAGTTTCTCTCCGCTCCTGGGGATTTAAATCCAAGCACCCCCCTGTCACAATCCAATTGAGCAGGACCCTGGACAGTTAGCAATTAAGTGGCAGAACAAAAAAGGGCAGCTGACAAAGCAGGCAGAAGCTCGCTGGCTAGCTCAGGGAGCAGAATGCTGGGCCCCTGGAGCAAGGCAGGGCCAGTAACAAGACGCACAGCAGGACCATGGACAGTTCCTAGGCAGCAAACAAGTTGTCCTAAGAAAGGTGAGAATTCACTCCTGCTAACTGAGCAAGTCAGTCACCTCACCTTAAGTAGATTGACTAACAAGCAGAAGGTTGCCGGTTCAAATCCCCACTGGTGTGTTTCCCTGACTCTGGTAAACACATCTGCTGGGAAGCAGCAATATATGAAGACTAGCTGACCCGTGCGGCCGCCGCCGCCCTGCGGGGGCCGAGTGCAGCCGCCAACGCCTCGCCTCCGCGGCCGGGCCCAGCCAGTCCCGCTGCCTCGCCTCCGCGGCCCGGCCAGTCCCGCCGCCTCGCTTCCGTGGCCGGGCCAAGCCAGGCCAGGCTACCTCTCTCTCTCCTCCCGCCCCCCCATCTCCGGCGGGGCAGAGTGCGGCCGCCGCCGCCAGCAGGCCTGGCCGGCCCCAGAGTGCCGCCGCCGATGCTGCGGCCGGCCCCAGAGTGCCGCCATCAGGCCCGCCGCCTTGCCTCCGCGGCCAGGCCCAGCCCGGCCAGTCCTGCCGCCTTGCTTCCGCGGCCGGGCCCGGCCCCGCCGCCTCACTGGGCCCCGCCGCCTTGCCCCGCCTCGCTGGGCCCACCGCTCGCTGGGCCCCGCCACCACGGCCTGGCCCGCCGCCATTGCTCTTGGCCCACCGCCTCGCTGGGCTCCGCCGCCGCGGCCCTGGGCCCGCCGCCTTGCCTCCGCAGCCACCCAGCAAGCGAATTCTCCTGGGTGTGCTGCCAGCCAATCAGGCGCCCCCTGCAGCCCAGCCAATCAGCTGGGCTGCCGGGACGCATTTCTCCTGGGCACACCCAGGAGAATTATATATATAGATGCTGAAAGGCATCATCTCAGACTGCGTGGGAGGAGGCAATGGTCAACCCCTCCTGTATTCTACCAAAGAGAAACCACATGGCTCTGTGGTCACCAGGAGTCAAAATTGACTCGACAACACACTTTACCTGAGCAAGTGGTCATCCTCTTTATTTATCGGGGGAGAGCAACTGGCCCTATCCAGCCCCAGCACAGCATCCCTCCAGTGGCTGTTGCTGGTGTCTGTCTTATGTTTCATTTTATACTGTGAGCCCTTTGGGGACTGGGAGCCATCTATGTTTATTTTTTATTTTTTCTATGTAAACAGCTTAGGGAACTTTTGTTGAAAAGCAGTATATAAATATTAGTAGTAGCTGAAAACAAATGTGCTCTTATCTACCCCTCTGGCAACTGCCAGAGCCCCACTGCTCAGGAAGGGAAAAGGGAAGCCATTCTGCTCTAGAGACATGCATTTAGCCACTACTGTATTTATAAACTGTGTCATCTCATATTCTCTGACGGGGACCTTGAAGCAGGGGAAACAGCATAGAGTGGCCGGTGGAATGATTTCCGACTCCTTAGCCCAAAGGTCCGCTCTGGCCGGCATGGGCTCAGGGTCACGTGACACCCCCTTCCACGCCCCAGGGAAGTCATGGGCAAGCTCCCACTCAGCGTCTGTGCCTGGCAGATGCAGGAGCCCTCTTCAGCCGTGATGTTGTGCATTCGGGTGTCTGTACATAAGAACATGCTCTGTGTGGGTGACTGGAGCTGTGTACCAGGGCAGGGTACAGACAGGAAGGATACGACTGTATGTGTGTTGAACATGCTGTGTGAAATTGTGTACAGATCAGCAGGTGTATACACTGGGAAAAAAGCTTGCATCTGTTTTGAACATAATGTCTGAATAGAGCTGGAGATGAGAGCCTTCCAGGGCAGATGATTCTGGCCTGGAGTTATTGTTCCAGGCCAGGGGCTGAGTTATGGCCCCGCAGAGATGGCAGTGGAGAAAGAACTAGAGGTGGTCCAGAGAGTCCTTGGAAGAGAGGGAATGCTGCATTGTCGCATAGGAGCGGACACAGGGATGACACCCAGCCTGCCTTTTGCAAGTCAAGCCCCATCTGAGCACACGAAGCTGCCTTCAACAGGGCCTTGGTCCCTCCAGCCCATATTGTCCACCCCTGACTGGCAGCAGATTTGCATGAGGATCTTCCCATCTGATATCCTTTTAGGTTCAGATGCTGCAGATTAAACCCAAGACTTGCTGCATGCACAGCTGGTGGCTCCTCTAAGCAACCCCTGCCCGTCAGAACGTAAGAGCAGCCCTGCTGGATGAGGCCCAAGGAGGCCCATCCTGTCCAGCATCCTGTTTCTTCCCACAGGGGCCCACCAGATGCCTCTGGGGAGCCCACAGGCAAGAGATGAAGGGAGCTCCCCTGAAACTGGGATTCAGAGGCATCCAGCCCACATGGCCTTACCGTCTTGTCCGTGTAGTTCACCCGGAGTGCCCCTGAAGTGAAGTAGACCAAGGCAGCGGAATTGGCAAAGAACTCAGAGATCCCAAGCAGCAGCATGGAGCCCGGCTGGTCGGGTAAGAGGAAGGGGGCAGGCACAAGCGGGCTTGTGTGGGGCTGCCCCACCCTGAAGAACTGACCCTAAACAGAAGAAGAAGAATTCCAGAAATTAATCAGGCACTGTCTGAAGAAGCCTGCTGGTTTTTGTCACTCCTGAATTTACTGAGCGGTCAGCTAGGCAAGCAAACAAATAAAATCAAAGACCCACCAATAGGTTGAAAAGACCAGTAAATCCCTTTCCTTGACCCCAGCTGTATTACCTTGAGGTCCATATTGAACTGATCCGCACTGATCACCGGCTTGTTCACCACGGAGTAGTCCATTTCTGCAAAGGAGTCCATCTTAGCCGAGACTGAAGAAGAAGAGGGAGAAAGCAAAAGTTCACAGGCACAGCACAGAGGAACTTGCCTGAGAATTATTCCCAGGGGAATGAGACCACTCTTGAATTTCCCACTAAGCAATTCGCAAGCACAACTACCGTTCGCAGTTCTCAGGACTCTTGCAAGATCATCGATTCCTTTTCTGAGCTCAGGACATAGCTGGAAGCAAACAGAACCCAGGATATTAGAAAGGACAGACAGCCAGGTAGAGGAAAAGACAGTTCATGGGTCTCTGTCCCCGAACTCCAGAAAGAGACCTAGAAATTACCCCAAGTTTACTAGCTGAAAAGGATCGAACCACACACTGGCCATTTGTACTGCCACCTCATTAGCCTCCGGTCAGAAGGCTGCTTTGCCTGTAGATTAAAACATGTGGACGAATGCTTTCCTTGCTAAAGGGATCACTGCTGCAGTTGGAAGAGGAAGCTCGACTCCCTGGATGCAGGCTGAGAGGGCATGAGCCAGGCACCTGGATGAAGCTAAGCAACGCCAGGTCTGGTCAGTCCTGGAAGAGTGACCACTTGGGGCACACTGCTTTGAGCTCCACAGTGGAAAGAAGTGGAAATATAAATTAGGGATGTGCAATGGTTCGGCGCTAAACTAGTTAAGCACTGTGAGGAGGGGGGGGGCGAGCAGGATCTTTAAGAAAAAGGAGAGAGCAGGTCCTTACCCTTCTCCGCCACCACATGCAGCTTCCTGCTGTGGAGGCACTTGTCCCAAATACCCCTGCATGGTGCTGGCACGCACATGGCGTCCGCACATGCACAGATGCCATTTGCATGGTCAGCATGAGAGCAGGTAAGGACCTGCTCTCCTTTTGCTTAACAATCCCGCTCGCCCTCCCCTTCCCCATGGTGCCAAACCTGTTCAGACCATCACTAATATCAATGCAATGAATAAGCAAACCAACAGTCACAGTCTATGCCACAGTGCGGTGGATCCAACCCTGGCCTGGGGCCCTACCCCAGGGGATTGTTCGCCGAATTTATACATTTAATGCATCAGGGCTCAACCACGCCTGGGACAGGGAGGAGGAAAGGCACCCAGGTTGCCTCCTCTACTTCATGTTTTGAGAGGAGGATTCTCCAGGACACGCTCTAGAATCTCACCTGCTTATTGACTTCTGACTGCAGGGATCCCTTGAACGAGGAAGCAAAGAGGTTGTAGAGCCAGCTGTGGGAGAGAACAAATGTCAGGGAAACAGTAGCAGCTCTCCACCCCAGAAGTCAGCTGGTGACCTTCGCTTGTTTTCAAGTGGCAAAGCCATCGGGGCAGCAATATAACCTCTCTCCGACACAAAGCATGGGCCATATTCTCCCCACTTAGGAAAGACTCTCAGCAGAGGCTTCAGGTGGGAGAGATTGCCCTGAATGAAAGGAAGAACATCCCCCAGGTTTTGTGTGAGAAGAGAGAGCTTAGACTTTGCAACACATCTGCCCATTTCCCAAAGGAGGACTCTTCACTTGCTGGGCCTGCAAAGAGACGGCTGACAGAAAGACCATGCATCCCCAGTTCATCTCCCCAGTGACAGCTCAATGGTGAGTCAGAAAGGCAAGGAGCCCTATGCTCTTCGTTCACATACAGCGTCTCATGTATTTTGGTGCTTCTGTGAATAATAAATAAGGATGGTGATGGACTCTCCCCCTTAATGGTGCTGATACTTCATATGCATGTGGAAAGCTGCCTCGTGAAGAGTCAGACCATGGCTCCACCTCACTTAGTCCGGTCTACTCTGACTGGCAGCAGTAACTCTCTTGGTTCTCAGGAAGAGGCCTTGACCAGCACCTGCTCCCAGAGATCCTTTAATAGGAGAGGTGAGGAATGACCCCAGGACTTTCCATGTACAGAGTATATCCTCCAACACTGATCTGTGGGCCCTTCTTAACCAAAAACTAAGTTGCAAGCGGCAGTGAAGAGACAGGGGCATACTGGCCATCTCCAGATCGAAGAAGGCCACGAGCACTTGCCTCTAGTCAGAGGTCAGCAAACAGCAAGCAAGGAGTTAATTCACTGCAGGGGTTCTCAACTTTGGGCCCCCAGACGTTGTTGGGCTGCAACTCCCATCTTTCCCAGCCACATGATGGGAGTTGTAGTCCAACAAGCTGACGCTGAGAACTCTTTTTGTACCAGGATGGATGAACTGTTCTTCGGTCCCAATTACTGAGTACAGCAGAAGGGGAGTGTGCAGGGAAAACCGGCTGGAGGGGCTGCGTTATACCTGCTTCCCCCATAGAATGTCAAGTCGAGGTCCCCAATAGCAGAATGGCAGCCGGCACACCACACCCGAAGCCGTCCTCCGCTGCCCCTGTCGACCCCAAGCACGGTGGAAAGGAATAACTGCCGGATGCGGATGTCTGCAGTGCCGCTGTCAGATCTGGGGGGGGGGGAGAGGGAGGAGGTCAAGACTGTCTTCTTGAGAGCGGAAGGGGGCGGAGGGAGAAACTGCCTCCAGCTGCTGGTCAAGCATCCTGTGTGTGTGATGGCGGGGGGGGGGGGGGGTTGGAGCAACCAAAAGGGTTTCTTCTGTCAGGGCTGCTGACTCTGTTCCTCGGCAAGTGGCACCCTGATTCAAGTGCACGGCACAACCCTCAAGGGCTGGGTGCCCATCGGTCTCCCCTGCAACCAGGATTTGCAGCTGCTGTTGAATGACTGCAGCTCCCCTAGTATTTATCTATTACATCTAGAAACCGCCCCATCCAGAGGCTCTGGGCAGTGCACAACGAGTTTACAAAACATAAAAACAAACATCATTTAAAACACACTATTTGGAAACAATATACAACGATTTGAACATCAGTTAAAATCCTGCAGGAAACCACTTAAAAGCCTTGGAAGGCCAGGCCAAACAAGTAAGTCTTTAGGGCTTTCTTAAAGGCCAACAGCAAGCCTAAAATAATCCCCAAACAAAGGCCATTGCAGCTGGGGATTCTGGGAGTTGTAGTCAACAACATCTGGGCATCCCTGTTCGAGGGAACCCTGGCGCTGGGCGTGCCAGTGCCTTGGGCCTCCATGGCCTCCCCCACCCTTCTATTGGCTCCGCTGCACAGAAGCTGCTTCCGACCACCGGCAATTCCTTACCCCAAGGAAGTCGTCAGCCTCCAGTGGCCCTTGAGCAAGACCTGGGCATCCCGGATGCCGAGACTCACACCTGTCCCCTCAGCGAAGCCGACAGTGGAGTTGTGCTCTTGGATCTGGCTGACGTGGAGCCTAAAAAGGACAGAGGGACAACAAGAGAGGCTCATTCCCCACTTGAGCCCTCCCTCAGGTCTTCACAAGGAACCCAGGCTGGTAGGCGGGTGGTCTTGCCTTGGCGCAGGGGGTGACGGCCTGACTTGAACCAGCCTTTGGGACTCCCCCGCTTGCTTCCAGGTGTGCCTTCGCCCCTCCCCATGCTCACCATGAGTCCTACACCAATGTCTTTCAAACTTTTCGCCTTCACAGGAACGTAGGAAGCTGCCTTCTGCGGAGTCAGACCACTGGCCTACCTAGCTCATATTATCTACTACCCTGACTGGCAGCAGCAGCTCTCCAGGGTTTCGGGAAGGAGTCTCTCCCAGCTCTACCCAGAGATGCTGCCAGGGGCAGAGAGGAGAGCTGGTCCGGTGGTAGCAAGCATGACTTGTCCCCATAGCTAAGCAGGGTCTGCCCTGGTTGCATCTGAATGGGAGACTTGATGTGTGAGCACTGCAAGATATTCCCCTCAGGGGATGGAGCCGCTCTGGGAAGAGCAGAAGGGTTCAAGTTCCCTCCCTGGCAGCATCTCCAAGATAGGGCTGCGAGAGATTCCTGTCTGCAACCTTGGAGAAGCCGCTGCCAGTCTGTGAAGACAATACTGAGCTAGATAGACCAATGCTCTGACTCAGTATATGGCAGTTTCCTATGTTCCTATGGCTTAGCCTGGGACCTTCTGCCTGCAAAGCACATGCTCTGCTACTGAGCTGCGGCCCCATCCCCAAAGCTGGCATGCATGGGTCTCCCATCCAGGCACTGACCACACCAAGACCTGCTTAACTTCAGCAAGGGGATGGCATTGTGTGCCCTTAGACCATGCTCTGCCGAAGTGGAACCCTTTCCTCAGTAACATCTGTCAAGCAGCCTCTGGGCATTGCCGAGGCCTCTAGGCACTGCCGTCGGGTGCAAGCAGCTCATGCAGGCCAGTGACCAGGACGCCTGCATTCCAGGAGAATGGAAATGCCAGCCTGGAGCACAGCCAGTGTTCTCTTGCAGGTAGTGGAAGGTGGGGAGTGGCGAGCCAGCTCTCCCCTGGGGATGCTGCTCTGTTGCTTCCAACCTTCTCACGGAAGAACTTGATAGGCTTCTTCTAAGGACCCCCAGTCTGGACACCACTGGTTGTCCGGAGCCACAGATCTCCATGGCCTCTAAACGTAAAAATGTGTCCCTTCCTCCGCTGTGAGGAAGAGTGTGCTTTGAAGGAAGCGCCATCGTCAGCCTTCTGAAGGTGTATGTGCGCGCTACTCTCCGGGAGCTGCCTAGCACGGAAGACACTGTAGCGGACGCAGCCGTCCACAGCCGCAGGGCTTTGTGTACGGCACGTGCTTCTGCACAAGCTCGGTATTTTGCCCGCCGCGTAGGATTCAAGGAGTCCCAGAGTTCCTGCTGGCGTTTGTGACGCACCCACCGGCAAGAGCCAGCCAGGTGTGGTAGCAAACTGGCAGCAGGACAACAGGCACCAGAGCGACAGGGGAGACTGCGGCCCCAGAAACAGCAGGAGGGGAGCTGGGGGGCTGCTGATGCCATGGGGTACAGTTCCCAGAACACATTGGAGGAGGCCATGGAGGAGGTCTCTGGCCTCCAGAGGGCACAGATCCATGAGCATCAGATCCCAGCAGGGTCGGCATTCCCTAGGCCCATTCACACGTCAGGTTGAACACCCACACAAGTGTGCAGTGTGCACAGGCACAGATCTGTGCACAGGTATCGTCCTTCACAGGTTGTTTATTTATCATATTGATTGATTGATAAATTGATTGATTGATTGATATTGATTTATTTATCATATTGACAGGTTATTTATTTATCATATTTATTTATCATATTGAGTGAGCCCCTGGTGGCGCAGTGGTAAAACTGCTGCCCTGTAACCAGAAGGTTACAAGTTCGATCCTGACCAGGGGCTCAAGGTTGACTCAGCCTTCCATCCTTCCGAGGTCGGTAAAATGAGTACCCAGAATGTTGGGGGCAATATGCTAAAAATCACTGTAAACCGCTTAGAGAGCTCCAGCTATAGAGCGGTATATAAATGTAAGTGCTATTGCTATTGCTATATACCTTGTGCTGAACACATTGGTACAGAAATACACTGCCTATCTGTACCATGCTTTTGAAACGTCTGCATCCAGGTCCACTTTTAAAATGAACGCAGGTACAGTCATGCACACAAACACATGCAGAATGTATAGACATCTGTAAACACAGACAGCATAATGTCTGAATTGGGCTACTGTCTAAAGGCTATTTGTCAAAGGCGATTTGTGTGCATCTTCAGTGTGCGTTCAGTGGAGGAGAGCTGGTCTTGTGGTAGCAAGCATGACTTGTCCCCTTGGCTAACCAGGGTCCACCCTGGCTGCATCTGAATGGAAGACTTGATGTGTGAGCCCTGAAAGAGATTCCCCTTAGGGGATGGAGCCGCTCTGGGAAGAGCATCTATGTTCCCAGTTCCCTCCCTGGCAGCATCTCCAAGATAGGGCTGAGAGAGACTCCTGCCTGCAACCTTGGAGAAGCCGCTGCCAGTCTGTGAAGACAATACTGAGTGAGATGGACCAAGGGTCTGACTCAGTATTTGGCAGCTTCCTATGTCCCTATGCCCTGCATTTTAAGAAGGATGTTGATAAACAGGGATGGGTTGAGAGGAGGACAAGAAAGATGGCGAGGGGTCTGGAAAGCAAGTCCTATGAGCAACAGATAAGAGGGCCAGGTTGCTGGAGAAGAGGAGACTAAGGGGACACAGAAGTGCTGTCTTCAAATACCTGAAGGGCTGTCAGCCTGAATGATCAGACTCATTTTGTGTGGCTCCTGAGGGCAGGATCGGTCAAAATTGCAAGGAAGATTTAGGCTAGACATGAGGAAGAATTGGCGGACTGTAGGCGCTGTTAGACAGTGGAATAGCCTGCCTCAGGCAGTTGTGAGTGAGCTCTCCTCCTCGGGAGCTATTCAGACAGAGACTGGCTGTCGCAGTTTCCTCCACTTCCACTAAGCAGAGGGCTGGACGGGAAGACCTCCAAGGGTCCCTTCCAACTCTAACATTCTATGATAAGTTGACCACTAATGAAAGCAGAGGAGCCGGGGAGGTGGCCGCTGGGGTGGTCCTGAAACGGGAGGAAGGTGAGCGGTCTCTTACCCCCATACAGAATACTGTGCATTCCCAACAAGAGGCACCTGGTAGGAGCCATTTATATCCTGGATTTTTTCCTTCATCAGCACCGACTTCAACAATTCTACCACAAACTGCCCTCCTGCAAAGAAAAAACAAGGACTGGGATCAGGGGCATGAAGGACGACACCCAAGTAAAGTATCGGCAGGGGGTGGCGGGGACAAGGGAGTTACAGAGATTGTGGCTGGGGGTGATGGGACTTGTAGTCCAGCAATATCTGGGGTCCGGAGGCTGAGAACCACTGCTGTACAGAAGAAAGGGTCTCCCACCCTGTCCGCCTCCTTCCATTGGTCCCAGTGGGAATGTACATTAAAACCCTTTCGCACTGCTGAGGTTTTAATTTTCCAGAGTTAGCTGGAAGCAGGATTGAAAGGATGGTTTCACACAGCACTTAACAACGCAGCACCCACCCAGCAGTACCCTTCCTCATGGCCAAGATCTTTCTATAATGTTTCTTCACAAGCAAGCCCCATTCGGCAAAGGTTCCGTGTAACATCGATTGCAACCTTCCTCTCTGCAGACTCAGCCCATTTTACGGGGCTCTATGATGAAAGGTTCTTAACAGCCCTTTAATTAGTCCATTTCTGCTGCCCAGAGCACCAGAGTGGTGGGGGGTGGGAGGGAAGGGCTTTAATCACTGGATCCCTTTCATTATTCTTTCCTAAACTTTCTCAAAGTTGAGAAAGTTTGAGAATTTGAGAATTTTTAAAAGTTACAAATTTGAGAATTTGTAGGAGGTTTAAAAAAAATAAATCCCTGGATTTCTGATTGGCTAAGGTGCAAGCCAGGTCTTCTCTGCACTCTTGTGAGAGGATGAAGATTATACTGCATTTAAAGGTAAAGGTAAAGTGTGCCGTCAAGTCAATTTTGACTCTTGGCGCCCTCAGAGCCCTGTGGTTTTCTTTGGTAGAATACTGGAGGGGATTTACCATTGCTGCCTCCTACGCAGTATGAGAGCCAATACTAGTTTTCCCACAAGTTATTTGCTATTAGAAAATGGGGGTTCATCTTAAATCCAGAGTCCTCTTCTTTTGGGGTAAATATAGGGTATAGCCTCTATTCAACCTCTGTTTTTAAGGGGGTTGCCTTCTATTCCGGTAAATACGGGTCATGAGATACGCACCATATTCCAGCCCTTTCTGGGTCACTTGAACTTTCAGGCCTGTGTTGACTCCAGCCACCTGGACATCGGCGATCAAGAGAGGCAGGGCAAAGAGCCAGAACATCTTCTGTGGGCGTTGGGCTGTGTGTGTAGGTCCTCTGTGTCACCTGGGGAAGGGAGACAGGAAGTACTTAGAACCACACAAAGGAGTACAGTGCCATAATTTGTAATGGGAAGGTGTCTGCGTGTCCTGGCAGATAGAGCACTACGCAATGTCCAGACTTTAATATTTCCAAAAAGGAGGGGCAAAGTGACTGGCTTTTCAAGATTGCATCTGTTGACAAGTCAGTTTACCCATGAGATTATACACGGCAGCTTTTAAGACTACGGTGAATATTTATACACCACTGTTCAACAAAAAATAGCCCTTTTTTCACTCAAAATAGCCCTTTGCCACATCTAAGCAAATTTCTCAGCTTGCTACAGAAAACCACACATTCTTCTGGAAACAGACCTCACAGTGTGCTATTTCTCTCTATTTTTTCAGTGCCCCTCATTTTGATATTGTCCGACCCGACATTGCCCACAAAATGAAAGCCTTTTAAAAGGCTAGCAACTAACTTTCCTGCAAAGGACTCCAGAAGTCACGGATGTCATCATGGGGAACATGCCTCAGGGTGGATACAATCTGTTTGCAGTCCATTCTGTGATGCATTAGACCAGGGGTGGCCAACCTGAGGCTCTTCAGCTGGTGCTGGACGACAACTCCCAACATCCCCAGCAATGGCCTTTGTGGTGGGGGGTGATGGGAGTTGTAGTCAAACAACAGCTGAAGAGCCTCAGGTTGGCGATTCCTGCAAAGGGCCTTTGTCGGTCAATACAAGCTGAGCTTCTAAGAAAAGCATCCATCAACGTGCACACAAACACCTTGAATTGTGGTATTTTCTTGCTGGCACTTTAGCAGATGCTTCTTGGGGTTTTTGTGTTTTCTGCCACTTCTGCATCAGACAAAGAAACCCAGCTGCTCCAGGCATACGCATATACTGCAAACAGATGCCCGCATCCCCCATGTCTGGCTATGCAATTTAGTGTGCTGAACTGATAATATCAGAAGCGGCACCAGTAGAAAACAGGTTCAGTGCAAGGTTTGTGCAACAATATCTCGCCCAAGCAGGTTTGTGTTTTTTTAAAGGAGGAGTAAATACATCAAGACTTTCAAAATGTTCTCAAGCACAGTTGCTGGCAGCTGCAAGCTGTTTTTATTTTATTTTATTATTTTTTTAAAGGCACAAAAGGAGATTAACCCTTAGGCTACCACAGTAGCCACTTCAGCTCTTCAAAACCATTAAACATCAATCAGTTCCCCCCTTAAAAATAAAGGAATTGATGATTTCTATCTCTAAAGCAGGGCAGTTCAGCTTCAGCCCTCCTGCAGGAGTTGGCCTACAACTCCCATAATCCCTAGCTATTGGCCACTGTGGCTGGGGATTATGGGAGTTGTAGTCCAAAAGCAGCTGGGTGGGGGGCTAAGTTGAGGAGGCCTGCTATAAACAAAGATAAATTGAACCAAAGCTCACCAGAGCCAGTTTGCCATGCTAGGGCTCAAGTCCCCGATATGTTATATAACCTCTGACCACGGGCAGAGTCGGAGTGCCTTAACCCCTGGGTAACTAACTAGCAACTACATAAAGCTTTCCTACTGGGGGAGGGGGTATAGTTATGGAGCAGGAGGTGTCACTGTGAGGCTACAGCTCCATCTAGCCCTTTTCATTTTAGATATGTCTTCACACTCCTTTAAACAGCCCCAAAGGCAGACGGAAAAGTGCAAAGCAAGCTGTGAGGAAGCCACAATTAGGTCGGGGCGTGGGTGTAATTTTTTCTGTAATTTATGATAACCCGGCAAGACTCTCCCCACCTCAAAAAACTGAACCTTGTGCACGTTTCAAGCATGCCCCCTTTCTTAACAAACATACAGAGGCGCTCTTACCCCTGAACCTTGGGGCCAAAGTCTAGGGCCTCCACAGCCCTGGGGCCCCCCAAATCTCTTTAGTCTGTCCCGGGTGTGGTGTGGTCACCCAGCGGAGCATGATGATGCTGAATTTGCAGGGGAAGGCCTGCAAAGGGCTTGAGGTCCAGGCTCCACAATTACTGAGGTGCACCTCTGCAGACATATCTGCACAAACTAGCAAGCTAATTCCAAATTATCTGCTGAAATAACAAGACAATTAACTCTCTGAGAAACTGAAGATTAATTTGGGGCAGCAGTAGCTGACTTCAGTCTTGTGCATCATCAATTAATTTTTTTAAATGAGATCCACCAGCATGTTTGAAATGTACGACGCTAGAGAACATACGAAAGGTCTCTTCATGGCTGAGGCAGGAGGTTCTCAAACTTGGGTCCCCAGATGTGGTTGGACTGCAACCCTTTGGCCATTGTGGCTGGGGATGATGGGAATTGTAGTAGTCCACCACAGGTGGAAACGCACATTTGAGAAGCCCTGAGCGAAGGCATTCCCTAACCTGTGTTAAGTGATGCTGAAGAAGAGAAGTGCCTTGCAGGATCAGTTCAGGACTCACCTGCTCCAAAAAGCGCAGCAACCAGCAGCCTGGAAATTGCACCCTGGTCTTCGTTCTGCCTATCCTGGTTGCGAGAACCAAAGAAACATACGCATGACTCTGTTCTCTTCAGTTATGTTACTCTCTCTTATTTTTTTCAGGGAAGGTGGAGTCCTTCACCAATGGTGCATTTTCTTCTCACTGAGCCACTGAGTAAAATACTGCCTGTGCATTTTCGCTTGCCTCTCTGTAATTATAAAGGCGAGAGTCCTCCTTTTCCTTTCCACATGAAAATAGGAGGATCTGGAATATCTCCAAGGGGAGGCTGATTCTTGCAGGCCACTCCTGGCACTGTCGTCCTGAAGAGTGAGCCACCCACCACAACACACAAGTCACAGTGCTGGGTTATCAACGCCCCAAAGTCCAGCTCTGTGTACAGTCCAAGAATTGCCTCCTAGCTTCTTCTTCTTCTTCTTTTGCTAAATTGGAAGAAATTTTGGAGCTCCACTCTCTGATCTCATCGGCAGATTCCAGTAGTGGTTTATCCTAACAAGCCAGGGTGTGCCAACTGAGTTGCAGCTGCCTCTGGTTCCTGGCAGCTCTGGTTGCACCTCTCTCTCCCATCCTGCCCTGCTGTCTGCAGGATGGCCATTTGTCAGGTAGAACTGCAGTTCTACCTGATGAATGGCCAGCCTGCAGGCAGCATGGCTCTTGTTAATGCCAGAGCAGGGTAGGAGACAGAGGAGCAACCAGAGTTGCCAAGGACCGGAGGCAGCTGCACCTCGTTTGCCAAGTTCAGTAGGGTGAGCTGCTACTGGCTGATTCATTGGTCTCCCCACCAAATGCTACCACCACAAGCAACCACTTGGGCTATATATGCAATTGGATCTACCAGCTCTAAGGAAATGCAAGAATGCAAATCTGCTGAGACCTGAATTACTTACAAGATCCTTGCGTTCCCTGGGCACAGCTGTTGGGTCTTCTTCGGTGGGAGAGCCAGGCACTGTTCAACGGTGTTTCCTAGCTCATCATGGACTTTATAATTTTCTCTCCCCCAACCCAGCCTGAGACTTCCCTTTCTTCAAATTAGTAATCGTAAATTGTCAATCCAGGCCCGAGAGGAAAACCCCCAGGTTTCCCCATTTTGAGCCTAACAATCAGAGGGGCAGAAGGGAAGTGGAGGCTGTTAATCAGATGCCCAGCACCCCTGTATGCGTGCATTCATGTGAGAAAACTCCACCCCTCGGTTACATCAAGGCAGCTCCAATGATATGACTCAAACTGGCCCTGGATTTGCATATACAAACAAAGGTTGCATAATATAAGGTTGGTACATGGACTGCAAAATGGCACATCGGATTGAACAGTCAATGAGGAAGTGTCAAATGGGGGAAATGCACCCTGAGAAAGCACAAATTCACATATATACTACTGATAGGGACTGAACTGGCAGTGAGTAATCAGGAAAGAGTTCTTGGAGTCATGATGAATAGCAGAAAAAAAACATTGACCCAGTGTACAGCAGCGTGAAAAAGATGAATAACTGGACAGGAACCATTAGGAAACTAATCAAAAATAAAACGGCACCAAATCTAAGGTGCGGTCACATTTTGAATACTCTGCACAGTTCTCATCTCCCTGTTGCAAAATATATTGTAGAGCCTGAAATGTGCAGGAAACAGCCTCTGGAGCGTCTTCCCTATGAGGAAAGGCGAACACCTTTGATTTGCGGGGATATGGCTGAAGAAGGATACGATGGAGCAGAGGCTCTCAGTCCTGGGTCCCCAGATATTGTTGAACTACAACTCCCATGTCACAAATGGGAAAGGGCCATTGTGGTTGAGGATGAGGGGAATTGTAGTCCAACAACGTCTGGGGGGACCAAAGACTGGAAACCCCTCTGATACCAGATTACAATTTTATATACAGCATAGAGAAAAGAGAGAAAGAGAAACACATTCTCCCTCTCTCATAATGCTAGAATTTAGGATCATCCAAGGGAATTGGCAGGCAGGAGATTCAGGACAGGCAGAACTTAGAGTCCTTCTTCGCACAATGCAGAATTAATTTGTGAAAGTTGCTGCCACAAGGTGTGATGGTGCTGGCCACAGGCTCAGATGGCTTGAACAGGGATTAAGAGATAATCATTGACGCTTGTGCTGTTGGATTTGCTGGTAACAAGAGATAATCCAAAGAGAATCCAAATATCCTATAGTCATATATATTTAAATTGCAGATTGTATCTAGGTTAAAATATACAAGTTCATTTG
Source organism: Hemicordylus capensis (assembly GCF_027244095.1). Classification (NCBI taxonomy): domain Eukaryota; kingdom Metazoa; phylum Chordata; class Lepidosauria; order Squamata; family Cordylidae; genus Hemicordylus; species Hemicordylus capensis. The sequence continues at coordinate 5,106,538 of NC_069660.1, forward strand.
TGCATATTCCCATGAAATATAAAAGCTAAACACGAAAGACCAATGAAACGATATAAAAAGCACTTTATCCAGGCCGAAAGGGCTCTGAGTGATCCAGCTGTCTTCTAGTATCCACAAGGAGCATGAGAAAAGCACTTTGTCCAAGCCAAATGGATTTCAACTTGTTGTAGGTCTTCTTCAATGGCAGTGATGAGACAGTTATATTCCCTTGGTAAGCATCTGCCCTCAGGCTTTTATTGGAAAGGGTTATTTTGCTTGTAATACATACACTGTTCAGAATGGTAACTAGACATTGGTAGTTTCACCTTTATTAAAATATAAGGGTTTTTGAGTGTAACATATCTGTTGACATTTGATTGTTTTCATAATTATTTTAGACCTTTCATGTTTAGCTTTTATCTTTCATGGGAATATACACGAATGAACTTGTATATTTTAACCTAGATGAAATCTAGATAAATATATATGACTATCAGACATTTATATTCTCTTTGGATTATTTGGATTCTTCTTTGGATTCTCTTTGGACAGAGGTTAGACACATTCATGGAGGAGGAAAGGTCAGCACCCATCAGCACCCATTAGCCACAATAGGGAAATAAAACCTCCATGTTCAGAGGCAGTATGCCATCAAATACCAGCTGCTCAGCAGCAACAGAAGGAGAAGGTTACTGACTTCAAGCCCTCTTTGGGGGCTTTCAGGAGGCATCTGAATGGCCACTGTAGGAAACAGGATGCTGGACTAGATGGACCCACCTGGGTCTGATCCAGCAGGGCTCTTCTCTGTTCTTACTGCTCTGCCTTTCCCTCCTTCCAATTAGCATCTAATCAGTCAGTCAGTAATTCTGCCACGCCTCTTAATTTGGTGTGGTTGGAACATTACAAATAGGAACGCAACACACATTTAAATACCACTTTCCAACAAAAGTTCCCAAAGCGATTTAAAGGTAAAGGTAAAGTGTGCCACCAAGTTGATTTCGACTTCTGGCGCCCACAGAGCCCTGTGGTTTTCTTTGGTAGAATACAGGAGGGGTTGACCATTGCCTCCGTCAGTACAAGTTGATGCCTTCCAGCATCTTCCTATATTGCTGCTGCCCAATAGAGGTTTTACTGTTTCCCATAGTCTGGGAAACATAGTCTGGGAAACATACCAGCGGGGATTTGAACCGGCAACCTTCTGTTTGTTAGTCAAGCATTTCCCCACTGTGCCACTTAAGGTGACTAAAGTGGTTTACATAGATATAAATAAAATGGCTCCCCCTCCCCGAAGGGCTCACAATCTACAAAAGAACCATAAGACAGACCCCAGCAACAGCCACTGGAGGGATGCTGTGCTGGGGATGGAGAGGGCCAGTTGCTCTCCCCCTGCGAAATAAAGAGAATCTCCACTTTTAAAAGGTGCCTCTTTGCTCAGTTCGCAGAGGACATTCAGCAGACTTACTCGCCCTTCAAGGAGTCTTTCCCAGGGGCGACCCTTTCATGGGGCAAGGAAAGGCAGTTGCCCCCGGTGGAAGGTTATTGGGGCGTCAGCAGATTGGCAACCCTGCCCTCACAGTCAGAGCAGCTCTTGGGGGCCGATCTGACCCTCTCCTCACGCTCTTTGCAAAACTTGCAAGAAGCATGAGAAGAGGAGGCTGCTGGCCACCTGCCCTCCTCCCTGCCCCCTGTGCCCCTCCCAGGGCTTGCAAGGGTTGGTTTTGAAAGGGGGCTGGCCCCCACCAAGGGCATGGGGGAGATATTATTTTGTCCTTTGCTTTCAGGCGCCAGAATTAATCTGGCTGTTCCTGGGCTCCCCATGACACCTCTGCGTGAGTCATTGCCCTAGAGTTGCTTCCTTCCTATCAGGAAACATCTTCATAATAGTGACACGTGAATTAACTGACGTAGAAATAGATGAAGGGCCCTTCCAAGGGGAGATGGTTTGTATTTTTACATAACTCTAAAAGCAATTCTTTTCACATGTACGCATAAAACATTTCTCCCATTTTAATTCATACAATTGCCAGAAGTCTTCTTTTTTTTTTTTTTGCCGGGGGGGGGGGGGAGTAATAAAAGCAGGACCAAGGACAACCCAGGAGTCACCCCATGAAATTAATTGCCAGGAAATTTAGGACCAACAAACGGAAGTACTTTTTCACACAACACATCATCAACTTGTGGAATTCTTTGCCACAAGATGTGGTGACAGCCAATAACCTGGATGGCTTTAAGAGGGGTCTGGATCACTTCATGGAGGAGAGGTCTATCAACGGCTACTTGTCAGAGTGCTATAGGCCACCTCCAGCCTCCAAGGCAGGATGCCTGTGAGTACCAGTTGCAGGGGAGTAACCAGGGGCGTAACTATAATAGGGCAAGGGGAGACAGTTGTCTGGGGGCCCACTGCCTTGGGGGTGTGTGTCCCAGAGGCAAGTCACATGACTGACTCCCCCAGCCGCGCACCCGCCCGGGCTTCCTTCAGTTGTATTCATCCTCCGAAACGGATATAGGTGTTAAGACCTGGAGCTACCAGAACAGCACGTCTCTCTCTAGGACCATTCAATGACTTGCATCGTCCACAATTTACAAAATCTTAAAAAAAAAAAATAGGATATAAATATAAATATAAATTTTACTCTGCTTTTTGTTACTACTATTCAGCCTCATTTCAGATTTCTTTACTTCATGAGCTGAGCTTCAGTGAGAGGGGACCCATTTTAAAATCTTGTCTCTGGGCCCACTCCAACCTTGCTACTCCCCTGGGAGTAACAGCAGGAGAGAGGGCATGCCCTCAACTCCTGCCTGTGGCTTCCAGTGGCATCTGGTGAGCCACTGTGTGAAACAGGATGCTTCTTGGGTCTGATGCAGCAGGGCTGTTCTTATGTTCTTATGAGCTTGGCAGGATACCAGTCCTTCCCCCGACACCTGGTCAGCCCATCCCTACAGTTTTTTCAAGAACTGCCCACATGGCTTTATACTTTCCTCAATGGTGTTGAGGACTAGAAACTTGATGGCTTTTTATCTCTTATTTATTATGTATTTATTTATTCGATTTATATACCGCCCTTCCAAAAATGGCTTAGGGCGGTTTACATCAAAGTAAAAACAATTAAAATTGTTTTAAATTAACAATTAATTGATTTTAATTAACAATTAAAATCAAAACTATAAAAACAGCATGAAACTAATTAACAGTTAAAACATTTAAATAGTTAAAAATCCTGGAGATTGGAGAACCACGCTGAACACTTACAGCAGTTAAAAACAATTTACAATAAATTAAAAACCCTGGAAGGCCAGGCCAAACCGATAGGTTTTAAGGGCTCTCCTGAAGAGCAGCAATGAACTCAGATTCCACAGCCCAGGGGCAGCTATAGAGAAGGCCCACCTCTGAGTCGCCACCAGACAAGTTGGTGGTAACTGAAGACGGACCTCCTCAGATGACCTTAACATGCAGTGGGGATCATGCAGAAGGAGGCACTCTCTAAGATAACTCGGACTGAAACCATTCAGGGCTTTAAAGGTAATAATCAGCAATTTTTATTTTGCCCGGAAACATATCGGCAGCCAGTGTAACTGTTTCAAGACAGGCATAATATGGTCTCTCTGGGTTGCCCCAGAGACCAATCTGGCTGCCGCATTCTGAACTACCTGAAGTTTCCGAACTACGTACAAAGGCAGCCCCACGTAGAGCGCATTGCAATAGTCAAGCCGGGAGGTTACCATCCGGTGCACCACTGTTTTGAGGTCATCCTCTTCAAGGAATGGGCGCACCTGTCAAGATTGTTGGAGGTGAACACTCTGGTTCCCAGGATGCCAGTTATAGGAGATCGCATAGAACAAATTTAACTCCAATTATATTGTTGTATAATTACCACGGCGGACTATCAGGGGTTAAAGAGCATCCACACGATATTATTTGCAGATCAATACCTTCCAGCGTTTTCTGTATTTTCCTTCTGTGCCCTTTTCAGAAAAGTAAAGTGTGCTGTCAAGTCGATTTCGACTCCTGGGAGCTTTCCAGACTAGCTGCTCAACAGCAGTAAAATGCCTCCATATGGGCAAGTCACATTCGGAACGTAAACAGCAGGGGGAGCCGTCTCGCAGCAACTAATCTGAAAAAACAGCAACTTTTTCACGCCGGATATACGATGTCCTTGCTCTATATCACAGCGTTTAAATTTGCAACAAAGCATTGGAAATGTGAACGGCGCCCTGCTGTCCGCATAGCGACTGTGGTGTCACGACACAGGAAGTGTGGAAGCACACTTCCAAGATGCCTCCTGACCGCCTTGTAGGGTCTAGTCTGAAAAGTGCCCTAGCGCCCACAGGGCCCTGTGGTTGCCTTTGGTAGAACACAGGAAGGGTTGACCATTGCCATCTCCCGCACAGGATGAGATAATGCCTTTCAGCATCTTCCTATATCACTGCTGCCTGATATAGTAGCAGTGGGGATTCGAACCAGCAACCTTCTGCTTCTTAGCCAACCATTTCCCCACTGTGCCACTTAAGGTGACTTTTTTCAGGAAAAGTAGGAATTTAAAAACAAAACAGAATGCATTTGCCACTCCAGCCTGCTCAGTGTGGATAGGCAATTGAGACTTTTCAGGAATCTTGTGACTCTAAACTGTGGGTTCTCAACCTTGGGTCCCCAGATGTTGTTGGACTACAACCCCCATCATCTCTTTAGCCATTGCGGCTGGGGATGACGGGAGTTGTACTCCAACAACATCTGGGGTCCCCAGGCTGGAACCTCCTGCCTCTAGGGATAAACCCTGGAGAGGCTGCTGGACTCAGATTACACTAAGTTTGAAATTTGCCACAACAGCAGCAAAACAGAACTCAGCTGCTGATTGGGTGTTTGTTGGATCAAGCAAGTGAGAACGACCAATCAGAAAAGGTCCTCTAGTTAAGAAGAAACGTGGTAAGAATGTTGTCAGTGAATCTGGTCTGTGCCAATATTTGGCCTTATAGACATGCATGAAGGAAAAATCTGGCTGAAACCCATTCTGATGGGAAGAAGAAAACCCAGCAAACAGCCGGATCCTTTGCATGGTTTCCTCAGAAGTAAATCCGACTGTGTCCGGTGGAGCTTACTCATATGAAAATGTGCAAAGGACTGAAATGTCTACTACAACCGTATGAATGAAAAGGAAACATTTCGCAGCAGGCGGCTCAGCCTAATGAACCAGCGGGGGCAGTCCAATTGCATCTGCTTCTCCCATCCCACCCTGCGTTAATGAGAGCTCTGCTGCCTGAAGGTTGGCCATTCATCAGCCTGCAGGCGGCACAGCTCTACCTGATGAATGGTCAGCCTGCAGGCAGCATGGCTCCCATTAACGCGGAGGCAGGGCGGGAGGGAGAAACTGGTGCAATAGAAACCAGAGGCAGTTGCATCTCGTTTGGCGCCCCCCCTGGTTCATTAGGGTGTGCTGCTGCTGGCTACAGTTCCATTACAAGTCCCCGTTTACAAGCGTATTTCAGTTTGTATCTTGTCCTTTAGGGTCAGGACCATTTACAGCATCAGAAAGAATGCCAAATTAAATATTAGAAAATATATTCAACATACACATGCAGCTAAACTGTCTCCCCACCCAACTGCCTGCTCTTTTGTATATTGAATAACAGTGGTAAAACCTTTGGCCACATAGGAACATAGGAAGCTGCCATATACTGAGTCAGAGCATTGGTCCATCTCGCTCAGTATCGTCTTCACAGACTGGCAGCGGCTTCTCCAAGGTTGAAGGCAGGAATCTCTCTCAGCCCTATCTTGGAGATGCTGCCAGGTAGGGAACTTGGAACCGTCTGCCATGATGCAGCATGGATTTAAATATGTACTTTCAGGGGATTTAAGCATGCTTAACACTATGTCAGCGTGTACTCTTGGGATTAAAATACTAAATAAACCAAGATGTACGATCCATTCTGACTTCTACAGCTACTACACAATTATCTAAGCCAGATCTTTTCCCGCAATGATGATCCCTTTAAATCAGTAGCAAGCTGGTACTTAAAAATAACCCCAACCAAATTCAACACAAGAGGAACATCAGCTTTTGATAAGCTTCATTAGAAGGCCTACTCACAGGCAGGAAGGTGACCTGGGACCTCGTTGTGATGCAGTTAGATATCCAGATCCTGGATCCCAATCTTTCCCAATCCCAAAAGCTTTGAATGAAAGGAAGAAACTGTTCGTACCAGTACCTCTTTCTTCTGGGATCCTTAGTGCATCTAACTGGGAAGCAGGTCTCCAATTAGTAGATCCCAGCTCAGGAGCAAAGGGAGTCTCTTCCAAGGATCACACACCACGTCTTGTTTCCTCACTGTCTGGTTGGACCAGTAAGGTTCCATTCAGTCCCTGCTTCTGGCAGCTCAGCTGTTTCCTCCATAGCTGAGTCACCAAAACCCAAAAGTTGCTTGAGGAGGGAGGTGATTATAAGCTCCAGGGATAGGCCGAGGAGCTCTCCTGTCTCCTGAATTGGCTTTGAAAAGAGAACCACGATTGGACATTTATTTATTTTATTTATTTAACATATTTTTATACCACCCAAAACCAACCCAAAGCTCTGGGCAGTTTACAACAAGATAAAAACATGAAGTAAAACATTAGTTAAAAACACAAACAATGAATTTAAAACACAACAATTTAATTTTTTTTAAACAATATTCTAAAACAAAATTAAAACAACTAAAACAATATTAATTAAAAGCCTGGGTGTAACAGTGTAACAGATGCGTCTTTAAAGACTTTTTAAAAGTTGTCAGAGATGGGGAGGCTCTTATTTCACTAGGGAGCGTATTCCAAAGCCTCGGGGCAGCAATGGAGAAGGCCCATCCCTGAGTGGCCACCAGACGAGCCGGTGGCAGCTGCAGACGGACCTCTCCAGCAGATCTCAGTGGGCGGTGGGGTTCGTGCAGAAGAAGGCGTTCTCTTCAGTACCCAGGGCCCAAGCTGTTTAGGGCTTGATAGGTTATGACCAATACCTTTGTATTTTGCCCAGAAACATATCAGCAGACAGTGTAACTCCTTCCATATAAGAGTAATGGTCTCTCCAAGATGTAGGTTGTGTTGCCTTGTTTGGAATGAAGGTCTCTTCCTGTATGCAGAGAAGTGCTCTAGTCCAGGGATGGGCTCTCTAGCTGTTGGTGAGCTCCTCCCCCCCACACGCACAATTTGTTGTGATGATGGATGATGGGCATTGTAGTTCAGCAACAGCTGGAGATCCAAGGTTGCCTACCCCTGCTCTAGCCATATGAATTCTGGCGGGGCCTGACTGCTCAGAAATTGCTTTCTCATAAGCCACACAGGACTTTAGGGAGAGGTTTTGGTTGGTGAAATGCAATACACAGTGATGTAAGGGTTGGAATTTGCTAATAGTGGAAGGTTATACCCCAGCACAGAGGACTTATGCAGACTGATGGTAACAAGTCCACATGTTCAAGGGACAAATCAGAACTTCAGGAACTGAAAAGGGTGACAACATCTCAGGCACCTGAATTTTATCCAAGAAACCCGTGCAAGGAAGTAGGTAGCTGGAGCTGCTATCTCAGTCTGGATCTTTTCTGTGATTACAGCCTTTGAATCTTGATTGTATGACCAAGCTTTGGAGCATCTGCCTTGTGATTGGAAAGGATCCGGTGTGCTTCATCAGATGAGTAATGCAGGCATCTGTTTTTATTCATTTATATATTACATTTATTTCCCCACATTTTGCCCGCTAAGGAGCTCAAGGTGGGGTCTATATGGGGCTCCCAGGTGGTCACTGACCAGAGACTTGCTTAGTTTCAGCAAAGTGGCTGCATCAGGCATAGGCTCCCTATTTCCCAGGGACAGTTCCTCGTTTCTGAAATCTGTAGCTATTTATTCCAGTTTTTGCCTCTTGGGGACACCTTCTTCAATTTTTTTCGCTGGGGTTGCCAGCAATGGCTCATCCTGGGAGGAGGCACCAAACAAGACGCAGCTGCCTCCAGTGCCCGAGGGGGCACAATTGATCTCCTTTTCACTCTGAAGCCAACCGTGACTCCTGAAAATATGTCCCTGAAGACTGTGCAGCCTTCAGGGACATATTTTTAAGAAACATAGTTGGCTTCAGAGCAGAGGCGTATCTAGGGAAAATAGCGCCTAGGGCAAACACTGAAATTGCGCCCCCTGTCCAAGCATCTGACACCCATCTTTCAGATAACTTTACCATAATATCAGCTGAAAAATACAAGTCAAGCTTGTTAATCTTTTAATATTTCAAAAACTATTTAGCAGTGGACTTAGCCAGACCAAAAAATGTTGGAAAACTACAAATTTCAGTATGTGGGGGCTCATGAAATACCCAAATACTATGTGGAGATGTACTTGGAAAACTAAACAGAAGTGCCTGTCTAATTCTCTACTATGCATTGTAGCATCACCATTACATAAGTTTTAAAAATGAATGGAGAATTTGACTTTTCCCAGATATTCTGTAAATAATTAAAGGATATGCAGAGTAAACTGTGTCACTGCTTGGAATATATTCTAGTCTTTCAGAAAGACAGTTAAAATGAGATAAAGAGAGCAAGAAACTCCCAGTGGGCCTTAATATTAAGGGTTTCACACTGATTCAAAGACAAACTCACCATTAATAGCCATATTAGCAAGACATCACATTTAACTCACTTATCACAAGAAGCAAAATAAGAGCAAATGAATACAATCCTAGCTCATAAGCGTCAGCTCAGTATTCACAAGCCCTGATTCTCTGTACATAGTGCCAATCTGAATATGTGTACAGTGTCTTAGATTATATTTTTATTATTATTATTTTACCCGTAGCCCCTTTGGGGGGCTTCCTAAAGGCTGGGGGTTTTTTGCAAAGATTCCCCCTCACCCCGCTGGCCTCTAGGGCCTCGCAGGGACCATTTGAGCATGTGCAGTGGCTGTTTTTAAAAATAATCTTTTTTTAAAAAAAAAGGCCACTGAAAACAAAATGGCCACCACGCATGCTCAAATGGCCTCTGCAAAGCCTGGCATGATCTAGAGCCTCACAGAGGCCATTTGAGCATGCACGGTGGCCATTTTGTTTTCAGTGGCCTTTTTTAAAAAAAAATTAATTTTACAAAATGGCGCCACCCTTCAAGTGGCGCCCAGGTCACGTGCCCTGCCTGGCCTACCCCTAGATACGCCCCTGCTTCAGAGGGAATGGGAGATCAACGAAAATTGTGCCCCTATTAGCACCAGAGCAGTATTAGCCTCGACACTGGCCACTGAATGTATTTGTTGGGAAGATTGTTAATTTGGGTAGAGCAGTTTGTTTATTCTTCATTTAATTTTGTTCATTTACATGCTTCTTTATTTGAGTAACATATTGAAGCCTATAATGCTATTGTTGTCAATGTGTAATTCATTTTTCATGTGTCTTTAAATTACATATGCACACACACACATTTTGTTTGAGCTGACTTTTATTAGCTCTGGCTAAGCTGGTTTGGGTGGGAATTTTAGCATGTTTTATGTTTCTGTCTATTTTTAGGATTTAGTTGCTTATTTTAGACCATGAATCAACAACAAAGGTGGCTTCCATAAAATCATAACATTATTTAGAATATAAATGATCATTTAAACATGCAGTAAAAGTACTGAACAATAAGATACACACTCAGCAGCCGCATAAAAATAAAATAATGCACACAAAGCTCTGTCACAAATGCAGAAGGCCTTTGCCTGGCAGCGTAAGTCCATAGGCATCAGACAGCCCCTCTGAAGAGGCCCTTTGCTTCTGAAGGCACGAGCATGTACAGGAAGGCTTCTGATGACAGCTTGTATGAAGATTGCTATGGAGCCTGCACAGCTCCACCTGATGAATGGCCAGCCTGCAGGCAGCACAGCTCTCCTCAACCTAGGGCAGGGCAGGAGGAGAAACAGTTGCATGGGCTTCGCAAGATCCAGAGGCAGCTGGGCCTCATCCCCCCCCCCCCGCCCCTCTTTGGCTTGTTAGAAGGAGTGGCTGCGGGCAAGGAGGCCTCCATCTGAAGGGACAGCAGCCTGTGAGAAAGAGAGAGTGTAGTTTACACCGGGGGGGGGGGCTCCCAGAGAGGACACAGGAGACATGTTTGATGTTTCTGTTCTCTCCATTCCACTCTGATGAAAAGAGAACTCCAGCTTGTGGGGGAGAAATGGCATCTCCTTTTGAAGTGCAGTCCAGCCCGTGCCACCAGCAAGGGCCTCTTCCACCCCTTCTGCCAGGTGCAGGCCTTGTCTTTCTCCATCTCTGATGTCAACAAAGCCCAAAGGGATGACAGCTGCCCTGCCCGCCCGCCCCTGCCCCCACACCAGCTTGTACACAATCCAGGCAGCCTGCAGGTGGAAGGAGGAGAGATCGCCCGAGAGATATCCGGCTGAGATGAAAGCCGCAGCCCAGACCTGAACTTGCCCTGACCTTGGGTGATGGAGGTGATTCTGACATTGAAGGTGAGGCTCAGCTTCCTCCTCCCTCCCAGGCGGGCTTCCAAAACAGGAGCTACTTCTGGGGTCCAGCCAGCAGCCAGCGGAGGATGGAGCAGATGCCGGCTTCTCACTGCTGCCCCTTGCCCAGGATCAAAGGCCGGAATGAGAAGACCCGAAGCCAACCCAAGCCCCCCAAAAGCATCACCCACTCCCCAGATGCCTCTGCCCCTGCGCCCCACCACAGACTGTCCTTGGAACCCCCCCCCCACAGTGCACCTTATTCCTCTATTGGAGATGATGGGCAATGGTGGATACCCAAGAAGGAGCAACATCTTTGGCTTTTGAGGCTGTGGAACTTGCTCTCCACGGAGACCTGCGTGGCTCCCAGGGGTGTAACTATAATAGGGCAAGGGGAGACCGTTGTCTGGGGGCCCACTGCCTTGTCACATGACTGACTCCCCCAGCCGCACACCCGCCCGGGCTTCCTTCAGTTGTATTCATCCTCCGAAACTGATGTGAGTGTTAAGACCTGGAGCTACCAGAACAGCAGGTCTTTCTCTAGCACCATTAAATGACTTGCAGTATTATTATTATTATTATTATTATTATTATTATTACATTTATATCGCGCTCTTCCTCCAAGGAGCCCAGAGCGGTGTACTACATACTTGAGTTTCTCTTTCTCTGAATAGTTTCTCTGAATAGTGACCACTATTCAGCCTCATTTCAGATTTCTTTTCTTCATGAGCTGAGCTTCAGTGAGGGTGGGGGGCATTTTAAAATCTTGTCTCTGGCCCCACTCCAGCCTTGCTACGCCCCTGGTGGGTCCCCCTCTCCCAGCCCTGAGGAGGAAAGTGAAGACTGCCCTTTTAAAAAAAGGCTTCTGGCCAATGAGCTGTCCTTTGCTCTTTTTAAATGTTTAGCTGTATTCGTTCTGTTTTTCTGTTTTTATAGAATTGCTTTTCTCTTGTTGCTAACTGCCCTGAGGTCTTAGGACAAAGGACTGTATAGAAATGTGAACATAAATAAACAAAGGGAGGTTTAACAGATTGTGTGTGTGTGGTTGTGTGTGTATGTGTGGTGGGGGAGAACCATGCTCGCAGGCCATGGCGGGTTCCACACAACCAGGAACCCTGTAAGGTCTGGGTTCTCAGTCATGTGGGAGCCTCTCTGAGTCCTTTCTCATGAGCTGTCCTTTCTCATGAGAAAGGAGAGGAGAGCTGGTCTTGTAGAAGCAAGCATGACTTGTCCACATAGCTAAGCAGGATCTGCCCTGGACACATATGAATGGGAGACTAGAAGTGTGAGCACTGTCAGATAGTCCCCTCAGGGGATGGAGCCGCTCTGGGAAGAGCATCTAGGTTCCAAGTTCCCTCCCTGGCAGCATCTCCAAGATAGGGCTGAGAGAGATTCCTGCCTGCAACCTTGGAGAAGCCGCTGCCAGTCTGTGAAGACAATACTGAGCTAGATAGACCAATAGTCTGACTCAGTCTATGGCAGTTTCCTATGTTCCTATGTACCTGCATTTCTCCAGCCAATGAAGCTTTGTAAATATATCTCTTCTTACAGTCATGGGTGGTTTATTCAGTTAGGAATTTGTTTGTGGCAAGCTGGGCCCTTCCAGGGGTTTCTCTGAGGGTCACCAGATCTCAGGGTCTGAGCACTGAAATTTGTGGGTGGTGGGTTTCACTTCTTTCAGAAGGTTTCCAAAAGTACATTCTCATAGGCCACATAAGAACAGCCCTGCTGGATCAGTCCCAAGGCCTATCTAGTCTAGCTTCTTGCTTCACACAGTGGCCCACCAGATGCCTCTGAGAAGCCCACAGGCAAGCGATGGAGGCATGCCATCTCTCTTGTTGTTGCTCCCCCACAACTGGTATTTAGCGGTCTCTTGCCTCTGAGGCTGGAGGTGGCCTAAAGCCATCTGACTAGTAGCCATTGATAGACCTGTCCTCCATGAATTGGTCTAAGCCCCTTATAAAGCTTTGATGGCCAAGCTAGTGGCCATCACCACATCCTGTGGCAGAGGATTCCATAGGTTAATTATGCTCTGTGTGGAAGGCAAACACTTATTAATTAATTAAATAAATAAATCTAAAAAGAAACATAAGATAGACACCAGCAGCAGTCACTGGAGGTACTGTGCTTGGAGTGGATAGGGCCAGTTACTCTCCCCCTGCTAAATAAAGAGAATCACCACGTTAAAAGTGCCTCTTTGCCCAGTTAGCAGACTGGTCAGTCACTGACAGCTCAGACCCCAATAGTGTATATATGAGATATTCTTTTGGAGCTTCTCACAATCTGTTTTCGGTTTCACTAACCAAAATAGTTTAGTGTAATCTGCAAATGTAGCCACTCTGCTGGTTACCCCAACTTCTAGATCATTTATGATTAAGTTGAAGAAGAGCACTGATCCCCAAACAGATCCCTGGGGTACCCCACTTATTCCCCTCCATTGTGAAAACTGTCCATTTATTCCTACCCTCTGTTTCCTGTCCTTCAACCAGTTACCAATCCACACATGAACCTGGTCCCTTATCCCATGACTGCTAAGTTAGAACATAAGAACAGCCCTGCTGGATCAGGCCCAAGAAGGCCCATCTAGTCCAGCATCCTGTATCACACAGTGGCCCACCAGATGCCACTGAGGGCATGCCCACTCTCCTGCTGTTACTCCCCTGCAACTGGTACTCAGACATCCTGCTTTTGAGGCTGGAGGTGGCCTCTAGCCCTCCGACTAGTAGCCATTGATAGACCTGTCCTCCATGAAGTGATCCAAACTCCTCTTTACGCCATCCAGGTTGTTGGCTGTCACCACATCTTGTGGCAGAGAATTCCACAAGTTGATTATGCATTGTGTGAAAAAGTGCTTCCGTTTGTTGGTCCTAAATTTCCTGGCAATCAATTTCATGGGATGACCCCTGGTTCTAGTGTTATATGAGAGGGAGAAGAATTTTTCTCTGTCCACTTTCTCAACACCATGCATGATTTTATAGACCTCTATCATGTCTCCCCACAGTTGTCTTTTTTCTAAACTAAATAGCCCCTGCTGTTGTAGCCTTGCCTCATAAGAATGGTGCTCTAGGCCCCTGATCATCCTGGTTGCCCTCTTCTGCACCTTTTCCAGTTCTACAATGTCCTTTTTTAGATGTGGTGATCAGAATTGTACGCAGTACTCCAGGTGTGGCTGCACCATAGTTTTGTATAAGGGCATTATAATATTAGCCATTTTATTTTCAATCCTCTTCCTAATGATTCCTAGCATGAAATTGTCATTTCTCACAGCTGCCGCACATTGAGTCGACACTTTCAACGAGCTGTGCACCACAACCCCAAGATCCCTCTCCTGGTCATCCACTGAGAGCTCAGATACCATTGACGGTTTTTCGTCCCAATGTGCATCATTTTACACTTGCCAACATTGAACCGCATTTGCCATTTTGTTGCCCACTCACACATTTTGGAGAGATCCTTCTGGAGCTCCTCACAACCTCTTTTGGATTTCACTACCCTAGATAGATTGGTGCCATCTGCAAATTGGGCCACCTCGCTACTTACCCCTGCTTCTAGATCATTTATGAATCAATTATAAAGCACCGGTCCCAGTACAGATCCCTGGGGGACCCCACTTCTTACTTCCCTCCATTGTGAAAACTCTCCATTTATACCTGCCCTCTGTTTCCTGTCTTTCAACCAGTTAGCAATCCACACATGTACTTGTCCCCTTATCCCATAACTGCTAAGTTTTCTCAGGATTATTTGATGACGAACTTTGTCAAAAGCTTTTTGGAAGTCCAGGTATACGATGTCAACTGGATCACCTCGATCCACACACTTGTTGATACTCTCAAAGAACTCCAAAATGTTTGTGAGGCAAGATTTCCCTTTGCAGAAGCCATGCTGGTTCTCTCCCAGCTGTGCCTGTTCTTCTATGAGCATTACAATTTTATCCTTCCATCAGTTTTACTGAAATGGATGTTAAGCTAACCGGCCTGTAATTTCCCAGATCGCCCCTGGATCCCCTTTTGAAAATCGGTGTTACATTTGCTACTTTCCAGTCCTCTGGTACAGAGCCTGATTGTAGGGATAAGTTATCTATTTTAGCAGGGAGGTTGATTTGAGTTCTTTGAGGACTCTTGGATGGATGCCATCTGGCCCTGATGATTTGCTAGTTTTCAGTTCTTCCAGACAGTTTAGAACATCATAGGAACATAGGAAGCTGCCATATACTGACTCAGACCATAGGTCCATCTCGCTCAGTATTGTCTACACAGACTGGCAGCGGCTTCTCCAAGGTTGCAGGCAGGAATCTCTCTCAGCCCTATCTTGGAGATTCCAGGGAAGGAACCTGGAGCCTAGATGCTCTTCCCAGAGCGGCTCCATCCCCCGAGGGAAATCTCTTGCAGGGCTCACACTTCTAGTCTCCCTTTTGTATGCAACCAGGGTGGATCCTGCTTAGCTTAAGGGGACAAGTCATGCTTGCTACCACAAGACCAGCTCTCTTCCCACCCATCATCTCTTGTCACTTCTGTCTGACTCAGTTCTTTAGCCACCATCCCCGAAAAGCCTGTATTAGGAACAGGTATATGCTCAGTATCCTCTGCCGTGAAGACAGACAGAAAGAACTCATTTAGCTTCTTTGAACATCCTCTTTAATAATCCCTTCCACTCCCTCATTGTCTAACAGTCCAACCATCTTCCTGGCAGGTTTCCTGCATCTGATGTATTTAAAGACGTTTCTGTTGTTCCCATTTTACTCAAATGTTCCTCAAACTCTCTTTTCACCTCCCTTATTGTCACCTTGCATTTCTTTTGCCAGAGTTTGTGTTCCTTTTTGTTCTCTTCATTTGGGCAGGCCTTCCAATTTCGGAAGGAAGTCTTCTTCCCTTTTATGGCTTCCTTGTCTTTACCTGTTATCCATGCTGGCATCCTCCTGGAGTTAGTGGTACCTTTCATCCTTTGGGATATACAATCTAACTGGGCTTCTAGTATTGTGGTTTTGAGTAAACTCCATGCATTCTGGAGTGAAGTGACTCTCCTGATTTTCCCTATCAGCTTTCTTTTCACCATACTCCTCATTTTGGATATGTTTCCTCTTCTGAAATTCAAAGTGTCTGTGTTAGACTTCCCTGGTGATTCTCTCCCTGCATGTATGCTGAATTTGATGGCACTATGGTCACTGTTCCCTAAAGGGTCGGCGACACTGACATCACACACCAGGTCCGGGGTGCCACTCAGGATTAAGTCCAAGGTCACCTTCTCTCTGGTTGGTTCCAAGACCAACTGTTCTAGGGCACAGTCATTCAGCGTATCTAGAAATTCAACCTCTTTGTCATTACCTGACTGTGAATTTACCCAGTCTATGTGTGGGTAATTGAAGTCACCCGTTATTACTGCCCTGCCTCTCCTTGATGCCTCCCTGATTTCCTCCTGCAACTCCCAACCACTGTCAGCTTAGCACATTTCCTTTCAAGCCTTGTATAGTCACCCACAGGGTTTCTGTGGAGGACTCCAATCCTCCTAGGTTTTCTAGCTTGTTAGATTCTATCCTTTCTTTAACACACAGTGCTACTCCACCTCCAAGGCGCCCCTCCCTGTCCTTTCTATAGAGATTATATCCAGGGATAGCAGTGTCCCACTGGTTCTCACTGTTCCACCATGTTTCTGTTATGCCCACTATATCTATTTCTGTGTTAGCAGCCAAGCACTCCAGCTCACCCATCTTGGCTCAGAGGCTTCTGGCATTGGCATATAAACACCTATATGCTGAATCTCTTACCCGGTGTATGGCTGCTCTTTCTTTTACCTCTTTGACCAGCTGGCACAGCCTTCTGTCTGCTCTTTATGTGGTTCTGCTCTGTACCTTTCTGTTTTATCTTTTATCTGTTTATAAGAGCCTTTAGTGGGGAACTTTGTCAAAAGCTTTTTGGAAGTCCAAGTATATTATATCAACTGGATCATCTCTATCCACATGTCTGTTGGCATTCTCAAAGAACTGCAAAAGGTTAGTGAGATAAGACTTGCCCTTACAGAAGCCATGCTGGTTCTCCTTCAGCAAGGCCTGTTCTTCTATGTGTTTAATAATTTTGTCGTTATGCATGCTTTCCATCAATTGACCAGGCACAGAAATTAAGCTAATTGAAGAGGAATATGCCTCTTCCAGAATGACTTATCCCACCTTCAGCAAAATTCCAGTAGGAGATGTAAGTTGTCCACATGACATTTAAGGATGTTGCACAAGTTTTTTTAGCTCCATCTGCTGACCATCAGTGGAAAAAGTCATGTATTTCCAATATTGCTTTCGTTCTAGCTTGAAAAAGCCATGGCTTTTAGCTTATGGGCAGCAGATGGCACTAAGAACTCACACAACTTCCTTGAATGTCAAGTGAACGATTTCTTCCATCTCCCCTGGGTATTTGTGCTGAAGGTGGAATAAATTATCCTGGAAGAGCCCATGGTGAGGGGCCAGAATCAGGGGCGTAACTACTATTAGGCAAGGGGAGGCGGCTGCCTGCGGGCCCCCACGCCTCGAGGGGCCCCCCCAGAGGCATGTCACATAACGATATATTGTGAAGTGTGTGTGTGTTTAAAATTTTGTCTCCGGGCCCACTCCAGTCTTGTTACGCCCTTGGCCAGAATCAAGAAGGAGAGTGGGGGGCAGGGGCGGATCAAGCTGTTTTCCATTTGGCTTTAGAAACTCTATTAGCTCTGTCCCATGTCCCTCGGGCTCCACTCCTGAACTGCCAGGTAATCTCCCCTTATCTTCCAGGTTTCTCTCCCGAAGCACCAGGCCCACCCAGGCTCTGCCCCCTGACCAACAGTAACACCATCTGCCATTGTCAAGTCTAGTACAAGTTTTTTAATTTAAATCTTTAAATTAAAAATTTAAATCTTTAAAAATTAAAATTTTAATTTAATCTAGTAGGCTCCTCCCTTGTTCCACAAGCTCCGCCCCCTGCTTTTCCAGGCTTCGCAGCTTAGCTCCAGACTCTGCCCCTGGGACGAGTCCCTGGAGACAGAGCAACCGCAGTTTCTGTGTCACAAGTCCTAAAGTTAATCATCTCCTTCCTTAACTCACTTTTCAGCCCAGGTGACTCAGCTGGGTAGGAAACAGCTGCTAAGAAACGGGGGACCAGCACAAATGGGGGCTGAGTGGTCCAACCAGACTGGAGCAGGCTTGGGAGCAGACTTGGCCCCAGAAAGGGGAGTGATTCTCCGAAGAGGATTCTCCCTCTTCCTTTGGGAACACTTAATTAGAATCCTCCCAGGTTAGATGCCCCCAGGCAGCCCGAAGCAGGTGTCTTAACTGGTGACGTGGACTTCCATCTGAAGGCTGCAGGCCAGCATTGACATCTCTGCTTCTGCTGAAATGTGGTCTCCAGTGAGTCAGAAATCATTCTGCTGGCCTGTCAGCAAGCAGCCATCCTGACAAGACTTAACAAGCGGAGTTCTGCTGGGGCGGAATCGTGATGTCAGCGGATAACAGTAGTTATCTTTAAGCACCCAATTATTGCTGATTTACAGACTCACCACTGTGGGATATCGGAGGACCTGGACTTAGATAATTACTTAGCAGAAGCTGAAGCTGAATGGAAATTAAAAATTCATTATTGCATGGTAAGAAAACGCCAAGGATACCATTCAGCCCAAGTTATATCCTGTTGATTGCAATGGGAGGCATTTAATTGCTTGTTTAACTCTCTTCAGTTATAATCCAAGGGATATACAGAGCAACCCTAAGCGTGTCTACCGAGAAGCACAGAACTGCAGAGCTGGAAGGGGCCATGAAGGTCTGCAGTCCAACCCCTAGCGACTGCAGGGAAGTGAGACATCATCCCTACAACTATGCTTCTCCATCCTTCTCTTTGAAAACCTCTAAGAGGAGAACCTACTACTCTGCAAAGCAGACTGTTCAATAGGCACTCCTCATTTGCCCCCCCTTGCCAGCCGCCCCCCTTTCTCTCACCAAATGTCCTGTCTCTTCCTCTCTGTCTTTCTCTCTGTGTGTCCCTTGCTTGAATGTTGCTCTCGCATTTCCACCGCTTGCCAGTAGATGGCCCTGGCTGTTGGTCTTCTTTCTAATTTCCTTTCCTTCCCCTTAGGGTGTTCAGTGGGATCTGTTGCCCCCAAATGAAGTTTGTTTGACATGTTTGTATACTACCCAAATTGCAAGTCTCTGGGTGGTTTACAACAAAACAATAAAAACAAAAAGTTTAAAAGTTACAAAAATTCAAAATTTAAAACAACATTAAAATTATTTTAAAAATCATCAAACTATTAAAACAGTATCTAATTAAAAGCCTGGGTGAACAAATGCATCTTGACTGCCTTTTTAAAAGTTGTCAGAGATGGGGAAGCTCTTATTTCAGCAGGGAGCATGTTCCAAAGCCTTGGGGGCAGCAACGGAGAAGGCTCGTCCCCAAGCAGCCACCAGAAGAAGCCGGTGGCAGCTGCAGAGGAATCTCTCCTGATGATCTCAACGGACAGTGTGGTTCATAAAAAATAATACATTCTCTTAAATACCCAGGGCCCAAGCTGTTTAGGGCTTTAAAGGTTATAACCAATACCTTGTATATTACCCAGAACTTATCGGCAAATATTGTATATCTTTTAGGATATGAGTGATATGCTCTCTCTGAGATGACCCAGAGACCAACCTGGCTGCCACATTCTGGACCAACTGCAGTTTCCAGACTATGTACAGAGGCAGCCCCACACAGAGCGCATTGTAGTAGTCAAGTCTGGAGGTGACCAGCAGATGTACTACTGTTCTGAGGTGATTTATCTCAAGAAACGGACACAGCTGGTGTATCAGCCAAAGCTGATAAAAGGCACCTCTGGCCACTGCCTCAACCTGGGACACCAGGGAGAATTTTGTGTCCAGAAGCACCCCCAGACTGCATACCTGCTCCTTCTGGGGAGGTGTGACCCCATCCTGAACTGGCAGATCAAAAACATCTCCTGAGTTCCGACCCCGCACAATAAGTACCTCCACCTTATCTGGATTCAGTGGTGCTCTAACCCCCGGACCTTGGGGCCCCAGTCTGTGGCCTCCAGGGTCCGGGGGGGGCTCCAAATGTCCGGGGGGCCTCCTACGGCCACCTCACCCCTGCCTGCCGCAGCAAACCTATGTGTTTTGTTATTTGTTTTTAAATCAAAACCGCCGCGCAGCTGAGGGGGTGACTGCTGGGGGAGCGGGGAGAGCCAAGCAGTCAACCTCCTCCTCTCCTCCCCCGGGCGGCAGCAGCGGGGGGGGGGGAGCAACCGCTGGGCATGTCCTCGGCCTAGCGACTGTAGTGAACTGTGAGGCTGGCAACGATCTTCCTCTGAACTGCGCAGGTGCGCCTCGCAGTTCACTACAGCCACTGGGCCATGAGGACGTGCCCAGTGGTTGCTCCCCACTGCCACCCCTGCCGGGAGAGGAGGAGGTCAGCTGCTCGGCTGACCCCCCTGGCAGCCACCCCTTGGCTGCGTGGCGGCTTTGATTTGTTTTTTGTTTTTTAAATGTAGGTATACTGCAGGAGGCCCCCAAAAGGCTTGGGGGGCCTCATGGTGGTGGTGGTGGGGCTCACGGTGGTGGGAGGGGGCCTCCTGGCAGGGGGCCCTCACAGAAGGGCTGGTCCAGGTGTGAAAATCACCTAGGTGCGCCCCTGTCTGGATTCAGTCTCAGTTTGTTATCTCTCATCCAGCCCATCACCGCCTCCAGGCAGTCATTTAGAGAGGTTATGTCTCCTCCTGATGATGTTGACATGGAGAAAAAGATTTGGGTGTCATCCACATACTCATAACACCCTGCACCAAATCTCCTGATGATCACTCCCAGCTGTTTCATATAGATGTTAAACAACACTGGAGACAATACGGAGCCCTGAGGGACACCATACCAAAGTTCAGATTTTGAAGAACAGTCCCTGAGGTATACCATCTGGAACCTACCCAAAGCAGTGCCTCCCACCCCCAACCCCCTCAGACACTCCAGAAGGATACTGTGGTTGATAGTACTGAAAGCTGCCGAGAGGTCCAAAAGGAACAACAGACTCACACTTCCTCTGTCAATTCCCAGCTGGAGATCATCTGGCTGACCAAGGCAGTCTCCACCCCATAGCCCACCCGAAAACCAATCTGAAATGGGTCTAGATAATCAGTTTCATCCAAAACTGCTTGGAGTTGGGAGGCCACCACCGTCTCAATTATCTTGCCCAACCACAGAAGGTTGGAGACCTGCTTCCCTCCGAGAAGCATTTATGATCTCTACTAGGGCTTCTACAACAACCCCCTGCCAGATAGTATAAGCCATGTCGGGCAAGAGTCCAGAGGACAGGTGGTAGGCCACACTGTTCCATGCTGCTTGTCCATAGCCTCATGAGTCGCAAACAGGAACAGATCCAGCCTGACCACATAAGAGGAGTTGCTGGATACCTCCAGACACTGCAGTAATTGTGGGATCTAAATCCAAGTCGGCCTGAATACAAGATATTTTATCCACAAAAAACTCATTGAACATGTCACAGTGGGTAATATATGATTCCAAGTTCTGATTCAAGGGAGGAGGGGCACTTACAAGCCCTCTCACAACCCTGAAAAACTCTGCTGGATGTGAACTTGCGGATGCAATATGGGCTGAAAAGAATTGCTTCTTTGCCACCCATATTGCCAGAGCATAGATCTTCAGTTGTGCTCTATGTTGTAATATGTTGGATTTGAGTTCTTCTACTTGCGCTCCAGTCATCCACCTCACCACTTTAGCCCCCGTAGTTCTTCCATATACCAAGGGGCCAATTTTGAAGCGAGTTGGAGAGGACTCTTATGATCGTGTCTACTGCCCTGGTGAGTTTGCTGTTCCAATTCTCCACCAGGGCATCAACAGGATCACCAGCAGAGCCAACACTAAATCCTTCCAAGGCTTCTTGGAACCCTACTGGATTCAATAACCCCCTCGGGCAGACCATTCTAATGGGCCCTTTGCCCCAGCAAAGATGGGGTGTGACTGTGAGTCCAACCTTAACCAGATGGTGGTCCGTCCATGACAATGGGGAAACCACAGGAGTCCCCACCCACGGAACTCCACCCTGATCAGAGTGAATCAGGCATGTGGCCAGCTATATGTGTTGGTCCCGAGACCCCTTGGGATAGGTCCATAGTTGTAATGGCTGCTATGAACTTCTGAGCCACCTTGGACAGATTGGTCCCAAAGTGGACGTTGAAGTCCCCCAGCATCACAAGCCTGGGAGACTCTAATGCCAAACCCGAGACCAAATCCATCAACTCAGTTAGAGACTCTGTTGGGCAGTGGGGCAATCGGTACACCAAGAGAAGTCCCAGTCTATCCCTGGTCCCCAAACTTAGGTATACACATTCAATATGGTCAGACACTTCCACAGGGATCCTGGTCATGGAGAGGTTATTCTTATAGACCACAGCCACTCCAACTCCCTGCCCATGTCCCTGCACCTGCTCTTCAACAGAGTACCCTGGACGGAGAAGCTGCTGGGACCAGACTGGGCCACCAGCCTCCCCCAAACAAGTCTCTGCAATACATACCAGGTCTGCCCCTTCGTCCAGAATCAGATCATGGATGGCTTCAGACTTATTCTGGACAGACCTGGCATTACAGAGGAGCACCAGCAGGCCGAAGGACAGGTGTACATGCATAGTGCACAGACCACTGAATGCAGATACAGCAGTGTCTGAATAGAGCTCAGATGCCCCAGGGAGCCTGAGGAGAATGGTGTGTTTCTCACTTGGGCATCCGTGCTATTTGCACAGCATAGAGCACTCAGCCTGTCCTTTCGTCTTGAGCAGAACTGCTAAATATGAATTCCAGAGTCAAAGCCCTCCTTCAAATCTCCAGCATCTTCTGTCTCATTCAGCATCCTGTTTCCTACAGTTGCCAGCCAAGAATGCATCACAAAGGAGACATCGTCAAGGAGCTCTGGTTAGATGTGACTGCCGGGTCATGCTCCGTTTGGTCCTGGGATCCTGTTGTCTTTTGCACTTCACACTGTCTATTTAAAGGGGAGCTTTGCATACAGCATATGTGTTTGGCCAATCCGTTGCCCCCTCCTGTGGCCATTCCCCTCCAGTGGAAGCAAAGAGGCCCGTAGGTCTCCAGTACTTCTAGAAAGATCCCGCTACCCTCCCATGTAAGGCTTCACTGGAAGCAAGTGCAGGTCTTAACCAGTATAATTATTTTATTGTGTTGCATTTATTTCCAGTATGTTTATCCTGCCTTTCTATAAAAATAAGCAAGGTGACTAAAAAACCCCAATTAATCCATAAAATAGCAGTAATAAAATGACAGTGACAACATCAATAAAATATACAAAAGCAATTTTAAACCATAAACCATATTTCATTTAAGAGCGATAGCCAGAAAATGCCCACTGCAATGAAGATATGGTTATGTTTCATGAAACATCATGCACGCTTTCCACTTGGCAAAAGAATGTTGCAAAAGAATATCTATGCAGAAGTTTGGGCTTGACTGATTTACAGCCTGTATCGTGCTTTCCAATGAATTGTGTCCACAATATTATTGAAATGTAGGCATTATGTTTTGAAATGAATTGGTATCAAACTGTTCCCATGCCTCTGGGTGTGTAATATAGAGAAGGCAGAGTGGAATTCATGGGAAGTTTACAGATGGTAGCTTTAAAAAAATAGTGTGGGGGGGGGGAATATAATGTACTTATAGCAAACAGTTGGATTATGATGTGCCCTGCATAAACAGTGATGAATAGTTATATACTGCTTTTCAACAAAAGTTCCCAAAGCAGTTTACATATTTATCAACAAATACATAAAATGCAATGTTTTGTTTGTTGTGGCAATGGATGTTATGAGGTTAGTGTCATTGTTGTTTGCTAACAGCGACATCATGGCCATGACTGTCAATATTTTTGATACTTTGTAATAAATTAAAAAATAAAATAAAATACAGGCCTCTTGATCCAGCAAGGAGATCTACTGGCAGAAGGAGCCTCCGGTGCACACAGCTGATGTGGATGCAGAGAAATAGCTGGATGTTGAGCTAATCTGCATCAAAAGGCTCTCCCCGGCCCCACTAAATTTCTAGAATCATTGAGTTCAGTGGGGCCAGGGTGAGTGTCATGATGCAGGTGAGGATACACATCCAGAGAAACATCTGCATCCATATCAGCTGCATGCATGGAAGTCTCCGTCTGCAGGCAGAGAGAGTGCCTTGCTGGATCAGGGTAGCTGGGTGTGCTTTTGATAGGGCTGGGTGGGCACTTCGACCCAAGGCCATTGACTGTGAAGCACAACTAGTTGCTCACAGCAATAACTCCAACTCCTCCTCCTCCTCCCTTTTTCTTCTTCTTTCTTCCTCTTCCTCCTCCTCCTCCTCCTTCTTCCTATTATTTATTATTATGATGCTGTTTACACATTAGCCAACCAGATGTTATGGACTGGATTTGGTACTTTAATTATTGAGCCCTTTCCAAGGGTCTAGGATAACGAAAGAAGAATTAAAGATATTGTCATAGTATTTATGCTGTCCCGAGTAGTGTGGCCTTCTATAGATGACGTTTTGTAATTTTATTGATGCTCAAGGTGTCAAGATAGTGTTCAAGTTCTTTTTGGGTACTGCACCAAGGATACCAACAACTATTGGCACCACTATTGTTTTCTTTTTCCAGAGCCGCTCAGTTTCAATCTGAAGGTCCTTGTATTTAGTTATTTTCTCCAATTGTTTTTCGTCGACTCGTCTATCCCCTGGGATTGCAATATCAATTATCAATTATCAGAACCCAATTCTTCTCTATAACTGTCAGATCAGGTGTATTGTGTGCTAAATGCCTATCAGTTTGTATTCAAAAATCCCAAAGAGTTTTTTGCCTCTTCCATAAAATTATTATTCCATAAAAATTCCATTAAACTTATTATTATTGTTTACACAGTCAGACAGGTGTTATTGACTGGTTTGTTTTATACAGACATCGAGTCTTTCCCAAGGACCTGGGATGGCTGGATATTATAATGAATGTTGTTGCTGTTATTATAGATATCGTTGCAGAATATAGGCTGTTCCCAGTAAAGTTGCTTTTTGTAATTGGCTGATGGTGATTTCTGTGTCCCCTCTGGTGTTGAGGTGCTCTTCAAGGTGTTTTGGAATTGCACCTAGGGCACCAATTACTACTGGGGTTATTTTGGTCTTCTTCTGCCACAGCCTTTCAATTTCAATTTGTACACGGCTATTATATTTACATTTTTATTTTCACTCCCCTTCCTAATAATCCCTAGCATGGAGTTGGCCTTTTTCATAGCTGCCACACCCGGAGTTGACACTTTCAATGAACTTTCCACCAGGACCCCAAGATCTCTCTCCTGGTCAATTACTGACAGCTCAGACCCCATCTGCGTATATGTGAATTTGGGTTTTTTTGCCCCAATATGCATCACTTTACCCTTGCTAACAATGAACTGCCATTTTGTTGCTCACTCCCCCAGTTTGGAGAGATCCTTTTGGAACTCCTCACAATCTGTTTTGGATTTCACTACCCTAAATAGTTGAGTGTCGTGTGCAAATTTGGCCACTTCGCTACTTACCCCAGTTTCTAGATCAGTTATGAACAAGTTAAAGATCACTGGTCCCAGGACAGATCCCTGGGGGACCCCAGTTCTTACTTCCCTCCATTTAGAGAACGGCCCATTTATGCCTAACCTCTGTCCTGTCCTCCAACCAGTTAGCAATCCACATGAACTTCAGACAGGGCCATGTGCTAGAACAGAGGTCCTGTACAGCTACCCTGTCTAATGCAGGCAGGCAGTAAGAGAGAGAGACAGACAGACAGAAGGAAGGTAGACAGACAGATGGGTGGATGGATAGACAGAGATATTGATAGGTAAGGAAGGAATGGTGACCAGCAGTCCATCTCACTCATTTCAATGGTGCTTGTGCAGGAAAGCATCCTGCTGGATTGTACCCCAAGACTCCAAATACAGAGAGGAATTGATGTTGCAATGGTGGACTTCTGTTAGTCATTCAAATATTTTGATCCCATCTCTCAGTCTAAAACTCTTGAAGAACTTTTAAATATATATATATTCAAATTAAAATCAAATAACAAATAAAATGATACAAAAAAAACACACAACCACAAATAAAATGATACAAAACAAAAAACAGACTCTGGCTGACAGCCAAACTAATTTTCTCAGTAGTACTACTCAGGAGTTACCCTGAAGGACTACGAAATTTCAGTAGGATTTCCTCTAGTAAATTTAGTCAGTATTTCAGCCTCTGGCAGCAGCCGGTCATTAAAAGCTAGGGTAAATGTAAATGGTTTCACCTGTTGCCTAAATGAATTGACTGTGGCAGGGAGTTCCAAAAATGAGGCACCACACCTGTGAAGGCTCTGAGGCTCCATGTCGCCTTGCACTGCGTCTCAGAAGTTTTTTTGGGGGGGGCACTTTGGCCAGGATCCCAGAATCGGATCTTTGTGGCCAGCAGGTCTGCATGGGAGCAGACAATCCTCAAAGCATATTTGTCTGACTTTTGTGTCCCACCTTTCCCCCAAGATGCTCTGAGCATCCTGCATGATTCTTTTCTTCCCCATTTTATCCCTACAACAGCCCTGTGAGGTCGGTTAGGCCAAGAGCAAACGACTGGCCCAAAGCTGATCAGGATTTGAACCCAGGTCTCCTTAGTCCTAGTCTAACCACTCCGGGTATCTGGGCATAGCATGCTTCCCAGTTATGCAGTTCTGTCTCCTTCACTATTTGCTTTTAGGCAGACCCTCAAGACTCACCTGTTTTTCTCAGGCTTTTAACTGAAATTAATTTTAAACTATTTGATTTGTTTTTATCTTGATTGATTGATTGATTGATTGATTAGGTGCCGTCAAGTCGGTGTCGACTCTTAGCAACCACCTAGATAGATCCTCGCCAGGATGATCAGTCTTCCACTTGGCCTTTCAGATCTCTCAGTGGTGCATTCATTGTTGTCGTCATCGAGTCCACCCACCTTGCTGCTGGCCGTCCTCTTCTTCTCTTTCCTTCCACTTTCCCCAGCATTATGGACTTCGCAAGGGAGCTGGGTCTTTGCATCATGTGTCCAAAGTATGATAGTTCAAGCCTGGTCATTTGTGCCTCGGGTGAAAATTCTGGATTGATTTGTTCTAGTTTTTATTTATCTTGGGAAATGTTAATTGTTTTTATTCTGTTTTACATTTGTTGTGCTTTAATTCAGTACACCGCCTTGAGAAGCACCTATCAGGTGGTATAAAAATATGACACACACACACACACACACACATATGTCTAAGCACGTGAGTTAGATTAGGCTTTCAGAAGGGAGCTCTCCCTCGACCAGGTGGAGAACGTCTCGTGTAAACACGGGAAGCCAAAGACAGGGCTGTAGCTATAATTGAGTGGATGGGTTCAAAGAATCCAGGGCCCCCAGCTCCAGAGGGGCCCCCAGGTCCACCCCTCCCTATTTTCTTCATTATTTCTCTCACTCCAAAGGGCCGCCAGGGGGAGGGGTGAACATGGACCCCCCTCTTCCCTAGCTACGCCCCTGGCCAAAGACTACCTCTGTTTATCCAGAAGGGGCTCTGCGAGCTTGGGAGCCTCTGCCATTCTGCTCCTCCAGATCTTTCCTGACCAGTGGTCAGCTGTAATGCACCACAGCAGCAATTGGAGCAGAATGGATTTTAGATCACGACACGCAGCACGACATACGTAGTGTCGTCGTCATCATCAACCCACTTTTGCATTCTAAAATGCCGAAGGCAAACAACAAAAGCAAACAGAAGTACAATATTCCTGTGTACACTCTTCTTTCAATTTACTTTTTGTCTCTGCTAATAAGGAACTCGGCGTCCTCAGCAGACACAGCCTTCGGCTTTGTTCTCCCAGAAGGGTCAGCCTGTCTCAGCTATTCAGCTTCCCACTGCAGATGGTGGTTTCACAGCACGGGATGTGTTTCTGTTGACCCCACCCTCCGAAACCTGTACTTGGGACTCACACAGAGACCAGCAGATTGCAGATTGCAAACAAGGGCTTCGGCTTCCCCCTGAAATGTAGCTCGTTATGTGCTGGGCACTTTTCCATGTGGACACTGGCGTGCAACTGCATGAGGCTTTCACCTGCTGTCTGAAATGGTACAGCTTGACCCCATCCATGACAAATAAGCCCCCGAGGGATTAAGCATGTGCTTTGCTTGCATGTTTAGTCACCGTCCCCCCCCAGCCCATCCCATGCCCCAGTTAACACCCCCCCCCGCTTGAGATTTGAGTCTGGTCTGCGCATGCAGCAAGCAGGTCACAAGGTTGCCAGCTTTGCTTCTCGTTCTGCTCCTGTGCCTTTAGCCACACAGAAATTAAGCCAGGGGATGCTTTGATTGATTGACGTTTACATGGAGAGAAATCAGTAGCAGGCTTTGTTTCAGTTTAATTTCTAAACCTGAGAGCACAGCTGCAGCCTGCACATCCCAACTAGTTTAGGGGATGCCTTTGCTGTTCGGTGGCACCCTTCCCCAGACACCCCTCCATCCACACACACCCCACACACCCCATGCTGTTGCTGGTGATTTTTCTGGTGCACAAGTTTGATGTTGGTGTTAATTAGAATCGTTATTGCTTTTAACCTCTAAGGCTGGAACAGAGTCCCTAACTAATTATCACCTGCTTGCTTTCATTAGCAGCAATTAAAGCACTTCCAGGCCTCCCAAGTGGCTTCGCATTAACCCTTTCCCTGCCGCTGCTGCTGCTGCTGCAGCAGGATCAACTATGCATGCAGTGCAGCCTCAGGAACACCAGAGGGCAGCAGAATCCCACAACCACTCATTCCTATGAGAGGTAAATCCTCTTTCAGTTAGGTCCTTTGCACACCTTTTCAGCATTTCTGTCAGGTAAGCTGTTTGAGGCGTGGCAAAGAGAGAATGGATGAATGCTGGGCATATGGCAGGAAAAAATGCAACCCCAATTTGGGCTTTGAGCATCCGTCATTGTATCTGGTTTAATTGGCTATTCTGTATTGACCCGAACGTGTCTGAGCTCAGAGCAATAGGAGCTCATCCTCACAAGGCAGGGAGGCACCAGAAGAGGTGCAGCTGCCTCTGCTTCCAGGAGGTAGCCCAGGCTGTTCCTCTCTCCCCCGCTGCACCCAAGAGCCATGCTGCCTGCAGGCTGGCCATTCATCAGGTAGAGCTGTGCCGTTAACGGTGCAGCTGGACCTGACAAATGGCCAGCCTGCAGGCAGCACAGTTCTCTGGAGGGGCGGGAGAGAGTGGAGCAACCCGAACTGCCTCCTCTGGTCTCCTGAGGACGAGCTGCTACTGTCTCAGTGCTGACTGTCACCTCTGAGAAGGCTTGGGGCGCGACATGTCCTTGAGCAGGCCACAGAGATTTTGTCACCCCAAGGGAGCTCACTGCATAAGCGAGACAGCGTGTTCCCGAGACTCCTTCCAATGGGGCAGAGGCCACTGGGGTCCACAGACCCTCTGATCATCCAGAGAGACTCTTGGGTTGCCACCAAGCCAAGGGAGAGCGAGAGGGTGCCATCCCATTTGGCCCTGGGAAGGGACGGGTGATTGGTGAGGAGCAACATCAGGGCAGGGCTCTGGGTTTCAGGTGACCCTTGGCAAAACGCCTTCTTCCCTGGGCCTCCTGCTAGCTGGGTGTGCCCCAGGAGAGTTGCTGTGTCCCCTCCAAGCAAAGGCTATGTGGACATAGAGGTGGTCTCGAGCAGGGCGGTCCTTTTATGAGACAAGGTGAGGCGGTCACCTCAAGCAGCAGATTATTGGGGCACCAGTGGGGCGGTGAGATGCCTCATCATCACCTGTGGGGAGAGCTGGTCTTGTGGGCGCCAGCACGAATTCTCCCCTTTGCTAAGCAGGGTCTGCCCTGGTTTGCCTTTGAACAGATACAATGTATTGGAGTCGGGGGGACCTAATATACCTGATCTGCCCTCTAAAGGGAATGGATTGGAGCAGAGTTGTCCAGCGGTAATGGAGAACTGCCCCGCCCAGCCAGAAAAATAGGATCAGCCCCTACCCCAACAACAGCGCCTATGAATGGACTATGTTGCAGATTACTGTCTTCTCACAGGTACCCCGGTCACTTCATATTTTCAAGAATTGTCTTCCGTTTTGAAAAAGTGACACTTAATCAAGTCAGCTTTTGAATCGTTTATACTTTTAAAAATCAATGACAGAAGATAATAGATAAGTAGTGAGAAATAAAATAACCATGATACATGTAAGTGTGAAAATAAATAAATAAATGTGAGAGCGCTATAAGACATCCCCCTTAGGGGATGGGGATGAAGCTCAAGGGCAGAGCATCTCTAAGACTCCTGCCTGCCACCTTGGAGAAGCCGCTGCCAATCTGGGCAGACAATACTGAGCTAGGTAGACCAACGGTCTGACTCGGTCGAAGGCGGCTTCTTGTGTTCCTGCCTCAAAGCATGTGGCTTGGTCTTGGGCTGCCACTGCTCAAGCCTTCAGCAGTCCCTTAGCAGCTGCCCGGAGATGTCCGTCCCTGGCACTGATCCTGCTGGGAGCATCTTGTGTGAGGTTGCCCCAGATGAGAGAGAGGGCAGAGGGGAAGAGCAATCTGGATCTGAGGTGGGTTTGTTTATTTATTTTTATTGTTAAATTTGTATTCCGCTTTTCATTAAAACAATCCCAAGGCAGTTTGCACAAAAATTAAAAACAAGACTATAAAAACGACACAATTAAAATATTAAGCTAAAATATAAAACAAATCTGACTAAAAAGATTTAAAATACAAGCATAAAAACTGTACAAAGTACAAAGAAGCAGCAGTAGACACAATCATATAAAAGCCAGGGTAAAATGCCAAGATTTTACACGCTTTCTAAAAACTGTGATGGAGACCGAGAAACAAATAACCACATGGAAAGCATTCCAGAGTCCGGGGGCAGCCACAGAGAAGGCCTTGTCCTGTGTGCACAACAACTGAGCCTCCCTCATTGTCGGCACCCGGAGCAGAGCCCCCTCAGATGACCTCATCAAGTGGGCAGCAGCCCTTGGGAGCAGGCGGTCCCTCAGGTATCCAGCGCCCAAACTGTTAAGGGCTTTAAAGGTCAAAACCAGCACCTTGAATTGGACCTGGAAACAAACCGGCAGCCAGTGCAGCTCTTTCAGAATGGGTGTGATGTGATCCCAATGGGCAGCTCCAGATAACACCCTCGCTGCCGCGTTTTGCACTAGCTGCAGTTTCCGGATATTCTTCAAGGGCAGCCCCGCGTAGAACGCGTTACAGTAATCCAGCCGTGACGTGACTAAGGCGTGGGTAACCGTGGCCAGATCTGCCTTCTCGAGAAAGGGACGCAGCTGGCGCACCAGCCGAAGCCGTGCAAAGGCACCCCTGGCCACCGCCTCCACCTGAGCTTCCAAAAGCAGAGCCGGGTCCAGCAGTACCCCCAAGCTGCGTACTTGCTCCTTCAAGGGGAGTGCAACCCCATCCAGAACCGGTAAAATCTCCTCATCCCGATTGGCTCTCCTACTGACCAACAGTACCTCCGTCTTACCCGGATTCAATTTCAGTTTGTTAGCCCACATCCAACCCATCACGGCCTCTAATCCCCGATTCAGGACATCCACTGCCTCCCTAGGATCAGATGACAAGGAGAGATAGAGCTGAGTGTCATCCGCATATTGCTGACAACTCAGTCCAAGGCCCCGGTTGACCTCTCCTAGCGGCTTCATGTAGATGTTAAACAGCATGGGGGACTAGACCGAACCCCCAGGACCACCTTCTGGACCCTTCCCCCAAGAAAAGACCAGAGCCACTCCAACGCAGTACCTCCAATTCCCATACTCGAGAGGCGGCCATGGTCAATGGTATCAAATGCCGCTGAGAGGTCCAGCAGAACCAACAGGGATGCACTCCCTTAATCAAGCATTAATGATCACCTCCAACCATCTACCTGCCCCCTCCCTGGCAGCTTTTATTAGCCATGAAGGGCAAGATTCAAGAGTGCACAATGTCGCCTGCACACTGCCCAGGATCTTATCCACATCCTCAGGCTGCACCAACTGAAAAGAATCCAACACAATAGGACCAGATGGTACCAGAGGCACGCCGATTGATTGTTTTTCTGTGTAAACCGCTTTGGAAACTTTTGTTGAAAAGCGATATATAAATATTATATACCGCTTTTCAACAAAAGTTTCCAAAGCGGTTTACATAGAAAAATAATGTATATATATAATGTATAAATATACAAAATAAGGGCTGTAAATTAAATCTAGCTGAAGTCCAAAATTTGGTTAGCAACTGGTTTCAGTACCATCAGCTAAATGAAATGTATAAGAAGGACCTCAAAGCTGGATGTGAGGATCAGATGTCGAGATTTGAGAAGGAGCTGTGTGAAAATGATGAAAAATTAGTCTCTAAGATGTATAAGTTGTTGCTTTTGGAGGAGACAAGAGACGAAGTGGTTAAAATGACTATGATAAAATGGGCTCAAGATGTGGGTCATAATATAGAGATGGCAGCTTGGGAAAAATTATGGAAAACTGATTTAAAGTTCACTGCCTGTTATACTTCAAAAGAAAATTGTTATAAGATGATGTACAGGTGGTATCTGACACTGAAAAAATTAGCATGTATGTATAAAAAAGTTTCAAATAAATGTTGGAAATGTGGACAATGTGAAGGAACCTTTTTTCATATGTGGTGGTCATGCAGGAAGGCAAAGGCCTTTTGGGATATGACATATAATGAGTTGAAGAAAAATTTTTAAATGACATTTCCTAAGAGGCCAGAATCCTTCTTGCTGGGAATAACTCAAGGAGAGTTCTGTAGAATAAACTTAACTTTTTTTATGTATGCAACCACGGCGGCTAGAACAGTATACGCGCAGAAATCGAAAGACAATAAAATGCCTTCAAAAGAAGACTGGTTGATAAAAATTTTGGAATATGCGGAGATGGCAAAACTTACAACACTTATAAGGGATTAAAACTTGGAATGTTTCAAAGAAGATTGGGAACCTTTCTTGCTTTACTTAAAGAACTATTTTTCTAACATGGACCTTTCAGCAGGGTTTGAAATTTAATAATTACAGAAGGTTGGGTAGGGTAAAATCGAATTGTAAGATGGAGTATATATGCTTTGTATTATTATAGCAATGGCTTATACGTATCGTTAACAAGAACTGCGCAGACTGGTAAGCGGGAAGTCAATATTTACTTAATTAAGTGTAACTGGATTGTTAAGGTATTGTTAAAATCAATAAAAATTTAAAATGCGAAAGAAAAGCGGTATATAAATATTTGTTGTTGTTGTTGTCTGCCAGAACTGCCAAAACTCTGGAGTCCAAATCAGCACGGATGTGAGCAACTTTATCTACAAAGTGATATGCAAACTGATCACAACGGGCTGTAGATGATTCCTCCCCCATTACCTGGGGGGATGTGTGGAGCAATGTCTTTGCTACACAAAACAGCTCTACTGGTCTGCACTGAGCAGATGCAATGGAGGCAGAGAAAAAGGATTTCTTCTCCACTCCCACTGCCATGGAGAAGTCCCTAAAATGGGCTCTAGCCTGTGTTCAGTTGGATTAGTCATGACTCTTCCTCCAGTGTCAGCCATTGCTGCCCGAGTTGTTTCATCGCCCTAAGCTCCAAGGAAAACCAAGGAGCAGATCGGGCTCCACCAAGCCAGAGAGGGCATTTAGGAGCAACCGTGTCAACAGCCCGGGCCATCTCTCCATTCCAGAGATCGACCAGGGCCTCGACAGGGTCACCAGCTCTGGTCACTGGAAACTCCCCTGGGCCGTCTGGAATCCAAGCAGATCCATAAGCCTCCGGGGGCGGACCATCCTAATTGGCTCACCACCCCTGCATAGGGCAGACGGAGCAGTCAAACTAAACCCCACCAGATGATGATCTGTCCATGACAAGAGAGTTGTCTCACATTCCCCCACCTGCAGATCATTTATTTCCCGGTTGGCAAAAGCCAGATCCAGAGTGTGTCCTGCCATGTGGGTAGGGCCCGATAACAGCTGAGACAGGCCCATGGTTGCCATGGATGCCATGAAATCCTGGGCCGCACCAACTGGGGGGCTTAGCATGGACATTGAAATCCCCACAAACAATAAGTTTGGGGAGCCCAAAGCCACCTCCGAGACCACCCCTGCCAGCTCAGGTAGGGAGACTGAAGTGCAGCAGGGCACTCAGTACACCAGCAGAATCCCCAGCCTATCTCGGAGGCCCACCCTCAAGGACAGACACTCGAAATTCTGAGATTGCCTGACCGGGCACCTGGAAACGGGGAGGGTCTCTCCATAGATGACTGCAACACCTCCTCCCCAACCCTCGAGGTGGGGCTGTTGCACGATCTGGAAACCTGGAGGACAGAGCTGAGAGAGACCGACCCCGCCCAGCGCATCCAACCAGGTCTCCGTCACACATACCAGGTCAGCCTGCTCATCCACAATCAGGTTGCGGATGAGAGATGTTTTAGCATTGACCGACCTGGCACTCAGCAGCAGCAGCACCCTAATCCTCGAGGGAGTGTTCTCAGAGCTCCCAGGGGTCTCAGGGTTGGGAGAAGAGCTGGAAATAGGAACAGGCCTCAGTTGCCTGGACCATTTCCCCCTCTAACGGCCTGCCCAACTCCCACCGCCATCCCTCCCTCTGCCCGCTACCCGTGAGATTGCTGCCCCCCCCCCACTCCATCCCCCATCCCCGCTTTCCTGCACTCCCAGACACATCTCCTCCGCGCAGCCAACCACAGCTGCTCTGTGGGATCCAAACCAGGTCCAGGACTCAGGCAGTCAAACCCTCCGTCTGGCTTCTTGGTGGGAAAACGGCAGGAAGCTCTTCTGAGGCCCCAGGCAGGCAGCTCACCCCACGGCTGAGAGCCACAAGGGCGAGAGCCCTGGGCCCAGCCTGCTCTTTGTAGCAGCAGCAGCAGCCGCCCCACAGATGCCCCACACCTGGAGCAAGGTGGGGCAGAGGCAGACACCAGAGTCCGTGCCCCGCCCAAGCGGTTCTCTCAGTAAACTATCCAGTGTTTTGCTTGTCAATCGATGTTTTGTTTACCACCATGTGGGGGAACCATTTGGACCTTTTGCCTCAAGCACTCAACTATCTTGGGCCCTTTCTGCAGTGATATTATATTATATTATATTATATTATATTATATTATATTATATTATAATTAGGCAGAAGTGGCTCATCCTAATGAGCCAGGGGGGCATTAAACGAAATGCAGCTGGGTGGGCTGTTCACCCAGGTCTACCTGATGCATGCCAGCCTCCAGGCAATGAGGCCCTTGTTAAGGTGCGGGCAGGCAGGATGGGCGAAATAGGCACTTTGGGGCTGCCGGGAACCAGGGGCAGCTGTGTCTCATTTGGGGAGCCCCCGGCTCATCAGCACGAGCTGCTGCTGTTATCAAGTTTCCCAAATGTCGGACTACAACTCCCATAATCCCCAGTCCCAGTGGCCAAAGCCATTAGAACCCCTGCATGACACCATCCATTTGCCTGGTTCTTTCCAAAGAATTACAATCTAGAAAGCAACCCAAGGGAGGGGTGGGAAGCAGAGTCAGGAGTCAACAGGGGGGAGAGACGTTCAGCTGGGTTACAGCAGGATGGAGGGACCAGGGGTTTTTGCTGAAGGCTTCACAGAAAAATGCCGTTGATCCGAGATCCCGGGACAAAGCCACTGTGGGGTCGCTCGATTCAGATGGCCTCTCCTTCCCTTTTGCCCAGCTAGTCGGGCTTCCCGAGGAATGGCGATGATTCAGGGATTGCCTCTGGCCTGTCAGCTGCAACAAGGTGACGTCATGGGACCTCGGTGCATCCCGGGGAGAAGCTGCACAAGGCCCCTGGAGGCCTGGGTGAGGTCATGCCCAGCGGCTGCCCAGGAGCAGGAGTCTGGACTCAGGGCTCGAACCCCTGCCTGCTCTCCACTACCCCACCCTGACTCACCTTGGCCTTGGGGGGAAAGGCACAGTGTCCTTTCTGTTCCCACAGGCCTCTGGAGAGTCTCCAAACTCTTTGATTGCTTAATTGCAGCGGTTACAGAGTCAATGGAAAGCAACTGGGAATCTTGCGCCACTTCCAGGCCCAGCCATTTTCATGTAGCAAAAGTGCTCCTGGAGCAGAAGCCACATGGATGCTTTTGCCACAACAACAGACCCAGAGAGGCGCTCTGACCCCTGGACTTCCAGGCCAAGGTCCAGGGCCTCCACACTCCCTGCCCCCCCACCATCCTCTTTAGTCTGTCCGAGGGGGTGCGGTTGCCACACTGTGCTGGGTGGCCAAGTGTGACTGTGACCTGCGCCAGCTGCTTTAGAGACAGAGCGGGGAGTGGGGAAAGAGATACGGGGGGCGGGAAGATGTTAAGTTGGAATGTTTCTGCTCCTGCAGATTTGCAGAAATAGGCCTGTTTTATAGTCTTACATTCTTGTGAGTTCGTTGCTGTTTGTGCCCTCAGAAATGCATGTGTTAAAAATACTGCATGTGTGATGGTGTGTGTAGGGGGATGGGGGAATGATGCTTAACTTACAGTGGTGGTGGTGGGGCGCTTCCCAAAGGCCTTTGGGTCCTGGCTCCAAAATTACCTAGGTGCACCTGTGAACAATCCACAGACAGGATGATGACCCAATGTTTGTGATTCCATTCAAAGTGACTTGCAGGGCCTCCCAGTTTGGACTGGGTCTGTGGTGCTGGGGGAGAGGGTGTTTAGCCCCTCCCCCTGCACTATTTCCCTAAGTTAAATTGCTCCCCAAAATCGCTATTAGCCGAGGAAGGGAGAGACAGGCAGAAGTCCTCTGTTCAAATGAACATAGGAAGGGGAGGCGGGGCACACTGGCTAGCCACGCCCCCTGGCACTGATGTGCTTTGTGGCCCCGCCCCCACTCTCCCGGCACTCTGCCCTTGTCTGCCGAGGTCAGTGCTGTGCCTGGGAAAAGTTTCTTTGGCAGCCCCCAGGGCAGGGGTTCCAGTCATTCTCCTCCAGGTTGGGACATGTAGCGGGTGGGGCCGGGGAGGGTGTCAGCACAGCAGCTGAGGCTATTCCTACCATGCCCTCCCATCTCGGTCCACCACTGATACACTGTGTGCCCCAACGTGTGACATCTGCAGCAGTCTGCATCAGTCTGGGTCCTCATCTCTTGCCCGCTCTCCTCAGCTCACCGACCTTTTTGGAGAGGGCTCTGGATTGGGGCTGGGGGGTGGGAAATAGGGGTGTCCACAAACTGATTCGGCAGCCTTTGGAGCTGGTTCATTCGAGCCGGTCCGGCGGTGGAGAGGTCCCCTTGAAGGGACCGGGAGGGGGCTCTTCCCTCCCCCCACCACGTTGCCAATTGCAAGTCGGGCACTTTGGGCTGGATGCCAACTGGAGCTGCAAGCGGGGCAAATGCGGCCAGGGGAGGGGGGTAAGAGCACCCTCTCTCGGTCTCTTAAAGATAAACACACACCCCACCGCTGAACCATCCCACTGATGGTTTGTGCACATCCCTAATGGGAAAGGGTGACACACGCACCCTCCAACTGGAGGGAGGGGTTCTGACTTATTTCCATGAAACAAACAGGAAAAGGAAGCTCCGAAGAGGCCCCATGTCGTTTAACTGCCCTTCTGGGATTGTGCAGGGAGAAACCCCTCCGGATTGAGCTGCTCTTTATCTGATTTGAAACCTTTCTTTAGTGTTCAACTTTTAAATTGCAGCTCCAGATAAATAAATAAGTTTAATCCAGTGTGCAAATAAAAATATGCAACAATACAGAAAGCAGAATAAGTTTTAAACAATACCACAGTGGAAATGATAAAAACAAGTTTCATTCATAGGAGGAAGCTCATGGGTTAGGTTTTGATTCGATAATATCCTCATGCGAGTGTATAGCTCCATGTCCAAATGGTTTTCACTGTGAGGCACTCTGAAGGGAATGTTCTCTACATGAATGAAATGATAACATTTATATGAGCTACCCGCATGCATGTGCACAGCAGCCCTGTAAGGCAGGCCACCTTGCCGATGGGCAGGACTGAGGCCAAGAGAGAGGGAGTGGCTTGGCTGGGGCCAGCTAGTAAGTAAAGTGTGAGCACTATAAGATCTTCCCCCCAGGGGATGGAGCCGCTCTGGGAAGAGCAGAAGGTTCCCACTTCCCTCCCTGGCAGCATCTCCAAGATAGGGCTCTGAGAGAGACTCCTGCCTGCAACCTTGGAGAAGCCGCTGCCGGTCTGGGTAGACAATACTGAGCTCGATGGACCAAGGGTCTGACTCAGTAGATGGCAGCTCCCTCTGTTCCACTGGGCTGGAGTCTGAAGTGCTGATCTCCACTTTGACCCACTGAGCTCCTCTGCCTCCGCCTCCCCCTCCCTGCCCTCTTCCTGTGAGTGTCCAAGTGAGCCCCGGAAGCCGGCAGAGGCGGGCTGAGTCACCCAAAGGAACCAGATGCACGGAGGCAGCTTGGCCGGGAGCCACTATGCCCTCGGCTCCTCCGTCTGTTGCCTGCCCGGGGAAGTTGGCCGGCAGCTGCAGCTGGCCTGGGTTGCACAAGCCCACTGATGCAATCAGCGGCTGCTTCTCAGAAGCAGGCTGCCCTCTTCCCAGCGTGGCACAGGCCTCCTCCTCCTCTGCTGATGCAAAGCGCTGGCAAGGAGGAGGCCACCCGGTCGCTCCTGTGGCCCCCACCCTCTTCCACCCAGAGCGTGGGCCCTTTTGCCCCCCCCCCGCCCCGGAGGACCAGCTGACGGCTGCTGCGAACGGCTCCACTTGGCTGAACCCCTGGCTCACGGGGCGAACGCCTGCAAGTCACCGACCGACTCACTGACCTCCCCGGGATTGGGCAAGGCGAGGGTGAGCCCTTGTGCGGGAAGTCAGCTGTGGTCCTCTCCCTGGGGTGCTCTGGAGGCCTGGCTGCCTGCAGGCTGCTCTGGGACCAGTTGGCTCCGTCTGCCTTTCGAAACCACCGGGCCTCCGTCTTCTTTCAGCAGGCACTGGGCAGAGTCTTCACCACCGATGGAAACAGACTCCCCTTTTCGGACGGCAGCTTTTCAAACAGACGCAGCAGGGGTTCTCAAACCCGGGTCCCCAGCGGCTGTTGGACTACAACTCCCCTCACTGCCTTCAGCCATTGTGGCTGGGGGTGATGGGAGTTGTAGTCCAATAACAACCAAGTTTTGAGGATCCCTGGATTAATCAGCCAAACGTTGTAGCCCTGGTTTCTTTTGCAGGCAGTGGTGGTTACGTGCTGAAGCTTCTGGAAGCCAGAGTTTTTGAGAGAGGGTTCGACACAGAAGGAGGTTTACCCCAGGGGTGGATCAATGTGACACTCTCCTGATGTCATTGGGAGACAGCAGTAAACTGTGGCTGGGGGTGATGGGAATTGTAGTCTATGCATTTATATTTTTGTTCAACAGGTGAACAAATATATACAATTTGTATATTAAAATGTCAATACAGGTACTTACCTGCATATGGGAAGTGCTACCTAATGGCGCAATAGGGAAATGACTTGATTATCAAGCCAGAAGTTGCTGGTTTGATGCCCGCTAGTATGTTTCCCAGAATGCACCTGTATCGGGCAGCAGCAATATAGGGAGATGCTGGAAGGCATCATCTCATACTGCGTGGGAAGAGGCAATGGGAAACCCCTCCTGTTTTCTACCAAAGACAACCACAGGGCTCTGGGGTCGCCAGGAGTCGACACCAATTCGATGGTACACTTTACCCTTGTTTACTTTAGAATGAGTGCCATCTTAGCATTATTCCCTGCTGGCAGGGGTCAAGAAATGTGGGCTCTGTTCACCAGCCAGAGAAAAGATTTTTACTCATGCAGCTATATTGGTACATGACTCATCAGGATTTGTTTCACTCGTCAGGCATCATTTTTCACTCGTCACAGGCGAGAAGACTAGTGGATTTCCTGAGCCCTGCCTGCTGGGTGAGAGAGAATGGAGAATGCCTTCTATTCAGTCAGACCTGGTTAGAATTGCTCTCACTGCCAGCAGCGCTCTGGCAGAGGTCTTCCCACTCGCTTCACCTGACCTTTTTAACTAGAGATACCACCAGAGAACAATACCTTCTGCATGAAGCTGGTTGGTCTGCATCGAGGACAGTATTTACTGGTTGGCCTGGCAGAAAGATCAGAGATCCAAGGTCTCTGATCTTTCCCATCAGAGATCTTTCTCATCACCTCCTCCCTGATATTTGTTTTTTACTGGAGATTATCAAGGATTGAACCTGGGACCTTCTGTATAGAAAGCATGTCTGAGTTATTATGGCCTCTCCTTCGAGAAGGTTCCTGCCGCCCGCCACACATTCACAGATCATCCCAAACCAAATAAAGTCTGCTTTCCAAGTTCCCTCCCTGGCAGCATCTCCAAGATAGGGCTGGGAGAGACTCCTGCCTGCAACCTTGGAGAAGCTGCTGCCGGTCTGTGAAGACAATACTGAGCTAGATGGACCAAGGGTCTGACTCCGTAGAAGGCAGCTTCCTCTGTTCCTAACACAGGAGTTCTCAACCTGAGGTCCCCAGATATTTTTGGACTACAACTTTCATTATCCCCAGCCATAAAGCCCAAACACCATTGTGATTAAGGATGATGGGAGTTGTAGTCCAAAAACACCTGGAGACCCAAGGCTGAGAACCCCTGATTTGCCAGGTAACATACCACCATATGCATGTCCTCAAAAACAATAACCTTTCCCCCTTGAATTAAAATATAAAGTGCAGTGTCACTGACCTGCTCAGTCCATGCAGACCTAAGACTCCGGCTGTACTAGCCACAGGGCTAGCTGCTTGAGACATTTTGGGAACTTAGGCAAGATATCTAATTGGCATTTCCTGGCTTTCAATCACTATCGGAGGGCACAGCCCCCTGGGAAGATCTCCTGCAACAACCCTCATTGAAATGCATAGGAGCTGCACAA
The DNA here is from genome assembly GCF_027244095.1 of Hemicordylus capensis. Classification (NCBI taxonomy): domain Eukaryota; kingdom Metazoa; phylum Chordata; class Lepidosauria; order Squamata; family Cordylidae; genus Hemicordylus; species Hemicordylus capensis. The sequence goes on from NC_069660.1 coordinate 5,146,810, forward strand.
GACCACAGCATGCAAGAGCACAACTCTCTTCTTGTGTGATTGATTGATTGATTGATTAAGTGCCATCAAGTTGCTGTCGACTCTTAGCAACCACATAGATACATTTTTATCCATGTGGTTTTCCTGGTAAAATACAGAAGTGGTTTACCATTGACTTCTCCCGCGCAGTATGAAATAATGCCTTTGTCGTTGTCACTAAAGTGATGGTCCTTCCTATATCACTGCTGCCCAATAGAGGTGCCTGCTTGCTTTAGCTGGGCAGCTGGGCTGACCTTCACACCTTGGGTGACCCTACTGGGAGTATACCTCCCAGCATACTTCACTCATCTCTCCTAGGAACACACAAACACCCCGCCACGATGAGGCAGCATAAAAGGACTAGTGTAGCTCCTCTTGTGTAAAGGTAAAGTGTGCTGCCAAGTCAATTTCGACTCCTGGCGCCCACAAAGCCCTGTGGTTGCCTTTGGTCGAATACAGGAGGAACATAGGAACAGAGGAAGCTGCCATATACTGAGTCAGACCCATTGGTCTATCTAGCTCAGTATTGTCTTCACAGACTGGCAGCGGCTTCTCCAAGGTTGCAGGCAGAAATCTCTCTCCCCCACCCCCGAGTTACAGTACTACCTGCATATACTTCATAACCTTGTGGGTTTCCAAATCCTTGTGTGTAAATCTTTGTAGATATATCATGTACAAACAACCACTTTGTATATAATTGTGCTTTGGCCACGTACTGTATGCTTTGGTAGTTTGTTGGTTCAATAAAAAAAATCTTGTCCTATCAAAAAAAAAAAAAATCTTGTCCTGTCTAGTATCTTGGAGATGCTGCTAGAGAGGGAACTTGGAACCTTCTTCTGCTCTTCCCAGAGCGGCTCCATCCCCTGAGAGGAATATCTTCCAGTGCTCACACTCCTAGTCTCCCATTCATATGCAACCAGGGCTGACCCTGCTTAGCTAAGGGGACAAGTCATGCTTGCTACCACAAGACCAGCTCTCCTGCTTGAGGGGTTTACCATTGCCTCCTCCCACGCAGTCTGAGATTATACTTTTCAGCATCTTCCTCTATCAATTGAGGTACCAGCAGGGATTCAGACCAGCAACCTTCTGCTTCAGCAACCAGTCAAGCATTTCCCCACTCCGCCACTTAAGGTGGCTAGCTCTTCTTACATAGCTCCTGTTAATTCCAGGGAAGCTTGTGCAAGAGAACTTCCCAGTAGATTTTGGTCCACAGATCCAATCTGTCTGAGTCCCATTCGGCTGCCCCACTCAATGCTGGGTGTTTGCCTCACCGGAACTCACAACAGAACCACTTTAGCTGCTCACCAGCAAAACGCTGATGGGGAAACTTGTGGGGCCTGCAGACCCTATGAAGTCCATGGGGCAGGCTTCTGAGTGTTGCCCCAGAAGTGTCCTGGACTTTAAAAAAGAACGTGCTTCTCCTGTGTATCTGGTTGGACGCTACAGCATCAAGTGGGAAGTCTGAGGAGGTACTGTCTGAACGCCCCATTCTCAGAGACCTACCTTGCAGGGGTGTTAGGAGGACAGCCAATCAAAAGACCCGACAGAGCATTTTTAGTGCTGCGAAGTCCCTGGTAAATAAGAATAAGAGCCCTGCTAGATCTGACTGGAGGTCCATTGAGTTTGGTTCCCCACAGTGGCCAACCAGATGTCTCTGGGAGGCCCACGAGCAGGGATGGTCTATGAGCAGGACATTGTCTCTGAACATGGAGGTTCCATAGAACCAACATGGCGGACAAAGATTGATCCCATCTTTCTTGAAAGCAGCAGCAAGCCAGAGGAGGAGCAGGGCCAAGCAAGGCGTGGCTGCCTCTAGTTCCCAGCAACCCAACTGCACCTGTTTCTCCCATCCTGCCCCGCCCTGCGTTAATGAAGGCTGCACTGCTGCAGGCTGGCCATTCTTCAGGTAGAGCTTAGCCTGCACAGCCCTACCTGATGAATGACCAGCCTGCAGACAGTATGGCTCTCATTCCTGCGGGGTGGGGTGGGAGAAAACAGACTGCTGCCTTTCATCTTGGTGCCTCCCTAGTTCCTTAGGATGAGCCACTGCTGTTTTAAAGGCATCTAAGCTGGTGGCTGTCTTGTGGCAGTGAGTACCATCCGTGAATTCTGCATCGTGTCAAGGAGGAATTTCTTTTGTCTGCCCTGAATCTTCTGCCAGTTGCTTTCACTAGGTGACTTCTGGTATCATGGGAGCTGAAAGAATTAGATGATCATGATGACAAGGATTGATACGCCTCTGCCTCGGTCAGTTGCCTTCAAGTCTCCCCGACACCCCATTCCTCTGGTGCAAGTTGCCAGGCCTGTTTTTCGAGGACAAAGCTGCGCCCCCCCCCCCCGCCCCCGCCCCTCCAACTCCAGATCAGCGGCTCAGAACAGGTTAATCTAATTATTTTCCAGGCAGAAGCTGAAAGGAGGTGTGTGTGGATGTGTGTGTAATATCTCGGGCCCCCCCCCACTTGCCTCTTTCTCTGCCCCCCTCCCGGAGTTTTCCCTCTTGTGCAATGGAACTCTGTTCCCAGGGCCCACTTGCAGCTGTGGGGTGAAGTTCATTATCCACACAAGGCAGCCATCTGTGTGTGTGTGTGTGTGTGAGTGTGAGTGTGTTGGGGGAGGCATGTTTGTATAACTGCTCAGTGCCAAAGGGAGGCAAAGCAGCCTGGGAAGGGCCAGCCGCCTCAGACAGCCTGGCGCCTCCGTACACCTGGGGAAGTTCAGGTTAAATAACGTGCACATTCCAGAGTGTACAGCTGATTGAAACATTAACAAACAGGCAAGCCAAGCCAGGCTCCAGATGGGCTGGGTGGAAGCCAGGAGGGAGGGAGGAAGAGCGAGAGGGAGGAGGAGGAGGAGGAGGAGGAGGAGGAGAGGGAGCCTCCAGCCACCTCCACACTGAGTACTCGCCGCTGCAGCAAAGACCACCAGCCATGATGGTGTTAACCCCCATGACATCTCCCAGTGCCTAGGCCAGCAGGGGGTCCACCCGATCTTGGGCCCCAAAATGTTCTCGGACTACAATTCCCATCACCATCCCCCAGGACTCAAGGTTCGGACCCCCTTCCCTGGGCCAAGAAGGTGCCATTTCAGATTCCAGGGGTGAGGAGGGGCCAGGATTCTCGGTCAAGTGATACAAGCCTCCTCTTGAGCAGAGACAACATTCCCTTGCACCCCCCACCCCACTCCAAGAGCTGTCTATATGTTTTTGCAGAACCCTTTTCAGCTTCATACCCTGTCACACGTTGCTATCCAGGGATATGAATGCTTTGCCAAGGGACAGCTACATGACACAGGCCCCTGCCCCAAGGAGTTTACAAGCCTAAACTTTGCCCCCGTGGAGGTGATTGAGGGACAGGGGAAGGCCCTGGGCTCAGTTTGGCTGCCAGTGTCTGGGCTGAGTTTCAGCTGGAGATGGGGAGTCAGGGGTTGTGCCCAAAGACTTCGCAGAAAAGTGGGGTTTTGAGCTTAGATGTGGAAGAAGCAAGGGAGGGGGCAAGGGGTCTGGGAGGGAGTTCCAAGCATGAGGGGCAGCAAGGGAGAAAGGGCCGGGGAGCACGAGGCAGCTGAAGGAGCAAAGGGCACAGGCAGAGGTTCCGGGATAGAAGACAGAGCAAGATACCCTGGGCGGGGCAGATTAAGTTTTTTGCCGCCCATAAGCAAAAAGGCTTTCGTTTCATTTCATTTCATTTATTTACTTACTACATATCTATACTGCCCAAAATGCAAGTTATCTGGGCGGTTTTGCCGCCCCTTTACCTTATTAATATTTATTTATTATTCATTCGATTTCTATACCGCCCTTCCAAAAATGGCTCAGGGCGGTTTACACAGAGAAATAATAAATAAATAAGATGGATCCCTGTCCCCAAAAGGCTCACAATCTAAAAAGAAACACAAGTTAAGACACCAGCAACAGTCACTGGAGGGGTGCTGTGATGGGTGGAGAGGGCCAGTTATTCTCCCCTTGCTCAATAAAGAGAATCACCACGTTAAAAGGTGCCTCTTTGCCAAGTTAGGCAAAAAAAAGTTTGCCTTTTTTAAAAAAAGGGTAAAATGGGGGGGTCCTTTCTCCTTGCCCACTCCACCCTTGCTGCAGCCACCGCTGCCCACAGAGAGGGGCAGCAAAAATTTGAGGAGGGACAAAATTTGCTGATCCTCAGATTTTGCCGCCGTAGGCAAATGCCTATGCTGCCTCTCCGTTAATCCACCACTGACCCTGGGGAGGGTACATTTGCCCCCCTGGCCTCACACACAGCAACATCAATAAATAGCACAACCCACAGAAGAAAAGGAAGAGGGCGTCCTCAAGGAATATTTGCCACCGCCACCCCAGCATCAGAGGCGTATCTAGAGTAGGGCAGGCAGGTCACGTGCCCCAGGCACCACTCAAGGCGGGCTCAATTTTTTAAAATTTTTTAAAAATTTAATGGCCACCAAAAACAAAATGGCCACTGCGCATGCTCAAATGGCCTCTCTGAGGCCCTAGGCCATGCCAGGCCTTGTAGAGGCAATTTGAGCATGTGTGGTGGCCATTTTGTTTTCAGTGGCCATTTTTTTAAAAAAATTGTTTTATAAAATGGCCACAGCACATGCTCAAACAGTCCCTGTGAGGCCCTAGAGGCCAGCGGGGGAAGGGGGAACCTTTGCAGACCCCCCCCCCGAGCCTTTAGGAAGCCCCCCAAAGGGGCCACAGGTAAAACTAACTAACTAACTAACTAACTAACTAACTCTCTCTCTTTCTTTCTCTCTCTCTCTCTCTCTCTCTCTCTCTCTCTCTCTATATATATATATATATATATATATATATAATATAAGTCACTGTACACATATTCAGTTAGGCACTATGTACAGAGAATCAGGGCTTGTGAATACTGAGCTGAAGCGTATGAGCTAGGATTGTATTCATTTGCTCTTACTTTGCTTCTTGTGATAAGTGAGTTAAATGTGATGTCTTGCTAATATGGCTATTAATGGTGAGTTTGTCTTTGAATCAGTGTGAATTCCTTAATATTAAGGCCCACTGGGAGTTTCTTGCTCTCTTTCTCTCATTTTAACTGTCTTTCTGAAATACTAGAATATATTCCAAGCAGTGACACCATTTACTCTGCATATCCTTTAATAATTTTCAGAGTATCTGGGAAAAGCCAAATTCTCCATGTATTTTTAAAACGTATGTAATAGTGATGCTACAATGCATAGTAGAGAATTAGACAGGCACACATGTTTAGTTTTCCAAGTACACCTCCACATAGTATTTGGGTATTTCATGAGCCCCAGCATACTGATATTTGTGGTTTCCCAGCATTTTTGGTCTGGCTACGTCCACTGATAGTTTTTGAAATATTAAAAGATTAGTGAGCTTGACTTGTATTTTTGAGCTGATATTATGGTGAAGTTATCTGAAAGATGGGTGTCAGATGTTTGGACAGGGGGCGCAATTTCAGTGCTTGCCCTAGGCGCTATTTTCCCTAGATACGCCTCTGCTGGGCATACATCTCCGGCTCTTAAAGAAGTCCTGGAGGGCAACAAAGGTAAAGAAAGAGCAACATTATCGGGGGGGGGGCCAGCAAAAGGAGGGGTGTCCCTGGGTGGCATGCATGGTTAACTGGTGCACATGCCCATTTTCTTGTCGCTTGATGAGATTCACGGCTCCAGAGGAACACCCACATCTAGGACATGGCGGGGGTGGTGGTGGAGGGTAGCAGCCCTCCATGAAGGATGCCCCTGGGCCTGGCTTCTCGGTACAACCCCTTAGTGAGGGATTGGGGGACTTTTAAGACAGCTGGTTGCCCCAGGGGCTAACTCCAGCTGCCACTGCCAGCATCACCCCTCTCCCCAGAATGCACCTTGGCCCCTTTCATGCAGCTGAGACACACAGAGCTTTGCCAAAGCCATCAGATATTGTGGCTGGGGGGATGTAGTGACACATGTTCACAGGAGCACCAGCAAAGCAAGGGTCTTCTCCTCCCCCACTTGTTGAGACATGATACATACGACTACAATGCATATCTATAGACCGCTTTTCAACCAAGGTTCCCAAAGCAGTTTACAAAGATATTAATTAATTAACTAATTAAATGGCTCCTGGTCCCCAAAGGGCTCACAATCTAGAAAGAAACATAAGACAGACCCCAGCAACAGCCACTGGAGGGATGTTGTGCTGGGGATGGAGAGGGCCAGTTGCTCTCCCTCTGCTCAGTAAAGAGAATCGCCATTTTTAAAAGGTGCCTCTTTGCTCTACTAACATACGTATGTTCTGCTAACATACAGAGGTGCATTCTCCCCTTTTGCTCCCCGGTTCAGTGAATTCCTTGGCTCTGTTTTCTAACAATGGAGTCTTGGAGCGACCGCGGGAATCACTGGAGAAGCTGCTGCTCCAGGAACAGCAAAAGTAAACACAGAGCAGAAGGCTGTAGGCCTCTTTCATGAAGGGCAATTCATCCTGTTCCTACCTTGCTTCTTTCTTTTTTCCCTCAGGATGATGAAGCCCTGGAGCCACACAGCACACTTGGTGAAAAGCAAACTAGCCAGCCCCGGCAATCGCACCAGGAGGCAATAGTAGAGAGGAGAGCTGGTCTTGTGGCAGCAAGCATGACTAGTCCCCTTTGCTAAGCAGGGTCCACCCTGGTTGCATATGAATGGGAGACTAGAAGTGTGAGCACTGGAAGAGATTCCCCTCAGGGGATGGAGCCGCTCTGGGAAGGGCAGAAGGTTTCAAGTTCTCTCCCTGGCAGCATCTCCAGATAAGGCTGAGAGAGATTCCGGCCTGCAACCTTGGAGAAGTCACTGCCAATCTGTGTAGACAACACTGAGCGAGATGGACCTAAGGTCTGACTCAGTATATGGCAGCTTCCTATGAGGCAGCAGGCATCTATGGCTTCTGCTCACATGCTGAAGAGCCAGGTGACCTGCTGCTGCTGAGAACGCCACAGAAATGAATGGGTGGTGAGACATTCGTTGCTGTTGGCATTTATAGACTGCTTCTTCTCTGCCTGGTTGTGGGCCACCAAAGTGGCTTCCAGTGAAAAACACCAAAGCAGCCACAACCACAGCAACATCAAAGAAGCCGGGCTGCAGAGCAATGGCTGACATGACGACAATTACTCAAAGTAGTCCCATTGGAATCAAAAGGACAAGTTAGGCATTGCATTTTAATTCCAAGAGGACTGCTTTTAATTAACTCAGGCGAGGTAAAAGGGCCTTAGTGATCCCCCAGAAACTATGTAGCGGAGGGACGTGTGGTTTTTGCTGGGGGGAGGGGGGTTTCACAGGGTAGGTGGCACTGCCAGTTAGGCCTTGCCACCTATGGCCCCCAGTGGAACCTCCACAGGCTGCAGGATAAGAAGCAGAGCTCCCCTTGATGAGCTGGGTGGCAGGCAGGCCCATCCAGGCAAAGCCTGCCCTTTCTAGAAGGCTGCGCTGGAGGTTATTACCGCTTCCCACCAGCTCCCCGAAAAGGATTGCTTACCACTCCAAGCGACAGGGTTGTCCTTGCCTCCAGGCGTGTGAAATGGCACCCGTGGGCAGCATGGCTGTTTGAGTGGGTTTCCTTGTCTTCTTGGTGGCAACCTGTTTCAATGGCAATGAGAGCCAGAAATTTAGGCTAGCCATGGTGACTCCACGGATTGCAAGCGGGAGAGTCTGCCTCATGCAGAAGGGCTCTCCCTTCACTGGAGATCTTCAGACAGAGACTGGGCAGGCATCTCTCAGGGATGCGGGAGCAGTTTCTGCACTGAGCAGAGGGCGGACCAGAAGAATTCCAAGGGTCCCTTCCAACTCTAAAAATTGATGGTGCTATGAAAAGCAGAAACCCTTGCAATTCTGCTCAGGATCCAAGGCCCACACAAAGATGCCACAGTCCCCCATAGGCCAAACAGCTGCAGTTCTTGTAGGGCAGATGTGTGGGCAGGAAGCCAAGAGTGGGTTGTTTGCCACTGGGGAATAGCTACTAGGCTCATAAGAAGAGCTCACTCTGCTGGAGGTGCCTGTAGCAGCTGCAGTTTCTACCCCAGCTGTGGTTCATCACATGACTACCAGCACCCATTGTAGCTGGGGATGATGGGAGTTGCAGTCCAATATCTGGGGAGCCAAGATATTCCCAGTATCATGGGGAACCCCTGATATATAAATCACTCCCTCTGCTTAGGGCAGGGGTTCCCAACTGTGTTCCTCCAGATGTTCCATCCTGAACTACAATCCCCATCATTCTCCACAATAAACTATACATGGGGATGTACAGCAACATCTGGAGTACCGCAGGTTGGGACCCCTGGCTTAGGGAACCCCAGGAATAGCAGCATTGATGGGGAGGGCCGGGCCATTAGCAATCACGGGTCATTCTTGCCAAACTACAGTTCGCAGGATTGTTTGGGGTAAATGGCAACCTCCAAAAGGAATATAAAAGGAGAATCTGCTGGGAGTGTAGGTGAGGGTCTGAGCTGAGCCTGGCCCAACTTCTGGCACGAGATCACACCACAGTTTGAGCACGAGCAGCCAGGTGCAAGAAAGCAATCCAAGTTAAAAAGTTGACCTATTCCTATGCCAAGAGCAGTGGGTAACTTCCTTCTTGGACTGACATCACTTCAGGTTTCACAGGAGCAGTCACATTTGCGACTTTTCTCCCATGCTTTAAAAATACCTTCCCAGCACACCAGGAGGGCCGTAGTCACCCAACCAGCTCAGCTGATGGCCATGCAGCCTGAGGTCTAGGCTGGCTGCCAGCCTCGAGGAGTGTGTGAAAGAGCCATGTGCAAGACACGGCCCAAGGAAAGGGCTGAAAAACAAGCTGCATCCAGGCAGACACCCATCTGAAGTCATACCTCTGGGCCTGGGAGGCCTGGCTGCTCAACAGGAATGGTTGTCTGCACATGGTCAGGGGCACTCATTCCTGAGTGAGAGCTGGTCTTGTGGTAGCAAGCATGACTTGCCCCCTTCGCTAAACAGGGTCCACCCTGGTTGCATATGAATGGGAGACTAGAAGTGTGAGCAGCACTGTAAGATCTTCCCCTCGGGATGGATCTGCTCTGGGAAGAGCAGAAGGTTTCAAATTCCTTCCCAGGCTTCTCCAAGAGAGGGCTGGGAGAGATTCCTGCCTGCAACCTTGGAGAAACCGCTGCCAGTCTGTGAAGACAACACTGAGCTAGATAGACCAAGGGTCTGACTCAGTATATGGCAGCTTCCTATTTTCCTATTCCAGGATTCAGTCTTGGCTCAAGTGAAGCACAGCTCAGCCCCATGAGAGGAGGAAATCTTAAGCACTCTCCAGACACATTTATTCACTGCAAGAGCTTGGTGCCATGTTCTGTTCAGCCAACCAGTCTGCTTTCCTCTCCCATCACACAGAACTGGCAAGGCTTAAGGTTCTTCCCACCCACAGCCTGGGCATTACTCACAAGGCACAACAAGCAAGGCGATCCTGGTCAGTTTCCCTGAAAACCACCCAAAGCCCACAGGGCTCTCCCCTGCATAGAAGTGTGGGAGCCAGCAAGACTCAGGGCCCATAAGTAAGTGCAGCCCTTGCTTTTCCTTTGCCTCAGTCCCTCTACCCCCACCCCAGACTGCAACACCGAAATAAAAGGAAGTCACCAAGCAAAGCTGGTGTGAGAAGAGCCTCAGCCAGCCTCGTGAGACTGAGATCACTTTTTCCGTGGGAGATTAGTCAGAGCACCTAGAGTCCCCAGATGTGGCCAATACAACTCCCATCATCCACTTGGCCATTGTGGCCAGGGATGCTGGGAGTTGTACTTCGACATCAGCTGGGGACCCTGCTTGCTTTTGCAGCTGCAGAACACGGCCCTCTCTCTTCATTCCAGCTGTAAGTTCCTTGGAACAAGAGTGGTCTGCTTTATAGGGCATGGTAAGCAATTCATTAACCCCATCGATTTCTGGCGCTAGTCCATGACTTGTGGCATTTCCCTCCTGAATGTGGGTCATGTACATTCCCACCACCACAGGCAGCACAAGGCTACTCCAGAGTAACGAGGTCAGCCCTGCTAGCAGGATTGGAGTCTCCCCCAGTTACTTGTCACAAAGATGAAGCAAAGCCGATCCCACCAACTTTTAGGGAAGCCAGCACTGTTGCAGAAGGCAACTGACCCATCAAGGTTAGGAAGGCACCAAGAAATCCACCCTGCCCTTCCTCCAAGGCACTCAGAGCAACAGATATGGTTCTCCCCCTTTCTCTTCACAAGCCTGTGAGGTAGGCTAGCTTAAGAGTAGTGACCAGCCCAAAGTCACTCAAAACTTGTGACCCCCAATCCAAGTCTAAACCATCTGGCTACTGGGTCGGTCTCGGAACCTTCACAAACCCAGGCCTCCAATTTTGCTCTACACAAAACACAGTTACTCCTGGATCCCCCAGGATGGCATTTACCTATAAAGAAGGCTCACTACATTTAGCAAGACGATGCCTTTGCAGTAAAGGAAGCAGCTGCATGGTTTCACCAACATCTCTAAGGCCCTGCTGAATGAAGGCAGCCTGACTCTCCTAGGAAGCTTCCAGCTTAAATCTGACTAGAGTCACAAACTCCCCACCCCATAACTGCACTGCCGCATATAATAGTTGTCTACCCAGCATGGCTCTTGTAAGAATTGTCAAGCACTTATTTGAATTATGTTATACAGATGCTCCCACATCCCTTTGCAAGCTACAGCATTGTGGCTCTGCCTCTCCAGAGGGGGTTGGTCTAAGTGGCCTTGTGGGTCCCTTCCCACTTATTGTTGGGTCACACCACACTGATTAGCTGATCAAAGAACACCCCACTTTGCAGCAATATGCATTTATTTAACAACAAAACTTGAACTATTGTAGAACAATATTCCCAGAAAATATTTCATTGTAATATACAATACAAGGATTATTCTCAGAAATCTGAGAAGTATTTGGAGGGTTAACATTCTGCTTTTTTTTTTTTAAACAAAAAAACCAAGCACTGCCCTGTTACAGTACAGTCTGTAAGCTTTAAACCACGAAGAGGGTGTCACTAAGGAGTTCAGTTCTCGTTTCCTGCTATTGGTTCCTCTTCCTGGGTACCAAAACCCCACACACCCCACCCTTTCAACCCCAGGCAGAGGCAGCTGATGTTCCTCTCTGCCCTTTGCCTTCAGTAGAATGTTCATAGTAGTTCTCCAGACACGAGTCCTGCAGAAATAGGGGGCAGCCAGGCACCCCTTCCCCTGCCGTTGGAGGAGCAGTTTCTTCCTTCCAAGGATCTTCCCAAACAGACCCTCAGCGACACAGGATGCGGTCATCAGGGTTAACACAAGCAGCCTGCAGAGACAAGGATTAGGATGTTACAATTATTTCTGTAAAATGCCAAGCCCTGCATAGTATAGAGTTATTCAGTAGCCAGTGGCTGCTGCTCCTGAACAAAGAGAAGTGTGTTCTTCAATGCAAGCTTGCCTATTTCACAGGAGGCTTCAGCCAACAGCCAAATCTTGGATCAAGAATGCAGTGAACCGGGGACTCGCATACCTCTGGACATTACTAAAATTCAGGAATTGTGTTCTCTCCTTACAAGTCACTCTTGGCCAGTATCAATCACCTATAGATCAACTCTAGAGGAGAACCACCAACACAAGCCAGTAAAATCAAAAGCACGCCCAACTGCTCACAAGCCAGACAGCTTTGGATGTTGCTACTAGTTCTTCACTTAAGTGCATGGCCACCCTCTACATTAAGCCCAAATATGTAGCATGTGGTGGGGCGGGCGGGGGAGATGTGTAAGAGGAAAATGGTGCAGGGAGAGGGGAGGAGGACCGGAGTATCCCAGACAAAAGTGAAGCCAACCTATCTATCCAGCATAACACAGGACTTAAAGACCCACAAGAACACACTGAGCAGAGAGCAGCGTTTGGGAAGACCAGCCCCGCTCTATATGCAGCTCCCAACAGACGCAGACTAGGAAGGGAAGGGGAGCTACCAGAGGGGTCCCCGTCCTCAGCACCCAGACGCGGGGCAAGAAGTCTTCGCATCCCCAGGACCCAGCGGCAGAACTCGGGGAGATGGCGAGAGCTGGAGGAGTCCAACACCATCGGGCACCCACACCCTGAAGCAAGGCAGGAAAGGGCGCGCCGTCCGTGGGGGCGAGGGCGTCACAGAGGCCCGCTCAAGCAGGGCGCCCCAGCAGCCCTCGAACATACAAGATCAGAAAGCAAAGCCTTGCCAGGGAAGCAGGGGCCCATGGGAGAGAGAAGAGCGGAGGGCAGCAGTACCCGAAAGTGCGCAGCCCAGGAAGCCAGCAGCGGGAGGACCCGGCCCGGCCAAGTTGCAAGGCTGGAAAAAGCGGCGGAGAACGGCAAGCGCGCTGACAGCCGGCGGTCCCCGTCACTGCCTTGGGAGGGCCGCGCTAGGCGGCCCCGGGCTAGGACCCTCCCAGGCCCAAAGACAAGGGCGGGACTGCCAGGCAGGGAGACCCCAAGGTGAGGAAGGAGAACGACGTGGGGGCGCAGCTGAAGGAGATTGCGAGGAGAGCGGCAGAGCGCGCGTCAACGGGCCGCCTCGAAGCCCGCACGGCCCCGCGGTCACCTCGAGTCACGCCGCGTCGCGGGGGGCGGGAGAGCGAGCTCACCTCGGGCACGGCTCCGACCGGCTCCTCTGCGCCCCGCGGCGGGGGCGGCCCGGCGCCCAGTGGGTGCTGGAGCTCCAGCTGCAGGTCCCAGATGTAGTCGATGACGTGCTGGAGGATTTCCACCTTGGAGACCCGTCGGTGGCGCGGTAGGGTGGGCACCAGCGCCGCCAGCCGCGAGTAGCAGCCCTTCATGTCCATGAGCAGCGAGGCGGCGGCGGCCGCTTGCTGCGGGCACAGGGGCAAGCCCCGAGGGGGCGGGCTGCCTGCCCGGGACAGCGAAACGCTCTGCTCCGACAGGCACCGCGACGCCGGCTCGCCCGCGCCCCCAGAGCCCAGGCGGACGCCCTTGAGAGCACAGCTCGGGCCGGGGGACACGGCAGGGGCTGGAGCGGTGGCTACCTTCATCGCCGCAAGACCCGAACGCAACCCAGACGGCCACCAAAAAGGTCCCCCCCAAACCCGACGAAACACCCAGAGCGCTCCTACAACTCCCAGCCGCAGCGCAGGACGTGGTACTTATAGAATTGGTTCGGGGGGGCGGAGCCAAACTGCGTGTGGAGCAACCAATCGCAGAGGCGTTCGGCTGGAAGGGGGCCCGGCCTCGCGGCTCTCCTTGCCGCGATTGCACCGACGTGAAGGCGAGTTGCGAGTCGCCTTTTTTGAACCGCTTCAACATGGGAAGCAGAGCGGGCCCGGGGTGGGTTTTTGGATTGGTTTGGTGTGAAAGAAAGCTGCAGGTGGAGGGAGCTCGGGGGCATTTTTATCTGGGAGAGGAGGAGGAGGATGAAAGGAATGTGACAGGCTCTTGAGAATAAATGGCTCCTAACGACAACTTTGGCGCTTTCCAAACCTCCCGCCCCATTCACACACTCGGAAACAAACGCGGTATGTTACATCCCTTTCATCACCTCCTCCTCTTCCCTACCGCCGCCCCTCGAGCGCACCCTCCCCCCCACCGCCCTTTACCACACGCATTCACACACCTTAAGTTCCACGGGAGCAAATTACCGGGCGGGGCGGGGGCTGCCCCACACAGTCAACTGCTGCAGGCACCGTTTTTATTATTATTCAAACCGGGCGATTACATCTACAAAATCAAATGTTCAAGCTATCAGGGCTATTCTAGGGAGACGGTTCTGCTGGAAATGCCGATGGATGCTCTCTGGCTTGTAGGTTGCTGAGATTTGCATAATCGTTAAGAAATCGTTATTATGTTTTTATTCCACTTCCCTCATTATACCCCTATTCTGTGGGTACAAGATGCGAGTGTGACATGCATTGCTTTATTCCCGTTTCTGGTTTCTTGATCTATAGCACAATCGCGGCACGGTTCTGGACACGGATTCATACGACCATCTTTTTACACGAGCAGAAGATTTTCGGGGACGTGTGTAGTGGGATTATTTGGACACGTGGTTAAGGCTCAACACTTGCAAATCCACTGGAGAGAAAGATGGGGATGAGTCAGGCCCCAACAGAGACCAAGGCGGGAAAACCAGCATTTAAAATCATCCTTTCATGCTAGCAAAGATTCCCGCGACATGATTGATAATTGATTGATTATGGACATTTATATCTCGCCTTGGCGCAACACCAATGGCGGCTAGATTATAATCTAGTCTAGCTGGCGGTGGCCTTTAAGTGATATCTTGCTGAATTAAAAACCACCTCGATTTAGCAAGAGACCCCCTTTCCACGCGCTCCCCCGAGTCTGGGGGCTGCCTGGCGCTGCATTCCTGCGCAGAGCGGGGCGCGCTTCAGAGCCCGGAGCTCAAGGGGCTGCGCGCGCCGCCTACTTCCCCGCAAGCAGCTTTCGAGAGCGCGCGTGTTGCCTGCCCCAGAGCACGAGCGGCGGGCAGCCCTCTCTCCCCCTCCGCATGCATCGGCTCGCAGGCGCTTTCTGCCCGTCCTGCGCTCCGCAGCGCTGCTTGCAAAGCTTCCCGTCACTTTCCTAGTCATGGCGCTGGAATGATTTTAATTATCATCCTGGTTTGCTTCCGCGGCTCCACCCCCCCCCGCCCGCCCCAGGCCACCCACCCCACTCTCCGGCCCCGTCTTGCGCGGCAGTTCCTTGGAAGCGCACTTGCTCCCTCCTCCTCCTCCTTCTCCCCATTGGCCACTTATAGCCGTTCTCACAGCCGCAGCCGCGGTGACAACCCGCCCCCAGCTCCGGCGGGCCCTCCCTCCGCCTCCTCCTCCCCCCCTCCTCCGGCTGTTTCTGTGTCTTAACAAGCTGCTCAGACCGCGAGACGCCAGGGCCTGTGATGTCACCCATTCATAAAACCCTGAGCGCTGTCAGCCTGGCGCCTCGCGGCCGGTGCCCATGGAGACCGCAAGCGCGGGCGGGGGAGCCGGCAGGCAGCCGAGCGCCTCCCCCCTTCACCTGCAGGCTGGCTGGAGCCTGAGAACCAGCCGGGCTCTTTTATCGCCCCCCGGATTACGCCCCCGCCCTGGCACCTGCGACAGAGCCGATTGTGGGCCCCCCCCCCGCGCGCTCCGCTCTTCTTCCTCCCGCACCCCCCGCCGCGGAGTCGAAAGCTGGGAGTCCGAACAAGGAGCCAGCTGTTCCTGCCGCCGGCCCCATAGAGCGGGGCGGGGAGAAGGGCATCGGCTTGCTGCGTGCTGCTCCCCGTTCCCTGCCTCTGTGCATCTGCAGTGGGGCAGCGTCCGCCGGGGGAACAGGCCTCAAGGGTTCACGCTCGGCCGCGGGCTGGTCCGCAGGAGGCTTCCTCGATGCTTCTCCGTATGGGCAGCCAGCAGGGGTTCTCAAACCTGGGCCCCCACCAGATTCTGTAGGACTGCAACTCCCATCAGCCACAGCCACTATGGCCTTCAGGCAGACAGAGGGTGATGGGAATTGTAGTCCAACAACTCCTGGGACCCACATTTGAGAAGCCCTGCAGTATGGGATGATGAGAACCAGCTTGGTGTCGTGGTTAGAGTGCTGGACTAGGACTGGGGAGACCCGAGTTCAAATCCCCATGATTCAGCCATGAGACTTGCTGGGTGACTCTGGGCCAGTCACTTCTCTCTCAGCCTGACCTACTTCACAGGGTGGTTGTGAGGAGAAACTCAAGTATGTAGTACACAGCTCTGGGTGCCTTGGAGGAAGAGCAGGATATACATGTGAAAATAAATAAATAAATAAAATGATGATGCCTTGGTTCACTGTGGCTTGGGGGTGATGGGAGTTGTAGTCTAACAGCACCCAGGGAGCCGTGGTTGGGACCCCCTGATCTGCTCTGCTCTGGTCTGGCTGCTTCTCCAGGGTCCTCTTCGGCAAAAGCTTTTTCCAATCCTGCTGCCTGAGATCCTTGTAAGGGGACATGCTGGGGACTGGAAGTGGGCCCCCTCTCTCTGCCACTAAGTTAGACATCCTCCCTAACACTTGAGTTCGCCACTGTTGCTCAGCGCCACACAGTTCTCAAGGGCCGCTGGGCCAGACGGCCAGGCGCAGTGGCAGCTCCTACTCTGCCCCACCACCTCCACAGGGGGGTGCTACTCGGCTCACACACACACACACACACTGCAGCAATAATTATTTTAAAGATCAGCAGTTTGGCCAAGCAGTGGAGGTGGCCTCGCAGCGGCGGTGGGGGGCCCCTCGCAGCAGGAGCCATTTTTTTCCCCACTGGGTCCCGAACCCGCTCTCGGCGGCCCTGAACACTACTACTACTACTACTACTACTACTACTACTACTGGTATATCTAGAAGATACCCTGCAGCTTGAAAGTGTCATCGTCAGTTTCCAAATGAGCCTGATAGCCTCTGAGGGCAGCCGCAACCTAAGGCAGGGTGGACAACTGTGGGTTCTCCAGCAGCTGCTGCTGGACTACAACTCCCATCATCCCCACCACAATAAATTGTGACAAGGGATGATGTGAGCTGTAGTCCAAGAGTAGCTGGAGAGCCTCCAGTGGCCATTCCTGGGCTAGCGGCACGAAGCTTGCATTGGCCCTTGGACTGAGAAGTGGCTGGCTGGCTGGCTAGGCGTGTCTTTCTCGGGGACAGGCTAAGTGGGGGTGGCGGTGCTGGAAAGGAGCAGCGAGAAGAAGCCAAGGAGAGCAAACTTCGGTGCTGCACAAAGCCCAGGATTGCTCCTGATGGCCGGGCACATCTCAAGCCCAAGACAACGTCCAGCACGATATCATCGATACAGGCCATAAGCTCATACATACACAATACATTGCATTCTGCTTCCTTGGCATTTTTGTAAGCTGCATTTTGCAGGGATCCTCCCCATAAAACATTCAACATAGTAATGCAACCAACCACAACGCCTTAAAGACACAGGAACACAGGAAGCTGCCATATACTGAGTAAGACCATGAGTCAGTCTAGATATTGTTTTCATAGACTGGCAGCAGCTTCTCCAAGGTTGTAGGCAGGAATCTCTCTCTCAGCCCTATCTATCTTGGAGATGCTGCCAGGGAGGGAACCTGGAACCATCTGTTCTTCCCAGAGCGGCTCCATCCCCAAAGGGGAATATCTTACAGTGCTTACACTTCTAGTCTCCCATTCAAATGCAACCAGGGCAAACCCTGCTTAGCTAAGGGGACAAGTCAGGCTTGCTACCACCAGACCAGCTCTCTGCTCTATGCATCATCCACTATGCATAATGCATGAAGCAACATTACTCCTTCAAGTAATCTGGAAGATGGTTCTTTCAGGAGCCAAATATCTCTCTCTTTCATTATTCTTGTTGTGTATGTATGTAAAGGAATTTTGTTTTCTGAACAGCTCCCCTACACTTTTGGTTGTTTTCAGTGCAAGGGCTCAGATACACAACCCTATTCAAGCAATGCAGTAAAGATGGCCTCAGAGCATGTGCAGAATTCTTCTCCATCACCATTAAGTAACCCTGGGGTTTTCAAGCTTGGGTCCAACAACACCCAGGGACGCAAGTTTGAGAACCCTGAAAGTAACTGAAGCCACTGTCCACATACGTGGGATTGTTGGGAGTGAGTCTTTGTGAAGTATTTCTTGGCAGGTTGATGTAGCTGGATTTCTGCCCATTACCCAGCTGCTGAAGGCAAAAGAATCCTGGCAGCAAAAAAGGTGTGGGCCTCATAAGCAACCTGTCCCAACTTTTGCCACAATATAAGGGATACGAATACAGGGAAGTTGTTCCAGAAACATTTCATCAAAAGCAGACTGCCCCTCCCATGCAGGATAATAATTGACTCCCTAGCAAATAAATTATTGTGTTTGCATCACTTGCAAATCTGCAGCTTTGCTGGCACTCCGAGAATGGTGGATGGAAGTACTGGCCATTGCTGAAGACGTGGACAAATGTATAGTTAAGGACTCACATCCATACACTTGTCCATGTCTTCAGCAATGGCCAGAGAGGAGAGCTGGTCTTGTGGTAGCAAGCATGACTTGTCCCCATAGCTAAGCAGGGTCTGCCCTGGTTGCATATGAATGGGAGACTTGATGTGTGAGCACTGTAAGATATCCCCCTCAGGGGATAGGACAAGATTTTCTTATTGAACCAACAAACTACCAAAGCATACAGTACGTTGCCAAAGCACAATTATATACAAAGTGGTTGTTTGTACATGATATATCTACAAAGATTTACACACAAGGATCTGGAAACCCACAAGGTTATGAGGTATATGCAGGTAGTACTGTAACTCGGGGGTGGGGGATTTCAAGGCACATCAGGTAATGGTGGGGGGGCTGAGAGAGATTCCTGCCTGCAACCTTGGAGAAGCCGCTGCCAGTCTGTGAAGACAATACTGAGCTAGATAGACCAATGGTCTGACTCAGTCTATGGCAGCTTCCTATGTTGTTCCTATGATCCAACCACCATTCTCTGAGTGCCAGCAAAACTGCAGATTTGTGAGTGATGTCTGCATGCAATCTTAGATTGAACAGGCCTCACAGAGGAAAATCCATTTGGATTGGTTGTCCGGAGGGCAAACAAACACACTCTGTTTATACCATACTGCAGGGATGCTCAGTCTTCTTGGATCCTCAGCGGACTGAGGACAGTGGGATACAAATTGAAATTTTATTACTATTGAAAACGTATTTACATGTTACAAACCCTGTACATTAAAACAATGTTTTTTTTAAAAGGCTGAGACCTCTTCCCCGCCCCAATAGTACTACCATCTGATTTCGGTTGCTGAGATAGAGGTCAGATCAGGTTTAAAGACCTGCTGTTGGACAAATCCAGTCTTCAGCTGCAAAAGGAAAAGAAGCCGTGCCCAAGAAGATGGGTTTGTGACTACTTTTCTGTAGCCCTTAATAACTGTGTGATCTGCTGTGCCAGGCTGTTGTTCTCTCTCTCTCTCTCTCTCTCTCTCTCTCTCTCTCTCTCTCTCTCTCACACACACACACACACACACACACACTTACTTTTCCTTTTTAGTCAAGTGATTGTGCTTTTGACATGCATACTGGGCAGAGAAACCCTTAGGTTGAAGTCCTATCCATACTTTCTTGGCAATAAGCCCCACTGAGTACAGTGGGATGTACCTCTGAGTAAACATCTATAAAGCCACCTAATGGTGCAGCAGGGAAGTAACTTGCCTAGAGAGCAAGAGGTTGCCGGTTCAAATCCCCATTGGTGTGTTTCCCCGACTATGGTAAAAACCTATATCGGGCAGCAGCGATAGAGGAAGATGGTGAAAGGCATCATCTCATACTGCACGGGAGGAGGGAATGGTCAGCCCTTCCTGTATTCTACCAAAGACAACCACAGGGCTCTGTGGGCACCAGGAGTCGACACTGAATCGACGGCACAACAACGAACCAACCATCTGTAGGAGGGCTGCTGTGCCCTTCACTCAGGGGCGTAACTATAACAGGGCAAGGGGAGGCAGTTGTCTGGGGGCCCACTTCCTTGTCACATGACTGACTCCCCCAGCCACGCACCCACCTGGGCTTCCTTCAGTTGTATTCATCCTCCGAAACTGATGTGAGTGTTAAGACCGGGAGCTACCAGAACAGCACGTCTTTCTCCAGGACCATTCAATGACTTGCATCGTCCACAATTTACAAAACCTCTTTAAAAATAATTTAGGGTGATGTATATATATATTTAACTCTGCTTTCTGTTACCACTATTCAGCCTCATTTAAGATTTCTTTACTTCATGAGCTGAGCTTCAGTGAGGAGGGGGAGTGTTTTAAAATCTTGTCTCTGGGCCCACTCCAGCCTTGCTACGCCCCTGCCTTCACTGACAGCAATAGCTTCTTGCAGCAGCCCAATCTACTGCGGCATGTTTTTCAGTGGGGCTTACTCCCCGGAAAGCGTGCACAAGGTTGCAAGCCACTGAAGTGTGCCAGCCAGTATGAGCCAGTCAAGAGGTGCAAGTGCAAACCTGAGGAAGGTGAGCTCTTGCTTGTGCCTCTGCTGGACCCTGAGGCCAGCTGGTGGTGGGGTGGCAGGACACAGAGGAGGTCAAAGGAACCTGGACCACACCCTCAAAGAAAGACACCCGCTGTCCCCTTCATCTTGCACACCCTCCTCATCTTGTTTCCTCACATTTCCATCCCTCTTTCTTCCAAGGAGCTCATGTGCACAGATGAGGAGAGGAGAGGAGAGCTGGTCTTAGGGATTCCTGCCTGCAACCTTGGGGAAGCCGCTGCCAGTCTGTGAAGACAATACTGAGCTAGATCGACCAAGGGTCTGACTCAGTAGATGGCAACTTCCTGTGTCTTCTCCAGCCCCCTCCTGTGAAGCTGCAAGTCAGTGACTGCCCCGCTTGGTCCAGCAAGCTTCGCAGCTGATTGGGCAGGTGAACTGAGGTCTCCCCAGCCCTGTCTGACAGACCCAGCACCAGGGGCCCGTGCCTGCTCTTTCCCCTCCTCCCCTGGCAGAAAGAGATGCCCCCAGGACATGGCAGCCCTGTACAGGTGGCTTGGCTTGCTTGTCCGAGTCACCTGGGCCTTTGGGGTGTTCTGGGTGGCCATTCCGCCCTGCACCCCCCCGGAGGCCTCTTGCTCAGGCCTCTCCAACATCCCGAAGCCAGCCCTGGAGACACGGAGGTGGGCAACACTTCCCACAGCCTCCCTGCGGCCTGCGGCCCCTCCGCCACCATTGCAGACTTGGGCACAGGCAGTGGGGCATGCCCGTGTGGCTCCCCTCCGCTGCCTGCGCCTGCCCTCTTCCCTCCCCCCCTCCCCTTTCCTCCCTTGGCTGTGTGGCCTGGAAGCCAGATGAAACAGGGCCCAGCTGTGCACAGCTATTGTTGGCGTCAGCAGGAAGCATTGATAGCTGAACAAAGCCTGAAGAGGTTAGAATGGGGGAGCCCAGACAGAGCGGCTCCAGCGCGCCTCTCTCCCACAATCCCGCACTGATCTCCCATTGTTCTCCGCCTGCCCTCGGCTCTCTGAGGAATGACCTGCCCCATGCGCGCTGCCAAGACAACAGGATGTGAGAGTTACAAGGTGTTGCTGTTCTCCTGCAAAGGTAGTCGGAGGAGGCCGGCCGGCCGGCAGCCCACCGGGCCAAGAGGAGCAGGGCGGCCCCACCTTGGGGAGCTGCTTTGCCTAAAAGGGTCTGGGTCTGCCTGGGAGCTTGCACAAAAATGAGGAAAGTGGGGGACACAGCAAGAGAGGCCCAGACATCCAGGCTGGTGTGAAAGAGAGCAAGAGAGGAGAGCTCCGCTTGAAGGAGGGGGCTGGGTGGGGTGGCCCCCTGGTGCATCCCCAAGAAAAAGGTTGCCATCTTTGCACAATTAAGCCGCCCATCACTTAATCGACGACACACCTTTTGATCAACTAACAAGGTGCCCCAGTTCACTAGGGAGCAGATTTTTGTCTCTGTCATCAAATGCGTTGAATATGTATAAAAGCTGAAGCACAATCTTTAAAGGACCATTTCCCCTTCTCTCCCACCCAGTAGAGAATACCTTTGTCAATTAATATTTTTTCCCCACTAACAGCAGAAAATAAACCAAGCATTCCTCAGTGAGCGCCTAGAGACTAAGGGTGCATGAGGATGCCTCTTCTAAGCCTGAGCCTGTTACCAAGATGCACATGCAGATTCTAGAAATGAAGAATGAATATTCATATATGTACAGTAGTAGGAGCCATAGAGCTTGTGGCTTCAGAAGTGTTCCCAGTTCTACACCTTTGCCACCCGACCAAACACACATACCCATCATCCTGTGAACTGGCACAGGGTGAGTTAGAATGACTGTGGACTTTTAAGCGTTCTTTGCCAAGACCCCACTTTCCAGATAGACTGCTACTGCTGCTCAGGTGCTCCTGTGTGAAAAACCTGTTGGCAGCTGCTGTCCAGGACCTCCCTCCCATTTTCTCTTCCTCCACCAGCACTTTGCAGTGGCTGAATGTGCTTTAACTATGTTGTACTTCAGGCACAGGGCCAGTGGCAGTGAGAACCCAAAGATGCCACTTGGCCTTGCTTGCTGCTCCCACTAAGGCTCTGAACAAATGGAGATCAGGCTTTTCTTTCACTGTCCTGAAAAAATGCTTTGTCATTGCATGCTGAGAACAAAACAGTACATAATGCAAAACGATGTGAATAGTTTCCATCCAAGAGGGGATCCATCCGGATCTGGACTTCCAGACAGTAGCGGCTCATCCTAATGAGCCAGGGGGGTGCCAAAGGAAGCCGCTTGCCTTGTTCCTCTCCCCTGCTCCCAGCGGTGCCTGCAGGCTGGCCATTCGTCAGGTAGGGCTGCGTGGTTCACTGCACAGCTCTACCTGATGCATGGCCAGCCTGCAGACACAGCGTGGCTCTTGGGTAGAGAGAGGAGGAGCAACCTGAGGAGCTGGTGGGAAACAGAGGCAGCTGCACCTCCTTTGGTGCCCCCCAAAGGAGGGTTGTGGCAGGCGGGAAGGACACAGAGGAGAAGAAAAAGGGGTTTCCCCTCCATCTCTCAATAGGTGCTTGTTAACTCTCACATTCTGCTCTTCCTTCCTTCGAACAGGCAATTTCACTCCAATATAAGACCAGCCCTGCTGGATCAAGCCCAAGAAGGCCCATCCAGTCCACCATCCTGTTTCACACACAGTGGCCCAGCAGATGCCTCTGAGAGGCCCACAGGCAAGAGGTAGGTGCCAGCCCTCTCATCTCCTGCTGCCGTGGCTCCCCTGCAACTGGTATTTGGAGGCATCCTGCCTCTGAGGCTAGAGGTGGCCTAGAGCCATCAAGACTAGTAGCCGTTGATAGATCTGTCCTCCATGCATTGTCTAAGCCCCTCTTAGAGCCTCCAAGGTAGTGGCCATGACCACATTCCATGGCACAGAATTCCATTGGTTAATGATGCACGGTGTGCAAAAGGACTCCTTTGGTTGGGCCAGAAATTCCTGGCCTTCAGTTTAATGGGGGTGACTCCATGACATGCATGACGTGCGAGTAACTGTATTACGCTTCCTGATCTGTGCCCCGGGTCCAGCCAGGGTCACTTTCAACCTGAATGCGGTTATGGTCATTCACACAGACACACGTAGGGCTTCTGTGAACCCTGAAAACCAAATGACATACAGGGGCCGTCCCCTACCAGCACTGAAGCTTATGCAGGTATTCCGTACCTGACCGAACCCACTCCGGTTGGCCCGACGTCATGTGCCCAAGAGAGAACAGAGTCTGCATCTCCCAGGCAGCGTTTCCCACCCTCTGGGCTGCTTGCTGGCTCTCTGACAAGCTGCAGAGATTCCCACAGCCTCGCACCTGAGTCCCCCCCACCCCCGGCCAGCTCGCACACCTGCGGCCGGCTGACCGATGCCTATCAGCCAGCCGGATGGAGATGAGAGGGCCCGTGGCACCGCGGAGATGTCCTTGGCGTGATTAGCACAGGCAGCTGGGATGGGAATTCTCTGCGTCGGCCATGAGGGAAGCAGCCAACACACCTAGTGCTGCTGGTGAGAACAGCCCAGCCGCAGCCGCCCGCCAGATCGAGACCCCTCCCCAATTGCAGCATCCCTAGAGAAGAAAGCCAGGCGGATCTGAAGCAGCTGCAGCCAGCCTGCCTTTCAAGCCCTAATGGCAGACTTGAGCTCCCTTTGAGTGTGGAGTTGGAATGGAGGTGGGAAGAATGAGAGGAAGGGGCCTTCCTTCCAGTTTCCTGCCTGGGCTCACCCTGAGATTCCCAGGCTCATGTGCACCAGAGGAAGAGCGGGATATAAGTGTCAAAATAAAGAATACAAGGAAGTACAATGTTTGGGGATGGACAGTACCTACTGAATGGGGGGGACGGAATGATGCAGCTCACCCCTGCTCAGAAGCACCCCCTTCCGCTGATGACTCCTGTGACCCAAGGCTAGGCCCTGGCTTTGAACAGGGACCCTGGGGCTAAGCCCTGCTGATGCAGAAAGAGGCAACTCCGCCTATCAGCGAGCAGGATCCACTTCCCCATGGGGAAAGGCTGAAGCCTGTAGGGCTTTTTAGTGGACTTTCCAGTAGGCTTCTGAGATCACGGGGCATTCCGTGTGTGTCTGTCCTGCTTCGTAATGCCTGGACTGACATGAACCAAACTGGGGACAGTTGAAGGGACACCTCAAGGGCGTAGTTTGTGATGATGTAATCCACACTGATTTAAGATGGCGGACACGTAAATGTGTGAGGCACAAGCATAGGGACGCCTAAAGGGTGTAGTTTGTGATGATGATGTCATCCACTCCGATTCAAGATGGCGGACCCATTAACATTTGAGGCACAAGTGGGCTAACTTTTGGACTACCTCACCAATTCGGACCAAATTTAGTCCAGTTGTAGGGATAGTGAAAGGAAAGTAGGCAGATTCATTCTTACTAGAGCAACTTGTTATATTAATTTTAAAAGGCAATGAAAGGGGAACGTGGTTTATAAAATAATGCATGGTGTGGAAAGAGAGAATGAGACATTCCCCCCGCACACACACACACACCATTCTCATCAAACTAGAACTCGGGATCATCCTGTGAAATTGCCTGGGAGAGAAGTCAGGACAGGCAAAAAGGAAGCACGACTTCACATATTGTGTCATGAGCTTATGGAATTGCCTGCCACAAGAAGTGCTGATGCAAAAGCTTAGAATAGATCAGGGTTTCTCAAACTGGGGTCCCCAGATGTGTTTGGACTTTAACTCCCATCATCACCCTCAGCAAAGGCCTTTGTGGGCATCATGGCCAGGGATGGTGCGGGTTGTACTACAACCACATCTGGGGACCCCAGTTTGAGAGCCCCCCGCTCTTTGGTGGCTTTAAACCGGGGTTTGGAGGCTGTTCTGGACTGGATGGGGGCAAACAAGCTGAAACTTAACCCAGATTAGACGGAAGTGCTCTGGGTTGGTAGAACTGATCATCCAAGTAATGAGGTAAATCTAGTCTTGGACGGGGTCACACTCCCTCTGAAAGACAAAGTCCCGTAGCTTGTGGCTGCTACTGGACCAGACGTTGTCCTTTGAGGTACAGGTGGCAGAAGTGTGTACAAGTGCCTTTTACCAAGTACAGCTGGTATGCCAGCTGCGACCCTACTTGGAGAAGTCAGGCCTGACCTCATGCATTGGTAACATCCAGATTAGACTACTGTAATGAGCTCTATATGGGGCTGCCCCTGAAGACTGTTTGGAAGCTTCCGCTGGTTCAGAATGCTGCCGTAAGGATGCTTGTGGGTGCAAGTCACTTCATGAGTATTACACCCATCCTGCGGCAGCTCCATTGGTGACTGGTCCGCTTCCAGGCTAGAATCAAGGTGCTGGTCTTGACCTTTAAAGTTCTACACAGCTTGGGGCGCAAGGGTACCTGTCAGACCACATTTGCCCACATGAACCTGCCAGGGCCCTCCGCTCATTGTCTCGGGCCCTGCTCATGGCCCCACCACAAACAGAGATCTGGTTGGTGGGGACTAGACAGGGCCTTTCCAGTTGTGGCTCCTCAGCTTTGGAATGCGCTCCCTGAAGAGCTTCGCCATGCTCCTTCCCTTAGTGTTTTTAAAAAACAACTAAAGACACATCTTTTTAAAGAGGCTTTTTAATGCTCCATCTTTGGTTATATCTGCTAGTTTTTATTTATTGTTTAGTTTTATTTTTTATAACTCTATATTGTTAGCTTTTAAAATAACTTTTAATTTGAATCCTAATACTAATTGTGGTTTTTAGCCTGACTTTTAACTTGTGTACTGGAGGGGTGGGGTATAAATGTTTTGAATGAATGAATGAATGAATAAGAACTAGACAAATATATGGAAGAGCAGGAGGAAGAGGAGTGGTCTGTCACTGGTTACTAGTCATGATGCCTACACTGAGCCCCCAGGTTCAGATGCAATATGCCACTGCATTCTAATTGCTGGGGGGGGGGGCTTAATGCCCTGCTTGTGAACTTCCCTGGGGCATCTGTCGGTCGTCCTGGGAAGCAGGATGCAGTACTAGCTGGACCTTTTGGTCTGGCACACATCTTGCTCTCACTAATCGTGATAGGTAAGAATGGAACCTCCATGTTCAGAGGTAGTATACCTGAGTGGCAGATGCTGGGAACACAGAGTAGGGGGAGGCTTTCAAATCTTCCTTGGAAGCTTTCTGGAGGCATCTGTTTGGCTACTATGGGAAACAGGATGCCAGCCTTGATGGACCTGCCCTGGTCTCATCCAGCATAGTTGTTCTGATCTTCTCTCAGTCACTGTTCCCCAATCTTCTAAGAGCTGAGGTTCACTTTTCCTCCTGAATTAAAACTGGAGGCTTACTTCATGTGTACATTAAAAAGAAAAAAGTTCGTGCTGAGTGTTTAACTCCGTTACCCACCCTCAGAGCAGCAGCCCCACCCACCCGCTGCATTTCTCCATGAGTCACTGGCCCTGGCAGACTTCCTGACTGGACAGGCGACAGGCAGCCTCCTCGGAGGGCGAGTAGCTCTGTTGCACCTCGGCATTGCAGAGAGCAACCCAATTCTGGCAGAGCTGCTTGGGCGGAGGCAAAGCCGGGTCGAGGAATCTTCCAGAGATGCAGCCAGGAAGGTTGACCAGGGGACGTGGTCTGGGGAGAGGAGAGCTGGAGATGCCACCACCCTCATAGGGTCCCTGTGGGCGAAGGGGCTTCTTCCCAGAGGCCCCTGTGAAGATGGCCTCTCAAGGTCCTCTGGGAGAAAGCCCATTTACCCATGGGGGGGGGGGGAGGCGGAGGGGGAGGCAGTGGCACTGGGCTTCATCAGGGGCTGGTACCCAACCTGCCCCACGTCTGAGGCCAGACCTACTTCTGTGGCCGGGTGCTGTTTTGGCCACGTGATGAATTTCCTCCCCACCCTCCGCCCCGTGTGTGCTCCAGTCCAGGCATGGGGATGGAATGGAGCTGTGGGTGCCGGGACAGAGGTGCCTAAGCCCCCCCCACACACACACACACCCCAGAGGCCTGTGAGACAGGGTTCTCCTCCCGCCGCCTCCGCTCGCCCGACTGCAGCTCCCTCGGATACGCTCGGCCACTGGGCTCCTCCTCCGGCTGAGCAAGGTTTCCCAGGTTGGCTCTTCTAGGGAGCGCCCCCGCCCCGCCCCCGGAGGAGCGCCTTGTGCATGCCCTGTTCCCACACGGGCTATCAAAGCAGCTAATTAGCCCCCATCTGCTGCGGGCAGCCCCCCTCCCTCCCCCGCCACCGGTGGCCTGGGAGGCTCTATTGAGCGAGGCTGGGCCGGAGGCTTTGTCTGCTGGAATGCCTTTCTCTCCCCAGGCCCTGCAGCCGGAGCAGCGCCGCGAGAGAACAATCCAAGGGCCCCCCCACCCCCACCCCCACGCAGCGGCTGCCTCCGCTTATATCTGTAGCGGGGCTCTCTGTGACGATTAGCCTGATGTCAAAGCTCAGGTCTCCCGGGGTCAGAGGTCACGGCGCCCAAGCCACTTCAGAGGTGACAGCGGTTGGCCCTGCACGGAGGAGAGTCCCGGAGCTGACCCCGGCTGGCCAGCCTCCAAGAGGAGGCCAGTTCAGCCCAGAGGGCGAGGGCGGAAGGCTGTCCTCTCGTGGACCCCAAAGCATCACCGTCATCCAGGTGCTCAGGGATGGAGGAACCAGGCCTTGGCCCCATGACATGGGGGACAACGATGTGAGAGTCCTTCTGAACTGGGGCGGATTAACATCATCGCAAATGTAGCATTTGCTACGGGCCCTGCGTTTTTGAGGGCCCCGCACGCCCGGCTTCCAACTGGGAATTAAAGTTAAAACTTAACCTGATTTATTTGGTCCATGTTAGATAAAAGATCCCTTGTCTGCTAAATGTGCCCTTTAAGCGAAGGCCCAGCACAGCATCTGTCCAGTGGCTGTTGCTGGTGCTTACCACAGTTTTCTTTTTAGAGTGTGAGTCCTTTGGAGACAGAGAATCATCTCTCCACTTTTTATTTTTCTATGTGAACCACTTTGAGAATTTTGATTGAAAAACGGTATACAAATGTTCACTGTTGTTGTAGTAAGTGTGAGTTTGTGGCTTGGTCTCCCATACTCCAAAATATAGCAAATGAGAAAACTGAATTACTTTACTATGCAAGTAGATAATTTATGTTTTAATATTTATGTGGATTTTTTAAAATGTAGGACCCCTTTATAATATATGCTTCAGGCCCCGCACTAGCTTAATCCGGCCCTGCTTCTGAGCACGTGCAGACTGCTAACACATGCAGAGGAGGCAGAACGTTCTTGAGCAAGCAGCTTCCCCTGGGAAGAGAAGATTGCTGAGAACAGATCCAAAGAGCACTGCCTGAGCGCACGTCTGCAGAGGTGGAGGCCGCCATGGCTTCTCTAGGGCTCCCATCTTTTTCTTTCCTTTTTTAGTGAAAACAGCAGCTTCAGGAGAGGCCAGGCAGGACTGGGACTTTGGCATGTGGGGAGAAGATATTTCACTGCCGTCCTGACCAAAGCTGCCTCCGCGGGCCCAGCGCTGGTATCTGTCTGGATAGATACTGGATAGATACCCACATATTAACTCATTCTTGACCCCGTGCGAGGCAGTGGGATGCAGTGGGTCGTTTGCTGCCTAGAACCAGGCAGGTGTGCTTGCAGATCCCTACACGCTGTTATGCAACAATATGTAGCATAATCCAGAATTAAAAGACGCCTGAAGGTATATTACATGACCTGTGGCCGTTGAGTCTGGGGATGGTGGCAATTGTAGTCCAACAAAATCTGGGGTTTGTAGATCCCTACATAACCTAGCTGGGTGGCCTTGGGCCAATTACTGTCTATTACTCTAGCCTCCCTCACAGGGTTGTTGTGAGGAGAAAAAGCCGGGACAGTGTGGGACACCATCCTCAGCTCTTTGGAGAAAGGGTCGGATATAAAGGTAGTATTTAGTGAAATCACCTTAAGTGGTGCAGCGGGGAAATGCTTGACTAACAAGCAGAAGGTTGCCGGTTCAAATCCCTGCTGGTATGTTTCCCAGACTATGGGAAACACCTTTATTGGGCAGCAGTGATGTATTCAGCGATGCTGAAAGGCATCATCTCATATTGTGCAGGAGATGGCAATGGTCAACCCCTCCAGCATTCTACCAAAGACAGCCACAGGGCTCTGTGGGTGCCAGGAGTCAAAACTGACTGGATGGCACACTTTACCTTTACCTTTATTTAGCAAAATAGCAATGGAACTAGCCCCTATTAGGCACTGGCAGGACTTAACATGAAGCTGGAGCTCATCGGGGTTTAGCTCTGCAGCCTGTTTTTAGGAATGAGGCTCCATCTTCAAACATGTGCATCAATAATAAAGGCCTCTGAGCCTGTCCAGAGTTTCTTCCTCAGCATTGACTAACTGCAATCTGCTGTTATGCCTGTGATAAAGAGGACTATCTTATCAAAGGGAGTGTCCTTGGGGCAGACCTGTTTCCTGGAATCAGCAAGTAAATATTTGGAAGGGGGTGGGGGGAAGGAGTATACCCAGTTCTTAATTTTGGAAATGAAAAGCTGTCCACGCTGGAACTTGTCTTGCAGTCACACCTTCTACCCTGTGATCCCTCCCAGCTGAGGAGCAGAGTGGCAGTGGTTTCTTCGTTAGCAGATAAATGCACTCTGCACATGCTTAGATGAACCCCCGCTTGGTTATTCTATCACATTTTATTTTGTCTGTGCTGCCTTTGGCTCTCAAAGCTGCTTCTGAAAAACAAACACGAACATCAAGACAATTCGTAGCTTAACCTTCGCAATGAAAAGACACCCGAAGGCATAAGAACATAAGAACAGCCCTGCTGGATCAGGCCCAAGGAGGCCCATCTAGTCCAGCATCCTGTTTCCCACAGTGGCCCACCAGATGCCACTGGAAGCCACAGGCAGGAGTTGAGGGCACACCCTCTCTCCTGCTGTGACTCCCCTGCAACAGGCATATATAATAGCCTGTGGCCATTGTGGCTGGGGATGATGGGAGTTGTAGTCCAACAAAATCTCAAGTTTGGGAACCCCTGTCAAAGGGGATACCTCCTTCCAATAGAGCTCTAATTAACCACTCGTGGGCACGAGGCCTCAGGGGTCAAGAGCTGGTCTGGACATATACAGTGGTTTCAGCCCCCTGATCCATCTAGTTCAGTCCTGGCTCTCCAGAGATGCCAAGATATGAGCCTGGCTGTGGGGCCTTCTGCATGCCCTGGCTCTGCCACGGAGCTCTGTCCCCTGCCCAGAGGCTACTCCCAGCCTAGCTAGAGATGTTCAGGGGCCTAGAGCACCTTTCTTACGAGGCAAGACTACAACACCTGGGGCTTTTTAGTTTAGAAAAAAGACGACTGCGGGGAGACATGATAGAGGTCTATAAAATCATGCATGGCGTGGAGAAAGTGGAGAGAGAGAGATTCTTTCCCCTCTCACACAACACTAGAACCAGGGGTCACTCCATGAAATTGATTGCCAGGAGGTCTAGGACCAACAAACGGAAGTACTTTTTCACACAACGCGTGATCCACTTGTGGAACTCTCTGCCACAGGATGTGGTGACAGCCAACAACCTGGATGGCTTTAAGAGGGGTTTGGATGACTTCATGGAGGAGAGGTCTATCAATGGCTACTAGTCGGAGGGCTGTGGGCCACCTCCAGCCTCAAAGGCAGAATGCCTCTGAGTACCAGTTGCAGGGGAGCAATGGCAGGAGAGAGGGCACGGCCGCAACTCCTGTCTGTGGCTTCCAGCGGCATCTGGTGGGCCACTGTGCGAAACAGAATGCTGGACTAGATGGGCCTCCTTGGGCCTGATCCAGCAGGGCTGTTCTTATGCTCTTATGATTGTTGCAAAGCTGGCTGAAATGATGGTGACGCCTCCGGAGTGCTGCCTCCAAGCTGAATCGTGAAGAGGCAGGGCAGGAGACAGATGCCGCCGAACCGGAGCACAGATCTGGGCAGATGGAAAACCAGAGCAAGCTCCAGGCAGGGGCGGCTTCTCAGACTCCCTTTTCTTTCCGTCAGGCCCCACGGTGGGAAAACCAAACAGGTGGTCTAAAGGCCATTGACAGCGTGTTGTGGCTGCGGAATGAAAGGCCCCAGAGCTGCAGAGTCCCCTCGCGGCATTTTGGGCAACGTCGACCTGTGTCCAAGTACAAGACGAACAGCTTCATTACCATGTGAATTCTGGGAAACAGGAGAAGGCTCCGGTACCAGCATCCGTGGCCATATGGCGCTCGCTCCGAGCTAAGCCGGGAATTGCCTCCCGCCTCCTCTGGGCTGAGTAGGGGTTGCCCAGCAGCGGTGGATATCAAAGGCCCGGAGTTCTATAGGCACTTCAGAACAAGGTTTCTGAAGAGACCACACAAGGCAGGCAGGGGCCTTCCGGGAGCCGGAGCCCCCTCTAAGCAGCCAGCCGTCCCCACAGCTCCTCCGGCCAAAAGCAAGCACAGATACGCCACCTCTCTTGCTGAGAGTCGCCCCGTTTGCAGCCTCATCTTTGGAAGTAAAAGGCCCGACTTGGCTTCTGTTTTCTGACTGCGTTGACGTTCCTGCTGCTCTGTATATGGTAGCAGCCATCAAGATGAGCTTTCCTTCCAAGACAGCTTGCTAAATTAAGGCAAAAGACTTTTCAAGACAGCTGGGCTCCTTTGCACGTTAATTTTAAAAATCAGAACTTGAGCTGGTTATGAAAACTAGAGCTTTGTGCTCTCCTCCTCAGAAACCCAGTTAAGATAAGCTCTGCTCGGCCGGAGCGATAACTTTACTCAGATGTCTGGCAAGCGAACTCTGATTCTTTTCCTGGCAAACGAAGTCTGGATTAATGTCTACAAATATAGCAAAACAAAAACAAAGAGGTTGTTCTGGTAAGAACTAACCTGCCTACTTTCCTTTCATTATAATATTAATTGATAATT
This sequence comes from Hemicordylus capensis, assembly GCF_027244095.1. Classification (NCBI taxonomy): domain Eukaryota; kingdom Metazoa; phylum Chordata; class Lepidosauria; order Squamata; family Cordylidae; genus Hemicordylus; species Hemicordylus capensis. The sequence continues at coordinate 5,178,601 of NC_069660.1, forward strand.
GCCATCCTCACAAGTTAACCATTTCAGCCTTAAACGTTTGCACATCTGCCATCTTGAATTGGATTGGACGACATCATCACAAACTACACTGTTGAACTGCCTTATGTGTCGCTCACAACTACTGTACCAAATTTGGTTCAAATTGGTTAGACAGTCCACAAGTTACCCCACTTGTGCCTCCATGCATCTGCCATCTTACATTAGGGTGGATGACATAATCACAAACTATGCCTTTGAGCCATCCCTATGTGTCCCTACACTTGTAGCAAATTTGGTTCAGATCGACTAGGCGGTTCCCAAGTTAGCCCACTTGTGCCTCGAATGTTCATGCATCCGTCATCTTGTATTGACATGTATGACATCATCACAAACTATGCCTTTGAGGTGTCTGTGTGTGTTCCCACAACTGTACCAAATTTGGTCGAAATTGGTTACCACTTACACTTCAAATATTCACGCATCTGCCATCTTGAATTGAAGTGGATTACATCATTACAGACTACACTGTTGAGGTGCCCCTCTGCTTTCCTACAGCCGTAGCAGATTTGGTTCAAATCGGTTAAGCAGTTCACAAGTCAGCCCTCTAATGCCTCAAACGGTCATGTGTCTGCCATCTTGAATCAGGGTGGATGACATCATCACAAACTACACTGTTGAGGTGTGCCTTTGTGTCATTCACTACAACTGCACAAATTTTGATCCAAATCAGTTAGGTGGTTCACAAGTCAGTCCACTTGCGCCTTAAATGTTCACGCATCTGCCAATTGGGGATGACACTGAATTGAATTGGGGTGGATTACATCATCACACACTATGCTGTTGAGGTGCCCCTATATGTCCCTGCACCTGTAGCAAATTTGGTTCAAATTAGTTAGGCAGTTCAGAAGTTAGCTCACTTGCACCACAAATGTTCATGTGTCCACCCTTTTGAATTGGGGTGGATGACATCATTACAATTATGTGTCCCTATGTGTCACTTTGGTAGCAAATTTGGTTATTATTCCTTTGTGTAAACCGCCCTGAGCCATTTTTGGAAGAGAGGTATAGAAATCAATCAATCAATCAATCAATCAATCAATCAAAATTGTTTAGGCGGTCTACAAGTTAGCCCACTTGCACCTCAAACATTTACACATCCATCATCTTGAATCGTGGTAGATGACGTAAGAGAAGCCCTGCAGGATCAGGCCCAAGGCCCATCCAGTCCAGCATCCTGTTTCACACAGTGTCTCACCAGATTCTTCTGGGAATTCCACAGGCCAGAGGCGCGGGCATGCCCTCTCTCCTGCTGTTGCTCCCTTGCAATTGGTATTCAGAGGCATCTTGCCTCTTAGGCTGGAGGTGGCCTATAGCCACCATACTAGTAGCCATTGCTAGACCCACCTGTCCTCCATGAATTTGTCTAAGCCCCTTTTAAAATGTTGATGGCCAAGCTAGTGGCCATCCCCACATCCCATGAAAGATAATTCCACAGATTAATTATGTGCTGGGTGAAAAAGTACTTCCTTTTGTTGGCCCTAAATTTCACAGCCATCTCATTTTCATGGGATGACTCCCTGGTTCTAGTGTTGTGAGAGAGGGAGGAAAATTTATCTCTATTAACTTTCTCCACACCATGCATGATTTTATAGACCTCTATCATGTCACCCCTCAGTCATCTTTTTTCTAAGCCCCAGGTGTTGTAGCCTTGCCTCACAAGGAACGTGCTCGAGGCCCCTGACCATCTTGGTTGCCCTCTTCTCCACCTTCTCCAGTTCTATAATGTACTTTTTGAGGTATGGTGACCAGAACTGTACACAGTACTCAAAATGTGGCTGCACTATAGATTTGTATAAGGGCATTGTGATATTAGCAGTTTTATTTCCAATCCCCTTCTTAATGATTCCAAGCATGGAACTGGCCTTTTTCACAGCTGCCGCACACTGTATTGACACTTTCAATGAGCCGTCCAATACTCTCTCTCCTGGGCAGTCACTGACAGCACAGACTCTATCAGTGTATATGTGAAGTTGGGTTTTTTTGACCCAATATGCAGCACTTTATACTTGTTAATGCTGAACCTCGTTTGTCATTTCGCTGCCCACTCCCCTAGTTTGGAGGGATACTTTTGGAGCTCCTCACAATCTGTTGTGGATTTCACAACCCAAAGTAATTTGGTGTCATCTGCAAATATGACCACCTTGCTGCTTACACCAACTTCCAGATCGTTCATGAATAAATTAAAAAGCACTGTTCCCAGTACCGAACCCTCCATTTAGAGAACTGTCCATTTATACCTACCCTCTCTTTCCTGTCCTTCAGCCCGTTACCAATCCACACATGAACCTGTCCCCTTATCCCATGGCTGCTTAGTTTACTCAAGAGCCTTTGGTAAGGAACCTTGACAAAAGCTTTTTGGAATTCCAAGGTATGTAAACCAGATCACCTTGATCCACATGCTTGTTGCTTTAGCCACACTTTTGCACCTTTATCCACACCAGCCTTTTAACTCCTGAAGGGGCCGCGCAGCCCCTTCAGGAGCTACTTAGGCTGGCACTGTGTTTGCAGCGCAGGGAAGAGCCGCTCCTGGCTGGTGCTGCAAACACAGCGCCAGCCTTTGTTTCGCTCCCGAAGGGGCCCCGCGGCCCCCGCTCGGGAGCGAAACTAGCCTCCCCGCGTCTGACATCAGACGCGGGGTCAGCGGCCTGGGTTCTTTGAACCCATTGGCCCAGTGGTGGCTCCGCCCCTGACATCATCACAAACGATGCCATTGAGCTGTCCCTCTGTGTCCCGACAACTGTGCCAAATTTGGTTCATATTGATCCAGGCACTGCGAAATTGATAGGGAGAGAGAGAGACTGCATGTCAGGTGATCTCATAAGCCTCTTTTGCTTAAAGTAGGCTAAAACCATTACCACTTTCTTTCTATCTATCTATCTATCTATCTATCTATCTATCTATCTATCTATCTATCTATCTATCATTTCCTGTTTAATTTTGAAGGTGTAGAATGCAGAGCTGCAGAGTATCCTTTGATGTTAGGATAGCTCAGTGACCATTTAATGAAGATCACAAATACAGTGAGTCCCATGCATGGAACAGTTGGGACTAGAATCAAGACCACTCAGATCAAAGCCCTAAAAAATCACAGTGACTTAAGCAGACCCCTGCTGGATCAAACCAAAGGCCTCTCGTATCCAGAATCCTGTTTCACACAGAAGCCAGCCAGATGCTTCTGGGGAGTCCCCAAGCAGGAGATGAAGGATGTCTCCAGCTTCTGTCCTTCTCAGGTAGACTGGCCATATACATGAAGGCTTAATTTTGCTGAATCACAGCTCACAGTCACTGGCAGACCTCTCCTCCGTGGCATTGTCTAATCCCCTTTTAAGGCAATAATGTAATAACTGCACCAAATTCTGCTGGATTGAACTAAAGGTCTAATGCCCTGCTTCCCACAGCGGCCAGTTAGTTAGCTATCTCCAGGATGGCTTCCATGGTAGCTGCTTTATGTTTTGTTTTGGGTGGGGGTTTGTTTGGTCTGCAGACAGCAATCACTCTTCAATGACTAGCCCCCACACTGGCTTCTTACTTCCTGCAGGTCATGCTGGGAATGAACGGCCATCCTATTCTCTTGCATATGGTGGGTATAGAGATACTGCTGGACTGAACATGGACTGAAGCGACCACTCTGAATCCCAGGACTCTGCAAAGTCTGTTTGAACTCTGGTTCCCTTGAGGAAGCCACCTCTGCATTGGCCCACCATACAGCCTGTAGATGCTGAATTGTCCGTTGGCAGCATGTGGGGAATTCCAGTGCATTCACCAATGCCAGAGAGGAATGATTGCAAATTCAGAGGTATCAATAGGGAAGACTGTTGCCACCTGACCTGAAAAAGATTATTCTGGCCTGTTCCTATGCCTTTTATCAGCTGTTTGATCTACAGAAATCGACAGAGAAGCCTTTTCATGGCAATGTTTTTTAGTTCTCAATGTTTAGCTTTTGATTAATAACTTTTAATTTGAAACTTTTAAAATTTGTAATTTTAAACATGATTTTAGTCTGGTCTTTTAACCTGTTTGGTTTTATTAATCGTTTGCTTTACGTTGTATCTATTTTATTAATGTTGTGAGCCACCCCGAACAGTGGTGTACAGGCGGAGTGGGGTATCAATGTTTTAAATAAAACAAAATAAATAAAAATGAGACACGTTTCATCACGTCTTAATGACAGTAGATCAACAACACACACAAAAAAACCAGGAGCAGGGGTGAGTAAAAAAAAAGTTGCCAATGTTATTTTAGATGTTGCCACTTCCTTCCCCACAAATTCCACTGAAGCCAGGGTGTTATTTGTACGACCAGACAGAACAATCTAGGGTTGTGCTGCCTAAGCTACTACAACAACCAATCACAGTTTGACCCCAATCCACCAGGGAACACAGTTTGGGGGTGCTGTTTTGGAAGGAGGAGAGCTGGTCTTATGGTAAAATTGTGGAGTTGTGCCATCGAGTTGATGTCGACTCCTGGTGACCAGAGAGTCCAGTGGTTTTTCTTTGGCAGAATACAGGGGGGTTTAACCATTGCCTCCTCCTGCGGAGTATGAGATGATGCCTTTCAGCATCTTCCTATATTGCTGCTGCCCGACAGAGGGGTTTCCCATAGTCTGGGAAACATACCAGCAGGGATTCGGACAGGCAACCTCTTGCTCACTAGGCAAGTTATTTCCCCATTGCTAAACAGGGTCTGCCTTGGTTTGCATTTGGATGCATTACTACCTGTGAGTGCTGTAAGATATTTCCCTTAAGGGATGGGCCAAAGCTTAGTGGTCCCAGGTTCAATTCCCCTGGTGGCGCAGTGGTAAAACTGCCGCCCTGTAACCAGAAGGTTACAAGTTCGATCCTGACCAGGGGCTCAAGGTTGACTCAGCCTTCCATCCTTCCGAGGTCGGTCAAATGAGTACCCAGAATGTTGGGGGCAATATGCTAAATCATTGTAAACCGCTTAGAGAGCTCTGGCTATAGAGCGGTATATAAATGTAAGTGCTATTGCTATTGCTATTGCTATAATATCTCCAGATAGGGCTGGAAAAGACTTCCGTTTGGAACTTTGAAGAGCCACTGTCAATCCAGATAGACAATACTGAACTAGGGGTGTTCAAACCGGCTTGAGATTGAGCCAGTTTGCACTCAAAAAGAGCCAGTGTGGTGTAGTAGTTAGAGTGCTGGACTAGGAACAGGGAGTCCCAAGTTCAAGTCCCCATTCAGCCATGAGACTTGCTGGGTGACTCTGGACGAGTCGCTTCTCTCTCAGCCTAACCTACTTCACAGGGTTGTTGTGAGGAGAAACTTAAGTATGTAGTACACCGCTCTGGGCTCCTTGGAGGAAGAGCAGGATATAAAAATGTGATTTTTTTTTTAAACTGGTTCAGTTTGATGGCTCGGACTTGGACTTAACCGAGTCCAGTTCAGTCTGAAGTTGAGCCAAGTCACTCAGGCTGGTTTGGGCCCAGTTTGATGGGAGGACCTTCCGTAATTGCTGAAATTATTTTTTAAATGAAGTACTTACTCCCATTGTGGCCAATTGTGTGGTCATGCAAATGGCCTGTGTGCATGTGCGGTAGCAAAAAAATGGCTCTCCCCCCCCCCAGAAGGCCAAAACAGCCTGAAATGGCCCCCGGGAGACTTGGGTGGAGGCCAGCGGGGGTAGGGGGAGCTGCTAAAGACACACACACACACACCCGCTGCCACAGCACCCTCCCTAAGGCTGCTGCAGGAGTAAGTATTGTATTTGTTTAAAAGCATTTTAACAATTATGGAAGCCCCCCCCCAGCCTTGAACCGGGCCCAAACCAGCTCAGATTGGTGCGGAGCTGGGCCCCGATCTGGAGGGAGCAAAACCAAACTGGTCCGATTTGAACCCAGTTCAGATTCACACCAAACTGGGAAAACTGGTTTTGTGCACATTCCTAAACTGAACTAGGTGGACTAATGGTATAAGGCACCTTCCTGTGTTTCCTATGGAGGGAGCTGTAGCTCAGTAGCGGACTGTGTACCGAGGATCCTGGGTTCAAGTCTTGGTATCTCCAGGTCAAAGGATCTCAGGCCTCAGGTGGTGGCGGGAAGGCTCCTGTCGGAGAGCTGTTGCCAGCGAAAGAGTGGGCAAACTGGGACACATGGTCTGGGCTATTATGGGCACCGTGTGGCTCATGTTCAGCCTATGACTGTCCCTCTTCATCCTGATTCCAGATTTGACCAAAAGTTTTGTATATGTAATGGCATTTTTCACGTTTTTCCTCTCTGCTCCCCCCACTGTTTGTTTTAGATTGTAGGGGCCTTGTGTGTAGGGGCTCTGTAATGTACAGCACAGGTTCTGAAACCTGGATCCCCAGCTGTTGTTGGACTACAACGCCCATCGTCCACAACCACAATAGCCGAAGGATGTACCTTATTGCAAATGTACTGCCTCCATGCTGCTGGAGAAAGAGTTCTGTCTCATTCAGAAGCTTGCATGCCCTCACACCAATAAACATTAGATTAGTAACATAAAGAATGGTCTCCTGCGCTGATTTGCACCCATTCTTCTCTGGAGTGAAGGGGGCCCATCTGCTCTCCAGCCCCATAGCAGAATGATCTGGGAGGGGCTCCCAGCATCCTTTCCAGTTCCCATCCTTTCTTCAGCCCCCTCCTTCCTAGCCCACCTCTTGTTCTTTTCAGGGAACTCTCTGAGAAGTTATTTGGGTTGTCGGGGTGGGGGTGGGGGGGGAGGAGAGGTTGTTGGCCAGCTTTGCTCCAGATGGTGCCCCATTCTGCTCTGATATTGCAGGCCCTTCAAATGCAGATGGAGAGTGTGTGTCTCTCTTAGCATGACAAAGCCACTGCCCTGTGGGACCAGAAGAGGCCAGGGGAGCCCCTCTTCTATGGAGAAGATTAGGTGCTCTGGGAGAGGAGGCAGGGCTGCTGGGAGCTGAACCAGCCAGTCCGGGGGCGGGTGGTGGAATCCACACACCCCATTCACATTTGGTGGGAGTGAGCCGGAGCGACCCTGGTGGGAAAGGCCAGGCGGCTGGAGGGCTAAGGACCCCCCCCCCCACATCTCCGTGACATCAAGTCCCACCCACCCCTCTCTCTCACACACACACATACACAGATACCACCAGTGGAGACATAAAGCATCCTCTTCAAAATCATAAAAAGAAAAATGATGCCCACCAGCATTTGAGAGGTGAATGTATCTTAACTTTGGTTTATCATATCTAAATAAGGCTGGGATTCCCAACCTTGGGTCTCGGCTGTTGATGGACTCCAACTCCCATCATCCCCCCAGCCATTGTGGCTGGGGATGATGGGACTTGTAGTCCATCAACACCTGGGGCCCAAGAACTCTGGGGAAAGGGCTTCATCAAACAGCAGTAAGTGTGTAGATTAACCTAGCCACTTACAAAGTGGCACCTTTTAACTGCAAAACGTTTTTTTAAAATCCCTATTGAACTACTAACTGAATATTTAAACACAGATATAATGAATATTTATATACCACTTTTAAACAAAAGGTTTCCGACAGTTTAAAGTTGTGACATCGAGTCGGTGTTGACTCCTGGCGACCACAGAGCCCTGTGGTTGTCTTTGGTAGAATACAGGAGGGGTTGACCATTGCCTCCTCCCGCGCAGTATGAGATGATGCCTTTCAGCACTTTCCTGTATTGCTGCTGCCTGATATAGTCTGGGAAGCCTACGAAAGAGGATTCGAACCAGCAGCCTCTTGCTCCCTAGGCAAGTTACTTCCCCGCTGTGCCATTAGGTGGCTCCGAAGCAGTTTACCTAGATATAAATAAACAAAATGGCTCCCTGTCCCCAAAGTGCTCACAATCTAAAAAAGAAATATAAGATAGACACCAGCAACAGCCACTGGAGGAATACTGTGCAGGGGATGGAGAGGGCCATTTGCTCTTCCCCTGCTAAATAAAGAGAATCACTACTATAAAAAGGCGCCTCTTTGCTCTGTAATGTACAGCACAGGTTCTGAAACCTGGATCCCCAGATGTTGGTGGACTACAACTCCCATCATCCATAGCCACAATGGCTGATGGATGTACCTTATTGAGAATTTACTGCCTCCATACTGCTTGAGGAAGAGTTCTGTCTCATTCAGAAGCTTGCATGCCCTCACACCAATAAACATTGGATTAGTAACATAAAGAATGGTCTCCTGCGCTGATTTGCACCCATTCTTCTTCTCTGGAGTGAAGGGGGCCCATCTGCTCTCCAGCCCCATAGCAGAATGATCTGGGAGAGGCTTCCAGTATCCAGTATTAAATCTTAATACTTTTTCTTTCAGACTGTCATCGTGTAGTTGTAGAGGTTTGCTTTACATCCCCGCCCCTCCCTTTTCACTGATGCTTCCAAGGGGCAAACACTATATATCAGATTAAAAGGGCAAAAGAAGAAGAAAACAGCAAAGTAAAAGCAGAAGCAGGCCAGGAGATTAGACAACAGACAATAGTGTTCTTATGGTCCCCAGTCTGTGGAACTCCCTGTTAAGTGATGTTCAATCTGCTCCCACTCTCTCTGTGTTCTGCAAGACTGTGAAAACTTGTCTGTTTCATCAAACTGATTGGTTTTATTTAGGCTGGTTTTCATTTATTTATTTAGCCTGGTTTTCATTTTGTTATTGCTGCTGTTTGATTTTTGTTTCTTTGCTATGTTTTGTGGGTTGTTTTTTTTTTAACAAAATGATTATTATTGCTTTTAAAGATTTTGATTGTGAACCGCACTGGGTTCACGATAAGAAGAAGAAAGGCAGGAGATTCCTTTTTATATAAATAATGAAAACAGTAAGCAAAACCAATAACTGATAAAACTGGAGTCCTGTTGAAACTGTCAGGTCCCAGCAGTGGCTCATCCGAACAAGCCAGGGGGGCATCAAATGAGGCCCAGCTGGCTCTGGTTTCTGACAACCCAGTTGTGCCTGTTTCTCCCGCTCCTCATGAATGAGAGCTGCATCGCCTGCAAACTGGCCATCCAACAGGTAGAGCTCTGCGGGCTACCTGATGAATGGCCAGCCTGCAGGCAATGTACCTCTCATTAGTGAGGGATGGGAGAAATAGATGCAACCAGACTGCCAGGAACCACAGACAGCTGGGCCTGGTTTCCCACCCCCACCCCCCACCCCTCGGCTTGTTAGGACAAACTGCTTCTGATAGACGCAATCATAGGGGCATTACTAGGGAGGAGAGCAAGGATTAATTGTCCTCTTTGCTAAGCAGGGCCTGCACTGGTCTGCATTTGAATGGGAGACTACATGTGTGAGCACTGCAAGATATTCCCCTCAGGGGATGGGGCCGCTCTGGGAAGAGCACCTGCATACTTGCATGCGGAAGGTCCCAAGTTCCCTCCCTGGCAGCATCTTCAAGATAGGGCTGGGAGAGACTCCTGCCCACAACCCTGGAGAAGCTGCTGCCAGTCTGGGTAGACAATACTGAGGGAGAGGGACCAAGGGTCTGACTCAGTATATGGCAGTTTCCTGTGTTCCTAGGTAGCCACAAGCCATAATTGTTTCCCACCCCGCTGTCCAGTGAACACTCCCTCCCCCCTGCCTTATTGTTCAGAGAAGCTCTGGAACGACCATCCCCACCGAGGAGCCAGAAAGAAGTGGCCCGGACTTGGGACCCCCGAGCGAGTCCAGGCCTGGCTGGGAGCTGCCCCCAGACTCCCCCTCTCCCTCCTCCTCTCCCCCTCCCCAGGCTCCATCCGCAGCATCAACCCAGACCAGCTGGAGCCATTTGGCCTTTCCTGGGATTTAGTCCAATTTCCTGCCCCTCCTTGCACAGGCTGTGGCCTTCACGCCTGTTTCCGACTTCTGCACCAGGGCCTGGGCGTCATCGCTCCCTCATAGCCCAAGGCAGGCAGAGGGGCCTGGCAAAGCCTAGTGAAGACTTCCGTCCCCAGGCGAAGCAGCTCCACACAGAGGAGCCGTCGGCACCCACAAAACCAGCTTCTCCGCAGAGGTTTGATGGAGGAGAGGCCCATCAACAGCTATCAGCTAGGATAACTAGCAATAGAGCCTCCATATCCAGGAGCAGTGTACCGGCTCTGAGTACCAGATGCAGTGGCCAAACCTCAAGGGAAGGTTCTAAAATCATGCCCAACTTCAGAGCTTCCAAAAAGGCATCTGACTGGCCACTGGTGAGAAGAATGCTGGGTTAGATGGACCTTTAGTCATCTCATAAACTAGGTCATTCTCTTAAGCTAAAGGCCATTCTCATCAACCAAAGTAAGGGTTCTCAACCTTGGTCCCCCGACATTGTCAGACTACAACTCCCAACGTCCCCAACCACGATGGCCAAATGGACGGTGGGAGTTGTAGCCCAGCAACATCTGGGGACTCAAGGCTGAGAATCCCTGAGCTAAAGTAACCAAGAGCAGAAGGAGACGAAATAGCAACAAGCCCCGAGTATGGAAGAATCCTCTCTCCGCTCCAGAAGACATTTCCTTCCCTCCGAACTGCTCTCCTGGTGTTCTCCTCATGCACTGACTATAAAGATTCTTTCTCCCTCACCCATTTAGGAAGAGTCTGTGACATCACAGCAGCTCAGCCAATGGCTCGCAGCTTAGCTATGCAGCAGCCAGTTTTCAGCCTTTTTTTAAAAGATTGGACTCCACAAAGTCCTGGGCTCCTGCTGCTGTTCTTGAGCAGCCAAGATATCCCAGGTAAGGCTAGCAGAGGGGTGGTCACTGCTGGTCAAGCAAAACAGGTCGCCTGGGGTTTTCTTGTTTTTGTGAACAGACTGGCCAGTTAGCTTGCATGTGGTAGCAAGCAGGACTCGTCCCCTTAGCTAAGCAGGGTCCACCTTGGTTGCATATGAATGGGAGACTTGATGTGTGAGCACTGCAAGATCTTCCCCTCAGGGGATGATGGAGCCGCTCTGGGAAGAGCAGAAGGTTCCAAGTTCCCTCCCTGGCAGCATCTCCAAGATCAGGCTGAGAGAGATTCCTGCCTGCAACCTGGGAGAAGCTGCTGCCAGTCTGTGAAGACAATACTGAGCTAGATGAACCAAGGGTCTGACTCAGTCTATGGCAGCTTCCTACGTTCCTATGTCAGCAGTTTCCACCTGAAACACAGCAGTGGATCCTCCTAATAAGCTGGGGGTGGGGGGCAGGGGGTTGCCAAACAAGACGCAGCTGCCTCAGGTTCCGGGCAGTCTGAATGCGCCAGTTTCTCTCCTCCCCTGTCCCACCCCGCGTCAATGAGAGCAGTGCTGCCTGCAAGCTGGCTGTTCATCAGGTAGAGCTGTGCAGCCCACACAGCTCTACCTGATGAATGTCCAGCAGGATGGGAGAAATGGGCGCAGTCAGGCTGCCAGGAACCAGAGGCAGCGGCGTCTCTTTTGCACACACACACACATCTCACCTCCACTGGCTCATTTGGACAAGCGGCTGCGGCTTAAAGAGAAGCCAGGCTGTCATTGGAATGTGTCTGGTTCTCACAAGCCACACGGGGGTCTTGGTCTTTGCCCTCCTGGCGACACTTTCAGCACAAGAAGGACTAGTAGCTTTGCTTTTTAAAACCAAGGGGGAACGGAGCATCTTCAGATTTGACCGGGGCCCTTGGAGGAGGCTGTCTACAGTGCTGAGGCTCCCTGGGTGGGGTCCCTGGCCACGGGCCCTCTGAGGGATCCCAGGGCAGCCCCGCCAGGTTGCCTCGCTCCGCCTGGGCAAGCCACCCCCAAGGTGGACATTCCGAGGGACAGGGGCAACGCAGGCGCGTGTCTTTGCCGATACAGCTCAGCCGAGGGGAAGGAGCCAGGAAGGAGGAGGCCCGTGTCCAGGCCTTGCCGGGAAGCGCTCAACCTCCGTGTCTTGATGTCCAGCTGCTGCCCTGATGCTCCAACCAAGCCCATCTCTGGAAACATTCCTGGAGCTGCTGCTGCTGCTGTGAGACAAACGGAGATTTCCTGCCAGAACAGGCGGCGTTTCCTCTGCGGGAGGACCAGCCCAAGGTTTCCCCATCTGGAGAGACCCCACCGAGAGCAGGAAGGTGGTCCAAGCAGCTGGCCAGACAGAGTGGAGCCAGGCTTGCGGGGGAGTGCTGGGGGGCCTGGGAAGGGCTGTTATTGGAGCAGGCCAGGTGTGGGCCTCTGGGCGCGGGACAGGCAGAGCAGAGGCAAGGCAGAAAGAGGGAGGCGCTGTCCTGGGCCTCTCTCTCTCTCTCTCTCTCCCAGGAGCTGCTGCTGCTGCTGCTGGGGACCCTGCTCAGATGGCCAGGCACCTGGGGAGAGCCTCTCTCTCCTTGGGCAGGACTCTGAGCCCCTGGAGCCCCCTTCAGCCACTGGACTGCAGACTGACCTCTGGGGGGCAGAGCAGGGCTTCCTCTGCAGCCCACTCAAAGTCCCACCAAGCAAAGGATCCCTCTGCATTCATGACTGGAACAATACAACTCCAAATAATAGAACGCACAGCCATTTATGTGACATGCAGTGGTTTAAGGGAAGATGTGTTGCGATGTCAAACTGTGTTTTGATTTAAAATGTTGTATGTCACAGGCCTTTTTCTTTTCTTTTTTGGCTTAATATCGTACTTTAATTTGATGTTTAAAGTGTATTTTGATCCTCTCTCTCCGTTTTGTTTAAATTGTTTTGCTTAAATTCATTCATATTACAAAGACTGGGATTAGACATTGTAATGTCTAATATTTCTGGATTCTTTGTATTTGCAGAAATGTTTTCTAAAGGCTTTTAAAAAGTTACAGCTTGTTTTAAACACACACACACACACACACACACCACCCCCCGCTGCCACCTCACCATCCAAAGCCCCTCCAAGGAAAGCTGAGTCCTGGCCGAGAGGCTTCCTTGACAGACAACTTCTCTCTCTCTCTCTCTATCAGGGGTGTAGCTATCATTGAATAAGGGGGCGAGAGCAGGGGGGGGATGTCCCCGGGCCCCTGAGGGAGAGGGCCTGCCAAGTGAGTAACAGCTTGCTCTTTGCTCTCCTCTTCCTCCTCCTTCTCTGAAGTGGGGGGGGGCAGGAGGCAGGGCCCACCCACCTTCCCCTTTTGGCCCAGGGCCCACCCCAGCCTTGCTGTGACCCTGCTTGCATAGCTTCCTTTGCACCTATGCACAGTTGCAGAAGAGGGCTAGATGCATTGCAGAGGGTGGAGCAATGGGCCCAGGGAAGGGGTCTAGCTCTGCCCCTCCTCCGGCAGCCCTGTGGCCATGGCTGAAGGCCCACAGCACAAGAGTAGAGACTGTGCTTTGCTTGCAGAAGGTTCCTGGCTCCATTCCTGGCATAGGAACAGCCCTGCTAGTTCAGGCCCAAGGCGGCCCATCTAGTCCAGCATCCTGTTTCGCACAGTGGCCCACCAGATGCCACTGGAAGCCTACAGGCAGGAGTTGAGGGCAGGCCCTCTCTCCTGCTGCTGTTGCTCCCCTGCAACTGGTACTGAGAGGCATCGTGTCTCTGTGGCTGGAAATGGCCCACAGCCGCCAGACTAGTAGCCATTGATAGACCTGTCCACCATGAATCTCTCTAAGCCTCTTTTAAAGCCATCCAAGCTGGTGGCCGTCACCACATCCCGTGGCAAGGAATTCCATTGATTAATGATGATGCGCGCTGTGTGAAAAAGTACTTCCTTTTGTTGATCCTACATTTCCTGGCCTACAGTTTCATGGGACGACCAACTGGTTCTAGCATTGTGAGAGAGGGAGAAAAACATCTCTCTGCCCACTCTCTCTGCTCCATGCGTAATTGTATAGACTTCTATCATGTCTCTCCGTGGTTGCCTCTTTTCCAAATTTAAAAGCCCCAGATGCTGCAACATTGCCTCACAAGGAAGGTGCTCCAGGCCCTTGATCCCAGTTCTACAATGTCCTTCTTAAGGTATAGGGACCAGAACTGTATGCAGTACGCCAGCTGTGGCCGTACCACAGATTTGTATAAGGGCATTATAATATTAGCAGTTTATTTTCAACCCCTTCCTAATGATCCCTAGTATGGAATCTGCATTCTTCACAGCTGCTGTGCTGTCCACCACAACCAGTAGCGGGGCCAGACCAGCAGTGGCCCCGCTCAGCCCGCCCCCTGTATTTCACATCAGACATGGGGATTAGCCACACCCTAAGGTCTGAGGTCAGACGCGGGGGGCATGGTCTGGCTCCCGAACCGGGCTGTGCAGCCCCATTCAGGAGTTAGATTCAGGCCAGCGCTGCGTTTGCAGCGCGGCCAGGAGTGGCTCTTTCCTGCCTTAAAGGCAGGGAGAGCCTCTCATGGCTGCGCTGCATACATAGTGCTGGCCACCTAACTCCTGAACGGGGCCGCGCAGCCCCGCTCAGTTGCTAAACCAGCCCCTGCCCCTGTGTCTGATGTCAGATGTGGGGTTTGTGTTGGGGCCGCGAGGCGCTGCCCCTGAGGGGCAACGGCCCCAGTTCTTTGAACCTGGTTGTCCAAAGGTGGCTACGCCCCTAACCACAACCCCAAGATCTCTCTCCTGGTCAGTCACTGACAGCTCAGACTCCATCAGTGTATATGTGAAGTTGGGTTTTTTTGCCCCAACATGAACCATTTAACTACTTAACCACTTGCTAACAGTAAACTGCATTTGCCATTTGGTCACCCATTCACCCAGTTTGGAGAGATCCTTTTGGAGCTACTCACAAACTGTTGTGGATTTCACTACCAGAGGCGCACTAATCCCCAGACCTTGGGGGCCTCCAGGGGGGCCCCCCAAATGGCTGGGGCTGGGGGCCTCCAGGCACCCCACACTAACCCCGCCATACCTCCACTGTTTTTTTTTAAAACTCTTACCGTGGCCAAGGGGTGGCTGCGAGGGGCAGGGGAGCAGAACAATCCTTTTCCCTTCTTCCTCCCTCCCCCCGGCAGAGGCTGGGACCAGGAGCGATGCTTACTTGGAAATAAATCCCATTTTGTACAATGGGAATTACTCTCTGGTAAGTGTGCATAGGAGTGCAGCCTTAGCTCTAGTCACATATCATGCTGAAATAAGGAAGTTGTTGATTACACATATTAGGCTTGTACACGGATGTAAAAATTGGGATTGGGTCCAACCTGATCTGATTAGACCCCACAAATGTCAATCTGTAGTGCTTTGGACCCTTTCGAATATCAGTACTAACAGCACCAGGAAGGGATCATGCTCCAGAACAACAATGTTGGGGGCAATTAAAGTAACCACGGTTACTCAATTGGGCATTTTCACCAATCCATCCTCCCTCCTTCTCCCTTTTTGAAAATCAAGGTTACTTTAGCTACTTTTCAGTCCTCTGGTACAGAGCCTGATTGTAGGGGCACATTACATATTTCTGCTAGGAGATCAGCAATTTCACATTTGAGTTCTGTAAGGACTTTTTGATGGATGCCTTCTGGCCCTGGTGATTTGTTAATTTTTAGTTTTTCAAGACAGTTTAGAACCTCTCTTGTCACCTCAAACTGGCCCAGTTCTTCAGCCCCCAAGCCTGAAAAACTCAGTTCCAGAGAGGGTATATGGTCAGTATCCTCCGCAGTGAAGACAGATGCAAATAACTCATTCAGCTTCTCTGCTATCTCCTTATCCTCCTTAATAATCCCTTCCATGCCCTCATCATCTAAGGGGCCAACCACCTCCCTGGCAGGTTTTCTACTGTGATATATTTAAATAGGTTCTTGTTATTCCCTTTGACACTTTTAGCTATATGCTGCTCAGACTCTCTTTTTGCATCCCTGTCTCCTTGCATTTCTTTTGCCAGAGTTTATGTTCCCTCCTGTTCTCTTCATTTAGACAGGACTTCCATTTGCTGAAGGGAGTCTCCTTCCCTTTTATAGCTTCCCTGACTCTACTTGTTAGCCATGCTGGCGTCCTCCTGAACTTGGCGTTACCTTTCCTCTTCCTGGTACACATTCCAACTGAGCTTCTATTGTTGTGGTTTTAAATAAGTTCCTTGCTTTCTGGAGTGATTTGACCCTCCTGACTTTCCCTTTCAGCTTCCTTTTGACCAGTCCCATTTTTGAGAAGTTTTCTCTTCTGAAGTCCAGTGCATCTGTGTTGGCCTTCCTTGGCAATGCTCCACTCGCATATCTGCTCCACTGGCAATGCTCTACTGGCAGCAGCTCTAGGTTTAAAAAACAAAACACAACACAGGCATTGCAGCCCCTGAGGCAAAGCACCAAATGCTGCCTTGCCGCCTTGCCCTACACCCCTAGTGGGGACCAGCTGCCTGTCCAAACTGCCCCTAGCTAGCTTTGAAAGTGGCTCAGGGGACAGGGAGGAGGGCAGGTGGCCAGCAGCCTCCTCTTTTCTCCTGGTGCTTCTTGCAAGTTTTGCAAGGAAAGTGAGGAGAGGGGCTCTTTGCAAAGCTTGCCAGGGTCAAATCGGTCCCCAAGAGCTGCTCTGATAGCAGCAGTGGCAGGGGGCATCTTGACCCTCTGCTGATGCCCCATTCATTTGCTGCCTGCTGAGGCAACCACCTCACCTGGCCTCATGTAAGGATCAGATGATGGGAAATTTAGGGATGAGCCTGTAGCGCTTTGGCACCTCTTTGGAGAGGCACTGAAATGTTTCAGTGCAGGGCACGGGGTTCTCGTCCGAGGAAGCGAGCAGGTCCTACCTGCCCGTCCTCCAAGCCCCCACCAGCCTGCTGCGGTGCTATTTCAATGGAAAGACCTCCATGCAAGTGGCAGTTTGTGCGCTGGCCCCTATAAAGCGCCGCACCGCAGTGATGGGATGCGTTTCCGACATCCCTCACGCGGCATCGGCACGTCCATGGCGTCAGCGCAGGCGCCAACACCATTTACGTGCCAACACCGCACATAGTTGTGGTGAGGGCTTAGACCTGCAACAGACTTGCAACATACACACCACTTGTAGCTCTATCCATCTTCCTTCTCCTCTTGATGGGCATCTTGCTGGGCAAATCACATTTTTCTCGTGACCACGGCTATTTCAGCAGACATGCCCTGACTTCAGTCTTGTATGGTAAACTTAAAAAAGCAAAAACAATCCTTCTGCTCCTCCACCAGTTTTGAAACATTTATTTTAGTTACAAAGCAAATGGCCTCCTCTGGACCGCTTCACAGCTAAGACACAGATAGTCGGTGTTAAATTATCTGAAGCCTGCACTCTTTAATGTAAGCACCTTCCTGGGTCAGACCAAGGTCATATCAACATACCTGGAGTCCCCAGATCTTGCTGCACGACAACGCTCATCCTCCAATGCCTTTTGGCAGGGGATGACATAGTCCAACAACATCTGGAGACTCGTCCTTTTAAGCTGTCAGGTCAGTGGTCCATCCACCCTGGAATTGTCCACTCTGACTGGCAGCAGCTTTCCGCTAGAAACAAGCCTTTCTTAGTCCTATTACCCGAGACCCTTTTCAACCGGAGAGGCAAGGGACTGGACCTGGGGCCTTCAGCGTGCTCATCGAGGCCTCTGCCACTGAGCTACAGCCCATTCCCCAGGCCCACCTGGGCCCACATTCTGGGAAGAGGAAAGAAGCCATAGTTCAGCAGTAGTGCTGATGTCTTTCAAGTGGAGAGTCCCGAGTTCAAATCCTGGAGCCCTGCCAGACGGCGATGTCGCTTTGGGAGGGCAGGTGCGCGTTCACATATCGCCCAGATTTACGTCGAAGTCCCTGCGAGCTGTTGGGGAGCACTCCAGACACGTTTCGGGTTTTATATGCCCCATAATTCACCGTTGTACACCCCTCTTAATCCTGTGGCCAAGCCTGCTGTCAGGGAGAGGCCCTGGCATCTCCAGGATATGGGCAAGGACAAGCCCTCTGGAACCTTGCAGAGATGCTTCTGGGGCCTATAGAAGCTTGTCCTCAGGAGCCAGGAGGCCACCCGAGGCTGCTCCTCTTTCTGCCACCCCACGCCACCACCCAAGAGCCCTGCTGCTGCCTGCAGTCTGGCCATTTGTCAGGTAGAGCTGGGTAGTTGACCAGGCACCAGGGTGTGCCAAAGGTTGCCCCTCTCTCTCCTGCCTGCCTTGCCCAAGAGCTATGCAGCCTGCAAGCTCGCCATTCCTCAGGTCGAGCTGTGTGGTTAACTGTGCAGCTCTACCTGATGACTGGCCAGCCTGCGGGCATCACGGCTTTCGGGCACGAGAGAGGAGCAAGCTTTGGCGCCCCCCCCTCCCCACTCTTTAGGAGGAGCGGCTACTGCGAGAGACTCTCCGCAGAAAGCAGCTTCTGGCATTCCTACCACCCATGCTTGCAACCCCCGACAGACAGGCCAGGCTGGCTCCTGCAGCCAGCAAGAGGGGAGCGGTGGTGCTGCAGAGCCCTGTGCCAGCCAGGCTGCCCCCGAGATCTGTGGGGCCCGCCTTGCTTGCTTCTTCCCTCCCTGGCCCTCTGCGAGGAGCGAGCGTCGTTCTGCCCAGGAGGACCCTGGAAGGAGCCGGCGGCGCGCTCACATCTGGAGTCTAGACTCGGTGGCTCGGGGGGCGTGGCCTGCCGGCTCGGCGGTGCCCGTTCCCCGCTGCCCTCTGTTTGCTTAGCTGGAGGCATTTAATGGGAATTAAAGTGGCCTCTCTTGTTTTTGCGGACCCGGCCGCTGGAAAAAGGAGCGGCGAGTCATCGAAAACATCTGCAGGAGACAGCGGAGGGTCATTAGATGGCCGGGCGCGCGGCGCCAGCTTTAGTGCTTGCAGCCGGCGACGTGGGGAAGGAGGAGGAGGAGGAGGAGGAGGAGGGCTCAATACGGCTTTTGTGGACGGGCAGCCGCCGAGCCAGCAAACAGGGCCTGTTGATTCTGGCACTGGGCACCGGCGTGGCTGCTGCTGCTGCTGCTGCTGCTGCTGGGAGTGGGAGAGGCCCGGGAGCGCCCGGCAGCCAGCGGGCAGGAGAGGCAGCTCGCGCGCCGCCAGGGACGCGCAGAGAGACGCAGCCCGCGGCCTGTCCGCCCCTCGCCCGGCGCCAAGCGGGGTCAGCAGCCGAGGAGGCGAGGCGGAGAGCCGCAAGCAGGGCCGCTGCGGGGCGGGCGGGGCGCCTGGCCGGAAGCTGCAGGCCGCCGGGCCCCTCGGCCGGCCCGGCCAGCTCTGCGAGCGGAAGGCTTCCGCGCAAGGGAAGGGCCCCCCAAGGCGGGCACGCTGTGGTCCCTGGTGGCCCTGCCGTCAAGGTTGGGCCCAAAGGAGCAGCGGCTCATCCTGAGGAGCGGGGGGTGGCCGGGGCGGGCGCTGCCTCTGCAGCTGCCTCTGCTGGCCGGCACCCCGATTGCTTCTCCTGGCCTCCTTGCAGGCTGGCCATTCACCAGGCTGAGCTGGGCGGGCTTAGTCCACACAGGCCCACCTGATGAATGGCCAGCCCGCAGGCATTGCAGCTCTCTAGTTTAACTTGGGGCTGGACGGGAGAAGTCGGTGCATTCGGACCGCCGGCTACCAGAGGCAGCTGCATCTCACTCAGCCAGCGTGGAGAGTGCTGGACTAGGACCAGGGAGACCCGAGTTCCAATCCCCATGATTCAGCCGGGAGACTTGCTGGGTGACTCTGGGCCAGTCACTTCTCTCTCAGCCTCACCTACTTCACAGGGTTGTTGTGAAAGAGAAACCCAAGTATGTAGTACACCGCTCTGGGCTCCTCGGAGGAAGAGCGGGCTAGAAAATGTAAGTAAAAAATTCAGCAACCCCGGCTTGTGTTTTGGGGCTGTGGCCAGGAGTGCCTGTCCAGAACGGCAGTTTCTGTGCCAGCTCATCCCGGCCATGATCACTCCTGCTGCCTCCGTGGTCACATTTCCTTCAGCTTACTGCCCTGAGCTCTCCATGGGGCTGCCCTTGAAAAGGACTCTGAAGAAACAACCATTGGTGCAGAATGCTGTAGAAGGGGTTGCTTTTCAGGCATCCATAAGAACAGCCCTGCTGGATCAGGCCCAAGGAGGCCCATCTAGTCCAGCAGCCTGTTTCACACAGTGGCCCACCAGATGCCGCTGGAAGCCTACAGGCAGGAGTTGAGGGCAGGCCCTCTCTCCTGCTGCTGTTGCTCCCCTGCAACTGCTACTCAGAGGCATCCTGCCTTTGAGGCTGGAGGTGGCCCACAGCCCTCCGACATAAGAACATATGTCCTAACTTTACCAATTAAGGTAAAGTGTGCCATCAAGTCGATTTCGACTCCTGGTGCCCACAGAGCCGTGTGAATACAGGAGGGGTTTCCCATTGCCTCCTCCCGCTCAGTATGAGATGATGCCTTTCAGCATCTTCCTATACTGCTGCTGCCCAATATAGTATGCGTGGGGATTTGAAATGGCAACCTTCTGCTTGTTAGTAATACTTCCATTTTATTAGCCTACTTTCCAGTAGGCTTATGAGATCACCCAGCATTTCATGGGTCCATGTGTGTATCCCCACCACCATCAACTTTGCAATGCCTGGACCAGTATGGACCAAATTGGGTACAGTTGTAGGGACACAAAGGGACACCTCAATGACATTGTTTGTGATGATGTAATCCACCCTGATTCAAGATGGCGGATGTGTAAACTTTTGAGGAGCAAGTGGGCTAACTTGTGGACCGCCTAACCGATTTGAACCAAATTTGGTACAGTTGTTGAGACACCTCAATGGTGTAGTTTGTAATGATGTCATCTACCCCAATCCAAGATGGTGGACGTGTAAACTTTTGAGGCACAAGTGGGCTAACCTGTGGACTGTCTAACTAATTTGAACCAAATTTGCCATAGGGGCACATAGGGATGCCCCAATGGTGTAGTTTGTGATGATGTTATCCACCCCAACCCAAGATGGCCAATATGTAAACTGTTGAGGTGTACGTGCATTAACTTGAGGACTGTCTAACCTATTTAAACCAAATTTGGTACAGACACTTAAATGGTGTAGTTTGTAATGATGTCATCCACCCCAATCCAAGATGGTGGACACATGGACATTTGAGGCACAAGAGATCTAACTTGTGGACCTCGATTTGAACCAAATGTAGTCCAGTTGTAGAAACAGTGAAAGGAAAGTAGGCAGTTTAGTTCTTACTAGAACAACTTGTTCAATTTGTATGGGTTTCCGGACAGTTTCCTGGAGCAGTTCAAAGTGCTGGTCACTCCCTTTTCAAGTCCTAGACCAGGGCTTCTCAACCATGGGTCGCCAGATGCTTTTGGACTAGGACTGGGGAAATGCGAATTTGACGCTCCACTCAGTCATGGAACTCACTGGGTGACTCTGAGCCTGACATTGATCTTTCAGTCTAGCCTTCCTTGCAGGGTTGTTGTGAGGATAAACATAATCATGCACACTGCTCTGGGCTCCTTGGAGGAAGAGCGGGATATACATGTAAAAATAAATAAAGACTCCCGACATCCACAGCCCCTGTGGGTGGGGATGATGGGAGTAGGAGTCCAACAGCTTCTGAGGACACAAGTTGAGAACCCCGATCCTAAGCTGAGCCAAGAGTATCTCAAGGATATTGCCCATCCAGTACAACCAGCTAGAGGCTCTGCTTCATGTACCCAGGGTGCTGAGATTTAGCAGATGAGCATGCAGGACAGGGCCTTTCCTGTGGTGGCACCCAGATTCTGGAGCTTACCCTCCATTGAAGCTGCTATGACATCATCCCTCTTGGCGTTCAGAGTCACAGTGAAGACTCTTTCATCAGGCCTTTTTGGCTTCGGGAGGGGCATGCTTTGGCCACAACTCCCTTTAATCCCGCCATGCTCCTGTTGGATTTCAGCATATCATGTACTATCTTTTAAACTGTGTTTTTAAACGAGTTGTGAGCCGCCTTGAGGGCGATGGCAGTAGGACAATGGTCATATTTGCTGTTCCGTTTGATTGGGCTGGTGGGCGGGGGGGGGAAAGTGTTGTAGCAGCCCCACCCCCCATTTTTCACGGTGCCCCATGCAGCAGGCTATAAATCGGAATCAATAGTAAATACGATATTGAATGGGACAGGACTGGGGGGGAGGACGCTGCCCCCCCGGGAGTGTGGGCTGGGCAAGACCAGACAAGGGGGCTTCAGAATCTGCAGCTGGGGAGGGGGAGGGGCCCTGCTGGCCAAAGCCAAAACATCTGTAGGCCCCCCCCCCATCGCTCGGCCCAGCAGGACTCTGGGGGCTCCTCCCCACCCCCTCCTTTCTCCTCCTTTTCACACTGCCCCTTCTGTTCATCCCGATGCAGGTGGGTTGCTTCTGGCCTCCCTATTGAAGGGCTTTGCCCTCTGGAGCCGGAGCAGATCAATGCAGCCCTTCTGTTGCTGGGCTGTCGCCAAGTGACCATCCCCTGCCATTCATGCGGGGGGGGGCTCGGGCAGCTGGCCGGCAAGCCTGGCAGGGCTGTGCTGTGGCCAAGGTTTCATAGGGCCCCCTGCTGCCCCCAGCCTGCAAGGAGGGCCGCTCAGAAGGGAACGTTGGCAACTGGACAGAGCTGCTTGGAGTTGGCACCTACAGAGAGTGGGGTGGGTGGGTGGGTGGGGGAAGAGTTGCCATTTCAGCCGGGATTTTAAGCCTCTCACCCAGCTGGCTTAGCCCATCCAGATTCGCCCGGATCTCAGCTTTCATTGAAAGGAAGTGGGGGAAGCTAAGCTCTAGCCCCGGTAGAAACCGAGTTAGGGAGCCATCCGTGCAGTCTCATTCTGCTCAAACCTTACTTTCAAGCCCATTTACATACTAGGCAAATTAGGCACCCAGATTTGGAAAGCGAGAATACAGCAACCCTACCGGGGGTGTGTGTGGGTGAGGAGTTCCCCCAGGTTAACTCCAGTGACTGTTGCTGGTGTCTACCTGATGTTTCTTTTTTACATGGTGAGCCATATTATTTGTTTACTATTTCTCTGTGTAAACTGCCCTGAGCCATTTTTGGAAGGGCAGTGTAGAAATCAAATGAATGAATGAATGAATGAGTGAGTGACTACAACAACAATAACTGGTTCCAGTTGCTGGCCGATCCCCACAAGAGTCTGATGCTGCACCTCCACTTGCGAGGAGAAAGAAATGACCACCAGAGCCAGGCTCTTTTGCAGAATCTGTTCCTCCTGTTTTTTGTTTTTCGTTTTGGGCAGCTGGGCTACGTAGTTGCTTGTTTTCTCCAGGCTTCTGCCCCTGAACAAGGAGCTCCAGGCAAGGGATATGGTTTCCCATGCCCTTTATCCTCACAGCAGCCCTGTGAGGCGGGCACCCCTGTGAGTAGCCCAGGGTCACCCAGTTTGCTTAGTGGCTGAGTTGCAATTTGAACCCAAGTCTCCCTGGTCAAAGTCCAGCTCACTGCACCAGATCTCTGTTTGTTCGTGTTTACTCCGAGGCTCTCTGGTTTGTTCTGTGGCAGCAGTTTCTTTACGGCCTCGTCAGCAAACCGTGGCTGATATGAAGGTAAGGTGGCTACTGTTGGTATGTGAGAAGACTTCATTCCTCTCCTTTCCCATGCCTGTTGTAGGCCTGCTGATGGACCAGAGAGGACATTTTCCAGATTTCCGAAGCTGCATAAGCCCGATTCAGACATGATGCTGCACAAGTGAACAGTCTGTGCGAATGACTATATTTGTGCTCCTTTTAAAAGTGGACCTAGACACAGGCCTTTCAAAAGCTCGGTACAGATAGGAAGTGTACAGCTGTACCTGCATTCATCATAACATGTATGACTGTACCTGTGTACACTGCACACTTCTTGTACGAGTGTTGAACATAATGTGTGAATGGGTATATACACACAGCAGAAAGGCTACCATACCCACAGCAGCCTGCTTTGGAGTGGAGGATGCAGCTGGGGTAGCATACCAAAATCAACGCCCTCCGCTTTCCCCTTGATGTCTTCTGACCCCCCCCCCCCGATGAGCATCTCCTGTGATCCCGCACAACTCCCTTCAGCCACACGATGGGATTTATAGTCCAACAACATTTGGGGTTCCAACGCTGGCAACCCCTGTTATAGGGGAACATGTGGTTTTGGGCAGTCTAGGTAGCAATGGGCAATCCAAGCAGTGGACCCCAACCTAGGGTCTGACAGCTGGCAAAATCTCAGAGGATATTCCCATCCTGCCCCCTGTTAATAAGAATTTTGTTGCCTGCAGTCTGGGCACTCCACGGGTAGAGCTGGGCAGGCTTAGCCCACCCAGCTCTACCTGATGAATGGCCCGCCTGCAGGCAGCATGACTCTCCCTAATGCAATGGCATGAGAAGCAGGTATCTCTGCACGTTTTCTTCCTTTATGTTCGAAAACATACAGTATATCCTGCTTTCCCTGTCATAAGGAAGTTCAAGGCAGCGTATAAACAAGAGGGAAACCACCAGCAACCACAAGTCCAATCACAAAAGAAAAGAAGAATTCTAAAATGGCAGGGAAAAGCCCAAGCAAGCATCAACAAGAGAAAGGCCAGCAGATACATACAAACGCAACCCAGCGAATTAAAGGCCTTCTGCCAACGTTGGCCACCCAGGAGACAGGACGTATCCGGTGGCAGTTCAACTGGTTTAATCGTCGTGTCATGCAAGTCAGGTCAACACCGCAGCATGTGGAGGGTGAGGGGTTGCTGGTGCTGGGTGACTTGGTTTCCCCTGATTCAGAGGATCTGAAACCTGGCTCTCCAGATCTTGTTGGACTACAACTCCTGTCATCCACAGCTGCAATGGTGATTGTGGCAGGGGATGGTGGGAGTTGTAGTCCAACATCTGGGGGACTCACATTTGAGAACCCCTGCTCTCGTTTAAGAAAGCACCTTCGTCTTCATGAATTCCCCCCGTTTCCCAGTTCATCACCAGGGAAAGTCCAGCTGCCACCAGCTTGGTTGGTGGTGACTCAAAAGCCGGTCTTTTTTAGGGTTGCCCTCGGACTTTGGAACGCGCTCCCTAACGCAATTGGAGCCTCCCCTTCTCTAGATGTTTTTAAGAAAAACCTGAAGACATACCTATATAATCAGGCTTTTACTTTATAATGTTTTAAGTTTTTGAGTTCTTAATCTATATTTTAAATTGTTTTAATTGTGTTGATGTTTTAGTTATTGTTGCTATTAAATAATATAATAATAATAATAATTATTATTATTATTCTTTAATCAATCTCCAGGCGGTTTAAATTGTAAATGGCCTGGAGATTTGTATATGGGGCAGTATAGAAGTGTGCCAAATAAATACATGAACAAGAA
Organism: Hemicordylus capensis; assembly: GCF_027244095.1. Lineage (NCBI taxonomy): Eukaryota > Metazoa > Chordata > Lepidosauria > Squamata > Cordylidae > Hemicordylus > Hemicordylus capensis. The sequence goes on from NC_069660.1 coordinate 5,203,636, forward strand.
GTAATTCTATCCTACCAAGGAGTGTGATTGCGATCAGACCAAAGTCCTTCCAGACCAGCTTAGTTCCTTCAACAGCAGCCTCACAGATGCTGCCTCTGGAAGCTCCAAACCGGGGCAGGAATACGCGGGCCATCCCTTGTGCATCTGGTACTTGGAGGTAGATTGCCTCTGGATGTGGAGGTGGGGCTGGGAGAGACTCCTGCCTGCAGCCTTGGAGAAGCTGCTGCCAGTCTGTGTAGATGATGCTGAGCTAGAGGGACCAAGGGGCTGACTCAGTAGAAGGCAGCTTCCTACGTCCCTGTTTATCTAGTCGCAACTGTCTCCGAAGCAAAAACACAGAAACGAAAACCGTCTTTTCCCTAGTCATCCGGGAACCCTAGTAAAAGGAGGTCCAGCCAATTTCTGCATTTGGGGGGAATGAAGTTCAGCAGGGGTGAGGATGTGCGTGGAACCGAGCAGGGGAAGTTCGAAGGCAGCGGGGGTGGTGGTGGTGGTTTGACTTTAAGGGCGGGGGAGGGTGCACTTACCCCTCCTTCTGCTTCCCCCCTGCCAGCGCTCCGTTAGCAAAGGGTCCGTCGGGGCAGCAGCGTACCTCCCTGTCTCCCCACTGCCTCATCGAACCCTATGTCACCGGAAGTACCCGGTGGGGGCCTGTTGGCACATGCACACATCATGCTCACGCACCTGATGTGCATGTGCCAACACGCGCAGGTACTTCTGGTGACATAGGGTCCAACGAGGCAACTGGGCAGCGGGGAGGTACGCTGCTGCCCCAATGGACCCTTTGCTAACAGGGAAAGCGGAGGGAGGGTAAGTGCACCCTCCCCCACCCTTAAAGTCAACCCCCCCCACCAAAGGGGCCTTGGAGGTCTTCTCGTCCAACCCCTTGCTCAGTGCAGGAATGAGAAAGGTGGCCCCGGAGGCACGGTCCGTGTGGTGCTCTTGAGCAACCATGTACTGTATCTGCTCAAACACTGCATGCTGACCTACAGGGATGCACATTGCACCACTTAGGTCCACGGTTGGACTACAACTCCCATCATCCCCAGCTACCATAGCCCAAAGTCAATTTTTCTCCCTCTCTCACAACACTAGAACCAGGGGCCATGCCATGAAACTGAGGGTCAGGAAATTTAGGACCGTCGGAAGGAAGTATTTTTTGCACACAGTGTGTAAATAATCTATGGAATTCTCTGCCACAGGATGTGGTGATGGCCACTAGCATGGATGGCTTTAAGAGGGGTTTGGAGAAATTCATGGCAGACAGGTCTATCTATGGCTACTAGTCTGCTGGCTATAGGCCAGCCAGAGGTAAGATGCCTCTCGATACCAGTTGCAGGGGAGCCACAGCAGGAGAGAAGGCCATGCATGCCCTCCCCTCTTGCCTGTGGGCTTCCCAGCGGCATCTGGCGGGCCACTGTGTGTGAAACAGGATGCTGGACTGGATGGGCTGCTCTTATGACCGGAGGGCCAAAGCTGTGGAGCCCGTCTGCTACGTTGCGGACAAAATCTGAACGAGAGAGGGGTGGCATCTCTCTCTGCTGCCACTGGTAAACACGCTTCTTTGCCATGCCGTTGCGAGGGTGGGCAAACCTTTAACCAGCAGCAGCTCATTCGAATGAGCCAGAGGGTACCAGATGAGACACAGCTGCCTCTGGTTCCCAGCAGCCTGGCTGCGCCTGCTTCTCCTGTCCCATCTCGCCCCACCCCCCCTGAACGAGAGCCGTATTACCTGCAGGCTGGCCATTCAGCAGATAGAGCTCAATGGCCAGCCTGCAGGCAGCACAGCTCTCATTGACAAAGGGGCACGGCATGATGGGAGGAACAGGCACAATCAGGCTGCCAGGAACCAAGGACGGCTGCATCTCCTTTGGCGCCCCCCCCCCCCAGCTCACTAGGACAAGTCACTCCTGGCCCAAGCTGTGTCACCCTTAAGGTGGTAACAACATCAGAAGCTCCCAGTGGACTAAATAGGTTTTGATCTCCCACCTAGGCAATCACCATCATTCTTAACAGTATCCTCAAAGGTGCAGAATGTGCCCGACTTCCCTGCCTATGCAGCAGCTGTCAGGTAGGCAGTTGTAGGGCTAGCCCCACTGACTAAGAGGCTACAACAGGAAGTGCTGGACTCGGATTAATCCTCTGCCACAAATTCACTAGCCGGCCTTTGGCAAGTCTCTTCTCCCTCAGCCTCTATGGCCCATCTGCAGAATGGGGATAATACTACTGGCCTTAAAGAGCTGTAAGAATCACAGTCCTCCACAACTGCTTGGAGCTGGCCAGCCACCCTACTTTCAGCCATCTTCCCAACCATGGGAGGTTGGAGGCTGGCCTATAACTGTCCATCACCAGGGGATCCAGAGTGTGCTTCTTAAGAAGGGGTCTAACCACCACCTCCTTCAAACAATGTGGCATCCTGCCCTCCCTCAGTGAGGTATTAATGATAGGCCAGCTCCAACAACCTCCCTGCAAGATGAAATCAGCCATGTTGGGCAAGGAGCCAAAGAACGGATGGTAGGCTGTACCGCTCCGAGCAGCTTGTCCACATCCTCAGGAGTTGCGAGCAGAAATGGATCCAATCTAATCTCGCAAGAGGGGTTGCTGGACACCCCCCTAACTGGCCCTTCCGAAATACTGGAGTCCAGATCAGCCTGAATGCGAGCAATTTTATCTGCAAAGAACTCATTGAATGCTTCACAGTGAGACATTGTTTCTGGAAACAGATTTGAAACAGAAGGGGCTTCAGTAAAATCCCTAACAATCCAGAACAGCTTTGCTGGATGAGAACTCACAAGCAATATGTGAGGAATAAAATCGCTTCCTTGCTGCACATATTGCCAGAGCAGAGGCCTTCAGATGGGCTCTATGCTGTGTCTTCTCCAATTCAAGATGAGTCCTCCTCCATTTGCGCTCCAGTTGTCTCCCTTGCTGCTTCAACTCCTGTAGCTCTTCTGTATCCCATGCAGCTAATTTTGAAGTGGGTTAGAGAGTGATTGTGTCTACTGCCCTGGTATTTTCTCTGTTCCAAGTATCCACCAGGACATCGACAGAATCACCAGCAGAACCAACTCCCAAACCCTACACGGCCCTTTGGAATCCTACTGGATCCAATAGCGTTCTCCGGTGGACCATTTGAACAAGCCTTTATCCTGAAGGCCTTTGGAAATTGTGAACAGTCACATCCAAGTAACACAGGGGCTCTCAACCTTGAGTGCCCAGCTATTTGGCCATTGTGGCTGGGGATGATGGGAGTTGTAGTCGGACATCTGGAGACCCAGGGCTGAGAACCCCTGCAGGGACCGGCAGTTTTGCTTTCTCTCCCTGGGTTACTGTTCTCTGGCTCCATTTCTTTTCTTGGTGTGCTTGCATGTTTTTGTTAGGGATTGTTTTAAAACTGTAAATAGCATTGATGAGATAGCAGGATGTACATGCTCTTAAATTCATAAAAATAAATATTGATCTTCTCGACACATATTTGCTGTTCCGACACACCACACAGCAGGGACCAGTAAGGAGGCCCTCCTAGCTGGTTTTGCAGGGCAGCGATGCTGGCACTTTCCTGTCTTGTGCCCCTCAGCGCAGCCCTGCCGAACATGACCCCAGTGCAGCAGGGCTGCAAGGCAGGCAGCAGCACTTGGCGCTTCAGTTTGGCATCGGTCAATGTTTGCTCTGGGAAAGGCCTGGAGCATTTCCCTGCATGCTTGCCAAGGTCTCTGGGTGGAAAGCACAGCCTGAGCCACCGTTTTAAGAATCATGTTCTCAGACAAAGGGCAGAAGAGACTTGGGGGTCTGTAGCAGAGCACAGGCTGTGCCCACTTTTGCCTTGTGCAGTCTGTTTGCTGGTGTGCATGCAGTCAGGGCTCACTGGACACAGGAGTTTACCTGCCAGGTGTCTATACTGGCAGCCAAAATCCCATCTGTGTCTCTCATTCATTCATTCATTCGATTTTGGAACTGGTTCTCCCATTTTAGCAAACATTTTGACACGGCAAACATTTGTATGTTCAAGGAATGCATCTTTAAGATGATAAAAAGAGGTGCACATTCATAGGAACATAGAAAGCTTCCATATACTGAGTCAGACCATTGGTCTATCTAGCTCAGTATTGTCTTCACAGGCTGGCAGCAGCTTCCCCAAGGTTGCAGGCAGGGGCGGAACCACCATTGGGTGAACAGGTTCAAAGAACCCTGGCCACGCCCAACCAGGGGCCACACCTTGCGGCCCCGACATGCCCCCCCCGCATCTGACATCAGACGTGGGAGTGCTGGTTTATCTCCCAAGCGGGGGGCCCATATTGATGGCACAGAGAGCGCAGCATGCGCGAGAATATTCTGAAACTGGAGCATCTCAACTCCCTTTTGGGGAAGACATGCAAGCCAGAAACAGAGCATGAGGGTTTCCTGAGCATCAGAGAGATGTTGGACTTACATGTCTGGCCTATACAGAGTCAGAGCATTGGTCTGGCTAGCTCTGTGTCGTCTTCTTACCAGGCTTCCCATGCAAACTCCAGAATGTTCAGATGGTGGAAGACATGGACTCCAGACACAAAAAGAGTTCTCTGGCCTTTGGCAAGATGTTTGATATGTGACCCTGTAACACTTTCATTTTAATTTTATTTGTGGGTCTCTGGGCGGTTTACAACAAGATAACACAAATTAAAATGTAAACACAATTTAAAACCACAATTCTAGTTGAAAAATCTTGGGTGGACAAAAAAGTCTTTAAAGACTTGTAAAATACTGTCAGAGATGGGAAGGCTCTTATTTCAGCAGGGGGTGCATTTCCAAGTCTCAGGGCAACAACAGAGGTGAGCTGGTGGTCAATGCAGACGGACCTCTCCTGCTGATCTCAATGGGTGATGGGACTCATTGCAAGAAGACGTTATCTTCTCATAGGAAGCTGCTGCCTTATATGGAGTCAGACCCTTGGTCCATCCAGCTCAGTATTGAGACTGGCAGCGGCTTCTCCAAGGTTGCAGGCAGGAATCTCTCTCAGCCCTCTCTTGGAGATGCTGCCAGCAAGGGAACTTGGAACCTAGATGCTCTTCCCAGAGCGGCTCCATCCCCTGAGGGGGAATATCTTACAATGCTTAGACATCAGTGCCCATTCATATGCAACCAGGGCGGAGCCTGCTTAGCTAAGGGGACAAGTCCTGCTTGCTACCACAAGACCAGCTCTCTGGACCGCCTTGAGCAAGGCCCTCGGCCTCAACAGCAGCCCAGTGGGGAAACAGAGCACCCAGGGTGCTCTCAGGAAGGTGCATGAGGGAAGGCATTGCAAGAGGCTCTCCCCACTTGAACAAAAAGGGATGCAGGCCCCAGTCTTGAGCTCTGGACACCTCTTCGCCTCCATAAGGCTGGGTCAATACCAAAAGCAGTAATCTTGATGACTACTAAGCCACTCAACTTCTGGCTCTAGCTTTTTCCAGAGACATTTTCATGCAAAGTTCCTTCTCATTAAAGTGGCCGAGCTTTGCCTCTGGGGCTGCTTTGGTGGCCAGGCCATGAACACAGCAGCTACCGGAATATCCAGGACTGCAAGGTTAAGTGATGCCATCTGCTGGTTGGACAGGTTAGACAGGAGACAGCCCGTCTCCCCACAAGGGAGATGAACAGCTGGGGAGGATGGTGAGAATTCAGCTGCTAAAGTCACGGGGCAAAAAAAGACCCAAAGGTGCTTTGGGGTCCAGCACATCCAAGACCCCAGCTCCCCATATTGATCTATGCAGCCTAGGACCTGGCAGCTTGTTTTTCCTATGAGAAAGGGATCAACACTTATTCTAGAGAGTGTGTGTGTATGTTTTAAAGGGAGAAAGATGGAAGCTTACAGTTATTTATTTAAAATATTTGTACCCCACCCCTTCAGTACACTATGGCTCGGGGCGGCTCACAACAATAAAAGACATAATGTAGCAAAAAAGTAATAAAATGAACCACATTAAGTAAACAAGTTAAAACTCAGACTAAAAACCACAATCAGAATTTTGTTTCAAATTAAAAGTTATTTCAAAAGCTACAATTTGAGAATTATAAAAACTAAAAACTAAAGAACCTACCAGATAGAACCAAAGTTGGAACACTAAAAAACCTCTTGAAATATGTGTGTTTTTAGTTGTTGTTTTAAAACACCAAGGGAGGGAGCATGGCGAAGCTCTTCAGGGAGGGCGTTCCAAAGCCGAGGGGGCCACAACATTCCGAGGAATAAAAAGAATGACATTTTGTCCCGCTTCTCTTACAGACCTAGAATCTGGGTCATCCAATAAGACTGACAGAGAGGGGATTCAGAACAGAAGGTGCAGGTTGATTTTCTGCTGCTCCTGAAGGCTGCAGCAAAACCAAAAGGTTGAAATTACAAGGAAGCCAACCCAAACTAGACGTTTGGAGGGATTTCCGAAGAGCCGGAGCCATTCAGCAGGGGAAGAAGAGCTTGCCTTGTGCAAGCGTGGGCCGTCTTTCTCTGGGGTTTTTCAAACAGAGGCTGGGCAGGGATCTCTCTGGCTCTGGGATGCTGGAACAGATTCCTGCACTGAGCAGAGAAGAAAGTCTTCAAGGCCCCTTCCAAGTCTGAAATTCTATGCGAGGGCTTCACTTTACATGTCACGCAATGCATGTAGGGAGGACACTGATATAAGATGCCGTGGTGGCAACAGGCTTAGGTGGCTTCCAAAGGGGATTAAATAAGTTAATGGAGAATAAGTCTCTGTTGGTGACACAGTCAGACAGGTGTTATTGACGGGTTTGTTTTATCAAGACATCTAGTCCTTCCCAAGGACCTGGGATGGCTGAATTTTATTGTCAATTGTTATAGATATCGTTGCAGAATATAGGCTGTTCCCAGTAAAGCTGCTTTTTGTAATTGGCTGATGGTGATTTCTGTGGCCCCTCTGGTGTTGAGGTGCTCTTCAAGGTCTTTTGGAACTGCACCCAGGGCGCCAATTATCACTGGGATTATTTGGGTCTTTTTCTGCCACAGCCTTTCAATTTCAATTTGTAGATCTTTGTATTTGGTGATTTTTTTCTATTTCTTTTTCTTCTATTCTGATATCCCCTGGTATTGCTATGTCAATTATTTTGACTTGTTTTTCTTTCTTCTCGACTACAGTGATATCTGGTGTATTGTGTGGCAGATGTTTGTCTGTTTGTAGTCGGAAGTCCCATAATATTTTTACATCTTCATTTTCTTCAACTTTTTCAATTTTATGGTCCCACCAATGTTTGGCTACAAGTAGCTTGTATTTTTTGCAGATGTTCCAGTGTATCATCCCTGCTACTTTGTCATGCCTTTGTTTGTAGTCAGTCTGTGCGATCTTCTTACAACAGCTGATCAGGTGGTCCACTGTTTCATCTGCTTCTTTACAAAGGCGGCACTTGCTGTTTGTGGTGGATTTTTTGACTTTTGCTCTTATTGCATTTGTTCTTAGTGCCTGTTCTTGTGCAGCCAGTAGTAAACCCTCTGTTTCATTCTTCAAGTTGCCATTCTTAAGCCATTGCCAGGTCCTGGTGGTGTCTGATTTTCCACTTATATTGTGCAAATATTGACCATGCAGTGGCTTCTTTTTCCATTTTTCTGCTTGGTTCTTGACTTGTTGCTTCTTGTAGGCCTGCTTGGTTTCATTGGTGTTGAATAGTTTCTCATTATTGACCATTTTAAGTGCATCTTCTTCACTGTCCTTGATATATTCTTCAAGGCCTCTTTTCTCCTCCTCTACTGTTTGATGGACTTGCAGCATTCCTCTTCCACCTGAGCTGCGAGGGAGGTATAGCCTATCTACATTACTGTGGGGGTGCAGAGCATGATCGATGGTCATGATTTTCCTGGTCTTACGATCTAGCGTCTCTAGCTCTGCCTGGGTCCAGTCTATTATTCCTGCAGTGTATCTGATAACAGGTATAGCCCAGGTGTTTATGGCTTGTATGGTGTTCCCGCCATTGAGTTTGGACTTGCAAATTTTTCTAACTCTCCTGATGTATTCACTTCCATTTTTTCTTTTAACTTCAGTGTGTGCAATGTTATCAGCCTGGAGAATGCCCAAGTATTTGTAAGGTTCTTTCTATTATTATTATTATTATCATTATTATTATACTTATCCCCTCTGGGGTGCTTCTCCAAGGCCACGGGGGTGGAGGTGTCTGCTGAGGTTCCCCCTCCCCCCCACTGGCCTTCCTTATGGCAAAAATCACCCAGTTTGGCCATTCTTCGGCCCATTCCAGGCCTTTCCCCAGAAGAGATAGATAGATAGATAGATAGATAGATAGATAGATAGATAGATAGACACACAAAATGGCTCACGAACCCCCCGAACAGCTGGAGGGGGGTTCAGTCTGGGGTCAAACCAAACCAGGTGTGGTATGGCTTGACCCTGAACCTTCAAATCATATCAGCCATAAACCTTTGACACTGTCGGTTCTTTCTAATACAGGGACTTTGCAAGCATTTTATACACACTATTTACAATATGAAGAGGTTTGTGCCTCATTCCTTCACAAATGGCATCAGCTTAGATGGTTTTGAAAAGGGGCTTAGTCAAATTAATGGAGGACAAGTACAGAGCAAGGAGGCTTATTCCTCTTGGTTTTGTAAATAAGTCCTTGTGTTTGAAAGCAGGCACCTTCATTGCAAGCAAGTAGCTCTATTGGGCAGCAGCGATATAGGAAGGACGGTCACTTTAGTGACAACGACAAAGGCATCATTTCATACTGTGTGGGAGAAGGCAATGGTAAACCACTCCTGTATTTTACCAAGAAAACCACATGGATAGACAAGATAGAATGATTGTCAATGTAGTGCTGGATGATGGGCCCCTCAGGTCGGATGGTACTTAACATGCTACTGAAGAAGAGCTGAGGATCTCTCAGAGTACCGATGTGTTTATGACATGGTTAGGCTAAAGCCTTTTGGAAGTCTAGTGGCTGATGTTGCCATGTGGGAAAAGAAAATCCGAAGCTGCAAAGACAGAATTACAATGGGAACATGGAACGTAAGAAGCATGAAGATGGGAAAGCTCAACACAGTGAAAGATGAGTTGAATTGACTACAGATTGACATCTTGGGCATCGGCGAATTAAAATGGACTCGAATTGGACACTTTCAGTCAGAAAATCATACGGTTTACTACACAGGACACAAAAAACAAAGGAGGAACGGTGTTGCTTTCATAATCAGGAAGGATACAGCAATGACAGTACTTGGGTACAATGCGGTCAGTGACCAACTAATATCAATTAGATTTTGTGGACAACCCTTTAACATGACAGTTTTTCAAGTCTATGCCCCAACAACTGATGATGAAGAAGAGTAAGTTGATGAGTTTTATAGGAACATAGGAAGCTGCCACATACTGTCAGACCATTGGTCCATCTAGCTCACTATTGTCTACACAGACAGGCAGTGGCTTCTCCAAGGTTGCAGGCAGGAATCTTTCTCAGCCCTATCTTGGAGATGCCAGAGAGGAAACTTGGAACCTAGATGTTCTTCCCAGAGCAGCTCAATCCCTTAAGGGGAATATCTTACAGTGCTCACGTGTAGTCTCCCATTCAATCACAACCAGGGTGGACCCTGCTTAGCTAAGGGGACAGGTCATGCTTGCTACCACAAGACCCGCTCTCCTCTCTTTATGCTCAAGTTCATTCTGAAATTGACAGAACATACAAGCAAGATGTAATGCTGGTGGTTGGAGACTGGAATGCTGAAGTTGGAAAAGGTAAGGAAGAAAACACAGTCGGCCTATGTGGCCTAGGAAGCAGAAACAAAGCAGGAGAACGACTTATTAGTTTCTGCCAAGCCAATGATCTCTTCATTGCTAACACATTCTTCAAACAACCAAAGGAGCGCCTATACACATGGACATCACCAGATGGAGTACACAGAAATCAAATTGACTACATTATTGGTGCAAGGAGGTGGAAGAGCTCAGTTATAATAGCATAAATGTGGGCGGGGGGCGATTGTGGAACAGATCAGGACTTGCTCATGTACAAGTTCTAAGTCAAGCTAAGGAGGAAAAACAAAGCTATCCCGTTTCCACAATATGACCTTGAGAATGTACCCACCATTTTCAAGAGGAACATCAGGAACCGCTTTGAAGTTATGAACCTCCTTCATAGGGAACCAGAGGAACTGTGGAATGAAATCAAAGAAGTTGTTAAGGACAAATGTGAAAAGAGACTGCCAAAGACCAAGAAGCAGAAGAAAGCAAAATGGATGTCAGAACAGACCGTGAAAATTGCCAAGAAGAGGAGAAAAGCCAAAGTCAAGAAAGATAAAGACTTCATGAAGGAACTTAATAGGGAATTTCAGAGAGCTGTTGGAAGAGACAAGGGTGCTTTCCAGCCTAGCTGCTGAAACAGCAGCAAAATGCCTCCATACAGGCAAGTTGCATTTTGAATGTAAACAGCAGGGGGAGCAGTCTCGCAGCAACTAACAACCTGAAAAAACACAACTTTTCCACGCCGGATATACGAAGTCCTTGCTCTATGTCGCAGTGATTAAATTCGCAACAAGGCATTGGAAATGTGAACGGCATTCTGCTGTCCATGTAGGGACTGCAGTGGCATGACACAGGAAGTGTGGAAACACACTTCCCTGATACGTCCTGACCCCGTTGTAGAGTCTAGTCTGGAAAGCACCAAGGAGCAGTACTACAATGACATCTGTAAAGACCTTGAGGATGGAAATAGGGAAAAACAAGGAAAGTTTTCCAAAAGATCTCTGAACTCAAACGGAGGTTCCAACCTCGAATTGGTATGTTAAGGGATGCCAAAGGGCAGATAGTAACTGATTCAGAGAAGATTAAACAGAGATGGAAGGAGTATACTGAAATTTTGAACATGGGAAGATGAAGTTAGATCAGCACTCCAGACATTACCATGTCGGAAGGCTACAGGAATTGATGGAATAGCCACAGAAATATGGCATGCAACAGAAGAAGAATCAGTCAAGGCTCTAACCAAACTATGCCAGCAAATTTGGAAAACGACACAGTGGCCAACAGATTGGAAGAGGTCAGTCCACATACCCATACCAAAGAAAGGAGACTTAACAGATTGCACAAACCATCACACAATATCCTTAATTTCACATTCTAGCAAAATACTGCTCAGGATCTTCCAACGCAGATTAGAGCCCTACGTGGAAAGGGGAATGCCGGATGTTCAAGCTGATTTCAGAAAAGGTCGAGGAACAAGAGACATCATTGCTGATGCATGCTGGATAATTGAGAAAGCCAAATAATACCAGAAAGAAGTCAATATGTGCTTTATTGACTACAGAAAAGCCTTCAATTGCGCCGACCATATCAAGTTGTGGAATATCTTTAGGAAAATGGGCATCCCAGAACATCTCATAGAAACCTATACACAGGACAGGAAGCCACAGTCCAGATGGAAAGGAACATGGTGAAACAGACTGGTTCCAGATCAGCAAAGAAGTACACTTTCTCCTTATTTATTCAACTTATATGCTGGACATATACTGAGAGAAGCTTGATTAGAAGAAGATAAGCATGGTTTTAATGACTGGAGGAAGAAACATCAATAACCTGAGCTATGCTAACGACACCACTCTGATAGCTGAGAAATGGGATGATTTGCAAGCTCTAGTAATGAAAGTCAAGGAGCACAGTGAAAAAATGGGACTACGGCTAAACATAAAGAAGACTAAACAACGGGTACAGCAACCAGCGTCAGAATTGATAATGAAAATACTGAAGAGGGGAATAGTTTTTTAGGATCGACCATCAACAGTAAATGGTCCAGCAGTCAAGAAATACGCCGCAGACCAGCTCTTGGTAGGGCTGCAATGAAGGCCTTGGAAAGGACATTTAGATGCTGTGTTTGTCTCTGCACCCCCCTGCCCTTAAGCCTTTCCATTCTACACCTTTACAGTCATACCGAAAACAAACAAAAACTCAGTAGAGGGGGGTTGGTGGTTTTTGCTGGTTTTTGTATGACCGCAAAGGTGTAAGGGCAAAAAAGGTGTAAGCTGTAGTCCAACAACATCTGGAGACCCGAGTTTGACAGCCCCTGCCTTAAAGACTTTGTTTGAGATTCACTTGAGAGACTGAATGATCAGACCAGCAAGGTGGGATGGGATGTTTTCTGCTGCTCTTTACTCCAGCAAAAATGTTTCAATTTCTAGAAAATGTGGTGTTTTATACAATGAATTGGAAACAAAATGAATGGATAGAACACCAGTCAAGTTGAATCATTTCAGTGTTGTGAACATTTATTTGAATATATCCCAATGAATGGCAGATTAGAGACTTCCTAGGCACAGAAGTCATCCTTAAAATTAACAGCTTGGTGTCTACATGGTCCTCCTGGCCTGCCCCCCTAAAAAATATGAACACCAGGCTACTGAACGGGCATGTATTAATACATTGCAAGTATTCCAATACAAAGAGTTTCCATGAAAAACTGCAAATTTGTTTGAATGCAGCTTTAAGGTTATATTTAACAAGTTTTCTTGAAGGGTGCAGTGATACTGCTGTAACTCAGTGGAAGTGCATGTACTTTGCAGGCTCAGACCCCGGCAGCCTCGCCAAAGAGGGCTGGGAAAGACCCTGCTCTGTCTGGGAGTGCCATTTCCAACCAGCCCAGACAACAGGTGGTGAGATAATGGTCTGACTCCATATAAGGCGGCTTCATGTACAGTATGGTCATTTGATTAAAAATAACCCCCATTCAAATACATTTAGCAATGGGGGGCGGTTACTGTTGGGATTCAGGTTCCAATCAACCTGGAGCACGGGAAATGTTTCAATTCAAAACTTTCCTGAAAACCACATAAATGTGTTGGACATGGATTACAACCCTCCTTTTCCTCTCTGGCAAAAGTCTTTCCTCCTCTGCTCAGGCACCTGTGATTCATCAGCTTACCTTGAGGAGAGTGCCTGGAATGTTATGACGCTCCTGAAGATTATATGGCCCCGTCCATCATTTAGGTCAACTGTTTAAACCATGAACACACCCACTATCAATTTTCTGGAGTCCATTATTTTTGAGGATTTAATCTGGCAACATTCACTTCTACTGCCTCATGACCCTCTCCTCTTACCTTCTCACATTGCCAAAGTTATCCTTGGCTTAGCAAAGAAAGAGGAACAGGACCTGTTCTCCACCATGCATGCAAACTGGAGCAGCAGGGAGGTTCCCAGATAGTTGCCAGCAAATCCTCCCCAAACACAGCGCCTGCTCAGAATTCACACCTCTGTGTGCTGCAGGGGCCATCCTTTGGTATACACAGGCAAGGAATGTAGAGAGTGATCAAAGGGTTGATGATTGTACCTCTATCAGCTCCCTGCTCCTTTCTGGTGGACTCAGTCACTTGAATACACCCCCTCTTCCCTTTGTGGCAAAATCTAGAACTGCTCCAATACACTGAATGGTGTCGGCTGGAACTAGTTTGGACTGGTTCTCATTTAGGGAAATAGTTAGGCATCGGAGATGTACAGTACGACAGCTTTCCAGATTCATTAGAGGTAGAAGATTGTTCCGTTGGAGGCCTCTCCCTCCAATGCGAGGCCCTCTCTTCTCTCCCTAGCACCCTGCAGGAGACAAGTAGCCAGGCTGTCATCAACAGCCTACACCCACTGGACTAAACAGCACAGGCAACAGAAAAAGTGACACACCTCATGTGAACAGGTGGTGGTAACTCTGGTTCCCTTTGAGGGAATAGCTGACCATGCACCAAATGTATGATTTGGAGACTGGTAAATGCATCAGGAGGGGCAAGGAGCCCAAGAGAGGAAGGTGAATATGGTTAAGGAGACTACTGTTGCATCCCATGTGCGAGAAGCCACATTCTAAAGATCCCAGGCCCCCAATGGAGGAACAGAAAGATTTCTAGAGTGCTGACAGTGCTGCCACCTTCCAAGGGGTCTCAAACTTGGGTCCCCAGCTGTTGTTGGACTTTAACTCCCACAATCCTTTTGGGCTTTTGGCTATTGTGGCTACGGATTATGTGAGCTTTGTCCAAAAACATCTGGGGAGCCACATTTGAGAACATCTAGGGCTCCACTAACTTTGATCTACTTACTAAAATCATCTCCTACAATAGAGGTTCCTTGACATGCCTCCTGGGCTTTTTAGGGGTGGGAGGGAGAATGCTCTGGAGATATAAAGTAAGTTTCTAGTATTTCCATACATTCATCCCAATGTGTACTAGGATTGGACATAACCTGAGCGGTTAAATACACTGACACTGGAGGTGCCACTGGTGGCTAAGTGAGTTTATCTTCAATACGGAATAGGCTCCCCAGTAAGATCCACCTAGCTTCACCACTTTGCTCTTTTAGATACCAGGTAAAAACCTTTTTGTTCACGCAGGGCTTTTAAGTTCAGGTTTTCAGATTTGATCTGATTTTTAACTAATTTTAAAAGGAGTTTTTAATCTGTTTTGCTTTGTTTTTTCTTTTCACCATTTGTTATGATTTAATGTGTTATGTTTTTATTGTATGTTTCAATCCTCTATTGTCAGCTGCCCAAAGAACAATTTGTTACGGGGCAGCTAAAATAATAAGGAACTTTATTATCATCATCAGAGTCTTTGCTGTCAACATGAGCTTCCACACAAGGTACTGATCTCTTAAAGACAGGCAGAGCTGCTTTTTCTTTGGTTTGCTAGGTGCCCCATCAGCATGGTGGGGTCATTTCCTTGGCACCGAGCCTCCAGTCACCTCTCTGCCCAACAGCTTCAGTGTCATCAGTTGATGCTCTGCCTGATTTCAAAAGGACTTACAGCTTTGAGCATCACCTGCAACACCCCTTAATGCTGTAGGAGCAACTCTAAGGCTTTCTTGCAAAACAGAAGAGGCAGAACTGCCATTGATGTTGAAGGCCAAGCTGGCTTTCAACCCTGAGGGAGCAGATACTGATTGAGTCTGCAAAGCTAAATCATATCAAGCAGCTCTGAGCCATAACTCTCAATTCTGTTTTGAAAAATGCAGACAGATTTTACAGCTATTAATCTTATCTTCTCCCACACACAATAGGCAAGGCTTGTGCCCAAAGGAATTTTAGCCCAACAGGATTTACACTTTGCATGTGTCTTGCCCATAAAAGACACCTAGTACAAAGCTCTCCATCTGAGCCACAACCTAAAGAGAAGTTAATAACAGAAGTTCTCACTTTCCTCCACAGACTCAGAGAAGCTTTCCAAACAAGAGGAGCTCTCTCCAGTGTTCCTAGCACGGTGGTCAGAAAATAACTGGGAGGTACCAACACTCCAACTGCCCTTCACAATAGCCACACGAGGGCAACATCACAGCACCACGAGGAGCTGAAGAAGTGTCCTGAAGGGTCAGCTGTACCCCTCCCATTCGTGTGACTGCACAGAGGGCCACAAGAGATATTCCCACTACAGAAGGACCTTGGAGGCCTTCCCCAGCCAGACAATACTAAGCTACGCAGACCACAGGGCACACATGCACCCCCAGCAGCAGAGGGGCTTGAGAGCAAGCGTGAGTGGTGTGGGAGGCAGAGAGTGCACTGCCTCGCCGCCACCACCCCCACCACCCACCTAGGCTCTCAAGGCCCTCTGCTGGGAATGAGGGTGTCTATGTGCCCTGTGCCTTCAGCTGGGTCATGCATACCTCCACTACCAGAAAGCTCTCAGCCCCGAAGGAGGCAGAGGGATTCGGGGAGGGGGGGAGGGATGGCGAGATGCAGCCACAGCAGCCGGTGGAATTAATTAATCTTGGTCTGCCAGAGCTTAAGTTAATTTCAATTAATTGCATTTAAATGAATTTCATTTTGATTAATTCGTTAACCAACATGCTAATTTTAAGGCCTAAAAATTGACCTTGCCCCCCACACACCACCTCGGGGTTGGTTTTGGCCCACCAGGGCATTTGAACTGTGCACCCCTGGACTAGGGTGCCCTCAATACACAGTTGACATCTACCGTGAATATCTGATTGAAGGACAGGATATAAATTAATGCCTCCCCAAACCCAATCAGCTGTCCCTGCTCTCAAGAGAAACTGAGTGCCCAGCTCTGCTTGCCGGGTTGCTCTGCTTGGGATCCCCGAGGAGGTGGGCAGTTGCTGCTTGTCTACCTACTGCCCAGCTTCACTTCTGGCACATTCACCCCACATTTCTGTCACATCCCAACTGAATCCGGCAACCCCAAGGAAAGAGACGCAGCGCCAGCCCTCGGCCCTTTAATATCTGTTTTTTTGTGTTTTTTTTTTTTTCCTTTTAATATGAGAAGAAGCAAATCCACAATACAAAATTTAAAAATCAGCTCTCGGTGGCCCCCTGCTCCCCATTTTCTCCACCCCATTGAGACAACCAATAAGAGAAGGGGAGCGGGTGTCCACGGCATCTGGGGAGCAGGGACCACTTGGCCCCATCCCTTCGCAGGGGAACGGGAGGAGCTTCCCAAAGGCAGAGGGGAAAAGGTCAGTGGTGCCCCTGCCTCTCCCCCCGCCCCGGCTCTTCAGACAGACGCATACATACACACACGCACACACGGCCGTTACACAATCCGTTTGCCTTTTTAAAAAACAAAAATCACTTGCGATGGCGGGGGGGGGGGGGGTTGTATAGCAGACAGAGCCCAGCCCGGCTGAGCAGCTCAAAGTCACTTCTCCTTCTTCCCCGGCTCTGTCTTCCCTTCTTTGGCATCATCCGGCAGCACCTCTTTGGCGGCAGCGTTCTCCTCGTAGCTGGGGGCGAGAAAAGACGGGGATGGAAGGTGAAGCCAGCACAGCGGAACACAGACTCCAGCCGAAGGACCCTTCCCAGCAGAAATCGGATCCGGTTAGAAGCTTTGCTCTGCCCTGGACAGGCAGAGAGGCGCAGTGGGGTGTGTGTGCTGCACTCGTATCCTGCTAGCCCAGAAGTCTGGACTGGATGAGGAATTCGGCATCGCAACAGTTCTAGTGGTCAACCCCTCTCAGCTGGCACCAACACAGGCCATCATTGCTAGCCCTTAAAGCCACAAGTGTGCGCAGAGTGTTGGGGCAATTCCTGGGGAGGTGGGGCTGGTGAGCTGAACAGGACTCTGAGCCTGGAAGGGGCAAGCCCAGTTCCTGCCTCTCGCCCTCAGCAGCCCACAAAGCCAGGCAAGCGCAGTCTGCTCGACTGACACCATCCCAGAACTCTGCTCCTCTTGGTGCACTGAGTTCCTTGGCACAGATGTCGACTCCTCCAGAAGAGGGAAGGGAAGCTGGAGCGGAGCGGCACACAGCCCAATCAATCCCATGCTAGGGATCCTTAGGAAGGGGATTGAAGATAAAACTGCTAATATTAATATTATAATGCAAAAACTATGGTGCGACCACACTTGGGAGTACTGCGAACAATTCTGGTCACCACAACTGCAGGAGGATATTGTAGAACTGGAAAAGGTGCAGAAGAGGGCAACCAAGATGATCAGGGGCCTAGAGCACCTTCCTTATCAGGCAAGGCTACAACTCCTGGGGCTTTTTAGTTTAGAAAAAAGACGACTGCGGGGAGACATGATAGAGGTCTATAAAATCATGCATGGTGTGGGGAGAGAGAAATTCTTCTCCCTCTCACATAACACTAGAACCAGGGGTCATCCCATGAAACTGATTGCCAGGAAATTTAGTTTATTTTTCACATTTATAGCCCACTCTTCCTCCAAGGAGCCCAGAGCAGGGAACATGGTCATGTTTGTCCTCACGATAACCCACATGATAATGTGAGGTAGGTTAGGAAATTTAGGACCAACAAATGGGAGGTATTTTTTCCACACAACGTATCATCAACTTGTGGAATTCTCTGCCACAAGATGTGGTGACAGCCAACAACCTGGATGGCTTTAAGAGAGGTTTGGAACACTTCATGGAGGACAGGTCTATTAACTGCTACTAGCTGGAGGGCTATAGGCCGCCTCCAGCTTCAGAGGCAGGATGCCTCCGAGTACCAGTTGCAGGGGAGTAACAGCAGGAGGGAGGGCATGCCCCCTTCAGCTCCTGCCTGTAGGCTTCCAGCGGCATCTGTTGGGCCACTGTGTGAAACAGGATGCTGGACTAGATGGGCCTCCTTGGGCCTGATCCGGCAGGGCTGTTCTTATATAACACATGTCAAGGTATGATGGGTTGAAAGGCATCAACATGAAAGGGCAAGCTGGTCTTGTGGTAGCCAGCATGACTTGTCCCCTTAGCTAAGCAGGGTCCACCCTGGTTGCATTTGAATGGGAGACTAGAAGTGTGAGCACTGCAAGATATTCCCCTCAGGGGATGAAGCTGCTCTGGGAAGAGCATCTAGATTCCAAGTTCCCACCCTCCCTGGCAGCATCTCTAGATAGGGCTGAGAGAGATTCCTGCCTGCAACCTTAGAGAAGCCGCTGCCAGTCTGTAAAGACAATACTGAGCTAGACAGACCAAGGGTCTGACTCAGTATATGGCAGCTGCCTATGACCTTGCCCTGGGCTTCTCTTGCAGAAAGACACTTGGCAGATGTGTAGCAGAAAGTGGCAAATGCCCCATCACAAAGCAGGCGATTCCCCTGAAAAGGAGGTGGCAGTGCTGCTGCTTTCTAGGCAGTGTAGTGCTCATGGCCGGGCACAGGACACCAATTCCACAGAACAACAGAGTGGGGGCTTGAGCAGGGAGCAGAGCCGGACTTGTGGCAGCAAACATGAACTGCAGGGAAATGCAAACTGATTTGGGTACAGATTGATTTGTACCCAAATCTAGCCGATTTGGGTGATTTGGAGACAAAACAAATCACCCCTGTGGTACATTGGCTAGATTCGGGTACAAATCGAATTGCGCCTGATTTGACTTGAGATGCAGATCCCTCCTATTAATTCCCCCAGATTCCCAACTTTCATTAAAAAAAAAGCAAAAAAAAGCTAAGCTCTAGCCCTTGTAGAAGTGGCGTTATGGAGCAAAATGTGTGGTCATTTTTCAAGTGTTTTGGATTCTTTGGTGTATAACAACTTTCCCTCAATGAATCCCTATGAGGATTCATTACACATCTTCATTTCTTCTATTCATTTTGACTGTCTTCGACAGTGCCAACTGGTACTACTCAGTTTATGTTCTAGGATTCCCCCCCCCCAAGTGTTTAGGCTTTTTGGTATCTAATAACCTTTCCTCATAATGAATCCCTATGAGGATACATTACATACCAGAGAGTCTAAACACCTCAAAAATTCCTAAAATATAAACTGAGTACCAGTGGCTTGCAGGGTAGTTGGAACATGGGATGCCACTAATTCCCAACCCCCACCTGCAAAGCAGTGGGGTCAAAATGAACAGAAAAAATGAAGGTGTGTAATGAAGACACAGAATGATCTAAACACTTCAAAAATACCTAAAAAATAAACTGAGTATCCCAGTTTGTGTGTGTGGAGGATGTAGTTGACACATGGCAGTTGACAGTTGGCACTGTCCAATGATAGTCAAAATGAACAGAAGTTATGAAGGTGTGCAATGAATCCTCATAGGGATTCATTATGAGGAAAGGTTATTATACACCAAAGAATCCAAACACCTGAAAAATAATGACTGAACATTTTGCTCTATAACTCCACTTCTACAAGGGCTAGAACTTAGCTTTGAAAGAAAGAAAGAAAGAAAGAAAGAAAGAAAGAAAGAAAGAAAGAAAGAAAGAAAGAAAGAAAGAGGGGGATGTTTTAGGGTTTAGATATGGCAACTTCGAATACCCATTGTTTCCTATGGCAGAAATGTTCAAAATCAGTAAAAAATAAAAAATAAAAATCAACCAAGTGTCCCACTGCCTTGAAAATTGGGTGGTAGGTGGCACCCATGAGGATCTACCCACCACCCAAATTTGGTGCCCCTAGGACCTTGTTAGGTTGTCTGAATCCGAATCGAATCAAAGCAAATACAAATCGAATGTGGGGTGATTTGTTTTGGGCACAAAACAAATTTTAAAAATCGATTTGTGCACATTCCTACTGAACTGCCCCCTTTGCTAAGCAGGGTCCACCCTGATTTTCATTTCAATGGCACTCTATTTGCAAGCACTGCGAGATATTCCTCTTAAGGGATAGGGCCACTCCGGGAAGAGCATCTGCACGCAGAAGGTTCCCAGTTCCCTCCCTGGCAGCATCTCAGGGCTGGGACAGACACCTGCCTGAAGCCCTGGAGAAGCCACTGCCAGTCTGGGCAGAGAGTACTAAGCTAGATGGACCAAGGGTGTGACTCAGTAAAAGGCAGCTGCCTATGTTAGACAAGGGAGGGGAGACGCCTCTCCAAGCCTTTTGCATGTGCCAGAGGCTGGGGGTGTGGGAGAAGAGGCATGGGCCGGGGCAACCTTGAACGGCAGGCTAGTAAGCCAAGAGCGGGAGGTTCAGCTGCTGGCTGCTTGCAGGAAGGCCACTCAAGACCACAGTGCCCCCCTGCCTCGGGCCCTACAGAGGGCAAGTGCCTCCGGAGTGGAGCGCTCCACCAAGCCCCATGCACCCCAGCCTCCCAACGCTGCTCTGCCCCAGACTTTGGCATGGCAAGCATCTATCCCAAGCAGCCTCAAAATGGAGCACATCCACACTCTGAATACTGACCAGGAGCCCACACAAGAAGGGGAGAAACATGAAACAGGAGGAAGAGGACCGGCGAGCGCGAGAGGTACCCCTTGACGTAGGAGGCGGGAGATGTGAAGATTCCACGGCATCCAAGGGCTGGGACGGGCCAAAGCATCACTGAGCAGAACTCGCTGCCTTGAGGAATTCCCCACAAGCCCCGGGAGACCCTGCAGCGCGGCTGCACTCATGGCCATCACGCGCTGCTGGTTGTTACTCCGCACACTGATCTCTCAACCCTCCAGATAAACACCTCCGATTCTTGAACCAGGCTTAAGCAGAGTCGATTGGGGACCTTCAGCCATTGAGGCTGGGGATGATGGGCGTTGTAGTCCAACAGATCTGGGGACTCAAGGTGGGGATCCCCCAATTTAGATCCCGAGCCAGAAGGTCCCCCCATACAAGCCTCACTTTGGCCACAAACTCCTCAAGCCCCACCCCCAAAGAGGGGTGTAATTCAGGACTGCATTACAAGGGGGCTGTAAGTTAATATGGTTACAAGGTCAGGATCATGGGTTTTTTTTGGGGGGGGAAGCGCTCTATAAATGGCTAAGTGTCAGGATATCCAAGAGGCTTGAGTTGCCTGTCGTTGAACCCCCTAGAAACCTGGGAGCCAAGGAAGGGGGTGGGAAGGGGGGGTCAGCCTTTCTCGCCCCCCTGGATGGCACACACCCACTCTTGCCTCATCATTGGGCCTCTCCCCAAATCCTTCCCAACACGATGGCAGCCTTGATGGCCAGAACTGCATGCAGTGGGCCGGAGGGGCCGAGAAGTGCGTCTGCACAAGCACAAGGAAGTGAGCGGAAGCTGTGCAAGAGCCCAAGCCTGCTGCGGCACGGCAGGCCTCCCAGTGGACTGCAGCTGGGGCAGCTCAGGGCAAGAGCAGCAGCAGCAGCAGGAGGAGGGTGGGGGGGGGGAACGGGGAGGGAGGGAGGCCAGGAGCCCAAGAGGGTCCAGCGCAGAGGGCAGGCGAGTCTCCCTCCCTTCTGTGCAGGAGTCTCCCTCCCTTCTGCTCGCAGGACAGAGGGCGCATCCGTGGCAGCGCTCAGTCAGATCAGCCACTGGGGGACTGTCCTCCCAGCCTGGCGTCCTCCTCTCTGTAGCACCAGGACCTCTGAGGTTTCCAGCCAAGGCTGGCCTTCGCTCTGCTACCAGGAACCAACCTGGGGTCCTCACACATGGGCCCCCAGAGGATGCTGGACTACAACTCCCACCACCCCTTTGGCCACCACAGCAGGGGATGATGGGAGCTGTAGTGCCACGACATCTGTGGGGACACTCCTAAGAACCCCCGGCACAGATGCAAGCCGCATGCTGGGCTCTGGATGTGGCAGGGGTCCATTTCTCGGCAGGAGGCGGCTCCTGGGGGAGAAGCTCTGGCTCCCTTGCCGCCCTCTGTGACTACTGGTTGCCAGCTCAACGGACCAAGCCCCCCGCCCCCAGGGTGCTGACGTCTGCGGCCGAGATCTCCCCCTACCTGGCCAGTGACAGGGAGGCAGGCCAGGCCTTGCCTGGGAGAGCTACATGGCGCTGGGGCTTTGCTGCCGGCGTCTGTGGGAACAGGACAGGGTCTGCTGCATGGAGTCAGCAAGGCTGGAGGGCGAGCCGGAGATGTTAGGGAAATGGGTCAGCCGCGGGGTGTGGGGCAAGATTTCGGCAGAAGATTCGTAGCTGCAGGAGAGACAGACAGGGCAGAGAGGAGAGAGAAAGGCTTAGCAAGGGTGGCGCCAGGCCTGCTGTAAGGAGGAGGAGGAGGAGAGGGGTGGAGAACCCAGGAGGCAGAGTGGCCAGGCCAGGCCAGGCGTGAAGACAAGACGCTCTGCAGCTGCCCGCCTGGGCTTGCAGAGAAAGCTGGGCAGGAGGAGGACGAGATGCGCGCCGAGGAGAGCTGCGGAGCAGAGGAGCTCGTCCCCAAGTGGCTGCTGTCTGGCTGCGCAGGCTTGGCCAGGCCAGGCCTCACTGGCAGCAGCCGTGGCTTCCTTCCCTGCAGGCCTCTTCCCCAGTGGGGACTCTGGTGGAGGGATGGGGGAGAAAGGCTCTGGCTGGCCAGGCCAGCAGGCCGGCTTCACTTCTGCCCTGGAGTGGCGGAGGAGAGGCACGGCAGCCAGAACCCACGAGAGCCCCAAGTCCCTCCGCTGGGGCAGCCCCACTTCCCGTCCCTGTGGCCGGAGCCGGCAGGAAGTGGCCCGACGCTGGGGGCCCCCGCAGTGGCCCTGAAGGTTCCTCAGCCCTCCTCCCACCCCCATCTCCCCCTCGCTTGCTGCAGCTGTGCTCCAAGGTGCCAGGGCTCGGGGTGAAGGTCGGGGGCCCGAGAGGCCCGAGGCTGGCTGCTCGGCATGCCACACCCGGCTGTCAGCACTCCCAGGAACCGGCGGCGCATCAAAGCAGGCTGGGAAGGAGCCGGGGGATGCTGCGCGACACCTGCCGGCATTCCTGAGGTGGGGGGCTTCCGCTCAGCAAGGCCAAGGGGCTTTTATCTGGCTCCTTTTCCTGCCCCCCTCCAAATACCGCTGCACTTTCAAGGGGCCACCCCCCCTCCAGCACTCAAGCCTGCAGGGACAGGCATGTGGCCCCAGCGCTTCCCTTAGCCAAGCAAAGAGGCTCCCTTTCACCACCAGCCGTGGAGAGAGACTCTTCCCCCCACACACACACCCACCCCGCCTGGCCTCCGAGCCAGAGCAGCAAGGCCACCGGTCCTCCTCTGGGTGTCGCCAGCCCATCTTCTGGGGAGGGACACGGACACCCCCCGAGATGCCCCAGCAGAGAAGCAGGAGGCTCCTGCAGCGCTTACAAGGGGAGCGCTGAGAAGAGCCAGGGAGGGAGGGAGCCGGCCTGCCAGCCAGCCAAGAGCCAAGGCCAGCGAGGAGGACCCACCACCCAGGTATCCGAGGAGGGCCATGCAAGCCCGGCACCTGCCTTTGGGTGAGGCAGGGAGCCCTCATTCCCTGCCACAGGAGAGAGAGTCCAGACTGCCACAGCCCAGGAGAAGCAGCCGCCCTCAGAGCCCACTCTTCAGACAGGCGATGGCGTGCCCTGTCCTGAGCTGCAGAGGCCAGTCCAACCCGGGGAAGTCCAGCCCAGGA
This sequence comes from Hemicordylus capensis, assembly GCF_027244095.1. Lineage (NCBI taxonomy): Eukaryota > Metazoa > Chordata > Lepidosauria > Squamata > Cordylidae > Hemicordylus > Hemicordylus capensis. The sequence continues at coordinate 5,227,240 of NC_069660.1, forward strand.
GGCCTTCTTGCCACCAAATATGCTGCCCCAGGCCTGCAAGCCTTTGCCCACTCCAGCAGGGGGAGAGGCCGGCTGCAAAGAGCCTCCTCTTCACATGCTCAGAGGCTCTCCTCTCTCATCCCAGGCAGCCTCTAAAGACAGATTCCTGGGCCAAACCCTGGATCCCACAAAGCACCCCCCAGACCTCTGGAAGCCCAGCTTAGAGCCCCCGCCCCTCGTACTGCTGGCAGTGGAGTGCAGGACCCCACAGCTGGAGCACTGCTTCACCACAGAAGCTGTCCTTGAGACCCGCCCCATATGCCCCCCCCCACGGCGCAACCTGCCCTCCCCAAGGGCCTTGGACCCACCACCGCAGAGCCACCTCTCGCCTTGGCGGCGACGTCTTCCCCATTTGTGCCCCGGAAGTGGCGCAAGTGCAGGCAACCAGACACAGGGGCTGGCTTCACCTCCGGGCCTCGTGAGCTGGGACACAAGAGGCAGCACAACACCACAGAGGGGCTGGGAGGAAGTCCTGGCCAACACAACCAGCCCCACAGGTTCTCCCCCCCAGCAGAGCCCAATGCCTGCTCTCTAGGCTTCAGACCACTCAAGCTGGACCACGCTGGATATCTGGCCACCCACTGAGACTTCCTGAAGCACAGTGGGATGGGAAGGCTCATGTCAGGAAGGAGAAGTGGGGCCCCGAGAGCCAGGGAAGCCTCCCTCCTAGGCCCCTTCCTGCTGGAGCTCAGCATTTTTTGAGACGCTCACGGGGGGGTGGGGGGGAGAGAAGAAGAGGAGAGAAAGGTTCAATGGCGCCAGGTTCCAGAGCTCTGGCAGCATTCCAGCATGCCTCAAGGCAACCAGGACGTGCCTCTGCTCAGGGTCAGAAGAAGATGCAGGGGAGCTGGCCGTGTGGGGCCACAACACGTGTCAATCACTGCCCCTGAAGGACCCCAGGGAACCCAGAACACTTGCAGGAATAAATAACTGGTCCACCCAGCCCTGATCACCACAAAGGCTTCAGAGTCAAAAGTGCTTTGATGGGCTGGCACTGACGCTTGTAGCCTGAGCCGGGCACTCACTGGGGGAAGTCAGAAAATGCCCCCACCCCAGCAACAGCCCTGTGGGAGGCCTACATTGCTCTGAAGAACCCCCACTCAGGAGGGATGCCAGACTTCCCAGCCCTCCTGCATCAGTCCAGGCAAGGTCACCCCCGCCGCCTGGATTGGCAACTCCAGTTCAAGCGCCTGAGCTCACCTGAACATCTCCGTCACTTCTCCCTTAACCAGAGCCACCAGGAGAGGGAAACCGATGCAGGCCGGGACCAGGTACAACAGAGCTGGCTGTGAGAGGGGAATCAAGGGGACAGGTTAACCATGTGGCACTTCTGAGGCCCATCGCTAGCGTTAGATCGTTACCCACATTTATTCCACCGTATTCCTGCAGGCTTAATGCCAGCACTAACAAGCCTATGAGTGCATTTAATATACCACATTTTAAAGGGAAGCACAAGTCCTTGGCTGACCAGGGGGATTACAAGGGAAGGTTGGGGGTCTTAGGGCCAAGCTAGATACTACACTAGACCCTTCATTAGTGCCAGTGGACTCAACTCTGGGAACAGCACAATCTGGATCAGAATTGGGGCAAAGGATAAAAAGCTCCTGCCTCCCTGGCCTATTCCAAACAGACCCTTTGGTCCACAGCTGCTATTTCTAGAAGAAAAGCTGAGCCCACTGGTACTAAGGAAGGCTTAGCGTAATGCCTAGCTGGGTCTTTAGGGATGTAGGGCCCAGGATGTCCAGAGCAGACCAAAATTCTGAGCTGTGCCTCAAGCGCTATAAGAAGCCAGAGGTGACGCCAGGATTAGTCCCCCCCACACCAGCAGGCAGGCTGCTACATGCTGCCCGGTAGTGCACGGCCGTTCACTGCAGCACACAACTCCCCCACTAGTCTGACCGCCGCCTCCAGGACCAGATAAGCCGCCCTTCTTAAAATAATGTGAATAATAATGAACTCGGAGGAGACAGAGTCAAAGCCAAGCACTGGGGAAGACCAGAATCCAGCCAGCACCAAAGAACTCTGCACCTGCCCATCTCAAGTCTGTGCTCAGTAATGGATGGTTTGCATGAGCTACACAGATCATCATTGGCAAGGCCTTTCTTAGCAGGACACAAACGGCCCTGGTCCCCTTCTTGGGCCATTAAAAGCTAGAAGGCAACAGTGGTCCCTCTAATTTCTCACCTCTGTGCGGAATGAGTTTTGTTCCGGGCGGCAGTATCAAGGCACTGTGTGCGCACATATGCATTCAGAGTGGGGCCTTCCTGATTCAACCTAAGTGGGATCTAAAATTAACTGAGTGGACATCAGAAAGCTTGTGAGTGTGCACACGCCTTAGAGGGAACAGTGGAAGGTGGCCCTCCATGCACACGTGGCTAAGAGAGTGGCAGGGGGTAGGGGAGACTCCATGAACGAATACACCAGGCTAGTGAGCAGCCCATGCAATGAGGAAGGGGATGTGCCTATTGGGGTGTCTGCAGGAGATGTCCCGGCCCCATTCGAGCACATTTCTTTATCACATGGGGGTGGCCATTTGGAGAGTGGTAAAGGGAGGAGATAGGAGGGGGTCAGGACGTCCACAGAAGACATCCAGGTGGGCCTGCCACAAAGGTGCCATGGGCATCCACAGGTGGGCACGGCCTTTTCTAACTGCGTGGGCTGGTAAGGGGTTGTCCGAACTAGCTCGCCACCCTGCATTTCCAGCTGGTCTGTCAGACTGCTTCTGAGTGGGTTCCAGGCCAGTCGGAGCACCAGCAACGCCAGCAAACCAACCTTGTCAGCTGCTGTGCAGGGCTCTTCGTAATGCAGCACCTTTGGGAATCTCTCCCCCTTTTGATTTCCTCTCTCTCTCCATTCTCTCAAGTCTTGTCCTCCGCAATGATCAGGCTGGCACACTTACAAGACCAGTGAGAGACAGGAGCAAGGAAACAGCAGTGCGGCCAAGCAGATCTGCGAGGGGGTGAGGAGGGGAGGCCCCAGCCTCAGCGCTGCCCCCAGCACACGGCCTCTCCATCTGCAACACGAAGGACTTCCAGCAGAGGCAGCAGGACAGACAGAACGCCACGTGCTACGCAAGCGGACACATGGCACAGGTCGCTCACCTGGGCATGTTTGAAGATGTGCATGATGAAGATGGTGAGGCCCAGCCCCAAAATATAAGCCACGAAACTGGTGTAGAAGTACGTGTGCGTGTTCTTCTTGAGGCTGTGAGAGAGATGAAGCAGGGGTGGGTGGGGTGTCACAGCACCTTAGAGGCCAGCAGCAGACTCCGTTGCTTAGGAGAAGAGCCAGCAGGTGAACAAGCACCGGAAGCACCAGCAGGTACCCAGGGCCTGAGGAACCCCGTTGGGCTGGGCCTGTGTGGCACCTCCCTGCCACCCCCACATGACAGAGAGGTATTCCCCCAAAGCCCTCTGAACAGAAAGCCCAGTGGTTTTGTATGACAAATACCTTCCACCCATCCCACTGTGGAGGCTTACCTGATGTCAAAGCGTAACAGCAGAGCAATGAAGATACCTGGTGTGGGGCCAGAAAAAGAGGCTACAGTTAGGACAAGAGGGAGAAGACAGTTCTTGCCTCAGTGCTGGTCCAGGCTTCCCCATGTCAAGGGACTGACAGGGCCACCGCACCCTCTTTGGGCTGAAGGTAGTCTCTGGGCTACTCAGAGGAATCTTGGGCATTTATGCTCCAATATTAGACTGAAGACACGGGGGGGGTGACATCAGCAGAGGCGAGGGGCTGGCAACAAGGAGCAGGAAAGTGTCAGCAGAGGCACAGGCAAGGTCTGGGGCAATCCAGGAAATGTGAAGTTTCTGGGTCAAGGAGAGAAGACTTTGAGGGAGATGAAGACAGGCTGTTCCAGAAGCAGGGAGAGGCAGGGAGGAAGACATTTTTTCTCCCACTGACACAGACGGAGCTGAGGCAGAGTGTACAAGACAGGCAAGAGAGATGAAGACAGGCAGGAGAGAGATTTCTGACTTCCTGGGACTTGGGCCAGGATCCCCTCTGGCCCCTCCCTCAGCTTCCACTCTTGAGCTCTACAGGAAAGAGGGGAAGCAGCCACTTCCCACCTTGCAGCCAGGAAGAGCCAGGTACCCGCTGAAGGGCTGTTGCGTGGGCATGCCTATTCCTCATCCCCTTACCTGGAATGACAACGTCCCCCAGACCCAGCATGGCAAAGTTGTCTGCCTCCAAGCCTTTCTCCAGCAAATCTTGGGGGAAAACCACTAGAAAGAGGAGAAGGGAAAGAGGTTTAAGGTTTGTTGTTTGCAATGTGACAAAGTGCATTTCATGCAGGCTCACCTATATGAGCACTTGAGCCATCAACAGGTTACAAAGAAAACACCCCCCACACCCCCACTCCCAACCATTCCGTGGTAAAGAGACCAGCCAGGTGAACAACATCTCTCATTCAACCAATCCTGGCAGCAGATCCAACAGGCACTTCTTCAGCCCAGCCTCTCTCACTCAGTCTGAAGTGGGGGGTGGGGGTTGTGCTCCCCCCCCGCCAGGCTAGGAGAGGGGAACAGAGACAGAGGCCGACATACTGAGCAGCACCTGTGCATTTAGTTCAACACAGACACTGCAGCACCTTCCTAATGTCTGCTGCAGAAACACACACACTCTGAATTTGTGTACAGGAGTGGTGCAATCGCACAGCCCTAAATGGCTGTGTGTCTGCACAACTCCCTTACACAATTTCAGTGTCTGCACAAGTATATGCTTCTGCAGCAGCCGTTAGGTCTATAAAATCATGCATGGTGTGGAGAAAGTGGATAGAAATTCTTCTCCCTCTCCCATAACACTAGAACCAGGGTTCATTCCATGAAATTGATTGCCAGGAAATCTAGGACCTGCAAATGGAGGTACTTTTTCACATAACACATCAGCTTGTGGAATTCTCTGCCACAAGATATGGTGAGAGCCCACAACCTGGATGGCTTTAAGAGGGGTTTGGATCACTTCATGGAGGAGAGGTCTATCAACGGCTACTAGTCGGAGGGCTATAGGCCACCTCCAGACTCAAAGGCAGGATGCCTCTGAGAACCAGTTGCAGGGGAGTAGCAGCAGGAGAGAGGGCCTGCCCTGCACTCCTGCCTGTGGGCTTCCCAGCGGCATCTGGTGGGCCACTGTGAGAAACAGGACGCTGGACTAATGGGTCTCCTTGGGCCTGATCCAGCAGGGCTGTTCTGATGTCTGCTGGAGGGCATGGCAGAACCTCGGGGATTTTGACCTAAAGGCCCTGTTCTCTGCTGCAAATGTTCTGAGCCGAGGCTCTTGCACAATAAGCCCCACCATCACTTGCCACAATGGGAGTTTTGTGGTCCTGCAGCACCCGAGGCTGGGAAACTCTGCCCTAGGGAATTGCTTGACAATCGTGGCTCTGGTGTTCCGGGCTGGGCCATTGGCCTCATCACTTCTGCAGGGGACCCTCCTGTCCTACCACCATCCTTGGGCCGTGTCCAGGGGACGACTAGAACCCATGTGGTGAAATGGCCAGGAAGTGCATTTGGGGCAGACTTTAGGAGGCGTTTCCCAAGCAAAAGGGCTCTTGGACCGTGGAAGAGCCTGCCTGATGAAGCAGTGGCCTATCCTTCCCTGGAGGTTTTCAAACAGAGGATGGGCGGCCATCTGTCAGGGCGACTGGAGCCATCTCCTGTGCTGAACAAGGGCTGGCCTAGAAGGCCTCCAGGGTTCCGTCCCACTCCAACAGCCTATTCCGAGAGAGCAGCCAGGGTGGCCAGGGCGGGCTCACAGGCACCGGTTGCAAGCAGAAGCACAGAAGAGAGCAGTTGAGGGGGAGCGTTAGTTTGTTCCTCAGCTGGACTAGCACGGCCTTAGGGGAAAGGGTCCCAGCTTCTGAGGGAGGAGAACTGGTCTGGTGGCAGCAAGCAGGACTTGTCCCCTTAGCTAATCAGGGTCTGCCCTGGTTGCATATCAATGGGAGACTTGATGTGTGAGCACTGCAAGAGATTCCCCTCAGGGGATGGAGCCGCTCTGGGAAGAGCAGAAGGTTCCAAGCTCCCACCCTCCCTGGCAGCATCTCCAAGATAGGGTTGAGAGAGACTCCTGCCTGCAACCTGGGAGAAGCCGCTGCCAGTCTGTGAAGACAATACTGAGCTAGATAGACCAATGGCCTGACTCTGTATATGGCAGCTCCCTATGTTCTGCTGCTGTGATGGGCATTAACCAGCCACCCATCGTGCCTACTACAGCCAAGACATCCAAACCAGCAGGGCCCTTACTCACATTTGATGGGTGCCTCAAATGACTTTGCGACAGTCACCATCACATTGGTCCCAAAGACCTAGGAAAGAGGAGAGTACAGCCGACAGTCACTGGCCCTGCAGGCACCCGAGTGTAGCCAGGCCATGGAGGCCCAGCCTTCCTTGAGAGGACAGGCGGCAACACCTGCCCCTGCAGAGCTGGTTCTTCCTCAGCATCATTTCCACATGTTCACCTGGCCTTTCTTCCATCTTGAACTCCTTGCAGAACACCCTGTCCAAGCACTCAGCAAGAGCCAGACCTGCTCACCAAGGCTGCTCCATCAGGAGCAGACAGACAGGTGGGTCTTTCCGAGGTCAGCGATTCAAGTCTCCAAGGGAAAGGGGAGAAAGAGGGTCTTGCCCATACGGGGGCACATCTTCCTCTCCAGCAACCTGTGAGGTAGGCCTCTGCCAGGACTAAGATCTGAAAGCCCCCACGAGTGGCTGGAAATGTGGTTCGACCCACAGCTGCACAGGACTTGGGAAAGTCAGAATGCAGCAGGGAAGAACAAAGAAAGAGTCCTGAGGGGGTAGGGTTTTGAGGGGAGGGGGAACCCTGGTTTTTTGCAGGAAAAACAAGGCAAAGCTAGGACTTAGTCCTCTCCTCCCCACAAAACACTAGGGCTAACTGAGCAAAGAGGCACCTTTTAAAAGTGGTGATGCTCTTTACTGAGCAGGGGGAGAGCAGCTGGCCTTCTCCAACCCCAGCACAGCATCCCTCCAGTGGCTGTTGCTGGTGTCTATCTTATGTTTCTTATAAGATTGTGAGCCCTTTGGGAATAGGGAACCATTTTATTTATTCATATCTATGTAACCCACTTTGGGAACTTTTGTTGAAAAGAGGTGTATAAATATTCGGAGAAGGGCTGTTCTCATGAATATTATTTGAGTGGGATGCTTCTCTTACCCCGGCTTGGGAATGGCCATGCCACGGGATTTAATCGTGTGTTAGATAAAAGGCTATGAGGTGGGGAGGCAGCTTGTCTGACGAGCCCCAGCTGGGCCGGATGCACCCCCCCCCCCGCCATCCAGATTCTGTCCTCAGCTTTGGAATGAGGCAGAAGGAAAAAACTGTGCTACCCAGCTGGGGCTTGACAGATGAGCCGCCTCCCTGCCTCTCACCTCATCTCCCAAAGAATTACATATATGGAGAGTGTGGACAGCTCCCAAACTAGGGCAGGAGAAACTCCCTGTCCAAATGATAACTGTGAGGACAGCCCTACTGTCCGGAAGGAACTATGAGAAAGAGGGGCTGGGGCTGGCTCTTCTGGAAAGCAGCTCCCACAGAGTGGAAGCCAACCACCGCCTCATTTTTATCTGTCAGATTTTTATACCACCCAAAACTTACGTCTCTGGGCAGTTTACAACAAGATAAAAACAGAAGTAAAACATTAAATAAGAACCAATGATCTGGACAGCCGGCTGAATGAGTGCTCACCCAGAAGACATCGTAGACGAAGAGGCCCCCGAGCAGGATGCAGCCAGTGCTGACATTATTCAAGTGCAGCAGCTCCACGCCATTGAGCGAGAACGCCAGTCCAAAGAGGTTGTTGGCAATCCAGTGCTGGGGAAAAGGAAGGCCAGTGCAGGTCAGGGGCCAGCACAGTCACCCCCTGCCCTCTGGCCCTGCAGGGAGACAGCAAACCAGCCCCCCAAGCTTCAGATCTCGCCTGCCTGCAGCACAGCCAGAGTGCCTGGGCATTGCCTGCTCCACATACCTTCTTCAGCAGGTACCAGACCCCAACAACGCTGCTCATGGCCAGGCACACGAGGTCCTTGGTGTCGAATTCGTAGTTCACAATCTCTGCAACAAGAACCACCACATCACCCCGTCATGTTTGCCCAGCAAGAGCAGGCAAAAAGCAGGCACTGTGGAAGCTTCGTCAAGGAGCTCAGAAGAGTACTAAGTTTTTCTCTTATCCCACTTTCATACATTCCAAGTCCTGCAGGCAACAGATGTGTGTCCAAGGGAAGTTCTCTTAGGGCAGAGGTCTGCAAGCCTGGCTCCCCAGATGTTGCTGGACAATTCCCATCATTCTCGGCCACAATGGCCAGAGGTCACTGTGGCAGAGACTGATGGGGATTGTAGTCCAGCAACATCCGGGGAGTCAAGCTTGCAGAACCTCTGCCAGCAGGAACTGCATCAGAAATTGCCACCTACCCTTTAGCCAAGCCCTCAAGCTGGAATGTTTAAAACAATCAAGAGAAGAAAGCCAGACACTGCAGACTGCACTGCTCCCGTTTCTTCCCTCAACTCCCATTGCTGTGCCTTCTGCCTTGCAATAGCTAGGACTGGCATGCCAGTCAATCGATTGCTTCTGTTCAGATATTCTGTGGGGCCGCAAATGCCACTATGTAGGCAGCCACGTTCCTTTAAAAAACACACACACACACACACACACTTACTTCCTTATGGCATCTATTATTTGTTAGCAGGCACCAGGAGTGAAACCTGGAGCACAGCAAAGCTCCCCCTACTGGCCACCTGCTAGAACCGGAGGCATCTCCAGGCAGGACTAGGAACACCAGCCATGAAGGGCTGCTGAGGGACTCCCTAGAACTGCCTGCGGTTCAGTCCGCTCGCTGCTGGAACCAGAGTCCCCCATCCCCACCTGCTTAGGAAAGCTACTGTGAGACTGAACAACAGGCAAGAAATGTTTTGGGGTTGTTTTTTTTTAAAGAACGGGGTTCGTTGTTTCACAATAGTTTATTTTTCTGTAATTAAAGTGTTTTTTTGTTGTTCAAAAATTTGTCCAACCACTTCTTAAGCATTAACTTTTTTGACTCGTCAACCAACTGCAGAAGCAGCCTGTGTGCTGTTATTTGCAGCCAGAATAAGAGCGTGCCCGTCTCTAGCTGCCTTTGAGAAAGCTCTTAAGACACACACATTTCTTCAGGGTCCTAGTTAAGATTACGACGTTGGTTGTTTTTAATTGCTGGTTGTTTTCAGTTTTCCGAATTGTATATGAATCACCTGGAGATTTTTTTTTCATACCAGGCGGTTTATACATCTAATAAAATAGAAAGAGCTACATCCTGGGCCGCTTCAGGCAAAGCAAAGCCTAGCGCCACTCAGCTCTCCGACGCGGCCCATGCCACGTGTCTGGCCTGAACCCCCCTCGTCCCAGGCAGATCCCCACTGCTCTAGCAGGAAGCGGCAAGCACAAGCAAGGACTACCGAGGGCCTTGAGGTCGAGGGAAGGCAGAAAGCCGGCAGGACGTGGGAGGCCGCTCCAGGTGCAAGAGCAAGCTAGCAGCCGGACTTACCTTCCCTGGTTTCCCCCAAACCCTGAGTGAAGAGGAGCTGGTACTGTTTGTTGGGGAAATTGGCTGGGAAGAATTTGTTCATCACGGGGCTGAAACAAGAGTGGAGAAGCAGATGGGGGAGAGAAAAGAAACAGAGTCACTCCTGAAGAAGCCCGAGGAATAGGAACAGAGCTGGATGGAACCGGGGGCGGGGGGGGGGGAGAAGGAAAGAGAGTGTCCATCAACCAGGCTCTGCTGCCCGCCCCAGACAGAACTGAGACTGCTGGCATATGCCAGTTGCAGCCAGGCGACTGACAGGCACACCCAGCAGAAGAGGCAGAACGAGAGACTGGCTAAAACCAGGCCTGCAAACAGCCACTCATCCCTGGCAGCTGGACAGGCAAGACTAGCTTCTGGTTAGGAAAGCTGGACAGAAGCGGATTCTCTTTTCTTTTGAAGAATGTGGGGGCCTGTTTGCCAGACTGGGCTAAGCTTCAACTGCTTGCTATTACAGGGCAGGTCAAACAAAGGCCCAGGCCAACATTAGGTTTATGAGGACAGAGTCAAGAGCCTGAGGATTGGTGAACTGTTATTCGCCTCACATGCAGACCACGGCAATGGCCCTCATTTGTCGCAAGAAACGATGGGAAGGCAACATGTTTACAGCTGCTTCCTGTGTGTGTGGCGGGGGGAGGGGGGCTCCCAGAACCACCCAGAGAATCATAATGCCAAGTTTTAATATCAAAAGGTCTGTTTGTATGTGAGTATTGAATGAGATATGCTACAGCCAGCCAACAAGCCTTGGCATCAAAAGGAGAGGAATGGGTGAGAGGCAACCATGGCCATAATTGCTTTACGCTGTCAAGAATATGTCTGAGATCCTGATTTTAGAAGGTAGCATTCTGGCAAATGAATATAAAATTCTCAACTAGACATGTTTGTAAGGGACAGGAAAAGGGACTTGAACTATGCCATTACATATGCTGATAAAAATCTGTCAGTTTTAAACTACTGAACAAAACTCAACACTGCAAGAACACAGCAATAAGCAGAAGGAATGCCAGGGAGCAAATGCCAAATGTTTATACACCTCTTTACCCAGGAGAACATTTTGATCTTCCCCTCATCCTGCTGAGCTGGAGTATAAACTGCCTAGGGTTGGGCACAGAGAGAGAGAGAGAGAGAGAGAGAGACCCCCCACATCCCAAGCCTGCTTAACAGAAAAAAATCCTGCCAAAAACTCTCCCTAAAAAGTCTTTATAATGCACAACACAGCTAGGAAGTGCTTCTCAAAGGGAATCTACAGAGTTAAGGATGATGTCACCTGTGCAAAAGCTACCAACATCACATCCTCTAGCCTCAAATCTCTTCTAATTTGAGATGATCTGGGTCAGAACGGAAGATTGTACTGATTGAGGGTTGGAACAGCAGTTTCAAAAATTCCCAGTTAGCAGACATTCCTTAAGAGCATGCTTCCAATATCTTCATGCCATAACAATACACAATTTCTTTTTTTAAAGATTCCATTGGGGATGTGGGGCGAGAGGGGGAATAATTTTGTAAGTGAAGGGAAAAAAGCTAACAAGAATGGGTGGTTGTGCTGGATGAAGCCATCTGACCTGGAGGCTTTTAAATAGCAACAAAAAGCCAATGTTTTTTGACAGAACCCCAAAGTTTATAAACTAGCTTGTTAAATCTGTGGAACCACTAAACACAATATTCAAAGCACCCACCATTCTCCCTCTTTTACCTGATGGTGTGAGAAAGGGCAAGGATCCCAAGGACAAAGAAATACATGGAGAGCAACAGGTTGATGTACTCTTGAGAGAATATCTAGAAGGCAAAGGGGGAAAAACACAGTTCGTTAAAACATTTTCTCTTAACCTTTTTAAATATAAACTGTATTGAGAACTTTTTCTGTAGAAAAGCAGAATACAGGCCTAGATTATTTTTTGGCATCTAGGGACCAGACAATGGAGACTTGACAAATGTAGTGATGGACATTGTAGAGGGGGAGGGTAAATGGGTTTCTTTTTATCTTCTTTTAAAGTCACATGCATAGAACAGAAACTAGGTTGCTTGGTATAATAAGGTTTCTAAAAGATAACTACCACTAGATATCCTAGTCGAAGCACCATGGCTCCCTGATGCCTGGGATTTGCTAAGCCCTGAATACTACTACTACTACTACTACTACTACTACTACTACTACTACTACTACTGTTTCCTAACTGTGCAATCTGTCTAAAAGACTAAGAAGATTCTTGAAATATACTGGCACTCCCCAAGTTACAGACATCAAAATTACAAACATCCATACATACACAGCTTCACAATGTGTTGCATTAAGGAAGTCCCCAACTTACAAACACCAACCCACACATACCAACAAGTCGTTGCTCTGGAGAACTATATGCATTGCATTAGGAATATCCCATGGTCCTAATCGGGATCCAGATCCCTCCACAGCTGCTGTTAATAATTGAATGGAACTAGTCTAAAATTTCTTGCTTTAACTATTTTAATACAATTAATATCAGCTTGGAGCTCCTTGCAGGAAGGGCAGGATACAAAGGCCCTGCTAACTTGGCAAAGAGGAACCTTTTAACGTGGTGATTCTATTTAGCAGTGGGAGTGTAACTGGCCCTATCCACCACTAGCACAGAACCTCCAGTGACTGTTGCTGGTGTCTATCTTGTGTTTCTTTTAGATAGTGAGCCCTTTGGGGACAGGGATCCATCTTATGCATTCATTATTTTTCTGTGTAAACCACCCTAAGCCATTTTGGGAAGGGTGGTATAGAAATTGAATTAATAATAAATAATTATAACAAGAACAAGAACAAAGGAAGCAGCATACATTTCAGTTAACTCAGCTGAAAACAATGAGCCTTACTTCAAAGCAAACACATTTAGGATCAGAATAAAGCCCCATCTTAACACATTTAGACTTCTGCTTTTTATGACTTAAGCCACTTAATAGCACAGCAGGGAAATGGATTGACTACAAGGGCGTAGCCACCATTGTCGAATGGGTTCAAAGAACCCGGGTTGCCAATGGTAGGGGCCGCTGAAGCCTCCAGGGGGGCATAGCTCGGGCTCCAGAACAGCCCCAAACAACATCCCCCCGCCCCCGCTGAGGCTACTACATCCCAGAGAGGGATGTCAGATACAAAGTGGGTGCGGCCTCGAGATCCAAAGAGCCTGAGCGAGCCATTGCCTGAAAAGGATGGGCAAGTGCTCACTCCTAGGCGGGGAGGGGATTTCTCTCGGGGCTCTGGCATGCCCAGTGCATGTTACGTCAAGCGCACGGGGCAACGTCAGAGGGGCTGCTCGGCTGGCTCCGTGCCTGCTTGACTACCAAGCCAGAGGCTGCTGGTTGGAATCCCCGCTGGTCTGTTTCCCAGGCTATAAGAAACACCTCTATCGGGCAGCAGCGACAGAGGAAGATGCCGAAAGGCATCATCTCATACTGTGTGGGAGGAGGCAATGGGAAACCCCTCCTGTAGTCTACCAAAGACAATCACAGGGCTCTGTGGGCACCAGGAGTCACCACCAACTTGATGGCACACTTTTTTATGACTTAGTACTTCATTTTGACTACTTTTAATGAGGAGCAATTCAAATCATGATATTCTTTCTCTGCCCTTCTGCAATTAACACTTTTAAGTGTGACATTTGTTCTCTACAGCTAAAGTGCCACAAGAGCCTCAAAGACTTTGCCATGACACTAATGATAGCAACCCTGTGCACTTTTTTTAAAACAATAGTGGGGTTTGCTTCCAAGTAACCATTAATAGAACCATGAAACAAGTAGCCTTTGTTATGACCCTTAGTATGTGGATCTCAAAGGAAGATGTTATGAAGTATATTAATACTAAGTGTTTCAAGTGTTCAAAGCACTTCAGTCAATAATCTTGCTGTAATCCTAACAACCCTGCAAAATAAGACAGGATTTTTATCACTACGTTGCAATTGAGGCCAAGAGGGAGCAATTTGTCTATGTCCACTTCAGTCAGCACCCAGCGAGAGGTGAGATTTGAACCAGGAAAGTCTCCATTTGCAACTCAGCCTTCACCGCTATGCTATACCAGCTTTGTGAACACGTTCCAGTGGGTTCAATGGTTTAATTTTTTCATTCTCATTCATTTGGAAGCAAAGTCTCACTGAATTCACTGGGACTTGCTTTGGGGAAAATGAAATCAGTGTGCCTCTTGTCCCATGTGTCAAGTACACATACGAGCAAGTAGCTATTGGTGATGTGTTAACTAGTCACACAGTTGCATCTTCCTATATGAAGAGCTTCCATCTTGTATGAAGTGGCCCTCAGGTTTCCAAGCCAGCTCTTCTTAGAACTCATAGCTGGGCAGATAAGACTGCAGAAGTCAGAAGGAATTGATTGCAGAGTCAACCGTGGCAATGCCAATCTGACATCATATCCTCCTTTTCAGCTTGAAACCAATTCAGTTCTACTGTTTCAAGTGCATTTGAGGCTGCTAGTTGAGGTCATTCAGGATGGCTTCTGTCAGAGTGCACTTCTTGAGTCATAGCCATACTGGTCAACATCCAGATCAACACAACAGCATTTCTGACATACATGAGGGTGTGTGCAACTTTTGGCAACCCACCCTGTTATCTTTACAGCCCTCTGTGGCTCCCAAAAATATGTTCCAGAGGGTCCTCAAGAGAGGGTTGCAGATAGAAGGAGGGAATCACCAATAAATGTACTCCTATCACACAGCAGAAAAAGCTGTTGCACCAGCATGGTGTTAATCCGGATGTTGGTAACTGTGCTGGATCAACATGTCTCTTCCTGCTTAAAACCGTCTCTGACCAGCATCACAGCTAAGATCTCATTCTTCTCTCCCAGGAAATTTGCACAGCTTTCTCTCAGATTTTCTAGATCTGTCCATCTTCAGTTGTTTCTAGATCACTTCTCTGCCCCCTGATCATTCCTACATGTGTTACTTGTGGAGGCAAAAGGCCTTAATGTTCCTGACTTCAGGTGCAGCTTATCTACACATCCAAGATGCAAATGTTGCAACTGGGTTTCCTGCACAGGAAACCCCATTTCCCAGTTACTGATGAAATTATTCTGCAATGGCCAATCCCAAGACGGCCTTTAAATGGGAAGTAACTTAGAGGATGTCATGCTCTTTAATACATTTTATGGCTTATTCATATTTTATATTTAGCTAGCAATAGGCACAATAAACAGCAAGTAGTCATAATACAGCATCAGACCAGTCCTGGCACCTGCAGGGCTTCTGGCAGAGGCCTTCTCCAGCCCAGCCACTTCGGTTAGGGATGGGGAAGAATTCAGACAGGGCCAGAACAGATTCCAGGGCCAGGTTCAGGACACAGCTTCCAAACCTGGAGGCCAGCCATACTGCCACCCATTTGGCTAGTTGGAAGCTTCAGGGGAGGCCTAGACCAACCAGGAGGACGATCTGCTCAGAGGTCTCTATGTATGCCAAAGCAGCAGCAACGGAGGCCCTGATACATATCTGGAAGAGACTGAAGAATTCCTTCTGGATGCCATGATTCACTCTACATTCTTACCAGAGTAGAAGGGATTTATTTTCCACTCCATCAAAACCTTTGCATGTGGTATCCTGGTTCTGCTTAACCCTTACCCAATATCATAGAGTGTATGGGTGTGTTCGTGCGCATGCAGTGTCATACAATACTAAAGATCATATGAGCGGGGTGCTCAAGAGACTTCCCTCTTTACTGAAGCTGATCTGCTGCCCTGCAAAAACCTCTCCCCCAATACGTCCCGCTGCTCTTGCAAGTGGTCCCTGACATGAACCATTTGATATATCGGAAGTTAACGTAACATATGAACTGGTCCAGAGTGCAAGCAGTTCAAGCTGAGCCAGTGGCAGCTGCTGCTTCTTGGGGCTGGGGGAGGGAGCCAAGGGTAACCACAGGCAGGGCTAACAGTAGGCAGACCCAGCCCTAAGTTAAAAAGTAGTGAATCACCAGCCCATCTGTAAAGTAGTTTACTTGCCTCAATCAAAATCTCCATCAGTTCACACCAACCCTTGGCAGCTGGCTCTTTGATGCCAATTTAATGCTAAATTCACCCTTGGCTGGCTGTGAGTAAAGGAACCCTGCCCTTAGAGTGGTTAATTGCAAGTGTGGAACGTAGCAATGCACTCTCGCTCTCTCTTTCTCTCCAGTCCCCATGCCTCCAGTTCTCTTCAGTAGCTCCACCCAGTCTTCTATCACCATTTCTCCCTGCTCCTAGCAATCTCAGCCCTCTCCTCCTCTCCCCATGCAGGTCTAGGCTAAGAAGATCAACTTAGCAGAGGCAGGGGAGATTTTCAGTCTTGAGTGCCTATTAGCCAGTAGCAGCTGACACACTGCTTGAAAATACCACAGTGTATTTGGCCACACACAGAGCCCTCTAGTTTCCTTTCTTCTCTCACACATGAACATGCATACATTTTTTTAAAAGCCAGCCTTATTTCTCCCTCTCTCACAATATAAACATTTCTGGGATATGTTCTTGGGCTGCAATCTTATGCACACAGCAGTTTCTTGGGAGTAAGCCCCAATGAGTTCATGAAGGCTTTACTTGGAATGAACTGTATAGAAATGGTTGTAGTTCAATGCAACATTTACTTGAGAGAATCTTTTATCAGATTTGAGAATTAAGCCTTATACCCTACAAACCTGTCCAAAGAACCTATGCTGAGGACCTCTCCTTTCAATACTACTACCACTTGTAAAAAAAGTTAACACAAAAATAAACAAACAACAGCAAACAAAAACCGGCATAAGGACTACTTGACTATTTTGGACTGGTCTGGTTTCCAAGCTGTGCCTGTTAGGTTGCCCCTGAAGAGAAGGCAATCTCAGAATCTTTAAAGACTAAAAACAAATGTTTCAGCATAAGAGACAAACACATTTCAAACAAGCTTGAAGTTGTCCAATTAGTAATTTCAGTTAAAATGCCTTTAAAATAAAATAAAATAGGAAGCTATATCTCCCCCTGCCCCGCTTCACCCTCAAAAGAGGTGAGAGAGTAAGAAGAAGATAAGGGAGGTAGCAAGAGGCTTTGCTTAAAGTCCTAGAACGGGAGCGGGGGCTGCTTGCTTGTTAGGAAAGAAGGACACAGAGGAGTGCCAGTCCACCATGTCTCCGACTCTTCTCTAGACCTCTGAATGTTGCCAAGATTTGCTAGTGCCATTTTTAAAAAGGAAAAGAAAAGAGCTCCCAGGGAATGCTGGAAAAATCCACTATACTGTGAGGGAAGGGCTGGCTTCCCTCTGGAAAAAGGTAGCCAGCAGGGATGTGCATGAACTGGTTCGGAGGTCCTTTTCCAGATGTCCAAGGCAGTCCTGTGGGAGGGGGGTACCTTTAATAGGGATGCGCACGGAACCACAGAGCTGCGGTCCGGCACTGGTGTGGGGGGCTCTTTAAGGGTGGGGGTGGGTGTACTTAAACCCCACCCCCCGCGTTTCCCCTGCCGGCGCGTTCGTTTTGGAAAGCTTTTAGGGCAGCAGGATACCTCCCTGGCACCCCTTTCCCCAGTCGTCGGCAAAAAGCTTCAAAAAGGCTTTTGCACACGTCACGTCTCCGCATCACGTGCGCGTCGTAGAGACGTGACGTGCGCGCGCAATGTGCGCACTCACAAAAAGCTTTTTTTGCCGATGACTGGGGGAAGGGGCAGCAGGGAGGTATCCTGATGCCCCAAAAGCTTTCCAAAATGAACGCACCAGCGGGGGAAATGTGGCAGGGGGGGTAAGTACACCCTCCCCCGCCCTTAAAGAGCCCCACACACCAGTGCCGGACCGCCCTCATGTCCAGACCAGTTCGGAGGCCTTCAGAATGGCCTCCGGACCGGTCCAGGCTCATCCCTAACCTTTAAGGAGCAGGGAGGGTGCTCTTGAACACCCCCCCCCATTTCCCAGTCTGACGCTGACCAGGGTGGTAAGAAGGTACGCTGCTGCCCCGCACCAGAGGTTTTGGGGCACTGCGTCAGCGGGGGAAATGTGTGGCGGGGGGAAAGCACCCTCCCTGCTCCTTAGAGGTAACACACACCCCCCCGCTGCTGAACTGGCTGTCTGTCAGCTCATGCACATCCTTAGTAGCGAAGGCTCCTACCTGTCCTGAACTCCATTTGCTTGTAGACTGCTCCCATTTTGAATATAAGATGTTGCTCCCATTTTGCATACAGATCTCCAGAGATTCTGATCAGCCTGCCTAAATGGAATCTGGGAAATCAAACAATCCGGGTTGGCCTGGTTTGCTGGCTATTTGTCAGAATAGGTGCCTGTAAGCTATTCTGATTGGTTAGGGGCTGGGCTAGCCCCTACTCACGCTTGGGGAGGGGGAGGGAAGAAAGGCACACCCTGATTGATATTGATGCACTAAATATGCAATTTGGATAGTGACTAAGTATGGCAATTACTTCATTTGAGGGCAACAGATCCCATTGAACACCTTAAGAGGAGTGTTAGCACTGTGTTTTGAATTGTGTGTTTTTATGTCTTTTTTAAAGCTGTACACCACCCAGAGCCTTTGGATGGGGCGGTTTATAAATGTAATAAATAAATAATGAATAAAATAAGTTAAGAGGGAGGAAATGGCTTTAGAAAGGAATTTAGAAAAAAGACCAATAGCCAGGGCCATCTACTGGCAAGGAGTGGAAATGCAAAAGCCACAGAGCAACACACACACACACACACACACACACACACACACACACACACACACACAATGTCTGGTGAAAGAATGTGGGGCCAGCTCTACCCCAAATGAGGAGCCTTACAGGGCAAGACAAGAGTCTGCTGGCACTGCACATCATTTTGAAAGCTACAGACATCAGATTGCAGATATCTATTGACTGAACACTAGGAGAGGAAAAAGCTGCTGAGGGGATCAGAGTGAATCCAGCATACACCTGAATGCTGCAGGCCCAGTATTCCAGGATCCCTGGTCCCCAGAGTGAGAAGCACCCAACTCTCCCCACCTAGCACTGCACTCCAGTCTGGTAGCCACAAGCTGTAACTGGAAAGGAAGAGTCCTCCCACCTGCCCTCTCCAGAAGTTTCAGCACTCCCCCCACACTCACAAAGTGTCACTGCTGATTCGGCCACTGGCCAGCAAAAGACTGCATCCAGATCCTGAGTGGTTTTACTTACTTTGAAGAAGAGATAGAGGCCTAGAAGAGTACAACTGGCAACGATGGGAAAGCGAGCAGCATCACGACTGGTAATGGTCTCCGGCATATCAGAGGCATTCTAAGAGAGAAATTGGCCAGATGTCAGCCCACTGCCTTAAGGTGGAAAGAAAGCTGTTCAGAACTGTAGAGGCAGAGATGGAAAGAGAGCCTGTCACCTGCACAGTGACCAGGAGTCTCTTCTCTGCTTCGCTGCAAGGTAAATTATTTGCCCCAGTGCCCACCTACACCAGCATTTACAGGCCCCAGGAATGCTGGCTAATCAGGCGTCAACTGCATTCAGTCTTGAGAAGCATGTTAAGCTCCCCACCAGAACGCATTGCATGAAGATCAGCAAAGTAAAACACTTTTGCAAGCCAAGTTCGTTCTCTCGCTTTCACACCAACAAGGTGCCCAAATGACCAACAGGGACATGTGTGGGCAAGTGGAAATTTGGAGGCTATGAACTGGTTTGCAAGACTGAGTTATACCACCTCTGCACAAGCAACATTTCGGATTATCCTGGATTATAATCAGTACCTGCCCTCTCTGTGAAATGATTTATGCCAGTGACCATCACAATAGCTTATAGCAAGAAATATCTCAGGAAAGTTATATAGCCAGCAAAGAACTTTTTAGTTCAATATATTAGCATGATTACTATTGTTACCCACTTTCAAATTTATCTACTTCAGTAGTGAACAATTCCCACCCCATTTTGTAAGCAAAATGTGCCATCAAGTCGATTTCGACTCCTGGCACCCACAGAGCCCTGTGGTTTTCTTTGGTAGAATACAGGAGAGGTTTCCCATTGCCTCCTCCCACAAATATAAGCTGCTGCCTTTCAGCATCTTCCTATATCGCTGCTGCCCGATATAGGTGTTTCCCAGTCTAGGAAACATACCAGCGGGGATTTGAACTTCTGCTTGTTAGTCAAGCATTTCCCCACTGCACCACTTAAGGTGACTGTCCCCATTTTTCATAGCCTCCACATATTTGCAACTTTACATGGCAAAGAAATGTTCAGGAAGACCCTGGTGCAGCTTATGCAAAACACAACCCTTACGAAAGTTTTCTGGCATCCTCCTCAGCACACAGCTGGTCACAACCACCAGCTTGAGACAGCAGTCAAGTGTCTAGAGGAAGGGCTTGTTTTTCAGCTTGGCCCTCTTGGCTATTAACACGTCAAGAGCTTGCATTCTAGTTACACCCTGCAAACTCTCCCTCAGGGCACATACTTGGAGCAAAGAAAGCTTTGTAGAAAGTGGGCCAGATCTACTTCACCAAAAAAAGCTGTTCGTCCAACTTGGAGGAAGGGGGAAAGCATGAGGGATGCTTGACTGCAGGAGCAGGGGTGAGTGGATGGCAGCCTCCAAATGCAGCAGAGGCCAAGAAAAAGGCACAGAGCAGCTTTGGAAGGAAGAGACCGTGGGGCACCAACCATAACATGCAAGTATGCACACAAAGGGCTTACTGTTAGCCCCACATGCATGCCAAGAGGAAGTAGTTTATGCAAGCACACCCAAGAATCAACACAGGAAGGGTATGTGCAGTGAGGACCTAGATGTACCCCAACCACACACAAGAGCACAACATGCATGTGTGTGAAGAGCATGTTGCCACTGAGAGGCAGGGAAGCAGGCCATGCAGCAGAAGTGGTCTCCACTCTTTAAGAGTGTGAGTGAGAGAGAGGTTGAGGTGTGGACACGGCAGGGGGAGACACACAAGACTGCAGGGAGAAAGTCGGGGGAAGGAAACACTAAGCAAACAAAAGAATATCTGGTGGCTGTGAAAGGGGCAGCTCTACCCTCTCGGGCATACAGAGACAGCCTGCTGCCTCCGAGCAGAATGGCTCCATCGAGCAGTCCAGCCCTTCCAGAAAAGGAGCGCTGCTGGAAGTTCCAGCTTGATCCCAACCAGCAGACCCCTCCACATACCCTCACCCGCCTCGCCCAACACCACGAGCCACAGAGCAACACAGTCTTATCCGACGACTGTCTTGTGGCAGTGAGTTCCACCTGGCAATTCTCCATGCGGAGGCCTTCCCCCCTCCTCCTAGCTTTGCCCCGGGGCGGGGGGGGGCGGGCAGCCGACCGGCCTTCTTCCTTCCATCCTCTTCCTCCCCGCCACCCACCCGCCGGCCGTGCCTCTCACCTTCCCTTTCGCGCAGGTGACGGAGCGCAGCGCCCCGAAGAAGATGGGCAGGAGGGCCATCAGCACCAGGCTGCCGTAGGCCAGCGCCATGCCCTCGGGGGTGGCGGGGGGCCGGGCCCCAGCCGGCCCCACCGAGGGGGAGTCGGCGGCCCCGCTGCCGTTGTGCGCTTCGGCCTGCTCCATTGCCTCCAGTCCCCAACACAGTCCGCACTTCCGGCCCGGCAGAAGAAGCCTCGCCAGCACCCAGGGACACGTTCCCTTAAGAGCCGGAAGCGCCTCTTGGCGCGTGCGCGGCCGGCCTCGGAGCCGCCCCCTGGATACCGCGCCCGGCCTCCGTTGCTAAGGAGCCCGCAGGGCGCGGGGCCCGAAGAGCAGCACCGCCCCCTCCCAGACTCCGCCCCGGGCGGCCTGCCAGTGAGTGGGGGGCGCCCGCCGCAGCCCCCCTGCCCTGCCCTGCCCTGCCCGGCCATGCTGGGGGGTTATATTTGTTTCAACCTCCTTTATTTCGTTTTGTGGCAAAACGCCCAGAGACGTCAGTTTGGGGCGGTATAAAGAATATGCTAAATAAAACAAAACAAGTACATAAATAAATAAATAAATGCATTCTTTGGCACGCGGGACCCCTGCCTCGCCCCGCTGTCGGCGGGCGGCTCCTGCGTGCAGTTCTGGGGGCCTGAAGTCAATAACGGACCTTGCAGAGCTGGGAGAGGAGGCGAGTCCGTGGTCCGCAGACGCTGGCGACTACAACTCCCACAATCCCTTGCCAAAGGCCGTTGCAGCTGGGGATGCTGGGAGTTGTAGTCCGCAGCCTCGGGGAATCCCTGTTGCAAGGGACCCTGAAGTGGCCCCTGCTGTTCTTTTGCGGTCACTTCGCTCCACGGAGGCTTTTCCTTCTTGTCATTTGTTTCCACGGAAAGCCCATGCAAAGCTGCCGAGCCGGGAGAAAGCCAGAACCAGTGAAGAAGGAAGATGTGAAAACCAGAAAGCTGGAAGACTGGGGCGGGGAGGAGAACAACCCACATACAAAATCAGTGTGGCAGCAACAATACTTAATAGGCCCCAACGCTGCTTAAAGCCTTGGAGAATCGAAGGGCTTGGGCGTGCCCTTTAAAGGGTAAAGGGTTGCCTTCTGCCTTCCGCAAATGGGGTGCTGCCACTTCTTGGAAAGGCCCCCCCATCTCATTGCCAACTGCTTGACCTCACCTCCTCCATTGGGCACCCTGCAGAGGACCTCTGGCCTACACGTTCAGGCTAGGGCAGGTTCATATGGCTGGCGTTCTTCGCACTGCCAGGGCCAGCAGCCCAACCATATAGGTGGCCTGGGCAGTGGGCAGTCACCTAGAGCGCCCAGCTTTAAGGGGCGCCGTGCAAAATGGGTAGCCCTGCCTCCCCATTGGAGGGCTGTTGGCTTGTTCCTCTAGGAGGGTCTAAAATCAGCGGAGGGGACATCAGAAAACTTGTGAGCAAGCACACGTGCTCACACCTTAGAGGGAACAGTGTGGAGGGCATGCCCTCTATCCTGCTGTTGCTCAAAAGAATATATATATATACCAAACCACAATGAAATGCAAGAGCTATTGTTTGACGACTGAATTATGTGTAAAACTTAAAGTTGTTTAATGCTGGACTACAACTCCCATTTTCAGCAACAATGGCCAAAGTGCCTGGGGATGAGGGGAGTGATCCCTATCCAGCCCCAGCACAGCTTCCCTCTAGTGCAGTGGTTCCCAACCAGAGTGCCTCCAGATGTTGCTGAACCTCAACTCTCAGCATCCCAGCTGGGGATGATGGGGGAGTTGTACTTCAGTACACATCTGGAGGGACCCTGGTTGGGAACCACTGCACTAGTGGCTATTGTATATGTAGATGGTGAGCCCTTTGAGGGCAGGGGACCATTTCTCCTTTCTTATTCTTGCTTCTTATTCTTATTCTGTTTTTGAAAAGCAGTATATAAACCATGGAAATAGTAATAGGCGTTGTAGTCCAACAATATCTGAGGACTCCTGCAATTAACAGCAGCAGTCATTGGTGATAAGAAAATCCTTGTCTCAATTCAAGCCTGAATGAATAAAATCAAACCTCTTGGTAAAGTCTAATTCTCCCTTTGCATGTCAATGGTGGAAGAAGGGAGTGAACGTCTATTAAGCCCCACAGCCTCTAGAGGGCAGCACAAACCCACAGCATTGACTTGGTCCACAGTCACGAAAGAGAACTCTGCCCTCAGCAGCCTCACAGCTCCTATTCCGTGGCACCTTCACTCCTCCAGCCCCCTGCCACACTCCACATCCAAAGGTCTCCTGCTCTGCTCTTTCTCCCTTGTTGCCCCTGATGTCTAGAACGTCTTCCAGAAATGCCTGCATGAGGCCTCTTCTTCCTTCCTTTAAATCCCTACTTAAGACCCACCTTTCCCATAATGCTTTTGAACTAAACTAACACCTTAACTAACACCTAACTAACACCTTAGTCCCCATACCATATTATAACTGAAGCTTATATATATATATATATATATATATATATATATATATATATCTGAAATGTTTGCATCTTCTTCCCCTATTTACCACTGCTTTGTGATGCGGTGATGGCCACTAGCTTGGATGGCTTTAAAAGGGCTTAGACAAATTCATGGACATCAAGTCTATCAGTGGCTACTAGTCTGGTGGCTATAGGCAGGCACGATGCCTCTCAATACCAGTTGCAGGGGAGCAACAGCAAGAGAGAGGGCATGCATGTATCTCTTCTTAGAGGCATCTGGTGGGCCATTGTGTGAAGCAGGATGCTGGACTAGATGGGAGAAGCTGGACTTGGAGAAGGCGCTGCCAGTCTGTGTAGACAATACTGAGCTAGATGGACCTATGGTCTGACTCAGTATATGGCAGCTTCCTATGTTCCTATGTTCCTATGGGCTTTGCACCTGAGCCAGCAGGGCTGTTCTTCTTTTGTTCTTATGCTTTCATTTCCTTCCCTTCCCTGTGTCAGTATCTAGATTGTAAGCCTCTTGGGGCAGCGATCTATTCTCTCATTCTTTATACAGCACCATGTGCATGGGTGGCACTACAAAAAATAATATATAATAAGAGCAACTCAAATCTCTGCCATTACCAAATACATTACTTCTACTCTTACTGCTCTCCAAGAGAGATATCTGCTACCCACCAAAACTACCAATTTCTTCACTTCAGATTGTGACCCTTTTTTGGAGAGGTTTTGAGACAGGCACAAATTCAACAAAGAAACAACAATTTCAGTGTGAATGACCTGAGGAATAATCACCATCAGTTCTTCCTTTGCTGGATTCATGCATAAGTGCTACCGGAAAATGAAACCCTTGGGGTGCTGTACCTCGTGGGAAGCTGTTTGCTTGAAGCTTCCCATCGTCTGACTGATCTCAAATTGCCACTGCACACATGCATGCACGCACACACACACACACACACCAGAAATTGTGGTGTGATTGAAATCAGCTGCACCATGTGGGAAACAGCCATTTTGCACTAAGAGATTCCCAGGAGGTGCCACATCCATACAGTCCAATTTCAATGGTTATGTCAGAATATGCAAACCCAGTATTCCTCTTGCTTCTCTAGAACCTTCTGCTTTCCCGATCCGCCTGGTCACCATCTGCAAAGTGAGTGGGGGAACAGGTCCCCAGTGAAATGGCATTGTAAGTGAAATCAAATGTTCCATGTTTGGCTGGAAGGAAGCCAAAGAGCTCTGGAAAATTGGCTGGAATGTGTGTTTTCCTTGTGTATCCTCCCTCCCCTTCTAGGTCGCTGGCAAGCTGGCTGTGTTATTGTTTCCTCCTCAGCATCTCCCGACCTCATGCTCCTCATGTTCTTTGGCCTCCTCTGTTACTCAGCAATCTGTGGCGACTACTGACTTGGTTTGCTGTTTTTCCACACCTAAGACTACCTTTCTAAGCGACCCTGAAAACCAGGAGAGGAGAGCCGGTCTTATGGTAGCGCGCATGACTTGTCCCCTTAGCTAAGCAGGGTCTGCCCTGGTTGCATTTGAATGGGAGACCAGAAGTGTGAGCACTGGAAGATCTTCCCCTCAGGGGATGGAGCCACTCTGGGAAGAGCAGAAGGTTCCAAGTCCTGTCCCTGGAAGCATCTCCAAGAGAGGGCTAAGAGAGACTCCTGCCTGCAACTTTGGAGAAGCCGTTGCCAGTCTGTGAAGACAATACTGAGCGAGATGGACCAAGGGTCTGACTCAGTATATGGCAGCTTCCTATATTCCTAAATGGTGGAAATCAGGAGGGCTATGACTCCCAGGCAGGAAGAGCGTACCTGCTTTGCCCGCAGAAAGTCCCTGGTTTGATCTCCAACATCTCTAGCTGAAGAGATGGCAGCTCCCTATGTTCCTATGTACCATTCCATATAGATCCATAGGAAACGGCCTTCTCTTGAGTCAGACCTTCGGCCCATCATCTAGTTCAGTACTGTCTGCACTGACTGGCAGCAGCTCTCCAGGGTTTCTGCTTTCAGGCAAGAGTCTTTCCCCAGCCCTACCTGCAGCAGATGCCAGGAACTGAACCTGGGACCCTCTGCATGCAGAGCAGCAGCTTTACCGATGAGCTACACCCCATCTCCAAGAGGGGTCGAGGCAGCCTTCATGACCAGAGCACTCTCTACAGCAGCCCCATCACCTCCTGTAAAAAGCACCCCTGTTGCTGTGCTTTTTACCAGAGCATGATGTGCAGGTATTAGATTTATTTCCTCAGATCTTGATATCCATGCTCTGCGCCTGGTTCACACACTCATGCACATCTGATGGCTTGTCCCTGTCAAATGTCAAAAGTATACAGTAGCCCTTTGAGTGGTCTTCTGGCGATATGAAGGTTCTGTTTGTGGTGATTGATTTGGTATAGTTCCTTCACAGATGCAGGTCATCAATTAACTTGTGGAATTACTACTTGTGGAAAAATAGTGAGAGCCTTCAATTGAGATGTCTTTTCCAAGAGAAATGGGCAGATTGTGTCACTCCAAAGAGGTAGCACCAATTGCTACACCCTTGTGAAAGACTCCAAGCAGACAAACTGATGAAGAGGTATAAGCTTATCAGTGCATGTTAACCATGATGCTAGCAAAATAGAGCTCTCTGTCTAGGGGCAGTATACCTTTACATATACTTTCTTTCTTTATTTCATTTAACACATTTGTATTCCGCCCAAAATGCAAGTCTCTGAGGGGTTTACAACAAAACGATAACAACAACAAAAAAGTTAAAACATTACAATTTAAAATTTAAAACATTAAAACTATTAAAAACACAATTAAAACAATATCTAATTAAAAGTCTGGGTGAACAAATTCATCTTGACTGCCTTTTTAAAAGTAGTAAGAGATGGGGCAGTTCTTATTTCTGCAGGAAGTGTGTTCCAAAGCCTCGGGGCAGCAACGGAGAAGGCCTGTCTCTGAGTAGCCACCAGACAAGCCAGTGGCAACTGCAGACGAACCTCTCCAGATTATCTCAATGGGTGGTGTGGTTCATAAGAAGAAGACATTCTCTTAAAAGTACTTCCCACTTCCCCAAACTGTGAGGAGTTCCAGGGGTACAGTGCTACTTGCATTCTAATTCTAATACTACTTGCATTCAGCATCTTATTTATTTATTATTTCTCTGTGTAAAACCGCCCTGAGCCATTTTTGGAAGGGTGGTATAGAAATCGGACGAACAAACAAATGAATGAATACATGCATGCATTCTGGCTTCCTCTGGAGGATGTATGGTGTCTGAATAATTTGGTTTCATTACAAATATACCAGTTGAGTATTATTTATTTATTTATATTTTATTTATTCAATTTCTATACTGCCCTTCCAAAAATGGCTCAGGGTGGTTTACACAGAGAAATAATGAATAAACAAGATGGATCCCTGTCCCAAAGGGCTCACAAACTAAAAAGAAACATAAGATAGACACCAGCAACAGTCACTGGAGGTACTGTGCTGGGGGTGGAGAGGGCCAGTTACTCTCCCCCTGCTAAATAAAAGAGAATCACCATGTTAAAAGGTGCCTCTTTGCAGGGGTTGGAACTGAAATGGCAGATGAAATAACAGTTCATTAGATGGAATTGAAATAGAGTATTCCTACAAGCAGCAACAGGATACATCAGCTCTCCAGAGAGAAAATTCTGCACATTTTTTGCACATGGCTTAATGCTTTGGGGTAAATGTTAAGCGAAGCCACTTCAAACGACACTTGTGGCATTGAGGGAAGCAGCCCCTCTGCTCTGCTCTTGGATTTTGATTTGAAACAAGTTCACATGGCATGCTCCGTGTTTTCCTTCTAGCCAATGGGGGCGGGGGAGAGCTTCCTAAAGACCGATATCTCCATTTCTAAAGAGAACATCCCTCTTCTTATGCTAATAATTCTACATCAGTGCCTCTCCTTATTTGCTCCATCATTTTCAGAAAAAGTAGCTTAAAACCAGCATTTTAAAAATCCAGAAATACCTCGGGTTAAGCTAGAATTCACAAGATGAAGCCCAATTTGTGTGTGGAGTGCTTCCAAGGATCTTGGATGGACTTTGGGGTAAATTTGGCTGGTGTCTGAAAGCACACACTCTCTTCTGAAGGAGATTGGGAGTAGAAGCCCTGTGTGTCAAGCCTCCCCAGTTGTTTCAGCTCTCAACTGCAGTCTCTCACAACTCAGTCTCTGTCTCACACAGAACCTGCCTGCCTGCCTGCCTGCCCGCCCCCAGGCAGGGGCGTAGCAAGGCTGGAGTGGGCCCAGAGACAAGATTTTAAAATGCCCTCCCTCACTGAAGCTCAGCTCATGACGTAAAGAAATCTGAAATGCAAGTCATTGAATGGTCCTAGAGAAAGACCTGCTGTTCTGGTTGCTCCAGGTCTTAACACTCACATCCATTTCGGAGGATGAATACAACTGAAGGAAGCCCAGGTGGGTGCGCGGCTGGGGGAGTCAGTCATGTGACAAGGCAGTGGGCCCCCAGACAACTGTCTCCCCTTGCCCTATGATAGTTACGCCCCTGCCCCCAGGGACTTCTTTTCACACACTCACACCAGGGCCCCTCCCATCAAGTGGAGGCCTGTGCCACCATACAAGAGCTTTCTAGCTCCCTCCCTCATTCAGGAGACATTCAGACGCATCTACAGCCTCCTGGACTATCAGCCTAACAAAGCAATGGCCAGCCCACATTCCTGAGAAAAGTCTTCCTAGGATACCTTTGCTATGGACAGATGGGGAGGGGTGGCCATCACCTTCACGCAACAGCACCGCTTGCTTTGGGGATCCTCCTGGCTGACTGCTGTGGTCCCCACAGAGAGTGGTCTTTAAGGGAGGCACAGCGAGAGGCAGATGGAAGAACAGCCTAGGCAGGATCTGATGTTCTCTGCATCCATCTTTCTTATTCATTCATTGATTGGTTATTTCTCTATGTAATCCGCTTTGGAAACTTTTGTTGAAAAGCAGTATATAAATATCTGTTGTTGCTGTTGTTGTTGTTACTAATGGATTTCTGAACATGTAGTGAAGTTTATTTGTCTTTCACATCCTCTCCTACTTCCCCACTGCCAAAATATCCCCGTGCAATGTATTTTGCCCTTTGCCTACTGACTGTTCTCGTGACCCTGTCAAAATTCTGAATGGAAGCAGAGCCCAGGAGAGAGAGAGAGAGAGAGTTGGGCTCTTTTTACATTTATCTTGAAGAAGAAGAAATCCGACAATCTATTTAAAGGCCCAAGAAGGGATTATTCATCATTTCACATTTCAGTCTAAGAACGGAGATAAAGGGCTCAAGGGAACTTTGGTTCTACTTTTTCCAGATCTGGCCTTTCGCCTGAGATTATGTTCTTTCCACTGGACACAATCCACTGGTACATTCTCCGGTATAAGCCCCACTGAAGTGGATGGGCGCTACACAAGAGCATTGCCATTCATTTAAAGGAGAGCTGGTCTTGTGGTAGCAAGCATGAAGTGTCCTCTTTGCTAAGCAAGGTCTACCCTGGTTTGCATTTGAATGGGTGACTGCAGGTGAGTGCTGTAAGGTATTCCCCTTAAGGAATGGGGCCGCTTTGGGAAGAGCATCTGCTTGCTTGCATGCAGAAGGTTCCAAGTTCCCTCCCTGGCAGCATCTCCAGATAAGGCTGAGAGAGATTTCGGCCTGCAACCTTGGAGAAGCCACTGCCAGTCTGGGTAGTCAAGACTGAGATAGATGGTCTGACTCAGCACAAGGCAGCTCCCTATGTTTTCAGTTTATAAATATAATATAAATACAAATATTTATTCTATCACTTTTCCAAAAAAAAAAAGTGCTCAAAGCAGTCTACATAGATAAGATGGTTCCCTGTCCCCAAAGGGCTCACAGTCTAAAAGGAAATATATGGCAGACACCAGGAACTGGAAGGATGCTGTGCTGGGGTTGAGAAGGGTCAGTGGTTCTCCTCCTGCTAAATGGGAGAGAATTGCCCCTTTAAAAGGAGCCCGTTAGCAGGGGCAGTTGTCCCCAGTAGTGACCCTAGCCATTGGGAACTATCCCTGGTCCTGTCCGCATATCTGGGTTCTGTTCCTTGGTCACTCCACAGTGTGACGGAATCCTGGAACGATGCAGACTGTAATACATGCCTTTCTACAGGCACCTGCCCCATGGAGCTTTCAGTCTAAATTCTGATGGGGGGGGGCTGGGGGGGGTAGATGACAGAGATAAGGGACCATCTCATGGCTTCACCCAGGCTGCCTACTCTTCCCCTCACAGAATACGTGCAGCAATTCCATCATGCCGGAGTTAAATCCAGGGCTTGCCCAGCAGGACCTCTTGCCTTGCTACTCCAAGAGGATGCACTTGATGGTCTGAGAGATGCTGCACCCCAGGATTCTTGCCCCCAAGCTGAAGAGCGCCTTCTTCTGCAAGATCCCCACCGTACATTAAGGTCATCTGAGGAGGCCAGTTACCACGTCTCCAGTTACCACCAGCTCGTCTGGTGGCGACTCAGAGGTGGGCCTTCTCTGTAGCTGCTCTGGGGCTGTGGAATGTGCTCCCTGAGGCAATCTGTAATTTTAATTCTCTATTAGCCTTCAGGAGATCCCTTAAACCGTATTTGTTTGGCCCTGCATTCCAGGGTTTTTAAATGGGTTTTAATATTTTAACCTGGTTTCAGGGTTTTAATTACTGCGATTGTTTAATTGTTGTTTTAAAATGTTTTTTTAAATTGTTAATTGTTGTTATATTGTTTTTTAATTTTTTATTTAGCTCTTTACTGTTTTAATGGTTTGTTTTATTATAAACTGCCCTGAGCCATTTTGGAAGGGCGGTATAAAAAGCAAATAAATAAACAAACAAATAAATAAATAAATAAGAAGAAGATGTGGGGTACAACTCCAATATTGCATGCTCCTGACTGGCACCCTTCAACAGAATATTGCTGCCTCAGGTAGCTTTTCCACTCACCGAGATGTCCCGGCCCCAAGCTGGCGGAGACTCAAATGAGGCCAGCGGTCTAAGAGCAAAGTGTGGCTGTGCCCAAGCTGATCTCCCATACACCTGCATAGCAGACCGGAGGGTTTAGCAGGGTCAGAGCAGGTGGCACAGTTCAAACAAGAGGCTGATGCAGCTCCGGAATGATGGACCTCTTGTTAGAGGCTCCCAACTTCTCCAAACTCTGAGAGGTTCCATGAGCAGCGGCGTGGTGGGGGTTCTTTCCCTTGGGATGAGAGTGCACTGCTGGAGACTGGAGGTGCCTTTGCAATCTTTGCTTTATGTAGAGAGCAGTGCGGGGTGGGGACAGAGGCGTATCTAGGGAAAATAGCGCCTAGGGCAAGCACTGAAATTGCGGCCCCTGTCCAAACATCTGACACCCATCTTTCAGATAACTTTACCATAATATCAGCTCAAAAATACAAGTCAAGCTCGTTACTCTTTTAATATTTCAAAAACTATTTAGCAGTGGACATAGCCAGACCAAAAAATGCTGGAAAACTACACATTTCAGTATGCTGGGGCTCATGAAATGCCCAAATACTATATGGAGGTGTACTTGGAAAACTAAACAGAAGTGCCTATTTCTCTACTGTGCATTGTAGCATCACTATTACATAAGTTTTAAAAATAAATGGAGAATTTGGCTTTTCCCAAATACTCTGAAAATAATTAAAGGATATGCAGAGTAAACTGTGTCACTGCTTGGAATATATTCTAGTATTTCAGAAAGACAGTTAAAATGAGAGAAAGAGAGCAAGAAACTCCCAGTGGGCCTTAATACTAAGGATATCACATTGATTCAAACTCACCATTAATAGCCATATTATTAAGATATCACATTTAACTCACTTATCACAAGAAGAAAAGTAAGAGCAAATGAATACAATCCTAGCTCATAAGCTTCAGCTCAGTATTCACAAGGCCTGATTCTCTGTACATAGTGCCAAACTCAATATGTGTACAGTGACTTAAATTATATTTTTAAAAATGTAAAAATTTTTCCCTGTAGCCCCTTCGGGGGGCTTCCTAAAGGCTGTGGGGGGGGGTGTCTGCAAAGGTTACCCCTCCCACCACTGGCCTCTAGGGCCTTGCAGGGACTATTTGAGCATGTGCAGTGGCCATTTATATATATATATATATATATATATATAATGGCTGCTAAAAACAAAATGGCCACTGTGCATGATAAAATGGCCTCTGTGAGGCCTGGCCTGGCCTAGGGCCTCACAGAGCCCATTTGAGCATGTGTGGTGGCCATTGTGTTTTTGGCAGCCATTTTTTTTAGTTTTAGAAAATGGTGCCCCCTTCAAGTGGCGCCCAGGGCACGTGCCCTACCTGCCCCACCCTAGATATGCCCCTGGGTGGGGAGGCAAACGCACTCCTCTAAGCAGAGGCAGCACCGCTAGTGCTAATCCCAGCCTCAGGTCCCAGAGAGTCCTGGCAACTTTGGCAGCTAGCTCCATAACTCCAGCTAAAGCCTCCTCTTGTCTTCACATCTGAATGGCAAACTCCCTTCCTCATCCACCCACCCCCACCCTGCAGAGCAGAGTGCTTGTCTCAAACCTCCTCACTCTGGCAGGGAAGTACCCTTTCGGGAAAACCATCCACAAGCATTAAGAAACATTAGCATTCTTTTATCTGAACACAAAACATAAGTAGCTGCCTTCAACAGAGTCAGACCCTTAGTCCAGCGAGCTCAGCAGTGTCTACACTGACCAGAAGCACCTCTCCAGGGTTTTGGAGCAGGGTCTTTTTTAGCCCCACCTGGAGATGCTGTCAGGGATTGAACCTGAAGTTTTCTGTGTGCAAAGCAGGTGCTCTTATCGGGTCTTTTTAAGGACTCGCCATGCAGAAAAGTATGGCATATTGTGTTTGGCCAGCATAATTCCTGTTAATCTTACTGACGCACAGGATACTTAAGAGAGAATCTCCTTTGTCATGAACCCTGCTGCCTATTAAGAACACCACATCTTTAAACAAGGACACCGTAGACCTGGAAAAGGTACAGAAGAGGGCAGCCAAGATGATCAGGGGCCTAGAGCACGTTCCTTATGAGGCAAGGCTACAACAGCAGGGGCTATTTAGTTTAGAAAAAAGACAACTGTGGGGAGACATGATAGAGGTCTATAAAATCATGCATGGTGTGGAGAAAGTGGACAGAGAGAAATTCTTCTCCCTCTCCCATAACACTAGAACCAGGGGTCATCCCATGAAATTGATTTCCAGGAAATCTAGGATCAACAAACGGAAGTACTTATTCACACAACACATAATCAACTTGTGGAATTCTCTGTCACATGACGTGGTGACAGCCTGGATGGTGTTAAGAGGGGTTTGTATCACTTCATGGAGGAGAGGTCTATCATTGGCTACTCGTCAGAGGGCTTTAGCCCACTTTCAGCCTCAAAGGCAGGATGCCTCTGAGTACCAGTTGCAGGGGAGTAACAGAAGGGGAGAAGACATGCCCTCAATGCCTGCCTGTGGCTTCCAGCGGCATCTGGTGGGCCACTGTGTGAAACAGGATGCTGGACTAGATGGGCTTCCTTGGGCCTGATCCAGCAGGGCTGGGAGGTCTGGTTATGTTTGCTGCCGGCTCCTCTGGTGGTGACCCTGGGCTGGGCCTTCTCTGTGGCTGCCCCAGGGCTTTGGGATGCACTCCCTGTCGTTTTTTCATATAGTAGACTTTACTGCAAGTTTGAAGTTACCCAAAAAAACTGATGCAAAAAGTTTTTTCTTTTACCCTGGATATAAATTGGGCTACACTCTAACAGGCAATAAAAAATCTGAATCCTGTGCGCAGTGTTCCCTGATAGCTTGCAGGGACTTCCGGGGTAAATCTTGCTGGCATGTGTAGGCACACCTTCCATTCCAGAGGAAATGGGAGCTAAAAGCCCTGTGTGAAAAATGCCCCTGTCAAAATAAGAGCTTCTCTATCTCTGGTTGCTTTTTAAAAGACCCTTAAAACACACTTGTTTTCTCAAGCTTTTAATTCTCATTTTAAACTGTTTACTTGTTTTACTCTGCAAAATTATTTTGTTTTATTCTGTGAATTGTTTTAAATTGTTTTATTCTGTGAAATCCTTTTAATTGTTTTTATTTTATTTTTATGTTGTAATTTGGATTATTAACACCATCTATCTATCTATAAATATCAGGCTGTATATAAACATGACTGGCAGACAGACAGCAGAAGGAGCAAACCCATCACTCTGGACCTTCTTGCCTCACATTCTCCTCCATCTGGAGCAACCGTTGCCAGCCACTGCATTTGGGCCTTGGGTGCAAAGGGAGAACCTGCCTTCCCATCCTGTGGTCCCCGAGAGTGGCTTCTTGCAAGGTGAAGCACAAGGAGGCGAGCCATTGGCCTCAGCAGCCCGCAGCAGTGTCCTGCTTGCAGGGAGCCAGCCAGGCGGAAAGGGCCACCGGTCAGAAGCTGCACGGACGGAGGAGTGTGGAAGAGTCAGCCACAGGTCCCTCCTGCTTCTCCGGGCTTCCATCCCAGAGTGAGGCTGGAGGAGCCGTGAGGTTGCTCTTGCCCTTCCTCGGAGAGGATGGCCTCCTCCGTGCCATTTGAGGGAGACGTCTTTGTCGAGGTGTTCCCAGGCTGGGTTCTTCTGCAGTCCTTTCCCTCCTGCGATGGGTGTGACCTTCTTGATGAGCGGCTCCTCCTAATGAGCGGGGGGGGGGGGCGCCCAAGGAGCTGCAGCTGCCTCTGCTTCCCAGCAGCAGCTGGGGTTTCTCCTCCCTCCCCCACGCTGCCTGCAGGCTGGCCACTGGTCAAATGGCTCCCAGGCAGGGTGGGAGAGAGAGGAGAAACCCAAGGGGAAGTAGAGGCAGAGGCAGCGACCCCCTCCCCCCCAGCCCCTGGGCTCATCAGGACACGCGGTCACTGCTAAAGTGACTTGTGTGCAAAGGCACCTCTGGCAGCTGTGGAAAGGAAAGAACTTGAAAGCTCCAGTCCTTGAGGAGAGGAGAGCTGGTCTGGTGGCAGCAGCAAGCACGACTTGTCCCCTTAGCTAAGCAGGGTCCACCCTGCTTAAATATGAAGGGGAGACTGTGGGGCTATTCTCACAAGCAGCACAAATCGGGCTAGGAGAGCCTAGCCTGATTTTTGCTGCTTTGTAGCCCTCCCCTAAGCCCGGGTTTGCGGAGCAAGCGCTCCGCAAACCTGGGCTTCCCGATTGTGAGTAACCACGGCGTGGCTCCGCACCGTGGCTACTCACAAGTAGA
This sequence comes from Hemicordylus capensis, assembly GCF_027244095.1. Taxonomy (NCBI): domain Eukaryota; kingdom Metazoa; phylum Chordata; class Lepidosauria; order Squamata; family Cordylidae; genus Hemicordylus; species Hemicordylus capensis. Next base: position 5,261,790 of record NC_069660.1, read on the forward strand.
CCCCCGGAGGGGAGGCGAAAAGCTCAGTATACAGGGCATACTTGCGCAGGGCATACTGGAGCTTCCGGGGGCCGCGCAGCCCCCGAGCTCTCCAGCCCCTGCTGGCTCCGTCATGGAGCCAGCAATCGTGTGGGCGGCCGATCCGGCCGCCCAGGGCTCCCGCTCTGATCATGAGTGGGGAGTGCAAAAACCGGGTCTCACTGATCATGAGACCCAGCTCCTCATGTGTGAGCACTGTAAGATGTTCCCCCCAGGGGATGGAGCCGCTCTGGCAAGAGCAGAAGGTTCCAAGTCCCCTCCCTGGAAGCATCTCCAAGATAGAGCTGAGATTCCCACCTGCAACCCTGGAGAAGCCGCTGCCAGTCTGTGAAGACAATACTGAGCTAGATAAACCAATGGTCTGACTCAGTATATGGCAGCTTCCTATGTTCCTATGTTGAGGATGCAAGGAGGGGAAGCCAAGAAGCCCAGGGCAAGCATTGAAAGGCAGGGCTTCTCAGAGCTGAGCACCCAGATGTTGTTGGGCCATTGGGGCTAGGGAGGACACTCGGGTGGTAGTCCAACAACATCTGGAAAGCCAGCTGTAAGAACCCCTGTTTCAAGCTGTGCATTCAAACCCTTGCGAGTGAGCAATGAGGCCAGTTCTCCAGCAGTTCTCAGTCTTTTCATCTGTGTGCAGAATGAGTTTTTTTCTGGGCGGCCGTATCCAGGCAGTGTGTGCGCACATATGCATTCAGAGTAGTGCCTTCCTGATTCAACCTGAGCGGGATCTAAAATGAACTGAGCGAGCAGACATCAGAAAATGTGTGAGTGGGTGCACATGCGCACACCTTAGAGGGAACAGTGTTCTCCAGGCCTCACACACAGGGAGGGGAACTTAGCAACACTGACAAAGGAGGCCCTCCAGCTGAGAGAGAGAAAGGGCATTGACCCAGGGGTGCAGTGAGCATGAAGGTGGGGGCAGCACTCAGACAAAATAAGCATCCAGCCCCCAGAACTTTCAAGAGCCTGGAAAGGGGCCAGTACTAATGACTTCAGGTTATTTTTCCTAATCATGAAGCAAACGCATGAGAGTATCTCTTTGCATGAAGACAACACCCTTCCATTGTTGCAGTCCAAAGCAGGCAGCTAAAATAGTAGCGCTTGCAAAACACCATGGGGGGTGGGCCACATTCAGGGTTGTGCAGAACGGATAACCTAGTTGATCATAAGCTCTTATATAGGTGTGTGTATATTTCACAACCCCAAAGCTGCACCACGGAAAAGCACAATTCCGTGTCCTCTGTGCCTTGGGGTCTCAGTGTACAAAACCAAGTTTATTCGCTTGTTTTGGGAAAGCCTTTTAAAAGCCGAGCTGCAAAATCTTGCTGCTTCCCAATGCAGTTTCTTGCTCAGGCTTTTTAGGGAGCACACTGCAGCTAATGTATGCCGGGTGCATGAAGAAATCCAACTTTGTTTTAAAGGGAAAACAAATTGATCCATGTCTGTAATTCCAAGAGGAGAAAGTATGTACAAATGGACAATCTGCTAAGAGAAGTGCTGAGACCATCAGTCAGTCAGGAGATGGGGCGTGGCATGGCATGGGTGAGGTGAGGCTGACAATGAAATATGGCAAGAGAGTGCTGGTGTGGACACAAGTCTTGCACAGGCTAAGAGCGGAGCTCTGTGGGAGCGTCAGGCTGGCAGTCCTAATCAACTCTATATTTCTGCCTTCCTGTCCAAGGCTGTTTGGCCTGCTCGGGCTGCCCTTTTATCCTCCACTCATTAGTCATGCAAGATGGGAATCGATCCCACAGCAGCAGGCAGGGTGCTGCGGCTGACAGGCTTGCCCCAGAGCCAGCCCCAACAGAATGATGTATCTGGCTGCATGCCAATGGCTTTTACACTCTTGGGTTGCTCTTGCTTTTCGTTTTTGTTTTAATTGCAAGCTGCTTAGATAGTTCCTTTGTAAACAGGTTCAAGAAAACCAAAATAGCTCTGGTCACAATGTGCCGGGAGGATTTATGGCAGCACGAGGCCCATGGAAATGAACGGGAGCTGGGTGTGCAGGAGGGCTTCTCGGTGGATCCACCCCGCCCCGCTCTTTCTTGAGGCTGCTGTGAAAGGCAGAGGAGGAAAAGGGCGGTGACCCTCCTTAGGGTTGTCCGGTCTTGGGGTGTAATTCCATTTCAGGGTTTTATGGAGTTGCGTCTCAGGGAAAGGACCAGAGAGAGCACCGGGGAAAATTTAAAGGGGGCCCAGAAGGGGCATAGTGCATTTCCGGGTGGGCAGGCTGTGTCCCACGTTATATCTCTGAAACAGATTGAGGAGAGGCTGGGGAAAATACTTTTCCAAGGGGGCACTTGCCTGCCTGCCTGCCTGCCTGCCTATCCACCAACCTTGCCAAGGGTCCCGAATAAAGACCAAGCATTTCCTGCTGGGCTGAAGAGCTTTTGCTGTTAGCTCTGCCTCTCTGCTCCAGGTGCTAGCCCACACCTTTTCAAGCCCCACCCCCTTCCCCACCAGGCCCCACCCCTGGACTCTGGGGACCTGACCTTCTGGGACTTCATGGCCCTGAGAACAAAAGGCACTCTGCCTATGTGCTGAGCTGCTCTCACCATGTTCCAGCCCAGGGGTGGCTAAAACAGGCTGGGAGCTGCCACCACCCAGCTCCCATGTCCCAGCTGAAGTGGCACCGTCCCTCCCTCCCTCCCCCAACTGCCACCACAGAGTGACCAGGGGAGGCGTGAACGAGTTGAGACCAAGGCCCATGCAAAGATGTAAACGTGTGGCTTGACGGATTGGTTGTTTAAGTTTTTTTTGTAAACCACTTTGGAAGGTTAGCCTGAACGGTGGCATATAAATGCAAGATGAATAAAAAATCAAAGCAAGCCCCAGGAGTGTGTGCCCAGGCTTGGACATCTCTCTGTCAGGGAAAGACAGCAGGGTAGACTTTTCATGGATGACACTGCCGGGCATGTCATCCCTGAAAAGTGGAGGACATGCCTCTAGCCCTGACTGGTAGCAGCCCCTCAGGAAGGGAGAGCTCTTGGCCATCACCTGCTCCCTGGCCCTCCTTGAAGCTGGAGATGCTTCCAGGGAGGGAGCAGAGCAGGGGCCTCCTGCAGGCAAAGGTCCCCTCCAACCCGCCACTGAGCCATGCCCCCCCGCCCCCCCATGTCCATTCCCTGCCTGCTAAAGAGCTGTTCTCCCCACACCCTGCGACTTCCTCCCTGCATTTTTCTGGGCTAGACCTCACTCTTTCCATTTGGCGGCGGTTGCTGCTGCTGCGGCTGCTGCCTCTTGCCAACTTTCCATCGGGACAGCCAGCCGTGCTCCTTTCTCTCCCTCCCTCCCGCTCTCCTTCCACCTCCCACGCCCGCCCCCCCCCCTGAGAACATGGATTTGTTGGGAGGCTTTTTTTTTCTTTGCCGGGGGGTGGGGGGAGATAGGGAGAGAAGGCAGCCCAACGGCCTGTGGGACGGGGGGGGGGGCCTTCGGTGGCTTGAATGGAGCAGGCCAGCTGCTGGCTGTGCTGCTTGACATGGACAGCTGTGGGCAGCTGGAGAAGTGGGAGGCGGGGGGGAAGGGGAGGGGGGCAGGCAGGGAGCCCGTGGTTGGCCTCCAAGAATAACAAGGGCTTTGGAGGCTGACAGTTTACAGAAATCCCTTCCCAGTGCGTGAGGGTGCGAGGCAGGCCGAGGCAGGGCCCCCTCCAGCGGGGCGAGGGAGGAGAGGAGACCGAAGGGGCCACCTCAGGCTGTCAGGAACAAAAGCCAGAACTGAAGCCAGGCGGCGGCTCTCACCTGCGTGATGCCCCCTCACTTGCCCAGAGGGGGTAGCCCCCCCACCCAAATCCGGGGGGGGCACAGAAAGGGCCAAGTATATTGCAAGAGCCAGCTTGGCGTAGTGAGCCCTGGGGAGATGAAGTTCAAATCCCCATTCAGCCAGGTCGCTCACTGGGCAACTCTGAGCCAGTCACTTAGCTCTCGGCCTAACCTACCTTGCAGGGTTGTTGTGAAGAGAAACATAATTATGTCTATCCCTCGGGGCTCCTTGGAGGAAGAGTGGGATGTATAAGTAACTAAGTACATAACTGCAAGGAGAGGGGGAGAGATTTACCCCACTTTAGATTTCTGAAAGAGAAACGACAGGGCATTTCAGAGGTTCTCAACCTTGAGTTCTCAGAGGCTGTGAGACTACAATGCCCATCACCCCCAGTTGTAGTCCATCACCATCGGGGGACCCAAAGTTGAGAAACGCGCTGTAGTTCCTATTAACGCTCTCACCCTAAGAGAAGTGAGCCCTCGGGGACCTGCTCTCGCTTGGCGGATGCTCTTTCCAGTCGACTGACATGAATAAAGAAAAGTGAAGAGTGTTTTCCCTTCAATTAACCACAGGGGTTTAGCAATGGGCAAGGAGCTCACCCCACCTATCCCCCCAATATTGTTGCACCCCCTCTGGTGCTGCTCACGTTCTTACATCCTTTAAACCCCTCTTCAAACCTTTTCTATGAAGCTTTAAAGCTCATCCGAAGAAACCAAGTTTAAGGACATTACACTGAACGAAATGGATATCGCCCCCGGCCACATTTCTCTTTCCTTCCTGTTCTTGGTGTCAGATTTTAGAGACCTGCCCTCTTGTACTTGCTGTTGAGTGGGACACTGTTGCTGCAGAAAAACTCTGCGTCTGTGAAGCCACATGGACATGTGCAGAGTACATTTCCCTTGTCCCCGAGTCCGTTCCTCGATATCTGGGATTAGGGGGACAGGCGAGACCAGAAATTCCCCTGATTTCGGTGCAAGCACAGTAAGCGGGGACAGTGGCTTGTTTGAGAGTGGCCAGGAACGCCGCTCTCCTCCTGCTGACAAGATTAATGTCTGCAAAGTGCAGGAACGTGGCCTCTCCTCTCTGCCCATCTCCTCAAACAAGTCTCGCTGCTCCCACCCGTGATGGAAACTTCTGACCTGACCCGACCCTGGGAAGGAGCCGACCCTTGAGCTGGCACCGGGCCCTCGCTCCCCTCCCCACCCGAGAGGCAAGCGTGGCGCGACAACGTGCTCATTTCCTGCAGCGGTTCAGCTTTCTTTGGAGGAGAGCGAGCAGTGGAGACCGAGGGTGTCTGTCTTCATAAAACTGGCTTTATTTACAGATATACAACAACAAGCAGGTGCCTAGAAAAAGAAGGCCCTAGAGAGCAAGGCGGACAGCCCCCTCCCACACCCAAGGCTGCACCCACAAGTCTCAGGAGCTCCCGGCTAGCAGCTCTCCTCTCTCTCTGCCTTTCCTCATCTGCCAGCCACTTCCCACCCCTCCACCCCCGTCTCTGCTGCTGGGGGGAAATTTCACCTATCCTGGAACGGACAAGGCGCAGAAGCCCTGCCAGAGAGATCCAATGCTCCCCCCTGCAGATCCCGTCCCCATGAAGCTGTTGAGTCGGATTACCGATTCACCCGATCCACTCTGACTGGCAGCAGCCTCCAGCAGGGGTCTTTCCTAGAGCTGCAGCCACCTGGTGCTTTTAACTGGAGATGCTGTCAGGAATTGAACCCGGGACCATCCACATGCAAAGCAGGGGCTTTATCACTGAGCTAGGGCTCCTCCCTGAGATGCCACCCCCCCACCCCCCCGGAAATTTATTTTACTGCCGCTTAGGAGCTCACCTGCTTCAGCGCAAGGGGCCAGCATGAAGCAGGAGGACTCCCCAGGCCTGGACTATATACCAGGAGCCACACCCTGAGCACAAGCCACATTCTCTCCCGCCAGCACCAGTGTTCCCTCTAAGAGGGATTCCCAGATGTTGTTGACTACAACTCCCATAATCCCCAAGCAAAAACCACTGCTGCTGGGGATTCTGGGAGCTGTAGTCAACAAGACCTAGGAATCCCTGTTAGAGGGAACACTGCCCAGCACCCCTGCCCCTCTACCAGCATTCACCCAAGACGGAGGGTGCAGACCAATGCATGCACACATACGTGCACCCAGACACCCTCATTTGCTCCCCGAAACTTTCCGCCAACGGCGCTGGGTTGCGCCTCCTGACCATCACCATCTGAAGAAGTCAAGCGTAACCGATGCTCCCCTATCTTCTAAGCGGAAGGGTTTTCTTCTCCTTTTCCATTTCTTTTTCAAGTGAAAGACGGACCCCCAGCTAGCCCACTGAGGGCGTCTGTACAAGAGGGACTGCTAGCCTGGCATCAGCCACAGGCCTGTGGACACCCCAGGGGATCCTGCAGAGCCCAGCAGGCAACCTCACCTGCCTTGGGACCAAAATAATCGAGCAGAACGGCTCCTCTCTGGCGGCCGGCCAGCCCGGGACCCAGACATGAGCCCTCCACCGCCAGGCCCTGGCAAGCTGACCTGTGGGTCCAGGAGGAGCGTGTCCCTGAAGGGCCGGGGCGTCCTGCTTGGGTCCAGAAGCCTGCTGCTCTTCTTGCTGCCGGCAGGTCTGCTTTCGCGACTGGAAGGTCCTGGCCTAAGAGACACTAGCAAAGAAGGGCGTTTGCAGACCCCCGAGGGACACGTGGGAAGGGAAACCGAGGCAGGGTCCCTTGGGGAGCACGAGAGGGAACAACGGCAGCAAGGGGAGGAGCAGCCCCCGCAGGGGCGTTCAGAGCACAGAGAGGTCGTGGCAAGACTTGGAGCGGACCTTCAGGGCCACCTTCTTGTTGTTGCGGGCCACCAGCCGGTCCAGGAAGCGGCGGACCTTCTTGGTCAGGCTCTCCTTGCGCCTGTACAGGGACCTCCGGCGGGCGTTGGCCTCCTTGCTGTCTCGCCTCAGGCGGATCTGCCGCACCACCCCCTCAAAGAGCTCCGCCACGTTGTGCTGGAGAGCGGCGGACGTCTCGATGAACTTGCAGTCAAAGACCACGGCACAGGCCCGGCCCTCTGCCGAGAGAGAAAGACGCCCCAGAGCCCATGGGTGCCGGGCAAGAGCCAGCGAGACAGCAGGGCTCCTCACCTCTGAGCCAAACGCCACACCAACCCTGACCCCCACGGCAAGCTCTCCGTGAGGGGCACACGCCTCCTCCTTTTCGCTTATGTCGAGGGCCATCGCCCCACGAAAAACCTCCTCGTCAGCAAACTGGCTTCTTTCCCCGCCCAGGTGCTGCATGTACAGGTGAAGCTCGGAAAATTAGAATATCGTGCAAAAGTCCATTAATTTCAGTAATGCAAATGAAAAGGTGAAACTGATATATGAGACAGACGCATTACATGCAAAGCGAGATAAGTCAAGCCTTAATTTGTTATAATTGTGATGATCATGGCGTACAGCTCATGAAAACCCCAAATCCACAATCTCAGAAAATTAGAATATTACATGGAACCAAGAAGACAAGGATTGAAGAATAGAACAATATCGGACCTCTGAAAAGTATACAGTGTACTGTGCTTGACTGGCCAGCAAACTTGCCTGACCTGACCCCATAGAGAATCTATGGGGCATTGCCGAGAGAAGGATGAGAGACATGAGACCAAACAATGCAGAATTGCTGAAGGCCGCTAATGAAGCATCCTGGTCTTCCATAATACCTCATCAGTGCCACAGGCTGATAGCATCCATGCCACACCGCATTGAGGCAGTAATTGCTGCAAAAGGGGCCCAAACCAAGTACTGAATACATATGCATACTTACACTTTTCAGAGGTCCGATATTGTTCTATTCTTCAATCCTTGTCTTCTTGGTTCCATGTAATATTCTAATTTTCTGGGATTGTGGATTTGGGGTTTTCATGAGCTGTACGCCATGATCATCACGATTATAACAAATTAAGGCTTGACTTCTCTCGCTTTGCATGTAGTGCGCCTGTCTCATATATCAGTTTCACCTTTTAATTTGCATTACTGAAATTAATGGACTTTTGCACGATATTCTAATTTTCCGAGTTTCACCTGTATGTGTCACGGTTGGCACCATTTGGAGGAAGTCCACCCTCCTGGGGAGGGGAAAGAGAAATCTCTCCCACTAGCTGCAGTTTTTACAAGTATTCATAGTAAAAATTAGCATTTTCTAAGAAAATGGGAAGTCTGGTTAAAAGTAGGTCAATCAAACCAATCCATTAAAGGTTGCACCTGCTTCTTTCTCAGTTAAGTCCTGCAACTTCTGCTAGCCATGCTGAGCACCAGAGGCACAAATCCCAAACAACGGAAGCAGCGTGGAATTCCTAAAGGCACAGGTGCCAGTGCTCAACACAGCCTGGAAGTCCGCCCCCAAGCATAGGTGAGTGGGTTATCATTATTAAGGGGCGAGGGGGAAAACACTCTGCACATGAGCAGGAACACTCTGTTTTTACTCCATATATTCTTCAAGGGCAGGACTTGAGCACTGAAAACTGATTCCAAGGCTGGGCCCCGGTGAGCTATGCCTCAGATTAAGGTGCAAACTCAGTTCCTGCTCAGCCTCTCTTTGGTTTCTGAAATGTTTGCCAGACACCCAACAAGGACTGGAAACTTGCTAGAACGAAAGGAAGGAAATCCTTTGAATCCAAAGGACTAATTTTCATTCTGGTAAAGGGTTATTAATCTATAGATCAGAACAGCAATTTCCAAAGCAGGAGGTCTAAATTAGGAGTAATGGAGATGGCATCCAAGCATTAGATGAGGCACCGGCTACTCGTTGGAGGGCCACCTCCAGCCTCAAAGGCAGGATGCCTCTGAAGGCGGAAGAGGGCTGTGAATGGGCTCTTCTGCCAATTTGCACCTCAGAATGCTTTGGGTGAAAGTACCATAGAGCTCATCAGTCCTAGATCATGTGGGCTGGGGATGATGGGAATTGTAGTCAGCCACAGCTGGAGAGCCTCAGGTTGGCCACCTTTGTTTTACGTATTTAAGGGGCGAATTAAGCGGTTAGTTGACACAGTCACATTTTAATTACAGGGAGAGGTGACAGAGGGATATAAAATTATGCATGGAGCAGAGATTTTCCTCCCTCTCTCACAACACTAGAACCAGGGGCCATCCCATGAAACTGAAGGCCGGGAAATGTAGGACCAGCAAAAGGAAGTCCTTTTTCACACAGCACATAATTAATCCATGTTGAACTAGATAGGCCTTGGGCCTGATCCAGCAGGGCTGTTCTTATGTAAGTATTTACACAAAATGTAAAGTGTGAACAAGAAGTGGGTGCGGATTTGTGTCAGGAAACAGATACATCATGCACACACACTCAGCAAGGATTGGTTGTGCAAGCGACCAGTGCACTCTGGGTGGCAAAGCTGGGTCTAAAAAGACACAGGCATGATCATTCCGACAAGACAAAAATGTACTTTTATGGTGACAATTACTTATCGCATTGAGTTTAGAAATCTGTGCAGAAATACCTGCAAGTTGTATGGAAGTTTCATTGGACCAGGGCCAGGTTTTTCTGCAGTCTGGCCCTGTGTCACTTTGCTTCTGGAACCCCATGATGCCGAGACCAGTTTCCATCTGTTCTCAGTTTGTCAATGCACTTTTTTCATGCAAGAGCGTGTGATGCTATGGGGCCTTGTAAGCTTGATCATCATGTAGGGCCTCAGCATGTGGATTGATGGTCATGTGCTTGCAAACATTAAAGAGAGGAGGTGGGGAGAAAGGCGGACGCTGGGTAGGACAAATGCGCCCTCCTCAGATTTTGTCCCCAGCACGTGACTGAGACAGGAAGAGAAGCTGGCCTACCCAGCTGCCCCCATGCACGCGGCCATTTCTCCCTGCTGCCTGCCTTCATGTTTGCAAGCACATGACCGAAAAACCAGGCGCCTGCTTGGCTCTCCTACTGAGGTCAGGCGATCCTCCTATCCTGCTGGTGGTCGTCTGAACAAGCCTTTCCTCTTTGAGGGTTCGGCATATTTTTGGCTCCATCCAATTCTGCTTTCAGCCGACAGTGGAAAAGCAATACTTGGGCAGCACTGGAGCAGGCCCTGGAGTAGAAGTACCTCCAAGGAGACTGAATGGCTGAAGCCTGCTGGGATTCCTTTTTCTTGTAGACAGGGTTGGTTTTCTTGAGATCTAGTGTGGTGCAAGGACTAAAAGACGGAGCTGCACAAAGCAGGAAGACCCAGGCTCAATTTCCCCCTTGGTCATCTGCTTTCTAGCTGAGCTCAGGAAGCCTCTCAATCCAGCTCAGCCCCCACCTGCCATAAGGAGATAATTGTAGTGGCCTACCTTACAGGGCTGTTGCAAGGATGACTGAAGTGATGTCTGTCAAGCGCTTTCTCAAAGCTAAGTATTATTAAAGCCGCTGCTGAATATTCATTGGGTATACATGTCTGTTCAAAGCTAGGCAACCCCTCCTGTCTCCTGTCTCCCTCCCCCCACTGGAGCCCCACCACCACCACCCCTCCCCTCCCCTCACGGGGCCTGCGGCCAGTCCTGGCCCTTCTCCACCCACCTTCCACAGAAACCTCTCGGCAGCGCACCAGGTCGGTCTTGTTGCCCACCAAGATGATGGGGATGTTCTCTGCCTGCCGGGTTCGACGCAGCTGGATCCGCAGCTCCGACGCGCTCTCAAAGCTGCCCCGGTCGGTGATGGAGTAGACGATGACGTAAGCATTGCCCACCTGCAGGCAGTAATTGTGGAACCAGTGGTCTTCCTCGGGCAGCTGTGGGGAGGGAAAGTGGGAACAGCAACTTACTAGGACCCCTGAAGGGAGGGAGCCGTGCTCTGCGCTCAGAGGTGGTCGGCCTGGGGCTCTCCAGCGGTTGGACTACAGTTCCCATCATCCCCACCACAATTTACTGCAGATGGGGATGATGGGAGTTGTAGTCTAACAACAGGTGGAGAGCCACCCCCCACACTAGCATGTTGCTTAGATTAAATCTATGTTCAGCAGCCACAGTGGAGAGCCTCCTTCCCTACACCAGCGTCCTGGCTTTGGATGTGAAACCAAACCAGAGGTGAAGGGAGTGGATGCAACGAGGAGGCAAAGAGCAGGGGAAGGGATGCACGGCTCTCGTTTGGGGGCCACAGGGATGCTTCTGATCTGCTTCGTCCAACAGACCTCATGCTGGGAAGCGCGGCTGCGTTTACACACGGCTGAACTGACTGACTGAGATTAAAAGCTTTTGCCTCCGGGCTGCGTTTGACACAGTCTCCACGTCAATCCGTCAGTTGCAAATTGCCGCCCAGGGGTGCGGGGGGGGGGCTCGCCTCCAAAGAGCAGTGCAGGCCGCCTGTTCAGTGCAGTTGGAGTAACACAAAACCTACTAAAGGCAAAGGATAAACTCACACTGGGGAGACCCAGGACAAGAGCTGGGGGGAAGGGAAGAGCTGAAACAGCTGCCAAGGGCACGCTCTGAAGAAAAAAAACCAGCTTGCACATCCACAAGGTAGGTTATTTAGTGGATTCATTTCCAGCCAGGGCTGGATTGGTGTCGAATTCCAGGGGACCGGTCCTGGAAAGGTGACGCACATTGAAGAGTGCCCCTGAGCATGTCCAGAGTGCACTTTGCTTTCCACCAGGTTTCCACAAGCCAGTCCCGCACTTAACAGAAAAGGCTTTCAGCAGACAGGATCCCCCCTACCACCTTGCCCTTCCAAAATTAACCTCTGTTCAGCCTGATGAACGAGGGGCACAGATCATGGACCAAAAGCATACGTACATATATACACGACCCTGCACACATACCATTTTTGAATATTATACCCCCACTGCATTTTAAAGCGGCAACTTTAAAAAGCTGAATAGCCAGAAATAACCAGAAAGCAGAAATAAGAAGCCCATGTCTTAACAGAAAAAACAGTCAGCCGGGTCTCACGATCAGTGAGACCCGGTTTGGTGAGCTGAGTGGGGAGAGCTCCCCGCAGAGGATCAGAGCGAGAGCCCTGGGCAGCCGGATCAGCCGCCCACACGATTGCCAGCTCCGTGATGGAGCCGGCGGGGGCTGGGGGAGCGGGGGCCAATTGGCCCCCAGAAGCTCCAGCATGCCCTGTGCAAGCACGCGGGGCATGCTGGCGAGACCCTCGGAGCCGGGAGGTGGCTTTTCGCCTCCCCTCCAGGGGTCTCCTTGTGAGTAGCCACGGCGCAGAGCCGCACCGTGGCTACTCATGATTAAAAAAACCGGGTTTGCAGAGCACTCGCTCCGCAAACCCAGTTTTAGGGGAGGGGTACTTGAGCAGGTTACCTGCTCTAGAACCACCAGGCTCGCAGCCGAGCCTGGTGGTTCACACGATTGCAGAAAATCGGGCTAGCAGAGGCTAGGCCGATTTTCTGCAATCGTATGAATAGCCTCAGCATCTCAGATGGAAAGCCCCCCACTTGAGGTTGATCTTATTGATTTATTTCATGTATAGACCACCCCATCCAAAGGCTCTGGGCGGTGCACAACAAGTTTAAAGAGACACAAAAACAAACTCCATTTAAAACACACTGCTTAAAACAATATAAACACAATTTTAGAACAATTCAAAACCATTTGAAACCAATTAAGATACTTTAAAAAACAATTTAAAAGACTTGGAAGGCCAGGCCAAACAAGTAAGTCTTTAGGGCTCTCTTAAAGGCCAACAGCGAGCCTAAACTGCGGATATCTGCTGGGAGCACATTCCACAGGCCAGGAGCAGTGACAGAGAAGGCCCGGTTCCGAGTCGCCACCAGACGTACCAGTGGAAACTGGAGACGGACCTCTGCGGATGACCTCAATGTGCGATGGGCTCAATGTCTTATGGCCTGAGTCTAGGATATAGTCTGAAAGCCCAGATGGTATCAGCCTTGCTTAAGCCAAGCCGATGAAGATCTGAAGCTGCCTTCTGCTTAGCCAGACCACAGGTCAACCTAGCTCATGACTGTCAACACTGACTGGCAGCAGCTCTCTCCAGAGATTCAGATGTGGAACTGAGCTTCCCAGCCCTACCGAGAGATGCTGCCAAAGAGTGGGCCTAGGGCCTTCTGCATTCAAAGCAGGTGTTCAGCCACGGAGTGACAAGACCTTCCCCACCTGGCTCTGGTTAATGCCTTGACGACAGACTGCTAAGGAACTCCACTCACATTACCTTGAGCGTCCTAGACGAAAGGAGGAATCACTCGTAGTGTACATACACACAGACACAGACACTCCTTTTGTGAATGTTTCTTAAATGGACTCTGGTGGATCTTCCTGGAGGCTGTTTTCAACCAGAGAGAAGGTCCTACTCTGAACTCCCACCAGTCACAATGTTGGGAATCGTGCTGGGTTTAGCTTAGGAAAGGGGTGGGCAGGAGACGGAGAGGGCAAGGTTTCCGAGTGATTTTCAGTAGATCAGAAAGGCTTTCTGGCCCCAGATTGTTTAGCAATAGCCACAACAAAAAGCTGACCATTCTTACAGGCTCATCTCCTAATTCCGTGTGCGTCCTTCTGACAAGTGCACATGCGTTACTAACTCCTGTGCTTCTGAAACGTGAATGCTCTTTCACAATAGCACAAAAATTGTCAGTGCTTTCTCTGCAGTCCAAAAGCCCTCTGCTGCAGCAGAAACACATCCAGGATCCTCAGGGACGTGTTTCTGCTGCAACAGAGAGCTTCTGGGGCATGGAGAGAGCATAAAAAATAGCTGCAACCTTGCTGTAGTGACCAGTCTCCCCTCCCTCTAGACCAGGCCTGCTCAACTTTGGGCCCCCAGCTGTTTTTGGACTACAACTCTCATAATCCCCAGCCACATTAGCCAATAGTCAGGGATTACGGGAATTGTAGGCCAACATCTACAGGTGGGCCCAAGTTGAGCAGCTCTGTTCTAGAGGGTTAATAGGAAGAGAACCCCTGTCTTGACTGACAGGCTAGTGACCTCCAGGGCTCAACCAATCAGTCCACCAGGTGGGTGGGACATAAGAGCTACAGCGGGAGTTCTGGGAACAAGAAAGGAAGTCTCGGCAGAGAGTGCGGACTAGCCTGAAAATGGTGCTGGAAGCATGAGGGAAGGAAAATGCTGAATGACCAGCATGGTGGCTGCAGATTCTTGAAAGACAGGATTGCAGGAGACTTGAGCTTCCCAGGAATTTTGGTGAGTTTTCAAGGGAAGGGAAGCCAAGGCATTAGCATTTCTGTTTCTTTGTGTGTGTTGCTGTGTATACCTTAGTATCTGTCCCACACGTCCCGCTGTAACTGAATTACCTATGTAAAGGAAAAGTGTGCCATCAAGTCAATTTCGACTCCTGGCGCCCACAGAGCCCTGTGGTTTTCTTTGGTAGAATACAGGAGGCGTTTCCCATGGCCTCCTCCCGCGCAGTGGGAGATGATGCCTTTAAGCATCTTCCTATATCGCTGCTGCCCAATATAGTACCAGTGGGGATTCGAACCGGCAACCTTCTGCTTGTTAGTCAAGCATTTCCCCGCTGTGCCACTTAAGGTGACTAATTTCTTACGTGCCGCCTTAAAAATCTGGACATTTTTGAAATACTCCGTAACCAAAAAGCTGGAACATAAGCCAAACTACTTTTGTAGCAATTTAATAAAGCATTTTCTTTTCTAAAAAGTCCCACAGAGTGCTTAATTTACTCGAGAATGCTGAGGAGGGCCCCTAGTGCAAACGACTCCGGCAGGACCACTAAAGCCAGCTACCTTGTTTTCTCACCATATGTAGGCATACAAGTGGAAGGTCTTGATATCTGCCCACTAGCAAGATAAAAAGAGAAGTCTAGGCTATGGCACTCCCGCCCAGGCTGTCCAGCCCCTGATAAAGGAGTGTCTGGTGGCAGCATTTTAATCTACCAAAGGTCTAAAGCAGGGATTCTCAACGTGGGGTCCCCGGATGTTATTGGACTTCAGCTCCCATAATTCCCAGCCCCAGTGGCCTTTGGTTGGGGATTACAGGAGCTGAAGTCCAATAACATCTGGAGACCCAACGTCGAGAATCCTTGGTCTAAAGCAGGGCTGCTCAACTTTGGCCCTCCTGCAGATGTTGGCCTACAATCCCATAATCCCTAGCTATTGGCCACTGTGGCTGGGGATTATGGGAGTTGTAGCCACCTAATGGCGCAGTGGGGAAATGACCTGACGAGCAAGCTAGAGGTTGCCGGTTCGAATCCCCGCTGGTATGTTTCCCAGACTATGGGAAACACCTATATTGGGCAGCAGTAATATAAGAAGATGCTGAAAGGCATCATCTCATACTGTGAGGGAGGAGGCAATGGTAAACCTCTCCTGTATTCTACCAAAGAAAAACCACTGAGCTCTGAGGTCTCCAGGAGTTGACACCGATTCGAAGGCACACTTGACCTTTCGTCCAAAAGCAGCTCGGAGGCCTAAGTTGAGCAGGAAAAAGTTTTAAAACGGAAGCCCACTCAGGCAGCTCAGCAAGGAAGATTCAGTCATCTGTCCCCTCACGTGAGCACAGGGGCTGGTGGGGGCCTCGCTGTGCACGCAGGGTTCTCTGGAGCAGAATGACACCCCTCTTATTATCTCTAAATAAGGCTGTTGAAACAAAGAACGTTCCCCTCAAAGTGGACTGTGCCCCCCTGCTCCCCCGTGAAGAGTACAGCGAGCTCAGTTCTGGTCCTGAAAAGAAGTTCCCGGGCGAAGCATGTGCTCAGAGGCACCCTGGTCCTGGCTTCTAAGTCAGGGGTAGGGCTCTCCAGCTGTTGTTGAACTACAACTCCCATCATCCCCAGCCACATGATGGAAGTTTCAGTTCAACAACTGCTGGAGAGCCAAGGTTGCCTGCCCCTGTTCTAAGTGGAAGTCCGCCTCCCGGATAATAAAATAATATCTTATCCATGCATCAGGTTTTAGCCAGCCGAGGCAACTAAAGGGGGTGCCCTTCTGAAGGTCGCCCCTGGATGTGAGTTGGTTCACGCCAAGGCGATACTCGAACCCGGACGTTCCTGCTCTTGCTGCTTTGCCTCCTCACTGCTGAGCCCCACCAGCTCTCAGTCTAACAGAATGTTTTTTACTTGTTTTGAATCGATCGCTAACCCAGCAAAGCTTTTGAAGTGGAGCAGGCGTGACAAGTTGAAATAGATCAATGGCCGCTCGCTCACAAAATGCAAGCTGGCGGCCCCTCGGAGCTCATGTGTCAGCCCATGAGAAACGCACATTTGTCAGGTGGGTTCAGACCCATGGCCCACCATGCTCAGCACTCAGCCTCCCAAGGGCAGCTAGTTGGATGCCAATGGCAAGAGGGTGAGCTGGCCAGCCACTCGCTCTGTGGCAAACTGGGCAAAGAGGCCCTTTTCAGGTCTTGATTCTTTTTCTGTGCAAACTGCTTTGAGAACTGGGCAGTAAACTGATAAGAGCAGCCCTGCTGGATCAGGCCCAAGAAGGCCCATCTAGTCCAGCATCCTGTTTTGCACAGTGGCCCACCGGACATCTCTGAGAAGCCCAAAGGCTTCTGCTGTTGATCCCCTGAAACTGGTCTTCAGAGGCAAATTGCCTCCAACTGGAGCTGGCCTATAGCCCTCAGACTAATCGCTGATGATTAACCTCTCCTCTATGAATTTATCCAAACCCCTTTTAAAGCCATCCAAGCTAGTAGCCATCACCACATCTCGTGGCAGAGAATTCCATTGATTAATTATGTGTTGTGTGAAAATGCGCTTCCTTTTGTTGGTCCTAAATTTCCCGGCCTTCAGTTTCATGGGATGACCCCTGGTTCTAGTGTTGTGAGAGAGGGAGAAAGCATAATTTTATAGACCTCTAGCATGTCTCCCCATAGTCACCTCTTTTCCAGATTACAAGGCCCCAGATGCTAAAGCCGTGCCTCAAAAGGAAGGTGCTCCCGGCTCCTGGTCATCTTGGTGGCCCTCTTCTGCACCTTTTCCCATTCTACAGTCTCCTTCTTAAGATACGGTGATCAGAACTGTACGCAGTACTCCAAGTGTGGCCACACCATAGTCTTGTATAAGGGCACTGTAATATGATATAATATACTATAATATGAGGATGATGACGGATGATGAAGTGGTGGTTCACTGATATACAGCAGGGAGAGAGCAAGCAACAGACCCTATTCAACTCAGCACAGTGTCTCTCCAATAGCTCCGCAGGGGTGTGTGTGTGTGTAACAAACCCGAGTATCTACTGGTCAGTACACAGTTTCTCAGTACAGAGCTTGCCTCTTTCCCGACTATTATGGTCAGCTGCCAGCAACTAATCTCCCTTTCATGTCCTTATTCCAGTCTCTTCCCCAGTTACAGCTTGTCCCAACCAGTCCGTGGGGTGCCAAAGGCAGCGCAGCCCGCTCTGCTCCCAGGACAGCAGCTGGGGTTGCTCCTCTCTCTCCCGCCATGCCCTGCAGGCTGGCCATTCATCAGGTATAGCTTCACAGTTAACCAGCGTCTGGCGTTCCCCAGGCTCATTAGAACGAGCCCGCTTCTGTTCTCCCCAGAGGAGCCGATTCAGCAGGCCTTATGGTCCAGCAAGGCAAAAACCATCCCAGCTTAAAAATAACTGGCCCGCTTTTGTGGAAGCTCCTCCCCAAAGAGGAGGAGAAAACGACCTCTCCATTGCTTTTCCTGCTGGAGGGTCAGGCACAGCCCTTCCATCCGTCTCTGGGCTACATTTTTAAAATACTGTTTTCTGTGGCTATTCTTGTGTTGATGTTGAAGTTATGTCCATCTGAGATTGCTGGTTCTTTACCTGTATTTTTGTTGTAAGCTGCTCTGAAATTCCTGGCAAAGCAATCTATGAATATCTATATATTTTAAAAATACATGGAAAATATTAACATATAAATTATACAAGAATTTTCAATGAGCTGTTGACCTTGATGCTAATAGTCAATAAAATGGGATCGTCATCATCATCATCTACGTGGTACCATCCATGTGCATCACTCAGTGGCAGAGCACCCGGCACTGTGCATGCAGAAAGCCATTCAGTCGCTGGAGGAAGCATCTTCAGGCAGGGCTGGGAAAGCCCTAGAGAGTTGAGCATGGACCGGGGGTCTCAAACTGCAGCCTTCCTCCAGATGTTGGCCTACAACTCCCGCCACCCCAGCCACTGTGACTGGGGACGATGGAAGTTGTAGTCCCGCAACAGCTAGAAAGTTGCTGGTTTTGAGACCCCTGCTGTAGACGAAACAGTGATCACCGGCCAACATTCTCTCTTCTGCACCACCGTGGAACTTAGAGAAGGTCCTGCACCATCTCGTCTCCCTAGTTTTAAGAATCCGCCACCCGCCAGCGCCACGTTCCCTGGGAGCCCACCCCAATCCGCCTACCCGCTTCTCAGCCTCCCAGGTGTCGATCACCATCAGCGTGGTCTCCTCGCCATCCACTGACAAAGTGCGCTCGTAGGTGTCCTCTGAAAAGAGCCAGAGAGAAAGAGAGATTGGATTTTAAAAAATCAGCAAGTCTTCTGGTAGCCAGCATGAATTGCCCCCTTTCCTAAGCAACTGTTAAAGCCAAGCCCTACTGTTTCAAATCTGTATCCGGGGGGGAAAGAATCACTGTGAAGCATTCAATGAGTTCTTTGCAGATAAAATATCTCACATTCAGGCTGATCTGGACTCCAATATTTTTGAAGGGCCAGTTAGGGAGGTGTGGAGCAATGCCTCTTGGATCAGCTTCAGTTTGTGACTCCTGAAGATTGGGACAAGCTGCTTGGCGTGGTACGGCCTACCATCTGTTCACTGTATCCTTGCCCGACATGGCTGGTTTCATCTTGCAGGGAGGTTGTTGGAGCTGGCCTAGTTAATATCATTCATACCTCACTGAGGGAGGGCAGGATGCCACCTTGCTTGAAGGAGGCAGCGGCCAGACCCCTTCTTAAGAAGTGCACTCTGGATCCCCTGGTGATGGATAATTACAGGCCAGCCTCCAACCTCCCATGGTTGGGTAAGATGCAACCATGACCAGCTCCAAGCAGTCTTGGAGGAAACCAATTATCTAGACCAATTTCAACTGGTTTTAGAGTGGGTTATGGGGCTGAGACAGCCTTGGTCGGCCTGATAGATGATCTTTGCCAGGGAATTGACAGAGGGAGTGTGACTGCTGGTTCTTTGGATCTCTCAGTGGCTTTCGATAACATTGGCCATGGTATCCTCCTGGATACCATGCGCCCGTATGTCGGCCATTTCCATGGTGATGCTGACCAGGACTGCAGGGAGGCATGCTGCAACCCCACGCAACCACTTTTTGTGAGAGTGCTGCACGGCGGGGGGGAGTGGCGGGGAGGGGGCTGGCAGATAGGCAGTGCCTCCCCTGTCCCTTAAAGTAACCCCGCCTCGGAATGCCAGTTGACGGAACTGTTTGGCGCTCCTAGAATGGAGCACCGAACGGTTCCGTGCACACCCCCAGAAACTGCTGGGTGAGGTCATCAGGAGATTGGGTGCTGGGTGTTATCAATATGCTGATGACACTCACATCTATTTCTCCTTGTCATCAATATCAGGAAATAGCATTGGCCCCTTAAATGCCTGTCTACAGGCAGTAATGGGCTGGATGAGGGATAATAAACTGAGGTTGAACCCAAGCAAGACCTAGGAGCTCATTGTTGGGGGTCATAATCTGCAAGGTGGGATGTACTCCCTCAGAAAGAACAGGTTTGTAGCTTGGGAATGCTCTTGAACCCAGTTCTCTCACTAGTGCCCCAGGTTGAGGCTGTGACCAGGAATGCTTTTTACCAGCGTGATTCATTTGGCAACTTTGCCCGCTCCTTGAGGAGAATGACCTGAAAACAGTGGTACACCAGCTGGTAACCTCCAGGTTGGACTACTACAATGCACTCTATGTAGGGCTGCCTTTGTACATAGTTCGGAAACCAGTTAGTGCAAAATGAGGCAGCCAGATTGGTCTCTGGGATACCCTGGAGAGAACACATGATATCTGTTCTCAAACAGTTGCACTGACTGCTGATATGTTTCTGTTTTGGTTATTACCTTTAAAGCCCTGAATGGCTTAGGTCCCGGTTACCCGAGGGAGTGCCTTTCTCTACAAGATCGCCACTGTTCATTGAGATCATCAGGAGGGGTCTGTCTTCAGGTGCACTGGCAGATTCCCCTGCCCCCCTAATTTTTTATTTTTAATAATACCAAGCTATTAACATTTCCAGAACTGCTTTAAGTAGCAGCCTGGAGATTATTTATTTATTTATTTATTCAATTGAGTCCGATTCCTGGAGGCCTCAGGGCTGGTAACTCTATTGATGGACAAAGAACAAGGTCTACATAGCCTGGTTTCCAGCTGTGTCCACCCCGATGCCTCAGGAGAGGTCCCAAGCGGGGTGTGACAGACACAGCTTTTTCTTCTATTTGACTCCAGCAACTGTGTATTTAAGCTCCAGATGTAGATTGGTTTTCATACTACTTGAACAGATATTGCTTCTGCAAAGAATCCCAGGAAGTGCAGCTTGGCTGACAACTCCACAGGGCGCACCAAAGAACAGAGCAATACCCCACGGGTACCTGTAGGTCCCTAGATGCTGTTGGACTACAACTCCCATCATTCTTTACTACAATGGCTGAAGGGATTTGTAGCCCAACAACATCTGGGGAATCAAGGCTAGCAACTCCTGCAGTGCACCACCCTGAACGGCAAGCCACCATATGGGAGGCACGACCATGACAAAGATGGGTGGTTGCTTTACCCTCACATCGCTAAGGGGCAAGCTCCAGTTGCCTGCCATCACTAGCCAAAAGGCTGTTCAGTTGGAAGCAGGACATGGCAATCATCAAACTGCATTGGAAATGGAACTCTACGGAGAGTTCCCCAGCAAAGGAACCCCTTCTAGCTCCAAATCCCAAAGTAGAGAATGCCCAGAGTTCCATGGGGATAAACCAGTTTAGGGGACTCTAAAGTAGATACAGCTCAGAGGTAAACTGCCTCTGAAAATGGAAGCTCCACTTTTAGCTCTCATCACTAACAGGTGCACTGCATAACAATGGATTACTGCAATGCGCTCTATGTGGGGCTGCCCTTATGTGTAGTCCGGACACTACAGCTGGTTCAGAATGCGGCAGCCAGGTTGGTCTGGGTCATCTCGGAGAGACCATATTACTCCCATACTGAAAGACCTACACCGGCTGCCGATACATTTCCAGGCAAAATACAAGGTGCTAGTTATAACCTATAAAGCCCTAAACAGCTTGGGCCCTGGGTATTTAAGAGAACATTTTCTTTGCTATGAACCGCACTGCCTATTGAGATCATCAGGAGAGGTCCGTCTGCAGTTGCCACTGGCTTGTCTGGTGGCTACTCAGGGACGGGCCTTCTCTGCTGCCACCCCAAAGCTTTGAAACACGCTCCCTTCTGAAATAAGAGCCTCCCCACCTCTGACAACTTTTTAAAAGTCTTTAAAGACGCATCTATTCACCCAGGCTTTTAATTAAATATTGTTTTAACATCATTTTAAAATGTTTTAGAAGTTAAATTGTTGTAATGTTTTAATTTCTACTATATCATTTTTAAAACTACTGTTAAGTTTTCTGTTATTTATTTTAACTAATGCTTTAATTTTTGTTTGTTTGTTTGCTTGTTGTAAACTGCCCAGAGATGTGAGTTTTGGGTGGTATAAAAATATGTTAAATACAATAAATAACCATGTAGAAATGATGAACTTTGCAGTCAGTAAATCCACAAATATTAGCATAATTCAAGGGTCCTCAAACTTGGGTCCCCAAATGTTGATGGACTACAACATCCCCCCCCCCGCCCAGCATCATTCAAAGACTCCACCATGGCTGCACAGGAGTCTCCTTGCACAGCCGGCCCCGAAACGTCTTCCATCCCCCCAACTGCAGACTCCTACCTCTCTGTTGTTCTGGCAGGTCTTTGTCTTGAACCCCAGCAAAGAGATTCACCAGACTGGTCTTCCCCACACCAGGATCTCCCAGCAACACCACGCGGTACAAAGACTCCCAAGAGTCCTCCGAGCCAGAGGATTCAGACGACCAGCTGGCCCGCAGCTCGGGCAGGCGGCCTCTGGGCTCACAGGACGAAGAGTGTCCCAGCTGCGGGTGCGAGGGCTCGGTCCAGCTGGGGCGAACACTCAGCATCCCTGGGCGAGGCTGGTAGGGGGTGGGAAGCGGGGTGCTGGCCCGTCTCCGAAAAGGGCTCATGTTTCCACGCTGGGTGTTCAAAGCCATTTTCTGCCAAAGGAAGAGCATAGGATCATAGGAAGCTGCCATATACTGAGTCAGACCATTGGTCTATCAAGCTCACTATTGTCTTCACAGACTGGCAGCAGCTTCTCCAAGGTCGCAGGCAGGAATCTCTCTCAGCCCTCTCTTGGAGATGCTGCTGCCAGGGAGGGAACTGGGAACCTTTTTCTGCTCTTCCCAGAGTGGCCCCATCCCCTGAGGGGGAAGATCTTCCAGTGCTCACACTTCTAGTCTCCCATTCATGTGCAACCAGAACCAGGGCAGATCCTGCTTAGCTAAGGGGGCCAGTCCTGCTTGCTGCCACCAGACCAGCTCTCCTCCAGAGCAGAGAGAATCGATCCCGGATTAGCTCTGGGCCGAGGCGGTTTCCTGCTCCAGCCTAGGAGTGCAGCCCATGTGTGGTGAAGAAGCAACAGCTCTTAGCCGCCCGGCTTCTGTTTGTCTGCGCTGGACACAGGCCCAGCACAAACAATGATAAATCATTCCATCCTGGGGATCCTCCCTGAACCCAATGGATCTAAACAGTTTTTAAAGGGGGTGGGGAGAGAGTTCTATATCTATCTTCAGTTTGCAGCCGGCTGGACATGTTGGCTGTCGAAGGATGGACAGATGGAGGGAGGGATGGAGGGTCCCTGTTAGGCGGTGCCCCAAGCACTGGCCCTTGGCCCATTTGGGACACAGAGAAAATGCCTGAAGATGGTCTTGAGAGCTACAAAAGGGAGTCTATATATAACACAAAGCGTGAGTCAGCACAGAGGCACCGTCAGGCTGGGACCCAGGCTTGGGGCGCAGGTCCGTGGCCTCTCTTCCCTGGAGGGCTCCGGTGTGCCTGCCCGCCCGCCCGCCCCACAGCCGGCATGGGCTCCGCAATACCTCCTCAGCATGGGGCTGCTGGCCATCATCAGGAGGTGCGCCCCCCTGCCACTGGGAAGCTCCTGGAGCCGGGGCAGGCTTCCTGGCACAGCCCCCCCCCCAATTATCCGTTGTTCAGTGGGTGGCCTCTGAACAACAGAGAGTTCCGCAGGCCTCCCTGCCAGCTCCCCAGCACAGGCTGGCTGCAGGCAGCAGAGAAGAGAGAGGCCGTGGCCAGTGCTGACTACCCACCAGAGCTCTGTGCACGCCCCCTGCCCTGCCCTGCCCTGCCGCCAGCTGCTGGTCTGCTGCCTGTGCCTGCCTCCTCCTCAGACCTAGCGAAGGGAGGGAGGTGGTTTCCTTTTTGTGGTTATTCCACCCACCCCCCGCTTGTATATTCATGGAATGGCTTGTCATAGGGCTTTGATATTGGGCACAGGTGTAGGGCAGGATGGGAGGGCTTTGTACATATAATTTAAAGTGGATTGGACAATCCGTTGATTTTTTATATTATATTATTTTTTAAAAAAATAAAAGGTCCTTGTTTCAAGGAAAGGCTTGTTTCATGGCAGAAAATTACAAAAAGGTCTGTAACTGAAGCCCACCCCCCACCCCCGGACCATTATCCCACCCCAGTGTGGAGAATGCACCTTCATTAAATAAAGGGTAAAACAACCCTCTTTTTGCCCCGCTCTTTCGATCTCCTAGAATGGCTTGGCATAGGGCTTTGCTACTGAGCACAGATGTAGGGCAGGATGTATTTGTGTATTTAATTTGAAATGGATTGCTCAATCACTTGATTTTTAATCAATTTTTCCTTGCTGCAGTAAAGCTTCCAGAAAAAGTTCTCTCTATCCATAGAGTATTTCACACCTACTGAGAGTGGAGCGAACAGTTAACATCTGAACAAACCGTATTTTTTTTTAAAAAAAATAAATGCACTATGCTCAAATTGGTTTGCAGTCCAGAAAGTCTGAGTGAGAACTGTGAAGCAAGAGGCATGTGGTGTGGTTTTAACCATTTTCCCTACAAATGCACTATATCCCCAAGCTGGTTTGTGACCCAGGTGTGTGTTTGGACTGTGGAGCAAGGGACACAATTCCTGCCTGCCCCAACGGGAAGCTGTGTGAAACCATGGGGCTAGAGGCGGGGCAGGGGGGTGGGGAGCAAGGCAGAGGACGCTTATTTTGCAAGGGGGTCCCCAGTAACCCACTATGTCCAGGCTCCAAAATGATCAAGCTGCACCTCTGAGTCAGTAGGTCAGGGGCTGGACATGGGTTCAAATCCCAGTTCTGCACCACTTCATTCTGTAGCTGTGGGCAAGTTGTGCTTTCTCACAGCCAATTCATATTTTACTTTTTTGAACTTGGGTATGAAACGGCATGAGCCACTTAATGGCGCAGCGAGGAAATGACTCGACTAGTAAGCCAGAGGTTGCCAGTTCGAATTCCCGCTGGTACGTTCGAATTCCCGCTGGACTATAGGAAACACCTATATCGGGCAGCAGCGACAGAGGAAGATGCTGAAAGGATCATCTCACACTGCGTGGGAGGAGGCAATGGTCAACCCCTCCTGTATTCTACAAAAGACAACCACAGGGCTCTGTGGGAGCCAGGAGTCGACACTGACTCGACGGCACTCCACCGAAAGGACTCTCATTGAAGTGGCAAAATGAATGCCTGGTTCTGTCTGTTGTGAATGGCATGTGTGCCTTTCAGCTGCAGGGCTCCTGTGCCACGGACTCAGAAGTCCCCATTCCCCCTTGCTGCCCGGTATGCCCGCAACTCCCTCCCTCCACACCTCAGCCGTGCTGCCTCTGCCTTCTTGAAGCCTGTCTCTCCCGGGGAGCCTTTGGCTTCACCACTCAGGCCTCCACCCTCACTGAACCCGACAGCTCCCCCTCCCGGGGCCCCTCCCAGCCTCCGGGGCCATGAGGGTGCAGAAGCCGATGCTTGACCACACCCTGCCACACAGTGAAGTGGTGGATATTTGGGCCCAAGAGAGGCATGGCATGCAGGGAGTGGGATGCCTTGCTTCTCCTCTCCCCCAGGGCGAGCAAGGGTGCAAAGCCATCATCATAGTCGTAGAATTTGCTTAAAGCCACAGAGCCCAATTTTTTTGAGTGCAGAATCTGGATACACAGCGCAAACACAACCCTTTAGGGGTCGTAGGGGAGAGAAGGAGAGGGGTAATTGTCCTGAAGGGCCTCATTCATGGGCACCAGAAACTGGGGCAGGGGGTGGTGATGTGTCCAAACATTAGGGTCAGCTCTTCCATCTCAGACCAGTTTTTGTACAAGGGCAGAGGGCTAGGATTGCCATATTCCAGCTCTCCAAATCTGGGTGCCTAATCTGCATATTATGTAAATTGGCTTGAAAATAATTTGCACATGCAAATTAGCAACTGTACTTTCCAGTTGACTTGTATTTGCTCTGGATATCTACCAACAATAATTGGGGAAGATATCTTTGCCTGATCATTTTCCTTGACATATTAACAGCAGCAATAGAACAGCAACAAAAATGCACAGCTTATTAATTAAGGCTGCAATTCTGTACAAACCTATTTGAGAGAAGCTCTGATTGAAACCAGCAGTGCTTACTTCTAAGTAGGCATGCTTTGAATGTAAAGCCAAGAAAGTCCTTAAACATTACAATGCACAGCCTGGTAGGCAAGCCTTCCAACTGCCCCATAGGGATTCCCTGCTGATAACAGACAAGGCCACATTCCTCAGGGGATTCCTGTCCTTGTGAAAGTGAAACCCTCCCAGCGAGCCTGCTGTGCTCTTCCTCTCTTAATCCAAGTCCAGTGGTTGGGCAGAATAGTGACTGCACATCTACAAGGGCTAGAGCTTAGCTCTTTTTAAAAAAAGGGAAAGCTGAAATCTGGGTGGGCTAAGCAATCCGGGTGAGATGCTCAAAATCTGGGTGATGCCCAGAATTCCAGGGGGCATGGCAACCCTAGGCAGGGCAGAAGAAGATATAGGCCAGGGGACGGGTCAAACACGGCCCTTCAGCTGTTGTTGAACAAAAACTAAATAATAAATTGTGGCTGGGGATGGTGGGAGTTGGAGTTCGGCAGCAGCCAGAGGGCCAAGTTTGCCGCACCCCTGACACAGGCAGTGGTGGGGGTGAAGGGGCAAGTGCCCCAGACAAGTAGTTTGCCCCCTAGACTCCCCATTGCTGAATCATAAAGTGGAAGCTAAAAGGCAGCTGCGGTTCTTGTGTTTGCCGAAGGCTAGAACTCCATCCAAATCAATAGGATGGGGCGAAGTCCCGTGTTCGCCTCTCCTCTCCCCCACGGCCCCTCAGGTTCTTTGAACCCATGATCCGCTCAGTTATAGTGACACCCCTGTGGCCAACTCAAGGCTCTCCAGCTGTTAGGGGGCTAGAGTCCCCACCATCTTCAAGCACAACAGGCAAGGTTCAGACTGGCCCCCCCGGACAACAGGAACGACTTCAGAGAGAAGAGGTTTGGGGCGGGAGCAGCATGACTGGGGAATGGAGAGGTTTCTTTCTAAAATCAAACGCGATATAAAATCCGTCCCCTCTTCATGAAGTGTCCTCCTCCACCCGCTCTGTCTCCCACACGCCACTATTTCCCCCCGGTACGGCCACGGGGAGAATGGAAGGGGGGCAGCCGAGGCCCGTGGTTTCTTTTTCTCTTTTTAAAAACAAACCCAAGATTTGCTTGGTTTGCTGCTCACAGGAGGAGGCGGAGGAGGCTCATCCGTTCTGGAGTCTCCGAGTTGCTGGAGTTTATTTATACACAGAAAAGGAATTGTAAAGGAAGTGGAGAGTTAAAATTGCTGGGAGTGGGAGGGAGGCATCTCCGCTGGGCTTCTGCTGGAAAGAGCTGTCCTGGGATAAGAACCTAAGAGCGCTGCTGGATCAGGCCCAAGGAGGCCCATCTAGTCCAGCATCCTCTTTCACACAGTGGCCCACCAGATGCCGCTGGGGAGCCCACAGGCAAGAGGGGAGGGCATGCCCTCTTTCCTGCTGTTGCTCCCTGCAACTGGGATTGAGAGGCACTGGGCCTCTGAGGCTGGAGGTGGCCCACAGCCACCAGACTAGTAGCCATTGATAGACCTCTCCTCCATGAAGGGATCAAAACCCTTCTTAAAGCCATCCAGGTTGTTGGCCATCACCACATCTTGTGGCAAAGAATTCCACAAGTTGATTATGTATTGTGTGAAGAAATCCTTCTGTTGGCTGGTCCTAAATTTCCTAGCTATCAATTTCATGGGATGACCCCTGGTTCTAGTGTTCCGTGAGAGGGAGAAGAATTTCTCTCTCTCTACTTTCTCCACACCATGCATGATTTTATGGACCTCTATCATGTCTCCTCGCAGTTGTCTTGTTTCTAAACTAAAAAGCTCCAGGTGTTGTAGCCTTGCCTCCTAAGGAAGGTGCTCTAGAACCCTGATCATTTTGGTTGCCCTCTTCTGCACCTTTTCCAGTTCTACAATGTCCTTTGTAGGATGAAGGACTGAGATCAAGAACGGACCTCTTCTCTCCTCCTGACCTCCCTCTTGTAGAACACACGCAGCGGGCAGATCTTGAATGGTTTTTTCCAAGCCAGGTCTGGTTTCATGGTGGTGCCAGTAACCCAATGCCATGGCACAGTTTTGCCAGCCTCAAAACATGGTTAAAAATTCAGAAGGGAACTTGTTTGCAGTGAGGCATGCCATTGTCTCCGCAGGGATGGCGTTGAATTACACACAGCGCTGTCCCTGTGAGCGGAACGAGCCCGAGGAGTATTTGCAGTGCCAGCAGCAGCCGGCCCTGGCCGAAGACACAAAGAAGGATGAGGGCGCCCCCGAGGACATGCAGAGAGCATCTCTTTGACTCTACTCTGAGAAGCCTATCTGAACTACCTGAGCACTTGCTAAATTTTGGAATTCATCAGACAAGTGAGCCACAGCCGGCCTGCCCGCCCACTGTGCACCCAGGATTAGAAGGCCAGGGGGGCTCCTGGGCAGCTTGGAGTCTTCCTTAAACAGCCCTGCATGACATCTGCCCTTGTGTAAAGATGGCGCTGGCAAGAGAGATGCCAGTTCATGCCCACTGGAAGCCCTGTCACCAACTGCAGCAGGTCTGCAGTTCCTCAGTGGCAAGGAGAAGACACTCTGCCCAAGCTCAAAGGCACTCTTATCCACAGCAGTTGCTGGAACCACGGCAGCCCTGATGAGCTGAGATTCCAAACCAGCCTAGTGACGCACCCAACAGGGCTACCTGCACGCTGGGCCAAGTGGGGAGCTCCGTGCCCGGGCACATCGCCGGCCTCCCACCACGTCTGCGGTTGGAGATTTGGGACCCCTGCCGGCCCCAGCGCCGCCGGGTTCTTCTTGCAGCTTCTCCCTCCCTCCCCCCGCCCGGCACGACACCGCCTCCCTCTTGCCCAGCTGTTAAGGGAGAGGGAAAGTGAGAGATGGGGAGAGAGGCGGGCACTTTCTAAGGAAGCCCCGGCGCAGGGCTGCCTGCTTGCCTGCAGTGGAGCCGAGCCGAGGAAGGCACTCTGCACACGCTCGAAAGTCGGACCGACTCCCCCACGCCAAGAAGTTTAGAGCGGAAGGCTCGCGCCTTCCTAGGCTGAGCGCGGCGGCGGATCCGCCTCCTGGGCCGGACCACGGCGGGTCGGCGCGGCCGGGGGCTCCGGCGATGGGGCTCCCGCGCGCCCTCCTCTCGCCGAGCGAGCAGCCTCCTCCCAGCCCGCTCACCTCGGCTGGCCGCTCACTGCGCCGCGGGGCGCTCTTGGCCGGGCTGTCCCGGGCGCCTCCTGCCGCCGCCGCCGCCGCCTCCGCGCGCCCCGCTGCTCCTCCGGCCCGGCTTCATCGCGCGGCAGCTGCTCTGGCGGCGGCGGGGCCAGGGAGGGGCTTTTCAAGGCGGAGGAGAGGTGGCGCCCTCCCCGTCCCGCCCGACGGGACACACCCCCGCCCGGCGCTGGGCTGACGGGAGGCCCAGCCAGCCTCCTGTCCCCGGATCCAGATCCCGAGGGCAGGGCTCCTTGGGGGCGAAGGGGCGCCTCTGAGCACGTGCAGAGGGCCCGGGGATGTGGGGGAGGGCGCGCGCCGCTGAAGGGGCAACGAGCATTTCGGAGCGTGGGAAGGAAGCTTTGTCCCGCCGGGGCGCTTTCGGGAAGAGCAACCACTCTGCATTTTGCTGCATTCAGGCTCCCGGTTTGTTTGTTTGTTTGTTTGCCCCTCCGCAGTAAGCCCCCCTGGAAGTTTTCCACACGGGGCTTTGGAAGCCCTTTAATTCGCATCGCCTCCGGAATGGAGCGGGGGCGCTCCCATATCGGCTAGATTTACCCCAAGTCCCTGCCAGTTATCGGGGAGCAGTTCACACACAATCCCTTTTTTGTTTTTTACTGCGAGTTAGTGCAGCCCGATGCAAATCCCGGGTAAAAAGAATCCACAATGTGCGTCGGTTTCGGGGGACAACTTCGAGTTCGCAGTAAAGGCCCCCTCAACGCGGTAAGGGAGACCTGCTGTGCGTCAAGGTGATTTCGGCGGCGCGACCGTGCAAGGGAGGCGGTCCCGCGCGGCAGCCTCCTGTGCCTTCCCAGCCTGAGCCAGCAAGAGGGGCGGCGTCCTGCGGCTGCGGGGCGGGCCTCCCCAGCTGCCCACCAGCGACCTCTAGGCCGCTGGAGCCCAGAAGAGGCGGGCCGTCCCGTGGGCGCTCCAGTCCTCCAAGGCTGGCCAGGTAGATGCTTCGCAGAAGCGGCTCTTCCCTGCCCTTGCTCCACCACACCCGCAACCGGTGTTCAGAGGTAGACTGCTGCTGCACTTGCGGGCTCTGTTTTTCTAAGAAATAAGGGCTCTACTAAATCAGACCAAGGTGGCATCATCAGTGCCGGGAACTGGGCTGACTTATTTAATGAGGTCATGCACACAATCGCACACTGTGTTCTACCCCGGTTTGGGAGCTGCGTGTGCCCCCCGTTTTCAGTTGTGTGGAAGCAAGAGAGGTGGCAAACCTGGGTAGCTTTTCCTCCTACACAATCACTTCTCCCCAGCTTCTGCTCCTACCTTGCTTCCACACAACCAAAAACTGGGAGCACTCACAGCTCGCAACCCGGGGAGAACACTGTGTGTTGGGTTGTGTTCCTCCATGATCGCCTGATGTTTCTCACAGGCCTTGACAAGGAGTGTGGTTTCCTCCCGTTGTCTCCCATACTGGATAGGTGCACAGCCTTTGATCCCAGCTGGACTATAGCTCCCATCACCCCCAGCCACAGCGGGCAAGAGAGATGATGGGAGCTGGAGTCCAACCACAGCTGGGGATCCAAGGCTGGGAATCCCTGCTTGCAGGACGAGCCCATCGGAGCCTTGGGGGCAAGCCTGGGGCCTCCCTGCTCAGAGAGGATCGTGACAGTCTCCCCCCTGTGGCAGATTAAGGAGCTGCCGGTGGGCACAGGTGATGCGCAATACATTGGAGGACACCCGTCTTCTGTGATGCTCTTGCCCCACAAAAGCCGACGGCATCTTGGCTACAATCCAGATACCCCAAAGCATGTTGCCGTGGCTGTGAAGCCACATTTAGAATGTACGCGGTGTCTGTCAGAGTGGGAGGAAGCGCAAAAGAGGCTCTGGACTTTGGTCTTTCCCAGGTGACTATTCGAAGGGGCCAGGCCAGGGCCTGACTTTCTGTTCAACCCCCCCCCCCATCCAATTGGTCTTATCTGTGGAAGAGAAGAGGGGGTGAACTCTGGGGCCTCCTGCACACAGAGACAGGCACAAGCAGAGCCGGCCGACTGCTGCTCATGGGCCTCCTCCTCCTCGCTCCAAGCCCTTGGCCACCCAAAACAGCAGCACCGCCCACGCCAAGAGGGCCAGTCCCAAGCTCCCTTGCCATAGCAGAAGATGCCAAGAAGACAGGCAGCTTTGCTTTCCTGGTGCCCCGAAAGATGTCGCCCTGAGCAACTGCTGAGCTGCTTGGACAGTGGCCTGCTGGGACCCCCCACATGGTGGCGGACGGACCATCCAGGGAACCCTGCTTCTGGCAGAGGGATGCAGCGTTTCCATGGCCTCCAGTACAGGTGTGCAGGCAGGGGGGCCCACAGCTCAAGGGCAGGTGGGCAGTCGATTCCAGAGCTCGGGCCTCTTTTCTCCTCCACAGATGAGGCAAATTGGATGGCGGGGGGGAGGGGGTGGGTTGGAAGCAGAACGTCAGTCCCTGGCCTGGTCCCTTCAAAAGGGTTTCAGGTTGCCAGGGAAAGACCAAGCAGGCCACTAGCCTGCTCATACTGAACAGGTGGCCATACTGGCCTTAACTGACTAGCAGCAGTCCAATTCAGGGGAGGGCAACTTTAGAGGCAAGGCGTGCTTTGACTCCACACTCACCCCCCCACGGGCACGCAGCTCTACCTGCTGAATGGCCACCCTGCAGGCAGCGTGCCTCTCCTTGACACAGAGCGGGGTGGGGAGGGAGAGAAAGGCGGCACAAGAAGGCTACCAGGAACCAGAGGCGGCTGCATCTTGTTGGGTGCCCCCGGCGCCTTAGAACAAGCTGCTGGTGGTGCCAAGACTGAGGCAAGGTCGGGTCACGAGTGGTACAACTAGGCACGGTATCCTTGTAATTATGAGAGACAGATTCTCTTCGTTCAGGCAGGGCCCCCTTTAATATTAAACTGACTCTGAAGTCCTCCTATTTGCGAGGACTGGCACCACCGCTACAGTTCTTAGCGGCAAGATTTAAGAACTCCAGCCTGAGATTAAGGCAGTGTGTTGGCTGCTTCTTGTGCACAAGCTCCGCAGCGCAGGAGAGAAACTGCCCTCGGCACGTCACCCTCGACTCGGCTGCGACCTGCAAGGATGTAGCTGAATGAACAAGGCGTCTCCACCCAACCACGTTCCAGCCATTACAAGGGGAAATCCTCCTCTGTGGGGATGTTGAGAACAACCGCCATATCTGGGCTGCATCTGGAGGAAGGGGAAGCAACACATCAGACCCACGCCAGAGAAGAGGAGTTCTGAGCCCGCCGTTGGAAACAAAGAGAACTCCCTTCAGACGCACCAGGAACAAAGCTACAGTATCCCTTGGGGACGGGGAGGAGAGCTGGTCTTTTGGAAGCAAACCTGAATTGTCCACTTTGCTGAGCAGGGTCTGTCCTGGTTTGCATTTGGATGGGAAACTAGATTTGAACCCTGCGAGATATCCCGCTTAAGGGATGGGGCTGCTCTGGGAAGAGCACCTGCCGGCTTGCATGCAGAAGGTTCCAAGTCCCCTCCCTGGCAGCATCTCCAGGATAGGGCCGAGAGAGAGTCCTGCCTGCAGCCTTGGAGAAGCGGCTGCCAGTCTGTGAAGACAATACTGAGCTAGATGGACCAAGGGTCTGACTTGGTAGAAGGCCGCTTCCTGTGTTCCTATCCTTTGTCCCTTACCCCAAGGAGGGCTACTGGACTGCCAAAAGGAACCTGGTATGTTTGGAAAGAGGGAAAGAGCACAGAGGATCTCTCCCTCCCACCACTACTGCAACACCACCCCAGCCACCAGGGCGGTACAGGGCTCGGCTTCCCATAAAGGAGCATCACACCCTGGAAGTGTGCAGCTCTGTGGCAGGCGGTGGTGCTGTGCCGACAGCACACTTCCTTTGGATTGGGAGCAGCCAAAGCCTAAGTGGAGCCCAAGTGGCCCGGCTGGTTCCAGCTCACTAAAACTGGTATCCCTACACAAACCCGGAATGGGGCGTGTGAGTCTGAATCTGAAAGCTGAGACTTTCAAGGGAAGGGGAAAGAAAGTTTCTAGTCCTCTTGCTACTAGTGGAGAAGTGTTTGAAAACACTTTCGTAGTGAAAGGATCAGAAATCAAGAAGGGGCCGAGGAAGCTTTTCAGTGGGGAGAGCAAGAACCTGCAGAGCAACTTGTCCTGGCTCTGAGCTCCAAATCCCCATCTCCAACCACTCTTATTCCTCAGTGCATCCTGGTGAAAGCCATCCTGCCCTTGCTGGGCTCTTCTGTCTCCAGCAGATTTCTTGTGAACAGGCTACATGTGTGGTGGTGGGCAATAGAGGAACACAAGTGCCTACAGAGTGGAAGTGTGAAGAAAGGCATGCTTAGCCAGTCCTACTGTTTGGGACACGGGCAAAGGTTCTTACCTGGGTCTGCGGAGGAGGACATCTGCAAATATCACCTCTCGTGGATCCCTGATGGTGTTGTGAAGCATTATAATGCTTTTCTGTAACTCCTGGATTTCTTTCATCAGTTCGTCGATTACCTGAAAGAGTTAAAAGGAGAAGTGAGCAACTTCAACTTCACTCAGAATCGTAGGAACTCTGCCTATTTTGTTCCCATTACACTGGCTAACAATTAGCTTCTAGGTTAAATTTAAAATGCTGATTTGGGCTTGTAAAGCCCTGAGTGATAAAGGACCCAGTGACTTAGGATAAACCTTCTCCTATATGAGGCTACATGTCACCTTAAGTGACACAGCGGGGAAATGCCTGACTAACAAGCAAAGGGTTGCTGGTTCAAATCCCTGGTGGTACTATATCAGGCAGCAGCACGATATAGATGCTGAAAGGCATCATCTCATACTGCGCGGGAGATGGCAATGGGAAACCCCTCCTGTATTCTACCCAAGACAACCACCGGGCTCTGTGGGCGCCAGGAGTCAAAATTGACTGGACGGCACACTTTACTTTACATGAGACTACACATAGTTGGGCCTTGCATTGACAGCCCTGCCATTAAGAGAAGTTCAGCTCCTGGGTACCAGGATCCTTGTTGGTAACAACCCCACAGCTGTAGAACCTCCTCCCTAAAGTGACACAGCAGGCTCTTTCCTCTCCATCTTCAGACAGATGATGATGAAGACCTGCCTGTCATGGCTTCTCATTTTGCTGTTTGAAATTGTTTCTTCTGGTGCTGTATTCCTAGACTGCTAATTTCCATTTTTAAATTTGCCAACACATTTCTTATACCTGTATTGTAAGCTGCTTTGATATTTTAAAAGCAGGGTATAAATGTATGCAATAATCCCCCACACGGGAGATTCGTGTCCATCTCAAAAGCCCCTATTAGCTACTGTAACTAAGCCTAAGTACCTGTAATTTAGATATTTGCACATTCTTCTGCCACTGCCCCCAATTCCCTTCCTCTGTATTTCCCTGGATAGTAAGCCCCTTGGGGCAGAGACCTGTCACCCCATCCTCTGTACAGCAGTGTGTACATGGCTATTCCTTTCACAAATATAATACTACTAAGACTGACCACAGATGAGGAATGTAAGAGCCACCGGTCCCAACATCAAGTCACTTGCTATGGTCTCTAAACCCTCTTACCTCCTTTTGGATTTGGATTTGTCTTCTCAGTTCCATATTGTTTAAATGCATTTGTCTGAGGCCATCTTGGTACTCTGACAACTTCTCCTGTATACAGATGTGGGGGAAATGCAATTCAGTTGCAAAATGAAACACAGACGATGACACACACGGTCCTGGAAGGCAATGCTGGATTGTGGGTCGGGGGGCGGGGGCAGGATGGGGTACTGCAAGCCCAGAAGACATTTGGAACCCAAGGACTTGTCAAGACTGTTCCTCCTCCCACTTGGACAGCCTCCAGGCACAGTGCCAAGAGCCAGCCTTCTTCCACAAACCTCAGCAACAGTCTGCAAGATGCCCTCCTGCTCCTCCTTTGCCTTCATTGCTAAAGTCTCCAGGAACCGCTTGGACAGATCCTCGATATCCTCCAGTTCATCCTAGAGAGGAGAGGACAGGAGGAGGAGGAGGTCTTTAGCCTCATGGCCAGACCTGCCCATGGCAAAACCCGAAGGAGGACAGCAGCCTAGCGATCACTGAACAGGAACGTGCCTACAACTGAACTGGGTGGGGGCAGTTCAGGTCCCTGGGCCCCTGAGGGAGAGGGCCTGCCAGCTGGGCAACAGCTTGCTCTTCATTCTCCCCCTCCCTGAAGGAGCTAGGGAACTGGAAAAGGTGCAGAAGAGGGCAACTGAGATGATCAGGGGCCTGGAGCAACTTCCTTATGAGGCTAGGCTACAGCAGCTGGGGCTCTTTACCTTGGAGAAGAGGCAACTACAGGGAGATGTGATTGAAGTGTATAAAATTATGCGTGGAGCAGAGAGTGCACAGAGAGAAATGTTTCTCCCTCTCTCACAACACTAGAACCAGGGGTCACCCCATGAAACTGAAGGTCAAGAAATTTAGGACTGACAAGAGGAAGTACTTTTTCACACCGCACATAATTAATCTATGGAATTCTCTGCCATAAGATGTGGTGATGGCCACCAGCTTGGATGGCTTTAAAAGCGGCTTAGACAGATTCATGGAGGACAGGTCTATCAATGGCTACTAGTCTGGTGGCTATAGGCCACCTCCAGCCTCCGAGGCACGATGCCTCTCAATACCAGTTGCAGGGGAGCAACAGCAGGAGAGAGGGCATGCCCTCAACTCCGGCCTGTAGGCTTCCAGTGGCATCTGGTGGGCCACTGTGTGAAACAGGATGCTGGACTAGATGGGCCTTTGGCCTGATCCAGCAGGGCTGTTCTTATCTTCGGGGCAGGGCCCCATCCTCACTTTTTGTCCCAGGCCCCACTCCAACCTTGCTACGCCCCCGACAGCAGCGGCCTCTTTCCCACACCTCCTGCTCCTGATTCAGGTTCCGGATGCTGCGCAGCAGGGATGAGATCTGGACGGCTTTCACGGGGTACTCCTTGTCCATGTACGTTCGCAGGACGTTGAGCTCCTCCTGGAGGGCCTGCACTTTGGTGCTCATGCGCTTCCTCTCCTGCTCCAGTTCTGGCCAAGCAAACCAAAAGGAAGTCAAGGAGAGGAAGTGAAAGGGGCGGCTGATGACTTCCACAGAGGGGACTCCCAGAGACGTTGCGTTGGGACCAAAGAGGTAGACCCTTGACCAGCAGTGGCTTGTCTTAATGAGCCAGTGGGGCGCCAAAGGAGGTGCCGCTTCCTCCGCTTCCTGGCAGCAGCAGCTCGGGTTGCCCCCACCCTGCCTAAGAGCCGTCCTGGCAGCAGGCTGGCCATGCTGCAGGCAGTGCAGCTCCCGTTGACACTGGGGTAGGGCGGGATGGGAGAAAGGGGTGCAGTCTGGCTGAAAGAAAGCAGGGGCAGCTGTGCCTCCTTTGGTGCCCCCCTGGCTTATTAGGAGGAGCCACTGCTGCCCTTTACATCATGCTCATTCTTGAGCAACCTTATTTTAAAACTCATTTTATGTGGGGAAAGGTGGAATCACTTACCATGATGAGATTCCTACTTTGTTTGCTAAAACCTTTGCCTTTATTGCCTGCAGCTTGTTGCTCCTAGTCGCTTCTTTACCTGCACAAAAGCGACTCGGAGTCTGAGTCTCCTGCTTGTAAGAGACCCCCAAGTTCCAGCTGTGCCCAAGCGGCTCCTGGCCACTCATCCGTCTCACCACTCTGGGCAAGCAGGAAGCCCTGGGCAGCCACACAGTCCACCCAGCCACATGGAGGCCCTGCCTTTGGGCCCTCCAGCTCAGGGAGACCACGGCAGCAGCCCACCGAGCAGACTTGTCCCTCTCAGCAGGAGGGGAGGGCCTTTTGCTGGAGAGGCTTCTGGCACGCCCAACTTTTATCCCCGTCACTGAACTGGGAGGGTGGGGCGTAGCAATGTGGCCGTGTGCCCCGAGATGCGGCAAACTTGGGGGGCGCTTCTTGTTCACTGGATGCAAAGAAACGCTAACACAATGTTAGAAGAAGAGGATGGAGAAAGCCAGCCAAGTCCCCCTTGCAACACACTGGCCTGTTCTAAAGGGCCCCCTTTCCCCACATGAGCTGAGGCAGGTGGTGGCTGGAATAGGACCTTGTCATTTATTTTAGCAACGGGTTTCTGCTCTGACAGCACACTTCCAGAGCACGGCGAAAGTATTCCAAAAGTATCTGCACTCCTGCACAAAAGTATCTGCATTCTGGAAGTGCGAGGCCCAGCATGGGGGGCTCCTGCTGTGTGTGCCCCGAGAGCAGAAGCCCGCATACTGCAGTGGTCCCGATGCTGGCTCTTGGCTCCAATCCAGCAAACGTCTTTCCCTGCAGTCTCAGGCTTACGTGCAGATGCTGCCCTGCTGTCCCTTCTCTGAACAAGAGGCTTTATGACCTGCATCAGTGGCTACTGCTGAAACTCAGAGGAATCTGGGGAACAGCTTCCAGTACAGCTTGCAGGACCATGTGGTAGAGAAGCAACCAGGAGCCAGGCAGACCACCCTGCACCAATGCAGTTTCCAGCTCTACCCCTTGGTATGTTTTGTTCCCTGGGACCATTGCTGCCATTGTGCCATGTCCTTTGAGTGAGGGTCTGGGTTCAAGAAGTAACCTCTCCCCCCCCCCCACACCCCCAAGATGCCCCCTTGCTCAGTATGGCATGAGGGAAATACCACAAGCTGAGTTTGAGACCCCTAAAGTCCCCTTTGCAATGGCAAAATTATCTGGCCATGGAGAAAGAAAATGCCACTGCCACCAGCGAAACAATCAGGCATGGATCCTTTCTCCAGTACTAGCTGCTTTAAGGAAGGGCTGCTTAAGTCTATCGTCATTATTTCAAATCCCAAGGACATATTTGCCTGAGATGTTGCAGCTGGATCTGCAACAACACTGAAGTGGCGTTTCCACTCACAGGCTGTGGAGCCGTTGCCTGCAGCATCTTGAGAAAGCACGCGGTCCCAAGAGCTAGGAATCCGAGAGCGGAGGGGCCCCAACTGAGATGAAGGCTGCAGCTGGTACATCACAGAGCTGAAAGATAGGAGTGCTGGCTGCTGCTGCTGCTGCTGCCATCCCGTGAATTCCTTCCTCCACAGCCTGCTGCGATGTGGCTTCTGTTAAGTCAGCGATTTCCCCCAGGCATGGGGTTCAGCCTGGCCCCTCTACCTGGAGGAAAGCTGGCTAGCAGACCTCCCCATGTTCCCACTGGTCCATTTCACAATAAGCAGGCACCACCTGGCTGTCACTGTCAGCCTCTCTGCTTAGTGGAATGCCCTCCCTTCCAAACCACAGCCAGAGGGATGTAGCGGCCTGGGCAGCTCAACCCACAGAGTCAGACGCACGGGGTGCACTTGCAAGTGGGACCCTGCTTACTTCCCATGTTCTTCTCCACCGTTTTCAGGGTTTCCTGGAGCTCTGCTTTGGCCACACCCACTTGGTTCTGGCTTGAATCCTTAAAAGTTGTGATCACTGTCTGTAGAGACAGAAATGCAGACAGTGGTTGCTCAGGACCACTCGAGGTTCAAGGGGACGCAGAAAGGCTCTTGGCCAGGAAAAGAAAGTCAGTACGAATGCAACAACCATTTATATCCCGCTTTTCAGCCAGCAGGAATGAAAGCAAGTGCGAAGAGCCTCTTCCATTAGTCTGTGTGCTCGGAGCACCATCAGGACCTGCCCTTTGCCACTCCCTGATCCCTCTGCAAGCCACTAGCTGGATGTGAGGAAATACAGCAGGAAGAGGAGCCTGAAGAATACAGTCTATGGGGTCCCAGAGCATGGTCTAAGCCAGGCCTGTGGCTGGGGATGATGGGAATTGCAGTTCAACAACAGCTGGAGGGCCAGGTTTGCCCACCCCTGGTCTAAGAGCACACAGTCTAGCTACCCTGCTGAAGCTAAGCAGGTCAGTGCCTGGAGGGGAGACCCATGTATGTCACCTTTGAGGATGGGGCCGCAGCTCAGTGGGAGAGCATCTGCTTTGCATGCAGAAAGTCCCGGGTTCAGTTCCTGGCAGCATCTCCAGGTAGGGCTAGGAAAGACTCCTCCCTGAAACCTTGGAGAGCTGCTGCCAGTCTGCATGGACAATACTGAGCTAGATGGACCAAGGGTCTGACTCAGTATATAGAATTCTCTGCCATGGGGTATGGTGAGGGCCACCAGCTTGGATGGCTTTAAAAGGGGGCTCAGACCAATTCATGGGAGGTCAGGTCTATCAGTGGCAACTAGTCTGGATGGCTATAGGCTACCTCCAGGCTCAGAAGCAGGAGGCCTCTGAATTCCAGTTGCAGGGGAGCAACAGCAGGAGGGAGAGAGAGGGCAACGCCTTCATCTCCTGGTTGTGGAGTGGCATCTGGTGGGCCGCTGTGGGAAATGGGATGCCGGACTAGACAGACCTCGGGCCTGATTCAGCAGGGCTGTTCTTATGCAAGAACCACCGCCTGGATGGGAGGGAATGCAGCACTAGCAGCCCACAGATGTGGCTGATTTGTTCAATTCAGTGTGTGAAATACTGGCCTCTTCCCCACGAGCAGCCTGGCTTATGCCCCACCAGCCTCCAGAGCTCCTTTGCTGATCCACTCCCTCCCTGACCACCCTGTAGGGACCCCCCTGCACTTGTCCCCGTCTGTCAGACTCTTCCTTCTGGAGCCACCACACTGCCTCATGGGTTCTCGATTCCCTGCCCTTGCCTTCCTTGCTCTTCCACACAGGTCCCAACTTCTCCGCTCACGGCCTGCACATCCTCCTCCTCCTCCGGTTTCCCAGACTTCTGCCTCTACCTGCCCCTTTCTGGCTCTGGAACCTGCATGAAGTTTGTCCTCTTTTCAACTCTTCCTCCTCCTCCTCCTCCCGCCCCACACCCACTCACTCCAAAGTTGCCCCTCTCCCTAGGAA
This sequence comes from Hemicordylus capensis, assembly GCF_027244095.1. Taxonomy (NCBI): domain Eukaryota; kingdom Metazoa; phylum Chordata; class Lepidosauria; order Squamata; family Cordylidae; genus Hemicordylus; species Hemicordylus capensis. The sequence goes on from NC_069660.1 coordinate 5,301,181, forward strand.
TCAGCTTCCTAGCCTCCATCTTATTCTGTCCTCCTTCCTTCAGCCCCCATACACTGGATCCTGCCCGCCCCACCAGCATTCGCTCCCTTCCCACCTGTTCACTCTTCCCTCTTCAGCTTCCTAGCCCACAGGATCCTTCCAGCCTCTAGGCCTTATGTACGTTTTTTTTTTAACTTAAGATTAACAAAACAACAAAAGCATACATGGTAGAAGAGGTCGAGCCTTTTCGGTTGTCTTCTGCAGCCACACTTTTCACTGATTTGGGTGCGCTCGATGCACACTTATCTGGGAGTAAACACCACTGAACATAGTGGGACTTGGTTCCGAGTAGAGACACACAGGATTGCACTGCTAGAATGTTTGTGAACATTCTTTGTCCTCCGGTCAGCAGAGGACAGGGGAAGGCGTCTACTGCATGTAGGCAGTCTGGAATCTAACAGTATACACAAGAGGAGACACTTTGGTTTAGGAACTCCAGTCACCTCTGAGCTAGGAATGCAAGAAAGCAGAATGCTCACGGGAAAGGCTGGTTCCAGGAGTTCTCCTTTCATGTTCATTACCTGCAGGCTAGAGCCACCTGCCGCTCATGCCATTCCTGACATGCTGGGAGATTCAGCCATTACTGGCGACTGTCAGACAATGAGGCCCACAAGGGCTGGTACAAGATCAACACAGGCCACGCAGAACGAGGGGTCTGCAGCATCCAGCCGGGATCCTGCCATCTGAACATCCCTGAAAGGTCTCTGTGTCTCACATGCTCAGGTGTAGGAGAACCAACACCTTTTGGACATTCTGCTGCATCAAATCCGCCCCAGCCCAAACAAGCCTTACCCCGAACATGTCGTACTGCTGGAGGAGCTCCCGGGCCCGCTTCACTGTGTCGTCGTCCATCTCCTTGATGTCTTTCACCAGCCGCCGGTTCTTTTCCAGCAGAACGCTGGAATGGTGCTTCAGTTCCTCCAAGCTGTTCATTTTGCTCTTGGACAGTTGCTGAGGTATTCAGGAAGGAAGAGGTTACCCAATGGCTCGGCTCACCTTTACCCCGCTTTCCGTCACTCCAGCAGTACACAGAGCAGGTCCCACAATCTGAGAACCCTCCAGCCCCAAGGCAGCATCTCCTTCCATTCCCTTCCGTATAATGAGGAGGGGCCTTCAGCCCCTGCCCTAATGCACATCCAATAACGAAAGATTTCCAACCTGATATTGTATCCTTCTTTTCTCTAAGAAAATTCATTGGGAAGAGTCCTGTTATTGCCACCCAATTCTTCCTCCACCGATACTTGTGGTGATCCTCCGCTATCTAGAGCAGGAGGTTCCAGTTATGCAATTTAAGCTCCTGTTAATTTGGCTATGTGGTAGTTTTTGGAGCCAACTCTACTGGATGGATACCTGCCCACCCCCCCCGGACAGAAACAGAGCCAGAGGCTGCAGAAAGGAATGGTTTGCCCAGCACCAGATTAATTCCTCAGTGATTATTCCCAAGGGATTCACTCTCAGGCCATGGAACGAGGTTCACATGTGTTAATGTCATGTGTTCTAAACAAGCATAGCAATCCTCTCCAGCTTCAGAGCTAGGATACTGCAAGGAGCTAATGGGTATCTTGATAGAGCTAGCATGCTTTGTAACAGGGTGTTAATAAACACACTTTAATTTGCTTTGTATGTTAGGCAGGTGCCTTGTTTCCCAGTTCATGTTTTAGACAAGAATAAAATGGGCTACATGCCCACAAGTGTTAAAGTTGCCGCACCTGATGCCAAAGGTTCAGTTAGTACATTTGCACATGCACCTGCAAAATTCTGATATTCTCCGCGCTCTTTGCAAGCATTGCTTCTCTTGCTGCTGTTTGATGCCAAGTCCTCTGCTTCTTAGGTGTCGTTTTCAAACGGCCTGAAACAGAACATGTCTTTTGTGACATTGCCCAGCATGTAGGGGAAAACCCAGAGTTATTGTGCATAATGTGGCAGGGAACCAATCATGAAGGTGCCTTATACCGAGTCAGACATTTGGTCCACCTGAGCCAGTCTTGTCTACTCTGACTGGCAGCAACTCTCCAGGGTCTGGGTTCTTTCCCAACACCGACTACCCCGACTCTTTTTATAGCTCTTTCGCATATAAAGCCTGTTCTCTGCCACTGAGCTACATTTCCATCAGTATAGGCTGCCTTGTGCTGAGTCCAACAATATTGCTCCATCACACCCTGTGTGATCTACTTTAACTGGCAGCAACTCTCCAGCAGGGGGTTTCCCCAGCTCTGCTACCCAATATTCCTTGGCATTGGGGAGCCTGGAGTCCAAGCCTGGGATTTTCTGCATGCAAATGTGTGTTCTACTGCTGAGCTACAGCCCCTCCCCATGGCTGGCTGCAGCCTTTACTGGGGAAAGAGAATCCCAGGAAATCTCCTGAGCCTGATGGATGGAAAGTTCTTCCAGCCCAGGAGAGCTGGCTGTTCCACACCCAACTCCTCTTCCCAGAGTGCCAGTGGGCAGACACACATGGTGATGGGGGCGGGGGGGGAGGCAAGGGATGTGGGCAGAACCTTTCCCAACCTGAAGGTTTCTCTTTTGACCTTGTCCAGGAAGTCTTCTTTAATGCCTTCTTCCCCTTCTCCTCCTTCATTGAAGCAAGAGATGGCAAGAATCCCTTGATCACTGTTTGTTTCTTAACGCCTTCTTCTCTTTGCCATTGGCTGTAATCCTAAGCATGACACAAGAAAGAAGCTAGTTCACAGGGCAGAAGCAAGGGAGTCTTCAGGAGAATGATTGCTTTTCAGCAGTCTTTTGTGGAGAAAATGCTTCCTTATTCTATTTCTCTCCAACCCTTAAAGCTAAGAATCTGTTAGGACAGCTTACCAAGCATTATACAGAAACTACAACTATGCATTAAAACCACCTCAGCAGCATAAATACTGCAAAAGCCAGTTAAAACAAGATGGAATCTAAAAGACAGGGGGAAATAAAAGATCTCTACCTGGCGCTGAAAAGAAAACAGACTTGGCACCAGGCAAACCTCCCTAGGGAGGGCATTCCACAGGTGGGGTGCCACCACTGAAAAGGCCTCTCTTGGGTTCCCACTCACTGCATTCTGATGGAGTTTGAACATGGAGAAGGGCCTCCGAGGCAAATATCAACATTTGGGCAGATTAATGTAGAAGGGGATAAGCCTTTAGGCCCTTAATCCTACGCTATTTAGGGCTCTTAAGGAAATAACTAGCAACTTGAATCAGTCCTAGAAGTCGACCGGAAGCCAGTGAAGTTGTTCAGCACTAGGGAAATGCACTCCATGTGCCTGATCCTGATTTAGCAACCCTGTTACTGCACATAGGAACATAGGAAGCTGCCTTATAGCAAGTCGGACCGTTGGCCTATCTAGTTCAATACTGTCTACCCTCTACACTGACTGGCAGTAGCCTTCCAAGGTTTCAGGCAGCAAACCAAGCAGATATTCTACCATCGAGCGACGGCCCTGTTGTCTAAGAGGAATATCTTACAGCAGACAGCACTCGCATGGAGTCACCCATCCAAATGCAAACCAGGGCAGACCCTGCTAGCGAAGGGGACAGTTCATGCTCGCTACCACAAGACTAGCTTACTCCCCCTGTACTTTGTCCCAGCTGTAGTTTCTGGGGCATTCAAAGGCAGGCCCATGTAGGTTCCTTGCAATGGTCCAACCAGGATATTACCAGCGTGTGAATAACTGTGACCAGGCTACCTCTTATTTTATTTATTTATTTATCAAATTTGTATACCGCCCCAAACTTTTGTCTCTGGGTGGTTTACTTAAAAACACTTTAACAATTTAAAAATAACCAGAGATTACAACCCAGAAATATTAGGAAGCTGAGAAAGCTTGGGCGAAAAGATGGGTTTTCAGGTGTTTTTTGAATATTGCCAGAGATGGGGAGGATCGTATCTCAGCAGGGAGCACATTCCATAATCTCGGGGCAGCGACTGAGAAGGCCTGTCTCTGTGTAGCCTCCAAATGAGTTGGCGGTAACTGGAGACGGACCTCCTCAGATGACCACAATGGGCGGTGGAGCTTGTAATGAAGAAGACGCTCTCTTAAATACCCTGGGCCTAAGCCATTTAGGGCTTTGTAAGTTATAACTAGCACTTTGTATTTTGTCCGGCAACCTATTGGCAGCTAGTGTAACTCCATCAGTAAAGGAGTAACATGGTCTCTCCAAGATGACCCAGAGACCAGCCTGGCTGCCACGTTCTGAACCAACTGAAGTTTCCGGACTACGTATAAAGGCAGCTCCACGTAGAGCGCATTACAAAAGTCAAGTCTGGAGGTTACCAACAGATGTACCACTGTTTTGAGGTCATTCATCTCGAGAAAAAGGCGCAGCTGGCGTATCAGCTGGAGCTGATAGAAAGCACCCCTGGCCACCTGAGAAACCAGGGAGAGGTGTGAATCCAGAAGTACTCCCAGACGGCAAACCTGTTCCTTTTGGAGAAGTGTGACCCCATCTAGAACAGGCAGATCAAAATCGTCTCTAGAGTTTTGACCCCGCACAATAAGTTCCTCCGTCTTATCTGGATTCAGCTTCAGTTTATTCTCTCTCATCCAGCCCATTACTGCTTCCAGGCAGGCATTTAGGGAGGATATGCCAGCTCCTGAAGAAGTTGACATGGAGAAGGAGATCTGGGTGTCATCAGCATACTGGCAACACCCAGCTCCAAATCCCCTGATGATCTCTCCCAGCAGTTTCATGTAGATGTTAAGAAGTACTGGAGAAAGTACAGAGCCTTGCGGGACACCATACTTAAGCTCAGATTTTGAAGAGCAACAATCTCCAATCGACACCATCTGGAATCTATCCAAGAGGTAGGAGCAGAACCACTGTAAAACAGTGCCTCCCACCCCCAACACCCTCAGACGTTCCAGAAGGATACTATGGTCAATAGTATTGAAAGCCGCCGAGAGATCCAAAAGGACCAATAGAGTCGCACTTCCTCTGTCAACTGCCAATTGGAGATCATCCATCAGGCTGACCAAGGCAGTCTCCACCCCATAGCCTGCCCAAAAATCAGTTTGAAATGGGTCTAGATAATCAGTTTCCTCCAAGACCGCCTGGAGCTGAGAGGCCACCACCCTCTCAATTACCTTGCCTAGCCATGGGAGGTTGGAAACAGGCCTATATTTGCTCAACTCTGAGGGATCTAATGCAGGCTTCTTTAGAAGAGGTCTAATGATTGCCTCCTTAAGACTAGGAGGCATCCTGCCCTCCCTCAGAGAAGCATTTATGATTTCCATCAGCTGTCTACAACAACCTCCCTACTATACTGAACAAGCCATGTTGGACAAGGGTCAAGAGAACAAGTGGTAGGCCTCACCACTCCAAGCATCTTGTCCACATCCTCAGGAGTCACAGACTGAACCCGATCTAGTCGAATCACATAAGAGGAGTTGTTGGGCACCTCCAGCTCAGATATCAAATTGTGGAGTCTTCATCTAAGTCGGCCCGAATCCGAGAGATTTTATCTGCGAAAAACTCTTTAAACACATCACACCGAGTAACTGATGACTCCAAATTCTGGTTCAAGGGAGCGGGGGCAGATACTAGTCCCCTCACAACCCTGAACAACTCAGCCGGACGTGAATTCGCAGAGGCAATATGGGCAGAAAAGAACTGCCTCTTTGCCGCACGTATTGCCTGAGCATAGATCTTTAGATGTGCTCTATGTCGCAATCTGTCAGATTCGAGTTGAGTCTTCCTCCACCTGCGCTCCAGTCGCCTACCTTGCCGCTTCAGCCCCCGTAGGTCTTCCGTATACCAAGGGGCCAAATTTGAAGTGGGTTGGAGGGGACGTTTGGGAACAATCGTGTCTACTGCCCTAGTGAGCAAGTTGTTCCAATTCTCAACCAGGCCATCAACAGGATCACCGGCAAAGCCAACATTGAATCCCTCCAAGGCTTCTTGGAATCTTACTGGATCCAATAACCTCTTCGGGCGGACCATTCTAATGAGCCCCTCGCCCCTGCGGAGGTGGAAAGTGGTTGTAAGTCCAACCTTAACCAGATGGTGGCCCGTCCATGACAATGGGGAAATCACAGGAGTCCCCATGGAACACCACCCTGATCAGAGTAAAATACCAAATCAAGCGTGTGACCTGCAATTTGCATCGGTCCAGAGACTACTTGGGATAGTCCCATAGTTGTCATGGCCGCTATGAACTCCTGAGCTACCCTGGATAGATTGGTCCCGAAATGAACATTGAAGTCCCCCAGCACCAAAAGTCTGGGAGACTCCAATGCGAGTTCCGTGACCAAGTCCGTGAGCTCAGTAAGGGATTCCGCTTTCAGAAGAGGACACAGCTGAAGCTAGTAAAAATGCTCTGAGGCCACTTGGACCTCTGTCAAAATAGCCAGAGCTAACAGTGCCCCCAAGCTCCACATCTAATCTTGCAGAGGGAATGTAAGTCCATCCAAAGTAACAGCAGGAGAGAGGGCATGCCCTCAATTCATGCCTGTGGCTTCCAGCAGCATCTGGTGGGCCACTGTGCGAAACAGGATGGTGGACTAGATGGGCCTCCTTGGGCCTGATCCAGCAGGGCTGTTCTTATGTTCAAATAGGGAAAACACCCACACTAGGTATAAACCACCCACCAACCAACTGTGTCTCCACCTTGCATACAGAGTTCTACTTGAATTAGAAATGTGGGTGAACTGGATCATCTCTCTGTATTGCTCTTGCTTGTAAAATTGCCCCCGTTGCCTTTTTGGGACTCACAGGTGGCATTAAGGAGTTTACGATGCTCTTGGGCAGGTTACTCTGGTTCCCGAGAGCCATCTTTTGAGCCAGCGAAGGACCCTGGCAAGAGAAAAACACACAGTAAAACAAAAATAAATAAGAACATTTGGTAAGTTTTTACCCAAGTGACAAAGTAAAGAAGAATATTTTTATTCTGCTTGATGTTTTACCTTTCTTCAGATATTTCACTTTTCTAAATGTATATTGCTCCCTAAAACCAATCAACATCATAACAGGTGCAATACCAGTCAAAGTGGGCAATTTCAAAGTTGTAATTAACCTTTTTCAGGTAACTTGCCCTAAAATGCATGTATGCATAGATCATAAATATGAATGCAGCACTCTTTGGACATGACATGATCCTAGTATGTAAACAGTTTTAAGTGCCTTTGTTTATTAAAATGTGTCCAAATACAACATTTAAACCACACTGACTGACATCCAGATTCATGCTGCGTGTGCACTACTCATCTCCTGGTTGTGGACTTCCCAGAGGCATCTGGTTATTAGCCACTGTGGGAAAGAGGGTGCTGGACTTGGCAGCATCTCCAAGATAGACAGGGCAGAGAGAGACTCCTGCCTGCAACCTTGGAGAAGCCGCTGCCAGTCTGTGAAGGCAATACTGAGCTAGATAGACCAGTGGTCTGACTCAGTATATGGCAGCTTCCTATGTTCCTATGTCTGGATACATACCTTGATCCAGCAAGGTTCTTCTTTTGTCTTCTCCACCAGGCCTCCAATCATGATAAAATGTCTTTAGTAAAGAAGTGGGTGGCCACCTCCGTTTGGAGGGATCCTTATCTATTTATCTATTCTGTACATCCTTTCTCAGCCTTTCTCAGGAATGGTTCTTGATATGCCTCCAGTGTAATTCCAAATGCTGGGTATCTGGGAGCTCCCTCCCAGTTTAGGGTGGGGTCCCCAAATTTACTCTGACATCATAATCTCTTCAATTATCATGATAATCTGTTCAATGGCCATACAGGGAAAGCTAATATATCATTATCCCCTTATTGCCAGTGGGGATGGGAAGGAATAGCAGTTTACCCAGGACCACCAGAAGCAGAATTTGAAGAGGGAACACCCTAGTTTCATCTCCTTGGCTATTATGCTACACTGAATCTGGCATGATAGGCAGGCTTTCAACAGATGAAAACACCTCCCATCACTGAACAGAGGCAGAGCTTTAAAGTGTGTCGGGACTCCTGGTGGCTACAGAGCTCTGTAGTTGTCTTTGGTAAAAGAGCTTTACCTGTTGAAATTTTGCTTATTATGCAGCTCTGCATAGAGGGAGTAGAACTGGCAACCAATAATTGCAATAATTGCTTTTGTGCTACTCCTCCCTCACACATCTCTCAAGCATGCCCCCACCACCACCACCCACAAACTTTTAGGCACCTTAGCATCCCCCTGCCTATGATCTCCCCCTCTCCAGAGTTCTCATGTCCTCCTGGGCTGTGCACCCTTGGCCCCTCCCCTTAGGGCATTAAAAAAAGCCCCTTTAAATCAGTCCAAAGGTCTATCTACCTAAGCATCTTCACTCCCACATGGCTATCCAGACATCTCCAACAGCAACTTTCCAGTCTTGTTTGCCCTTAGTGCCTGCTAGACTGAGGTAAACTGCCTCTCCACACAGAGGTTCCAGTCTTAGCACTCCTTGTTCACAGATGCTTGTTCCACGAATCCATTTATTTCACTGCCCAGGGAGCCCACAAACAAGGATGAGCAGCTGGGAGGCACACTTCCTTCATGGCCTGAATCCCAGCAGCTGGTATTCAGGAGGTACACTGCCTCTGAACATGGAGGTTCTACTCTTATCTCTTGTAGTCAACAACTTGCAAGCAGGCGTCGTGCAATGCGTGCACCTAAGGCAGGAGTGGCCGATCCGAGACTCCTTGGTTGTGACTGGTCTACAACTCCCATAATCCCCCACCGCAATTTGTGGCCACCCCTCATCTCACCTTTTGTAAGGCACGGCTTGCTGGATCAGAGCATTCCCTTTCCAACAGTGGTGGCCTCCCAGAAGCCCTTAAGCAGGGCATGAAGGCATGAGCCCCTCCTCGCCCCCGCAGTTGCACCCAAAACAGAAGGTGTCCAGAGGTAGACTACCCCTGAACATGGAGGTTCCATTAAACTGGAATGGCTGTGAATAAGTCCACGTCCACTGCCAAGGATTTCGTGTCCGCTCTCCTTCTCCCCGTCATGGTTATTCTTGTGGTGGCTGTGAGTCCTCCCCACCCCGCAGTGCGCTTACCTCGCCTCCACCTTCCCCGCACGTCACCCGGCAACCAGGAAAGCCGCGGTAGACGGTCTCTATGGAAACCAACAGCAGTACGGAAGCCGAGCGGCAGAAGCAGCTTCGCGAGAGGGCGGAGCAGGAGGGGGCGGGCCCAGACGTCCTCTGGGGACCGTCTCTAGTGGACCCCACACTTTTAAAAACGTAAAAACCTCCTAAACTGAATCTTCAGAAGCCCGCCTTCTCCAAGGGCCTGGATCTGAAGCACCTGTTTCTTGAGGGCAACTGCTCGCCGGACTCCCCTGGCTTTTCTTCTCTCGCTGCTCCCTCTGCCTCCCCGAGATGGACATACTTTCTCAATGAGCCCTTGAGGTGAAGTGGGCGGGTGCTCCTTGCTTGGCCACGCCTCTCCCTCGAAAGCCCGCTCCCCGCCTTGCTTTACGCTGTGTGCGCGTGCGCACTCTATCGCCACTTTTCCCTGTGCGCCTCCATTGTTCTCTACTCGAGCTTATTTTGCCGATCCCGCGATTTCAGCTGAGCGAACAGCAGCTTGGATCGCTTGCTTGTTGTGGTGTTTTTGCATTTCCACATATGTGAACCAAATGTGAAACCTGCACTGATAAGAATGCACACTTGGTTTGTTGAAAATGACTCCCCCTTCTGTTTCCAGTCCCCCTTCTCCCCACTTTGGGTATCACTCCATCCCCGGTTTCATGTCAAAGGCTGTTAAACAGAGCGCAGGAAAGAGAAGGCCCCGTCCTTAGACACACGCCTGCCCTGCTATGCCCTCTGAAATGGAAACAGTTGAGCTTTCAAGGTGATTTTCGGAAGACATTTCTCTGGCGCTATATTCTGTAGAAATGTGCCTATTGCTAAAGATGCATTGTTTTGTAACGCGAATTCACACAAGGCTGCTCAACTTCGGCACTTTTGCAGATGTTGGCTCACAATTCCCATAATTCCATCTTGGCTACTGACTGCTGTGGTTGGGTATTATGGGAGTTGTAGTCCAAAAACTTGGCCGAAGTTGAGAAGCCCTGAATTAATATAATGTTCTCTGGTGACTATCCAGGGGCGTAACTATAATAGAGCAAGGGGAGACCGTTGTCTGGGGGCCCACTGCCTTGTCACATGACTGCCTCCCCCAGCTGCGCACCCGCCCGGGCTGCCTTCAGTTGTATTCATCCTCCGAAATTGATGCGGGTGTTAAGACTAGGGGCTACCAGAACAGCATGTCTTTCTCTAGTACCATGAAACGACTTGCATCGCCCACAATTTACAAAACCATATATATATATAATGCTTTATTCAGCCTCATTTAAGATTTCTTTACTTCATGAACTGAGCTTCAGTGTGTGTGTGTGGGGGGCATTTTAAAATCTTGTCTCTGGGCCCACTCCAACTTTGCTACGTCCCTGTGACTATCCCTTGGAAACACACATATAAATGCACGGCTCTTCAGGCATGTTAAAATTAGTATACTAACAGTTTTCGGTGCCTTCATTCCCCTGCCCCCCTTAAAGTTGCAACAATGTGCACTCTTAGAGTTATGATATCTTAAAAAATTTACAAGCATGCCAGCAAAATGAATTTCCAAGCTTTGGGGGTGGAGAGGACATATGACAAATTTATACAGCACATAAAATTAACATGACACACATTTTTAGTTTCATTTACTAAATATAAGTCAGATCTACATGCTAAATCATATTGCAATTGCAATTGCAACAATTATCTCCAGGAAAACCCACATCACTGCGTGACTCCCACAAGAAAGCCTTCTTAAAAAATTGAACACAGAGTTGTCTGCTAGAAATCCCTACAACCCCTACTAAATTCCACTCCCCACATTTTCCAGAGCCATGACAAAACAATCAGTTCAAATTTATCTTATAAACATGTCTTTATCACCTACCTGCATTTTACATTTTTAATTGAATATTTTTACAGTTGCATCATATTCTTCTTCGTCCAAGAAGCAAAGAGTGGCTAAAGTCAGCTGAGCTGCAAAGCTAAGAATAAGATAAGGCCAAGTGATAATAAAAATGGCAAGAAATAATTCCAGTCCCAACAATTGTCAAGAGGCTATTACTTTGGTTTAGACTCAGGCAAGCTGAAGATTTTGGATTCTCAGTCTGGATTGTCTTTGGATTCTCATGGGTGGCTCTGCCCATTGCTGCCTCTTCACAAGTCTTACTCAGAGGAAAAAAGTCAGTTTGAAATTGATTTTTTAAAAACAAGTTTTTAAATTGTTCTGTATTTGTGTGTGTGTGTTGTGATTGGATGTGTTTTTATTGGATGTTTTAGTGTTGGATTGTGAGCCCACACCGAGAACAATTTGTTATGGAGGCGGCTAATAAATAAAGGTATTTATTTATTTAGATTTAAGTTGCCCAGATGGATCTAGAGATTTATGAAGGGGTTTGCACCATGCAGTGCTTCCTTGGTTCTGCAGACGATACCTTCAGGCTCCATTCTGATAGGTGGCTTTGTCTGTCTCTTCGCTGCTGGTGGCGGTGCTGCTGCTGCCACCAGAGTCCAGTCTGCCCACCAGCTCTGTCAGGAATGTCTGGAGTGTGGGAGCTCGCCTCTGGCTCACTCCCAGCACCCCATGATGTCCAACAGTCTCTTTCGTGTCATAGTCCTTGGTCACCTTGTTGGTGATCAGCGAGAGACCAAAGACCCGTAATGCACAATGTCTGGCCACGACGACCTCAGCTGCAGTGCTCATGCCTGTGGGGGAATGGGAAGCAAATCTCACAGTCCCAAGACTTTAAAATGAGGTGCTGAGGGGGCTACACTGGAAGGCTGAAAATGAGTGGAGCTACTGGGAGTGTAGGGAAACACATGGAGCTTGCTTACAGAAGGGAAGCCGTGATCACATGAGTATTGTTCTAGTTTGCTTTTCAAACGCTCCTAAGGTCTCAGATGAGGCAGTGAAAAGAGATGCAGAATTGGATAAGCACTTGGAATCACGGTTGGAAGGAATTGGCGGGCGGCGGCAGTTTACTGCGCAGGCGCGCCTGTGCAGTTGGGAAGCGACGCTGGGCCAGACGGCAGGCCTTGGCGTCGCTCTGCTGCACTCGGCGATCCGCCGCTGCCCGCCACCAACGCGCGATCTGGGGGGGGGGCGGGGGGCATGCCACTTTTTGGCACCCCCTCACGTGACCCACCAGAGTGGCACCCAGGGCACGTGCCCTGCCTGCCCCCCCCATCGTGATGCTTCTGCAGACAATACTGAGCTAGATAGACCAATGGTCTGACTCAGTCTATGGCAGCTTCCTATGTTCCTATGAAGCTGCCTTCTACTAAGTCAGACCATTGGTTCCTCTAGTCCAGTGGTTCCTAACCTGGGGACCTCCAGATGTTGTTGAACTACAACTCCCATCAGCCCCAACTACAATTTATTTTGGTTGGGGATGATGAGAGTTGTAGTTCAGCAACCTCTGGAGGCCACCCCCACAGGTTGGGAGCCACTGCTCTAACCCATTTTCGACTACTTTGACTGACTGTGGATCTCCAGGGTCCCTGACTTGGGTACTCCACATGAATCTGTCTCCTGAATTGGATCCTCTCAGCTGGAGATGCCACTGACTGAAGATGGGACCTTCTGCAGGAAAAGCAAGTGTTCCACCACTGAGCTGCCTAGGGCCAGCGTGGTATAGTGGTTAGAGTGCTGGACTAGGACCGGGGAGACCCAAGTTCAAATCCCCATTCAGCCATGAAACTAGCTGGGTGACTCTGGGCCAGTCACTTCTCTCTCAGCCCAACCTACTTCACAGGGTTGTTGTGAAAGAGAAACTTAAGTATGTAGTACACCGTTCTGGGCTCCTTGGAGGAAGAGCGGGATATAAATGTAAAATAATAATAATAATAATAATAGGGCCCTTCTCCAAAGTCCTGTTTGACTCGGGGCCCAAGTGGTGGGGGAAGCTTTCTGCCGCTGGTGAAAGAGAGAGAAGAACAGTGGGAGGAAAGCCAGCTGAATTATTTGGGGTCTATGAGCCAGGGAGACAAGGGGGCTTGGGAGATGATGAGACTCTATTTCGCTTTTCAATTTGAAGTAATGAGCCAAATCTTCACCTGCAGGAGGAGAGTGGTGACACATGTGGGAATAACCAAGCCATTCATAGAGAAGCAGATATTCCAGTTATGGTCCTGGGCAGGGGACAGGAGTTGGTGGTAGCCTTGGGTTCTTACCCACAGCGTCTGCCCCAAGGGAGTGCAGCAGCCGGGCCTCGGCGATTGATTCAAAGTTGGGGCCTCCAACCATGCAGTATACTCCCTCTCTGATGAAGGAGGTGTATCCAAGGGACCTGGCTGTCTCCATCGCCAAAGTGCGGATCTCCCTGTCATAGGCATCAGAGAGGGAGGGGAAACGGGGCCCAAACCTGAGGGGAGAACAAGACGTTCTGAACAGCAAGGAAAACTAGCACAGTGTGAACGTAAGTGCATAAGAACAGCCCTGCTGGATCAGGCCCAAGAAGGCCCATCTTGTCCAACATCCTGTTTCACACCGTGACCCACAAGATGCCTCTGAGAAGCCCACAGAGGGCAAGAGCTGAGGTCATGCCCTCTCTCTTGCGGTTGCTCCCCTGCAACTGGTATTCAGAGGCATTTTGCCTCTGAGGCTGGAGGTGGCCCATAGCCACCAGACTAGTAGGCATTGATAGACCTGTCCTCTGTGAATTTCTCCAAGCCCCCTTTTAAGCCATACAAGCTTGTGGCCATCACCACATCCCATGGCAGAGAATTTCATAGATGAATTATGCACTGTGTGAAAAAGTACTTCCTTTTGTTGGTCCTAAATTTCCCAGCAACTACAAATGCTGTAGCCTTGACTCATAAGGAAGGTGCCCTTATCTTGGTTGCCTTTTTCTGCACCGTTAGTCCTTCTTAAGATATGGTGACCAGAACTGTAAGCAGTACTCCAAATGTGGCTGCACCATAGATTTGTATAAAGGCATTATAATATTAGCCGTTTTATTTTCAATCCCCTTCCTAGTGATCCCTAGCATGGAATTTGCCTTTTTCACAGCTGCCGCACACTGAGTCGACACTTTCAATGAGCTGCCTACGACAACCCTAGCTCTTTCTCCTGGTCTGTCACCGACTACTCAGACCCCATCAGGGTATACGTATTTTGCCCCAATATATGCATCACTTTACATTTGCCAACATTGCACCACATTCGCCATTTTGTCGCCCACTCACCCAGTTTGGAGGGATCCTTTTGGAGCACCTCACAATCTGTTTCGGATTTCACTACCCTAAAGAGTTTGGTGTCATCTTCAAATCTGGCAAGATGTGGCTTGGAACTCAGTCAAGGCCGAGGGAAATACTCGGGCCATGACATTCCAGCAGAGAAAGAGCCCTCCTTTAAGAGATAACCACAATGGCTGGGTCAATTCACCCTGTTTGCACCCAGGCTTGAGGTGGTTCAAACACTGATACTTGGGCTACCACAAATTTAGCAAACCTGACTTTTGAATTGCACTTTTTGTGACTGATTCACAGAACTATCTTCTGCTCCTCGGACCTTTTTTCTTTCTTTGTTTTTGAGCCTGTATTGACTTCAGCCTCCCTAGTTTAAAGTTTTATGTGTTGAATTGATCTTGTTGTGAATCGGTTCTTTGGAAAAAGTGAATCCCCATCTAATCACTCTAATCTTGCACTCACAGACAGGTGAGTTAATAAGGAAAGAATGCCATTGCCTATTCCACATTTATTATTTTGTTTTAACTAATGTTGTCATCTATCTATTCTCTCTATTATATTAATTCTCCTGGGTGTGCCTTGGAATGTGCGTCCCAGAGCCCAGCTGACTGGCTGGGCAGAGGACGCACCTGATTGGCTGAGGCACACCCAGGAGGATTGGTTGCCGCGGCAGCGGCCCGGCTGTGGAGGCCAGAGGTGGCAGGCCTGGCCCGGCCATGGAGGCAAGGCCCAGGAGGGGGGGAAAGAAAGGGGGGGCAGAAGTGGCAGTGGGGAGGAGAAGTGGCTGGGCCCGGAAGCAGAGACGGGGCAGAAGGAGGGGTGGAGAGGTAACTGCCGGCCCCAAAGAGTGCACAGATGCTCTATGCGGGGTTGGCTAGTATATATATATTTCTCTAAGGCATACCTGTCGCTAATCCCATGTGTGGCAGCTCTCGCGAGATTTCGCAAGCGAGGGAAGGAGGAGAGGAGGTGAGCGGCCAGAGAGAGAAAGCAGCAGCCAGGCCGGCTGTTGGGGGAGAACAAACTGGGGCTGAAGGGAGGTGGGGGGAGAATGGCTGAAGGAATGGGGGAGACAGGGAGAACTAGGGGTGCAGATGCTCTGCGCCAGGTCAGCTAGTTTATTTTGTTTTAACTAATGTTTTAACTTTTTCTGTTGTTTGTTTTGCCTCATTGTAAATAAACCTCATTGTAAACTCAGAGACGTAAGTTTCGGGCGGTATAAAAATATGTTAAATAAATAAATAAAATTTATGAGCAGCATGAAAATTCTAAATAGTGTCACATTCCGAACTGGACCACCTGAGAGGTAGGTTAAACATTGCATGGCCGAGTTAAGCATTCATGGCTGAGAAGGGACCTGAACCCCTGGCCCAAGTCTCTGCTCACTGTGTAATATATAACAGACACATTCGGGCTGATCTGGAATCCAATATTTCTGCAGGGCCAGTTAGGGAGATATCCAGCAATCCCTCTTGCAACATTAAATTGGATCAGTTTCAGTTTGTGAACCCAGAGGATGTGGACAAGCTGCTCGGAGTGGTACGGCCTACCACCCATTCTTTGGATCCTTGCCCAACATGGCTGATTTCATCTTGCAGGGAGGTTGTTGGAGCTGGCCTATCATTAATACCTCACTGAGGGAGGGCAGGATGCCACATTGTTTGAAGGAGGTGGTGGTTAGACCCCTTCTTAAGAAGCACACTCTGGATCCCCTGGTGATGGATAATTATTGGCCAGTCTCCAACCTCCCATGGTTGGGCAAGATGATCGAAAGGGTGGTGATGATCAAAATGGAATGCATAAATGACCAGCTCCAAGCCGTTTTGGAGGAAACTGATTATCTAGACCCATTTCAAACTGGGTTTAGGGCAGGCTAAGGGGTTGAAATGGCCTTGGCTGACCTAACAGATGACCTTCACCAGGGAATTGACAGGAGTGTTACTCTGCTGGTTCTTTTGGATCTCTCAGTGACTTTCTATACCATCAACCATGGTATCCTTCTGGATTGCCTGAGGGATCTGGGGATAGGAAGTATAGTTTTACAGTGTTTCTGCTCCTATGTCTCAGGTAGATTTCAGATGGTGGTGCTTGGTGACAGTTGCTCTTCTAGATGGCAGCTACTTTATGGAGTCCCTCAGGGCTCCATTCTGTCACCAGTTTTTCAACATCTACGTGAAACTGCTGAGTGAGGTCATCAGGGGATTTGGCGCTGGATGTTATCAATATGCTGATGACACCCAAATCTATTTTTCTTTGTCATCAATATTAGGAAATGGCATTAGCCCCTTAAATGCCTGTGTACAGACAGTAATGGGCTGGATGAGGGATAATACACTGAGGTGGAATCCAAGCAAGACAGAGGTGCTCATTGTTGGGGGTCGTAATCTGCAAGACAGGATAGAACTTCCTGTTCTGGACAAGGTTACACTCCCCCAGAAATAACAGGTTTGTAGTTAGGGAGTGCTCTTCGATCCAGGTCTCAACCTAGTGCCCAGCTTGAGGCTGTGGCCAGGAGCGCTTTTTACCAGCTGTGATTCATTCAGCAGCTCCACCCATTCATTGAGGAGAATTACCTGAAAACAGTGGTGCACCAGCTGGTAAACTCCAGGTTGGACTACTCCAACGTGCTATATGTAGGGCTGCCTTTGTACGTAGTTTGGAAACTTCAGTTAGTTCAAAATGCGGCAGCCAGATTGATCTCTGGGGTATCCTGGAGAGATCACATTATGCCTGTTCTTAAATAGTTGCACTGGCAGCTGATATGTTTCCAGGCAAAGTACAAAGTGCTGATTATTATCCTTAAAGCCCTGAATGGCTTAGTTCCAGGTAACCTGAGAGAGTGTCTTTCTCTACAAGATCCTCACCACTCATTAAGATCATCAGGAGGGGTCTGTCTTCGGGTGCCACCAATTCATCTGGAACGTGCTCTCCATGGATATGAGAAGATTGTTTTCCTTGCCGGTCTTTAGGAGAGCCTCAAATACCCATCTTTTTAGCCCGGCTTCTAGTATCTACTTTTAATTTTAATCCAGTTTAAATGTTGTCCAATATTAATTGTTTTATTAGTTTTAATGTAAACCACCCTGAGCCACTTTAGGAAGGGCGGTATATAAATGGAATGCATAAATAAATAATTGTTTGAATTTGAACAGTAAGGGAGACAGTATTACAATGGCTGGCAAGAAGCAGCCAGTGAAGGGAGTGGGGAATGTACAAATGCATGTGGTTTGCTTTGGGTGGGTGGGTGGGGGGCTCATTTAAAGCTCTACCTGAGTGCCTGCCTGCCTGCCTCTCCCGTGCTCAACGTATATCTGTAAATGTATCACAAAAAGGCAGTCAGTTTCCAGCGCTTTCTCCTCACAAGGAAACAGCTGCTGTCAAAGGCTGCTCTCCTCGAAACTTCCTGCCACTCAGGGATGTGTGAGTTTCACAGGCAGTACAAAATCCATCTCCCTGAATACTCCAGACCTTTTCAGAAGATGAGTTTATGTTACTGCCGATGTGCCAGCTGTCGCTTGTTTGTCATGCAGGATTCAGCTGCCTTCCTATAGAGAGGCACTTTGAATGCAGGAAAAGTACAATTTCCCCAACACTCAAGCTGCAAAATGACATTACTGGGGGGAAACGTGATTCTTTCCCCCACTTGCAGAGCCATTGCAACATGAGAGTGCTCTCTCGAATGTGGCTGCATGAGTTTCACAGGCACCCATTGGCTACTGCCTGTGACATCACTGATACAACACAACGAGATTCCTCTCCTCAACACCTCATGCTCATTCAATTTTGTGTATTCTCTCTGAATACCAGATGCTGGGGACAGACCGCAGGGGAGGACCATCCTTCCCTTGTATTTATTTCAAACTCTTATACCCTGCTTTTCTATATCAGCTTTCAAAATGGCTTCTTTTTCTTGACACGATCAGTGGGGCAGCTCATTATCTTACCGCAGGGGTTCTCAACTTTGAGTTCCCAGATGCTGGTTGGACTACAGTTCTCATCATCCCCAGCCACAGTGGCCTGTGGGTTATGGAAACTGTACTCCAACGACATCTGAGAACGCAAGGTTGAGATACCCTGCCTTTGGGGAATTTAAGCTTGCTAGTTACAAGTCACCTTGTGCATTTTTGAATATGCAAGACAGAAATGTTTTAAGCACATAAATAAGGCCAGGTGTGAAGAAACCCCTCCACCCCGTTTCTCCCTCCACCCCACCCCATTGCACACAGGCCAATCTTCAGATGGTCAGATTGCCCCTGCCCTTAGCCGAGGTTAGCGGAGCGAGAAAAGTCACAATCGTCTATAGACACATTAAGAGGGTAGAGACCCAGCAAGCTCTCCTACTGACCAATACATTGTAAAGCCTGTTGGATACACCAAGTACAACTCTGAGTGGCCAGCTGAAATGGGCTCTCACGAGAACCTGATTCAAACATTGAGGCTCTTCTCACGATCGGCTACGGAGCTGGAGGGGGCTGGGAGGATCGGGGGCTGTGTGGCCCCCGGAAGCGCCAACATGCTCTGCGCGGGTGTGCAGGGCATATTAGAGAGACCCCCGAGCCAGGAGGCTGCTTTTTAGCATCCCGGCCGGGGGTCCACTCGTGAGTTGCCGTGGTGCGGAGCTGCACTGCAGCAACACACGAGCACAAAGACGGGCTTAGCAGAGCGCTCGCTCCGCTAACCTCGGCTAAGGGCAGGGGCAGTTCAGCAGGTTACCTGCTTATAAACCACCGCTTGCCTGTGAGCCCCGTGGCTTACACAACCAGCAAAAATTGGGCCAGCCTCTCCTAACCCGATTCTTGCTGGTCATGAGAAGAGCCCCATTATGTTGTACACATGGTTGTGCAAATGATTGTACCTGTGCTCGTGTTAAAAGCGAACCTGGATACAGGCCCTTCAAATGCATGGTACAGAGAGGGAGTGTACTTCTGTTCCTGCATTCAATATAGCGTGAATCACTCTACCTGTGTACAGTTCCGCACCTGTGTACAGTTCCGCACCTGTGTACAGTTCCGCACCTGTGTACAGTGTACACCCATTGCACAAGTATTGAACACAACATGTGAATGGGCCTGAGGGTGCTCTCAGGAGGGCAGGCCCATCTGGATCCCACCCCGTGGGTCAGGGAGTGCCAGTACAGCCACTGACCATTCCTCGTTGGGCCCAAGCAGTGGGTTGTGGCCAGCCAAGCCCGGCAAGTTGATGTGGTCCCGGATAACCATCAGGTCCCCAATGTTGTATGAATCTGCCAAAGCTCCAGCTGCGTTGGTGACCAGCAGCGTCTCTATGCCCAAGAGTTTGAAGACCCGGATTGGGAAGGTGACCTGGCAAAGGAGGCAAGGAGCACGTTTATAGCACCCTGATGGGAGGTGTCCCTTCTCTTCAGCACTTGCTCAACACACTCCCAGGCATTTCCTGGGCTTCACTCTGTCCCCGGCAGAGCATGGCATGGGCAGTGCCACACATACAAGCCATCAGGTTGCAAGTATTTCCGGGGGGGGGGCTTTTTTCATGGGAGCCTCTATGGGCTTGCTCAAGGAACTACCTGGGCAGTCATAACTAGGTGTCTACATTTACTACGCTTGTGGTAGCAGGTGTGGAGCCCTGGGGGACACGGTGGGTTGCCATCTCTTCTCCGTCCCTTCCACGGGAATTTTTTTTAAAAACTTAACTTTTATATTAGTGCGCTTCCAGGCTAGCACACTTGCAGCTCACCAAACTTCTGCCGCTTGCTTTCTCCGCCAGCCCACTTTTGCCAGAACTGGCTTTCTGTGTCCCCCTGTTCTCGTAATAAAATCACTTCCCGAAATCATGCTGAGGGGTTCCCCTCTCCTGCTGCCCGATTGTCTGAAATGACTTGGCTGCAATCCTATGTACATCTTAATGTCCCAGAACTTAATGGGACAGTAGTTGCTTCCTTTTTATTTTTTGTCTGTTGCTGCTCTGGTGTTCTTTCAATTGCTGGGGGGCGGGGGGGTAGACAATGGGGCCATTCACACAACCTGGCAAGTGGGGGGCAGGCGGGCAGCGGTGGGGGGGAGGTTGCTCAAACTCACCTTCCCCCAAGTCGAGCACAACCATGCTGCAGGGAGCACAAACTGCACTCCCAGACAATCTACGCTGTGCCATGCAGCATGGAGCTCTGGAAGCTGGGATGACACGTCCTAGCCTCCAGATATCCCACAATGCACTGTGCCACTAGCACGATGCATTGACGGGATTCCCCATCAGACAGTCTAGGCGCCCATCTCTGTGGATCTTCAAGCTGCATGCAGCTTGAGGCAATACACAATCCCAGCAGCCGGGTGAAGGGAGTACATGCTCCCTTAACCTCAGCTAAGAGCCGGGCTTGGGAGTGTGGTTAGGCTGTACTTTTTGGTACGCAGGTGTGAGGTGTGAACCAAGTTTGTGCAGGCACACTTTGAAGCCTTTGAAGCTTGACTTTTGGCCATTTAAATCTCCGTCATCTGAGAGGACTGAGATGGAATTTGAAACAAAGTTTCCAAAAGCCCTTTGGTGTTCTCCTGGATACAACATTGAATCAAGAGCAGTAGCAGCAACCATATGGAGGTCAAAGAGAGAGAACTAAAGGAGGTGGAGGTGGAGAAAGCTTCTTAAAGGTTAAAGAAGAGCAGAACTGTGAAAAATCATCAGTAGAAACAGGACCGCACAAGGCAAGAACTGGAAGGGGGCAGGCAGGGAGGTGCTCTGAAGAGCCAAGCAGTCACAGCTATTCCCAGGTGTAGTTGACTACCACAGTCCTAGCCAAATGCCATTGAAGCTGGGGATTCTGGGAGTTGTAGTCAACAACATCTGGGAATTCCCGATACAAGGGACATGGGAGCCAGCCTGCCCACGTGTCACGAACCACACAGGTCTGACTCCTCTACAGGTTGCTCCGTCGTCTGTTCACACAAAATGTCTCCCTTCTGTGATAGTCAAAATGTGGAAATGAAAAGACGCTGCTGGCATTTCACAGACTGGCAGGAGGCAGACCACACAAGGAGGTTCTATGGGGTGTGCAGAAGGTCAGCTAGAGCTCCTGCAAAATCACCCATAAAAAAGATCCCAGGTCATGTTGGAATAAATGGCTGCCTGGAAGCACCCTGGGTTGCATCGAGAAAAGGACAACTCCGGACGAGCAGGAGACTCATCCCCACACGCAGTGAGCTTACCTTCCAAAGAGGGTATCCCTCATACATGTGGAAGCGCCCCTTCATGCAGACACACAGCTTGCCCTGCAGCTCCCCAAAGATGAGGTGCCCGTCGTGGCCCGTCACTGGAGAGAGAGAGAGAGAGAGAGAGAGAGCGCAGGTGGAAAGTTAATGCCCCACTTGCCTGGGAGCCCTTCTGGTTCGGTCATAAGAACAGAGAGAAGTGGCTCTGTGCCCTGCACTGGAGGTTCCCAAGCAGTGCGATGGGGTGGGGCTGGGCTGGGGGGGGGAGAAAAGCACTAGACACACATAGCCCAATCAATATAATCCGTGTTTGATCTTTTGCGATGAGAAGTGGGGACTTGGAAGTCCTTCCTCGCAGAATCCCGGATGTGGGGGGAGGAATTGCTCAGGAAGAGGCATTTTGAACAGATTCAGAGGCACAGCCCAGAAGCACAGAGGATTCAGAGGCACAGAGGAGCCAGCGTGGTGTAGTGGTTAGAGTGCTGGACTAGGACCGGGGAGACCCGAGTTCAAATACCCATTCAGCCATGAGACTTGCTGGGTGACTGGGCCAGTCACTTCTCTCTCCGCCTAACCTACTTCACAGGGTTGTTGTGAGGAGAAACCTAAGTATGTAGTACACTGCTCTGGGCTCCTTGGAGGGAGAGCGGTGTTTTATTTATTTAGTTATTCATTCATTCAATTTCTATATTGCCCTTTCAAGAACGGCTCAGGGCAGTTCACACAGAGAATAAGAAATAAATAAGATGGATCCCTGTCCCCAAAGGGCTCACAATCTAAAAGGAAAAATAAGATAGTCACCAGATTTATGATTTCTGTGGCTAAGCCCAGGCCACTGGAAAACTGCTTCCAGAGCTGAACTTTTTTCTGATGAAACATGGGATATTAACAACAACAACAACAACAACAGAAGGTGACTGAAGTACTATTCAAAATGGGAGAGGAGAGCTGGTCTTGTGGTAGCAAGCAGGACTTGTCCCCTTAACTAAGCAGGCTCCGCCCTGGTTGCATATGAATGGGAGACTAGAAGTCTGAACACTGTCAGATATTCCCCTCAGGGGATGGACCTGCTCTGGGAAGAGCATCTAGGTTCCAGGTTCCCTCCCTGGCAGCATCTCCAAGATAGGGCTGAGAGAGATTCCTGCCTGCAACCTTGGAGAAGCCGCTGCCAGTCTGTGAAGACAATACTGAGCTAGATAGACCAGTGGTCTGACTCAGTATATGGCAGCTTCCTATGTAAACTCTGCTGCCTCTTGCAACCAAATTAGGAATGGAATGTCATTTCCATGTTGGGAATTCACACATTTGCTGACTCACACATGGTAAGTGTACACGTGCCCATTTCACCAGAGCAATCGCTGAAGGAGAGGGGGAAGGGCCATAACTCAGTTGCAAAGCACATGCTTTGCACACAGAGGGTCCCGGCATCTGAAGTGAGGGCTGGGAAAGACATTTCTCTGTCTGAAACGATGGGAAGCTGCTGCCAGTCCATGGTAGGAAACACTGAGCTAGATGGGCCAATGGTCTGATTCAGTAGAGAGAGGCTTCATGTGAAAAGAGCCCATATTAAATGTAGATGCCAGCTACAGTAGGCTTCGTCTTTGCATGGCGTTTTCCAGATTATGAGCTTTAGGAACATACATAGGAACATAGGAAGCTGCCATAGACTGAGTCAGACCCTTGGTCTAGCTAGCTCAGTATTGTCTTCACAGACTGGCAGCGGCTTCTCCAAGGGTGCAGGCAGGAATCTCTCTCTCAGGCCTCTCTTGGAGATGCTGCCAGAGAACTTGGAACCATCTGCTCTTCCCAGAGCGGCTCCATCCCCAGAGGATGTAATATCTTACAATACTCACACTTCTAGTCTCCCATTCATATGCAGCCAGGGCAGACCCTGCTTAGCTAAGGGGACAAGCCATGCTTGCTACCACAAGACCAGCTCTCCTCTCCTTTGCACCAGTGTTGCAAGGTGCGACAGTATGAGATACTCATACTGCCTGAAACCATGAGTATAGCACAAGTACACCTGCTAACTGGGCAAAGAGGCACCTTTTACATGTGGCGATTCTCATTATTTAGCAGGGGGAGAGTAACTGGCCCTCCCCACCCCCAGCACAGTACCTCCAGTGAGTGTTGCTGGTGCCTGTCTTATGTTTCTGTTTAGA
This sequence comes from Hemicordylus capensis, assembly GCF_027244095.1. NCBI lineage: Eukaryota > Metazoa > Chordata > Lepidosauria > Squamata > Cordylidae > Hemicordylus > Hemicordylus capensis. Next base: position 5,324,726 of record NC_069660.1, read on the forward strand.
TTGTGAGCCCTTTAGGGACAGCCATCCATCTTTATTTATTTGTTATTTCTCTATGTAAACCGCTTTGGAAACGTTTGTTGAAAAGTGGTATATAAATATTGGCTGTTGCTGTTTTCAATGCATCGCAACAGGTTCGTGGCCCTTCATACTGTCCTCCACTGCAACGGGTTCTCTAGGCAGGAGGTGTCCCTATTCTACCCGAAACACATTCTCTGCTCCCTCCCCCTGCTACATTTTAGGCCAATGGGGTCATGGAGGGGGCGGGGGGGTGACGTAATTAACCACCTGCCCACTGCTCCCCCCTTTGCACAATGAAAATTAAGAGAAATAAAAGATAAAATAAAAAGATGAAAATAAAATTGAGAAGGGAAGGGGCAATATGGGCAGATCGCCACCCCCACCCCCCGCTGAACGAGTTGTCCACACCACACCACTCACACTGCGGAAACATCGTTGCAGCCCTCCGATAATGGGAAGATACTGCTACTTTCCTGCAACGCAGATGCAACGTTGTAGTGCTGCAGCATAGCAATAAAACCCAAAATAGGGCATCAGAAATGTGGACGGCACCTGACTGACAGTGATGTTGGAACGCAGGCAGAACGGAAGCTCACTTAGCGGACATGTTGCGAAAGTGTTGCAGCGTGTAATCTGGAAACTGCCCATGACAGACACGGGAAATGCAGAAGGGGATTTGGGTGCCGTATGTGAAAGTGCCCTAAGCAAAGCTGACAGCTAACCTAGCCCCATGACACGGGGCTGATCGCTTGCTTCTTTCTGCTTCACGGCCGATCAGTTCTGGCTGGCAAGCGAGTGAAGACGATGAAGGCCTCGGGCTGGGTAAGTGCGGGAAGAATTATGGCGCAAGAGAGGGCCGTGGGGTGGGAGGCGGCGAGCAGAGGTGCTTTTACCCCTGGACTTCGGGGCTGAAGTCCAAGGCCTCCATACCCTCTGCCCCTGCCCCACATCTTTAGTCTGTCCTGGGTGGTGTGGTTTATGCCCTCAAGAACCTACGTTAAAATTAAAAAATGATGCTTAACTTGCCAAGGGGGCAGGAGGGGGGCTCCAAAGGCCTTTAGGTCCAGGCTCCAAAGTTACAGAGGCGCACCTCTGGTGGCAAGCAGTACCTGTGCTGTGTGGAAAGTTGGGGATGTCCGTGTATTTGAAAGACTCCTGGTGCTGCAGGCTGTCAGCGAGAGGGCCCAGTCCAGAGCCACAGATGATGGCAATTCTGGGGCGCTGCTTGGTCCGGGCTAGCAGCCAGTCCGCCGTCTCTCTGCAGCGTTCAAAACTGTAAAGAGAGAATCCAAGAGGGCACCAGCCAGGGCGAATGGGAGAGAGAAGGCCCTGGTCAGAGCTCAGCCCCAGAAACAAGTCCTCCGATATTTGGGACCCTTTTATACTGCACAGGAAGAGCAAACATCTGGATTCTGTTGTAGAGAGCTCTAGAGGGCACCTTTTCGCCAGCATTGAAAGAACTTCACCCGCTGCAGCACAATTCAGAGAGTTGGTGCTAACTTTTAAAGCCCTGCAGGACTGGGGACCTGAAGGAGGGCCTGCTCCCACGTAACCTATTTGGGCACTGCACTCTTCCTCAGAATACACACACACACCCATCATCTGCAGTGAGGTGGGCAGTGAACAGAAAGGGGGCTCTCTCAAGCGTGGAGGGGGCTCACTGACAGCCCCACGGCTGCTTTTTGAGTGCCTAACAAATACTATTTCCAATCTCCCAGTTTTTTTACAACTGATCTTTAAATGGGTTTAACTGCCGTTTGTATTACCAGTTTTGATTGCATTTGCATTATCTTATTGCTCTTATGCATTTGTGTTAGCTGGAAACACTGGTGAAGGGCAGTAGAGAAGTCTAGGGAACCATACCAACCAGAATTACTGAACAGGAACCCATCACATTTGCAATGGGGCTGCAGAGCCATTAATAGCTGGGGGAAGAGCTGCATTTTCTCAGGGACCAAATGTTGCTGTTCTCGTACTAGGAGCATGCAGCATCTCCTCAACAGTGGGCCACCAAACAAGGCGCAGCAGCCACTGGGTCCCAGCAGCCTGATTGCACCGGTTTCTCCCACCCCATCCCACTCTGCATTAATGAGAGCCACACTGCCTGCAGACTGGCTGCTCATCAGGTAGAGCTGTGCACCCACACAACTCTACCTGATGAATGGCTGGCCTGTAAGGCAGCACACCTCTTCTTAATGCTGGGGTGGGATGGGAGAAACAGGAACAATCAGGCTGCAGAGCACCTCGTTTGGCAGCCCCCCTCCCGCTCGTTAGGATAAGCCGCTGCAGGCCCAGCCTCAACATCCAACAGGTGTACCAATTTTTCTCTGTCCAGTGCCACCATGCATGCTCATTGTTTTAAGTAGCGGCCTGGTCTGGATGGACTTTGGCAGATACAGCGAGGAATTTCCATTGGAAGCTTAAGAATGCAGCCTGGTGCAACATGCATAAAGCAGAAACTCAGCATCCCTACTTACCTGAATTTTTCAGCTGGTTGCATCCTTGATTTTAAGCCAAGGCAGCTGGTAAAGAGAAGGCAGGAACCTGGAATCCTTTTCCTTCACTGTCTCCAGAGGTTCTGCAACTGCAAGCCCCCTTTTTAATACACCCGGAGGCCTCCATTTCCTGGGGGCATCCCATTGGCTGTCTTGGGGAACCTGTGAGTGACAGCTGGGAGGGAGGCATGGGAGAGGTTGGGCCCCCTTAGCCGGGGCCTTCTGGCCTACCCACTCTGCTGCTGACCCCAGAGTATCCTTTGGGACACAGCCAAGGCGTCCCGTGGGACCAGGCAGGCTGGAGATCCTATGAGAAACCCATGATGGTGAATTAGCCGGTCTTGCCTGTAAATAATTAGTAATAGCATTCATTTAACCCTTTCCCATCCAGGTGAGGTGGGACTCCTCCCCACCTTGAGCAAGCCTACACTACCCAGGAGAACAGCAAGGCTGGGAGAAGGGGAAGGATCCACCTTAATATAGAGCAGACATTGGAGGAGGGATCAAAGGGAGGGGAATGAGACAAGGGATAATTTCTGCAGGCCACCTTTTTAATACAAGGAAGCGCAATGGGACAACCTTGAGAAGCTTCCCTTTTTCCTCCTTGTGTGTGGTGTAGTGGTTAGAGTGTTGGACTAGGACCAGGGAGACCTGAGTTCAAATCCCCATTCAGCCATGAAACTCACTGGGTGACTCTGGGCCAGTCACATCTCTCTCACCCCAGCCTATCTCATAGGGTCACTGGGAGGATAAATATAACCATGTACACCACTCTGGGCTCCTTGGAGGAAGAGCACGATATACAGGTAGTAAATTTTAAAAAAAAATTTTTTTTAATGTCCCTTCTTATGTCCACATCTCAGCACTGATTTTTTGTCTCGTTCTGCATCAGTTTCAAGCTTCTAGTTCTCTGCCTCACTCAGTCTCCTCATTTCTAATACACCTCTCTCTCTCTCTCTCTCTCTCTCTCTCTTGTTCAAACTCATCTAATGCAAAGTTGCCACTATTTCCCCCAGTGGTGGATTAACGGAGAGGCAGAGGAGGCATTTGCTTATGGCAGCAAAATTTGAGGAGCAGCAAATTTTGCCCCATCTCAAATTTTGCTGCCCCTGAATACAGTACGATTTACTTCTGAAGAAACACTCATAGGCATTATGCTTTAAATTTAAAAAAACCTAAATCCGGGATTCTCAAAGTTGGCTCCCCAGATGTTGTTAGACTACAACTCCCATCATCCCCATGTCCTTTGTGGTTGGGGATGATGGGAGTTTTATTTATTTATCATATTTATAAACCCCTTTAATATATAGATCTCCAGGCAGTGCAGAACTATTTTTAAAATACTGCAAAAATGAAACAGTTAAAACCACAGCTTGTTTAAAATTTAAGTAATTAAAACAATTAAAAAACAAAACATATTTTTAGCAAAAAAAAACCCTGAGAAAACAGATGCTCCTTAATAGTTGTTTTTTAAGGCAGCCAGAGATGGAGAGGCTCTTATATTGACAGAGAGCGCATTCCAAAGTCCTGGGGCAGCCACAGAGAAGGCCCCGTCCTGCCATGAGCTGGTGGCAACTTTAACCCCACATTATCTCAACAGGTGATGGTGTTCATGACAGAGAAGGTGCCCTGGACCCATGCCGTTAAGGTCTTTCTAGGAATAGTCCAATAACATCTGGAGACCCAAGTTTGAGAAACCCTGACCTAAATAATACAGATTTCAAAGTCCCCGATATGCTTACATGATGGATCTGAAATTCTGTCCATAAATGCACCCCGCAGCATTTATAAATTGCTCTTTTTGAGCCAGGTATATAGACTCTCCACAGTCCTAGATTGATGCAAAGCGCTGTTCTCTGAGCCTGTTTGGCTATCTTTTGCACTGCTTGAAATTCTGTGTCTTATTGATGTGTTTTTAATGACTTTTCATTGCACTGATGCTTTAATCGTGGTTCCCCCCCCCCCGTGTGCCACTTTGATGGCCCAATCCTTTTTGGGTTGAAAAACAACATGTGCATTTCAAAATATACCAACAAACTTTAGCAGGTGGCTAAATGATGCCATCAAGAAGGCTTTATTACAGCTTTATTCTGAGCCATGAAAGGTGGGGTGCAGGATCTAACCTATCCCAATATAGCAGAATTCTCATTCTGAATTTATTTATTATATTTGTACTCTGCCCCAAATCTCTGTCTCTGGGCAGTTTACAACATAAAACAAATTAAAACATAAATGAAAACCTCAAAATCATTTAAAACCACAAGTCTAGTTTAAAAGTCTGGGTCAAAAGATTTGTCTTTAGAGACTTTAAAAAAGTTGTCAGAGATGAGGAGGCTCTTATTTTGGCAAGGAGCACATTCCAGAGTTGTGGGGTGGCAACATAGAAGGCCCTGTGTAGCCACAAGACGAGCTGGTGGCAACTGCAGATGAACCTCTCTGGATAATCTCAATGGCCAGTGGGGCTCATTGTGATGAAGACATTCTCTTAAATACCCTGGCCTAAGCTGTTTAGAGCTTTATAGATTACAAGTAAATTTTAGCCCGTTGAATAACGGGCGCTAGGAAGGGAAGGGCAAATCAGTGGCCAGGAGGACTCTGGGGGCGCCGCTGCCGGTCCGGTCCGGGCCGCCCCCGCCTCACATTCCCGGCCGGTCTCCCCGGCCGGGCAAGGGCCCCAAGGACTCCCAGCCGCCCGGCTTCGGCGGTGGCGCCAGGCCTCGGCGGTGGCGCCAGGCCTCGGCGGCGGCTCCACCACCACCTCGGCCAGCTTCCCCCACTGCCTCCTCCCCCTGCCCGGCTTCGGCGCCGTGGCCAGGCTGTGGCCATGGCTCCACCGCCGCCTTGGCCGCGCCGCGTCCTCTGGCCGAGGCGGCGGCTTCACAGCCGCCGCCTCAGCCAGTGTCCCCCGCTGCCGCTTACCCGGTTTCTTCTGGGCGACCACTTCTGGCCGCCCAAGATGGCCGCCGGGTCCTGTTGTTCGTGCCTCCCTTGCTCTGTTCTGGGCATGCGCTTCGCGCATGCCCAGAACAGGCGAGGCACAAACGCACGCTTGGTGTCCGTCCACGGACGGACACCAAGCATTTTATTAGAGAGGATAACCCGCACCTTGTATTTTGCCCGGAAACTTACTGGTAGCCAGTTCAGTTCTTTTAACATAGAAGTAATGTGGTCTCTTTGAGATGACCCGGAGACCAACTTGGCTGCATTCTGTATCAACTGCAGTTTCCAGACTATGTACAAAGGCAGCCCCACGTAGAGTGCATTGCAGTGGTCCATTCTGGAGATTACCAGCATATGTGCTACTGTTTTGAGGTCATTTCAGGGGCGTAACTATAATAGGGCATGGGGAGACAGTTGTTTGGGGGCCTCTGGTTTCCAGCAGCTCTGGTTCCTCCCCCCACCCCACCCCATCCTGACCCACCTGGTGTTAAGGAGAGCTGGGGGCCTTGCCCCCCCCCCCCAGAGGCAAGACACACGACTGACTCCCCCAGCTGCGCACCTGGCTGGTCTTCCTTCAGTTGTATTCATCCTCCGAAATTGATGTGAGTGTTAAGACAGGGAGCTACCAGAACAGCAGGTCTTTTTCTAGGACCATTCAATGACTTGCATCGGCCACAATTTACAAAACTTTCTTTTTTAAAAAAATTAGGATGATGTTCTACTATGCTTTTTGTTGCCACTATTCAGCCTCATTTAAGATTTCTTTACTTCATGAGCTGAGCTTCAGTGAAGGGGGGGCATTTTAAAATCTTGTCTCTGGGCCCCCTCCAGCCTTGCTACACCCCTGGGTCATTTATCTCAAGAAACAGACGCAGCTGGCATATCAGCCGAAGCTGATAGAAAGCACCTCTGGCTACTGCCTCAGCTGAGACACCAGGGAGACTTTTGGATCCAGAAGCACTCCCAGACTGCGTACCTGTTCCTTCTGGAGAAGTGTGACCCCATCCAGAACCAGCAGATCAAAATTATCTCCTGAGTTCCAACCCTGCACAATAAGTACCTCCATCTTATTTGGATTCAGTCTCGTTTTTTTATCCCTCATCCAGCCCATCACCTCCTCCAGGAAGACATTGAGGGAGGTTATGCTTTCTCCTGATGATGTTGACATGGAAAAATAGATTTGGGTGTCATCAGCATACTGATAACACCCTGCACCAAATCTCCTGATGATCTCTCCCAGCAGTTTCATCTAGATATTGAAAAGCACTGGAGACAGTATGGAGCCCTGGGGGATGCCATATAAAAGTTCACACTCATAAATGACAAGCATTCTGAGAATTTTCATTCATTTCAGTATGTCTCAGTATGGTAGATCTTAACTTACTGTATACTGAGTAGCAAGAATCAGAGGTGCATAATAGAATGATAAAGAAGAGGCTGCTTCTGAGCATGAACAGATAGAGTACCTTCCCCCATACCACCAAGTATACCAAAACTAGGCTCCTCCACACAACTGAAATTCAGGGGCAGAGGCAGTGCCATCCCAGACCAAAGGACTGGTTTCTAGGCAGACTTGAACTCCGGTGCTTCTCATTTTAGAAAGGAACTCCAATTCCAGCTCCACGTGCCTCTTCCTTTGGCCAAGGCACTAATAGCCATCAGGGGATAGTCATGTGCCCCCTAAGAAGCCTCTTGTGATTCTGCTTTCCTGTGCTGGAGATGGTGGGTATCACATGAGTTTCCAGGCTTCAGAGGAGGGGCCAGAGCTCAGTGGTGAAGGAGTGCATATTTTGCATGTCGAAGGTTCAGGTCCAACCCCTGGCTTCTCCCATCGCAGATCTGGAACAAGTCTTTGCTTGAGATCCTGAAGAGCTGCTGCCGGTCAGAGTAGACCCTCCCAGGCTAGTAGCTTGGCCAATGGTCCAAACTCAGGACAAGGCAGCCCATGTGTACAATACAGGAAATTAAAATGGCATGTTGCTGGCCAGGGAAGGACCATAGTTACATAAGAACATCAGAACAGCCCTGCTGGATCAGGCCCAAGGAGGCCCATCTAGTCCAGCATCCTGTTTCACACAGTGGCCCACCAGATGCCGCTGGGGAGCCCATAGGCAAGAGCTGAGGCATCGTGCCTCTGAGGCTGGAAGTGGCCCACAGCCACCAGTCTAGTAGCCTTTGATAGACCTGCCCACCATGAATCTGTCAAAAACCCCTTTAAAGCCATCCAAGCTGGTGGCCATCACCACATCCCGTGGCAAGGAATTCCATAGATTGATTATGCGTTGTATGGAAAAAGTACTTCCTCTTGTCGGTCCTAAATTTCCCGACCTTCAGTTTCATGGGATGACCCCTGGTTGTAGTGGTGTGTGTGTGAGTGTCTGTGTGTATGTGAGAGAGGGGGGGGGGGGTAGAGGGGGGGACAATTTCTCTCTGTCTACCCTCTCCACTCCATGCATAAATTTATAACCCTCAATCATGTCTCCCCTTAGTTGCCTCTTTTCCAAAGTGAAGAGCCCCAGCTGCTGTAGCCTTGCCTCATAAGGAAGGTGCTCCAGGCCCCTGATCATCTTGGTTGCCCTCTCCTGCACCTTCAGTGTAAACGCATCTGCTTTGCATGTTGGAAGTCCCAGTTCCGTCTCTGGCACGGTGTCTCCACTGCCAGTCAGGGTGGATGACACCTGGGTCACTGGTCTGACTCAGGCAGCTTCCTAGGCTTCCTGTGACACAACACTGCCTTTGCCACTGAGGAGACCTCTTCCTGGGGCCGGCTCTATGGGCATACTAGGTGGCTGCCTAGGATGCCAAGCTTTAAGGGGCAGCAAATTAGATGGAAATGACCCCACCCCCCGCCCATGTTTATTATTCTAAGTAAATCAAAATTGCTGATGGAACATTTTGTAGATCAATGTACATATTCCTTCTGTTATCTGAAGCCCTTTGTCATCCCTTATCGCTTGGAGGCACTCTCACACACACAGACGCAGGCAAGCTCTCAGCAGGCTGAGGCTATCTCATCACATGCGCAGTGACTCACTAGGAAAAGTTTCAGCAGGTAGAGAGCAATGCAGTCGGCTGTCCTGTGGGCAAACTGGGCTGACTCCTGAAATGGCCGCCGTGCATGTTGTAAGAGATCTTTGAGACCTCAGAATCCCTGCAACCAGGAATAAATGAGGGCTCCAAAAATCCTCACACTGACCAATGGGTTCTTTTGCTGGTCCCGGCTGGCAAGAATCCCAAGACTCAAGAAGACACAAGGAGAATGAAGGGATTATATTTAATCAAAACAGATTTATTTTCTTACCAATGTTCAGATGAATCACAGCATACAGCATGCAGCAAAATTACTTCTCTCACACAAAGCAGTCACAAAACTAACAGCCTTGAGACACTGACAGGACAGCCAGACCCTTGCGGTCACAATATACTATACCCCAAGGGAACCTCGACTTGTTCCTCTTTTTGCTAGATGCTAGGTGCCGTCAAATTGATTGATCAGATCAACTTCCTCCTTTTCTCCTCCTGTGTGCTGTGCCTGAGCCACCCTCCCTGAGGGAGGGAGCTCTCCTTCTATCCTCAAATTAGGGTCTTAAGTACCCTTACCCCTTCACCCCCGCACCAACAGAGATTGGATGGAGAAGGGGTCCTGACCATCCATGACCCCTTGCCCAGCCTGTAACTTTTTGACATTTAACACCATTGGCTAGGGAAGGTCTGAAAGAGGAACCAGGTGTGCCGTACGACTAGGAGAGATATGAAAGAGGAACCAGGTGTAGGTTGAGCGACCCCCCCCTCCAGATGGGACATTTGGGAGGGAGCATTCTCGATATGAGTTACCAAAAAATGAGGAAGTGTGCCTGAGCTAACAGGCTGATTCTCTCTAATTTTAGACAGAAGCCCTTTTGTGGGGGTTGTTCTTGACATCAGGGAGGATTTACTGAGGTGGGGAATTGGCATGGTCAAGCGGTCCTCGGACAATAGCGGTGTCTCATTTCTATCCGACCGTGGGAGGTGTGAGACATCTAAATTGGATGCATTGTGTGAGATCTGGAAATCCACCCTTTGTGACAACATTCACTCAAGGTTGAGGCCTAAACTACATTCAGCACACAGACTCATGTCAAACGTTTATCTAACACAATATAGCTAACCTATCTATGCACTTGGTCAATATAAAATTGATCCAATTGGATATTACAATGTGCATTGGCCAGGTGAGCAGGGGAGGCAGGGCATGTGGCTAGCATGGACTCTGCATGGTGCTATGAAGCGGCATGGGGCAGCAGAGGCCGCCTGACCAATTTCATCATCTCCTTCTTCTGTGTCATCTCCTGCCTCAGCCAGGGCCAGCCACCAAGTATGACTTTGCTGCCCCCCCCCACCCCGCAAACATTAAGTTAAAATTATATTCTGTACGTTACAGAATACGGCTGGGGGCGAGAGAGAGCACCAAAGTCATGCTTCATCTCGGGTTGAGGTTAGAGCCAGCCCTGACCACACTGAGGCCACGCCCAGAGAGGGGCACTTTCTGCACTTGCCGTTTGGAATCTGCGCACAGTGCGAGAAGCAGGACCCAGCAGCGAGCGACCTCAGAAAAGAGGAGCTGGAGGCCTTTTTCGGTGCAATCCCAGCCCGTAAGGGTCCTGCACCCAATCACTTAGGGCAGGGGCAGAGCATCTGCTTTGCATGCAGACGGTTCCTGGATCAGTCCCACCTCCCTGGAACCTCCAGGTAGGGCTGGGGGGGGGGAACCTGGGAGAGCTGCTGCCAGTCAGCATGGACAGTCATGAGCTAGATGGACAAATGCGGTCTGTCTGGAGATACGGCAACTTTCTGGGCTCATCAGCTGTGTGGAACTCACATGCAGACTGTACTGGTTGCACACAAGTAGCATTTTTCATTTCCTACACATGCCTAGGAAGCAGAGATGGGCTGTGACTTCCCTGCTTATGTGTATTACAGGGGAATGCAGAAGAAAGCCAAGAGTGCAATTTGTGCAGGTAGTGTTCCTATGTGGACGCCTTTTTTTTCCTGGAGTCCTGAGGTTGGTGACTTGGTGGGCCAGCAGAGGGCGCCATGCAACAAGCACAGAGTTCAGTGAGGGGTTTAAAAACAGGAGCTTGGCTGTTCTGCACAGAAGAAAACACAAAGCATCATCCACTTGTGGGATTCTCTGCCATGAGATGTGGTGACAGCCAACAACCTGGATGGCTTGAAGAGGGGTCTGGATCACTTCATGGAGGAGAGGTCAATCAACGGCTACTAGTCGGAGGGCTGTGGGCCACCTCCAGCCTCAAAGGCAGGGATGCCTCCGAGTACCAATTGCAGGGGAGTAACAGCAGGAGAGAGGACATGCCCTCACCTCTTGCCTGCGGGCTTCTCAGAGGCATCTGGTGGGCCACTGTGCGAGACAGGATGCTGGACTGGATGGGCCTTCTTGGGCCTGATCCAGCAGGGCTGTTCTTATGTTCTTAAAACGGCTGTAAGATCTGGTGGTGAGGAGACCCCTTTCGGGAGGCAAGGGGAGGCAGGCACTCCAGGTGGTAGAATGTTGGGGCACCAGCAGAGCGGCCAGATGTCCTTTGCAGACTTTGCAAGGAGCTTTGCCTCTCCTCGCCCTCTTGGCAAAGCTTGCAAGAAGCCCCAGAGAGAAGAGGAGGCTGCTGGCCACCTGCCCTCCGCCTTGGCCCCTGCACCACGGTCAATGTCAGTGAGGGTCAGTTTTGAAAGGGGGCTGGCCCCCACCAAGGGTGTGGGGCACGGCAGCTTTGAGCACCTCCTGCCGCGTAATACACCTTGGGCGACCCCTGCTAGGTGCCACATGGCGTCAAAGGAATTGGACCAAACCTATGGGCCAACAGAAAGACACACTGTTTGCTGGGAATCTCCTAAAGGAGAAGAAAGCAACGTCCACAGGTGGTGGGCTTGCAGAAGATGGCCAATGTATGCTAGAGACAGAGAAGAGAACCAGTCAAGCCATCACTCCCTTGAAGCTGGAGTCAGGCTCACTGGGCTCCGTCATGTTGCGATTTTACTGATGTGTTTGCTTGCTTATGACGTTTTTATACTGCCTAGCCCAGATGGCTCTAGGCAGTTCACATAAATAAAAACAGATAAAAATGAAATAAATAGCCCATTAAAACAATTAAAAACCTAAAATAATTTAAAGCCTTTTAAAAAATCACTGAAGGCTGAAAAGATGCGTTTCTGGGGCTCTTTTAAAGGCTGCTAAAGATCTTAATTTGAGAAGCCAGGTGTTTCTGTTCACCCAGGCCTTTTTAAAAAGTTTTAATTTTTTGTAATGGTTGCTTTCTCTGGTTGTAATGTATCTTTAACTATATGTTTTATTGAGTTGTTGTTTTATTGTTTCACTTTGTGAGCTGCCCAGAGGACAATTGTTATGGGGCAGCTAACAAATAAAGTTGTTATTATTTATTCTAGATCCACTGGATCTAGACAGGATGGGATTCCCTTTGTGTTCATCTCCTGTGTTTGCCCACACAGATTTTCTTTTCTTTTCTTTATGTATGGAAGAGTCACTTGAAATGGTTGGAATAAAGAGACCTGTGTGTCTCCGAAATGAGCATTGATTTTCAGCTGAGATCAGCCCCACTCAGTGGGAGTCTGCCTGGCAGCACGGCCAACCTGATTGCACTGGTGAGTAGCTCTTAAACCAAAGTGGTTGATATGGGGAAAGGAATCCACTTTGCAAGTGATCAATACCGACACAAGTTTTCACGGAGGCAGTAGCGGCTTGTCCTGATGTGCCAGAGGGGCGGCAAATGAAGCGCAGCTGCCTCTGGTTCCTGGCAGTTCTGTTTTGTACCTTGTCTCACCCATCCTAATGCTTGCAGGGTGGCCATTCATCAGGTAGAGCTGTGCAGGCCCACGCAGCTATACCTGCCGAATGGCCAACCTGCAGGCTGTGCAGCTCTCCTTAACACCAGGTGGGTCAGGGTGGGGTGGGGTGGGGTGCGGGGAGGAACCAGAGCTGCTGGAAACCAGAGGCAGCTGCTACCTCACCACCACCGGCTCATTAGGACCAGCCGCTACCGCAGGGTTTCTCAACGTGTGGGTCCCCAGATGTAATTGGACTTCAACTCCCATAATTCCCAACCAAAGGCCACTGGGGCTGGGGATTATGGGAGTTGAAGTCCAATAACATCTGGGGACCCACACGTTGAGAAACCCTGCGCTACAGCATGGAGGGCAAACTGGGAAGCCACAATGCTGGGCCCCAGAATCTCTCATTAGAGAAATTAAGTCCTGACTGTCAGAGAAGCAAGCCTGGAAATGAGCACATGAGCTCATCTGAGCCGTTGGCATGGACTCATAGTACCAAGGGGGCGTTCTTGGACTTGGCTCCCCGTTTTGGCTGTGCATGCTCCTGTCCCAGGGCACATGGACACCAGACTTGATGACACCAGACTAGGGGTTCTCAAGATGGGGTCCTCCTAGATGTTGTTGGACTACAACTCCCATAATCTTCAGCCATAATGGCCTTGCAGGGGACGATGGGAGCTGTAGTCCAACAACATCTGGGGAGGACCCAAGGTTGAGAATCCCTGATTTAGGTCTTTTAGAGCAGAATATCTATGTCTGTTTACTCAGAAGTCAATCCTACTGCTTAAACTGGGCAAAATGCAGCGGTCATTCTGCCATTGAACTCAGTGGGACATCTCCAAGTGAATATGCTTAGAACTGCAGGTCTGCATTGCCATTTTAAAAGATACTTACTCCACTTTTCTCTAAAAAGATCCAAGGCAGCTTACGGAGCCCAAATCCATAAAATGCATCAGAGTAAAAACACAAACACAAACACAAGACATGAATCAAAACAGTAAAACAACAACAACAATATACAAGAAGAAGAATCAACATCACTGGAATAGCAGCAGCCTAACCAGCTCACCATAACAGCCCCTGCACTCGCTCTTAAGACTGTTGCCAACTGCAGCTTTGGAGGCTTCATACTACTTTTTCCCACCATTCCCCACCCTTCCCCATTTGTTGTTTTGTTTAATATGCAACCCGAAGAAGAGTTCTGGAGGATTCAAAAGCTTGCTCATAGCACTAAGGCTGCCATCCTAAACACACTGACCAGGGTGCTTTCCAGATTACACAGTGTTCAGCAGTAAAATGTGTCAGTTTGGCAGGATCGTTCTGAAAACATAAAGAGTTTGTGCAGCCCTCCTAAAGGTAAAGTGTGCCGTCGAGTCGGTGTCGACTCCTGGCGACCACAGAGCCCTATGGTTGGCTTTTGTAGAATACAGGAGGGGTTTCCCATTGCCTCCTCCCACGCAGTATGAAAGGCTGCCTTTCAGCATCTTCCTCTATCACTGCTGCTGCCCGATAGAGGTGTTTCTTATAGTCTGGGAAACAGACCAGCGGGGATTCCAACCAGCAACCTCTGGCTTGCTAGTCAAGCCATTTCCCTGCTGCACCATTAGGTGGCTCGCAACCCTCCTACAGCGGGAAACTACAGCTATTTTTTTGTGACGCACATGCAACGTTGTAGGGCTAAAATGGAAGGATAAGACCCAAGGGAAGGCATCAGAAATGTGAGCGGCACCTTGCTGTCAGCGCAGGGACTGCAATGTCGGAACACAGGCTGTAGGGAAGCACACTTAGCGGACATGTGTGACACTGTGGTAGCGTGTAATCCAGAAAGTGCCTAGGGCAGGGCTGCCCAACCTGCTGTGGTCCTCCCGCTGTTGCTGAACTACAACTCCCATCATCTGCAGCTGCAACTTATTGTGGCTGGGGATGATGGACGTGGCAGTTCAGCAACATCTGGAGGACCACGAGTTGGGAAGCCCTGGATGAGGGAGGGAATCGCTTGTGCTCAGCCTCTGTAAACCTCTTTGAGAACTGTGACCGTTGCTGAACAAGAGGCAGGCACACATTCTAAATAAAAATAGTGAGTCCGTTGAAAAGGGTGGCTGTCCTCTTGGCTATATTGACTTGAGGAAGTGCCTAACTTGTCCTTTTAATTCCAGTGGGACTTCCTTGGGTAAAATTAGTCAGGACGTCAGCCACTGTGACTAACCCAAGGCTGCACAATTTCAGCCCTCTTGCAGATGTTGGACTACAATGCCCATCATCCCCAGCTATTGGCTACTGTAGCTGGGGATGATGGGAGTTGTAGTCCAGTCGCAACTGGAGGGCCAGAGTTGTGCAGCCCTGGAACTAAGCTCTGGGTAACCATGCCAAGGATTGTGCTGTTAGTGACATTTTAGTCGGCCCAGGGCTGCAGAGAGAAAGCGAGAGAATTGACTTTTTGCTCCGAGAAAACCATTCTGGGTCCTCTTCACAGGCAGGCTCAGCAACTAAGGAACCCAAGGCGGTCCCTCCCAGTGCATCCCTTTGCACCCTCTGGATTGTGGGAGGAGGAGGGCGCCTGTCTGTGTCCCACCCCCAGCCTTCACTCCAGCCCAGGTACCCTGCCTGGGTCTCCAGAGAGGGTCTGCTGCTGCGGCACAGAGCCCTCCGTCCTGGGCTGTTTATGATCTGAGCTGCCTCTCCAATGCAAACAGGACGGGCAGCCATCCTTGGCTGCTGCTGACGGCCTGTGCTCAGCCCCACGGGGCTCCTGGGAACCTGAGCCAATTTCTTCCCAGCGGGCAACTGGCGCCATCCCAGCCTCTGTTCAGTCAGTGGGAACCTTCCAATGGCAACTGGCATTAGGGCCCAGGGCCCAGCTGGAAGGCTGCGATTGGCTGTGGGTGATGTCATCCAGGAGCTACCGCGGTTCTGCCCTCCTTACCCCCACTCTCTCATCCACCCCCCTCCCCCCAATAAACTCAGTTTCCAGAAAGAGCAGATTGGCTCAGCTCTGCGGCAAGCCTCAGTTCGCAAGGAGTTAACTTAAAGTGACAGGTGCAGCCAGAGACCGCGACAGCGAGAAGCAGCTCCTTTCCACGCTCTTCTAAAGGGCTGCCTGGATGTCAAAAGCGATGTAACAGAGCATGCCTATCTGCTGCTCCTGTTTATCCTCAGCGTCACTGGCAGAATCCGTGCTTTCGCCAGCCCTAAAGAGCTCCAAGCCTTCTGCAACATCAGGCAAAAGTTGCAGCCGCAGCAGCAGCAGCAGCAGCTGGAACCATCCACTGCTCTAGGCCCAGAACACTGCTCTGGATGATGGTTCGGTTTGGAGGGGAAAGAGACATAATCTGCAGTGTTCCAGGGCTAGCCACAAATGTTGCATCTATAAGGACACGGAAAGAGTCCTGCTCAGTCAGACCAAACATTCATCGGACCGAACATTCATCTAATCCAGGGCTGCTCAACTTTGGCCCTCCTGCAGATGTTGGCCTACAGTTCCCATAATCTCTGGCTATTGACTGCTGTGGCTGGGGATTATGGGAGCTGTACCTTAAGTGGTGCAGCGGGGAAATGCTTGACTAGCAAGAAGGAGGTTGCAGGTTCGAATCCCCACTGGTATGTTTCCCCGGACTATGAGAAACCCCTATATTGGGCAGCAGCAATATAGGAAGATGCTGAAAGGCATCATCTCATACTGTGTGGGAGAAGGCAATGGTGAAACCCTTCCTGTATTCTACCAAAGAAAACTACAAGACTCGAAATTGGAGTTGAAATTGACTTGAAGGCACACTTTACTTTAGTCCAAAAGCAGCCAGAGTTCTGAAGCTGAGCAGCCCTGATCTAGTCCAACAGCCAGCCATGTGCTTCCAGCAAGAAGGCACACCAGCTCTCCCCCAACTGCCTCCAGGCATTGCTACTCGGAGGTATATACTGTTCCTGAACATGGAGGTTCCACTGAATGTGTAACATGCAGTTAGTCCCTACAAACTGTCAAACTTTGGGGGAGCCACCTGGGGGACTGCGAGGGCGAGGGCCAGGTTTCCTGGCCCAAGAATTTGCATGTGGGTGGGTACTGAATAGTGGAGCTTCTGTTTTAATTTGTCCTGGGTGAGACAATCTTATAATGTGTCTGGTCTTAACTGGAGATGGGGAGACAGGGGGCGTGTCCACCGACTGTGGGGTGGCCATTCCGGTCGTGGTGGGGAACAGAAGAAGTAACATTGGCAGGTCAGTGGGCAGTTACAGGGGAAGGGGACCTGGAAATCTAATAGCTGTTTCCCCTTTCGGCTGTCCTGCCAGGTCTTTGACCTTGGGGAGCAGTGCTGACCACCCCTGGAACCTCACCTTGCTCCTCTGTAATGCCAGGTCAGTCCAGAACAAATCAGAAACCATCCATGATTTGATTCTGGATGAAGGTGCTGACCTGATATGTATTACAGAGATCTGGTTGTGGGAAGCTGGTGGCCTGGCCTGGTCCCAGCTTCTCCCTCCAGGGTACTCTGTTGAGGAGCAGGTGAGGGACCAGGGGCGGGGAGGTGGAGTGGCTGTGGCCTATAGAATAGCATCTCCCTTACCAGAATCCCTGTTGAAGTGTCTGACCATATTGAATGTGTGTACCTAAGTTTGGGGACCAGGGATAGACTGGGACTTCTGTTGGTGTACCAATTGGCCCGCTGCTCAATGGAGTCCCTAACTGAGCTGACGGACTTGGTCTTGGGCTTGGAGTCCCCTAGGTTTGTGGTGCTGGAGGACTTCAATGTTCATTTTGGGATCAATTTGTCCAGGGCAGCTCAGGAGCTCATGGCGGCCATGACAACTATGGGCCTATCCCTAGTGGTCTCAGGACCGACACACATTGCTGGTCACATGCTTGATTTGGTCTTTTACTCTGATCAGGGTGGTGTTCCATGGGTGGGGACTCCTGTAATTTCCCAATTGTCATAGGCAGACACCATTAATCACTTCCCACCTTCACAGAGGTGAGGGACCTATTAGGATGGTTCACCCGCCCTAGAAGGTTATTGTATCCAATAGGATTTCAAGAAGCCTTGGAGGGATTTAGTGTTGGCTCTGCCAGTGATCCTGTTGATGCCCTGGTGAAGAACTGGAACAGTAAACTCACTGGGGTAATTGAGAGGGTGGTGGCCTCCCAGCTCCAGACAGTCTTGGAGGAAACTGGTTATCTCTAGACCCATTCCAAACTGGGTTTCTGGTGGGCTGTGGGGTGGAGACTGCATTGGTTGGCCTGATGGATGATCTCCAATTGGGAGTAGACAGAGGAAGTGTGACTCTGTCGGTCCTTTTGGACCACTTGGTGGCTTTCGGTTCTATTGACCATAGTATCCTTCCGGAGCGTCTGAGGGGGTTGGGAGTGGGAGGCACTGCTTTGTGGTGATTCTGCTCCTACCTCTCAGGCAGGTTCCAGATAGTGTCCCTTGGAGACTGTTGTTCTTCAAAATGGGAACTTTTATATGGTGTCCCTCAGGGCTTTGTATAATGAACAGGTACACAGAACAGGGGTGCTTCTGGATCTAAGTCTCTCCCTGGTGTCCCAGGTTGAAGCAGTGGCCAGAAGTGCCTTCTATCAGCTTTGGCTGATACCCAGCTGCGTCCGCTTCTTGAGATAAACTACCTCAGAACAGTGGTACATCTGCTGGTAACCTCCAGACTGGATTACTGCAATGCGCTCTATGAGGGGCTGCCCTTGTGTGTAGTCCAGAAACTATAATTGGTACAGAATGCGGCAGCCAGGTTGGTTTCTGGGTCATCTCGGATTGACCATATTACTCCTGTATTGAAAGAGCTACACTAGCTGCCGATAAGTTTCCAGGCAAAATACAAGGTGCTGGTTATAACCTATAAAGCCCTAAATGGCTTGGGCCCTGGGTATTTAAGAGAACGTATTCTTCGTTCTGAACCCCACTGCCCATCGAGATCATCAGGAGAGGTTCGTCTGCCGTTGCCACCGGCTCCTTTGGTGGCTACTCGGAGACAGGCCTTCTCAGTTGCTGATGCTTTGGAACACACTCCCTGCTGAAATAAGAGCCTCCCCATCGCTGACAACTTTTAAAAAGTCTTTAAAGATGCATCTATTCACCCAGGCTTTTAATTAAATATTGTTGTTGTTGTTATTATATTATTATTATTATCATTATTATTATTATTTTACATTTATATCCCGCTCTTCCTCCAAAGGAGCCCAGAGCATTGTACTAGATACTTGAGTTTCTCCTCACAACAACCCTGTGAAGTAGGTTAGACTGAGAGAGAAGTGACTGGGCCAGAGTCGCCCAGCTAGCATCATGGCTTAATGGGGATTTGAACTCGGGTCTCCCTGGTCCTAGTCCAGCTCTCTGACCACTACACCACGCTGGCTCTCCGCTGTTCTAATAGTTGTAACATTGTTTTAAAATTTAAACTAGCTGACCCCGCACAGAGCATCTGTACAGTTGTGCACTGAGCCTGTGGCATCCCCCTCCGCAGCACTCTCGCTCGCTCCCCCCGCAGCTCACTCCCCCCCAGCTCGCTTGCTCGCTCTCCCCCCGCAGCTCGTTCGCTCTCCCCCGCAGCTCGCTCGTTCGCTCTCCCCGCAGCTCGCTCGTTCGCTCTCCCCCCCGCAGCTCGCTCGCTCTCCCCCTGCAGCTCGCTCGCTCTCCCCCCCGCAGCTCGCTCGCTCGCTCTCCCCCCGCAGCTCGCTCGCTCTCCCTCCCCCCGCAGCTCGCTCGCTCTCCCCCCGCAGCTCGCTCGCTCGCTCTCCCCCCGCAGCTCACTCGCTCGCTCTCCCCCCCGCAGCTCGCTCGCTCGCTCCCCCCGCAGCTCGCTCGCTCGCTCTCCCCCCTGCAGCTCCTTCCTCCCTCACAACCCGTCTTTTTGCAGACCCCTGCCTGCTATCCTTTTCAGATATAGATTCCTCTCCTCTACAATCAAGAACATCTTCCGACCAGTAACAGTTGAATTCCAACTGACCATAAGCATCACAGGCTCCTCCTCCCTATCTGCATATGGAATCCCCACTGCCCAGTCAGGTGCTTCTGCTTGCAAACTCTGTCAGCCAGTCCCAACTTTCTACCACGTCCTCACGCATGGCCCGTCTTGGAGAATTAATAATATGGATTGTAATGTTTTAACTTTTACTGTATCATTTATTTTGTTAACTTTTTCTGTTTGTTTGTTTGTTTGCTTGCTTGCTTTGTTGTAAACCGCCCAGAGATGTGAGTTTGGGGCGGTATAAAAATATATTAAATAAATACATAAAAGTAATAAATAAATAAATAATATAAAACGGGGTTTTCCTGCTTTGGGGGAAAGCTGTCAACATGTCTAACTTATTTCATCACTGTTTTTCCCACCCTGAGGAAATATTTTTCTGTTGAATGTCTGTCTGTGTTGCAGCTAGTAAACACATCTGAGTCCTGCGAGAAAGAAAAGGTGTCAGCTGCAGAACCCCCTAGCAAAACACGCTAGTGTTCCTTTAGAAATGTTGCCATGGATCTCAGAAATGTTGACCAGGGACCTCAGAACTGGTTGCCAGACACAGCAGATGGGCCAGGTCAGTCAGTGTTAGCTGTGGACATTTTTTCCGCCCGATTCAAAATTTCACAGGGACTAGTGGGCACCAAAGGGAACATACCTCCTGCAGCAAGTAGCAGTGTGGCGTCCCGATCCAGATCCAGACCGAAGCATGGGCAAAGGATTAAAGCTCTCCCCCCACATACTAGGGTTCCAGTCTGGACTGGGACTCCTATGCTTGTGATTTCCCACAGTTTGTTAATAAGCTTGAACCTAACGAGGGCACTTGAAGACGGTCATGATAAACAACGGCACTGTCCGAAATTGTAGGTTTGTATGCAAAGGCACAAATCGTTCTGCTTAACAAGGGATACTGTCCAACATTTGACAATGTAACAGGTAAAAACAAAGATATACAAAGGATGGATTTCTGAGAGCCCTGCCCTGCCCACCATCCCTTGAACACTAGGGGGAAATCTGTGCAGGTCGTATTGGCATCAGCCTATTCTGCACTAGCCCCTGAGGCAGGGTACATTTGTACGCAGACTTTAACAGTTCATTATTTTTAAAAATTAAGAACAGAAATTTTAATTTAAGGCTGGCAAAGCTATTCCTTTCAATAGGCAGATTGCTAGTTTATCTTCCCTAATAGTCCTTAATGGTCAGTTTATGTCTCTTTATGTGAGCTGAGTTCTTGATACAGAGATCTCTCCAGAGACTGTCTTGAATGGAAGAGCTATCAGGGCTTGGGCAAGGAGGTGATTCAGCTAAAGGGGGAAGGCAGATCGTGTGTGTGTGTGTGTGTGTAGGAACAGCATTTGGGGAACAAAGTAAGAGAGGTCACCAAAAGCGGCCTCAAGCTCCCTTGGGGTGCAGGGGTAGTGGCTCTGGCTGCTGTCTTGCAGAGGCCATGCTAGTGGCCCCCACTTGTGCTCAGCTTGTATATCTAGTTAAATGGTTTGCAGTTTGCAAGTATTCCTATGGTGACATCGGTTAGAAATACTTTTTCTAAAAGGGCAAAGATCTCCGCGGCTGGCACCCAGCATCCTGTGGGAAGCCTGGGAGGCCAATGCAGCATCCTGGGAAAGGCCGTAGACAGATAAGCCTTAAAACCTATCTGTGTGACTCTAGTCTTTCTCTCTCTCTGTTATGAAGCATCATTCCCCACAGAGGTAGGATCATAGGAACATAGGAAGCTGCCATATACCAAGTCAGACCGTTGGTCCATCTAGCTCAGTATTGCCTACACAGACTGGCAGCAGCAGCTTCTCCAAGGGTGCAGGCAGGAATCTCTCTCACTCAGCCCTGTCTTGGAGAGGCTGCCAGGGAGGGAACTGGGAACCTTCTGCTCTTCCCAGAGCGGCTCCATCCCCTGAGGGGAAGATCTTCCAGTGCTCACACTTCTAGTCTCCCTTTCCTATGTAACCAGGGTGGACCTTGCTTAGCTAAGGGGACAAGTCCTGCTTGCTACCACAAGACCAGCTCTCCTCTCCTGACAGACAACTCTGGCAGAGTTCTCCGCACAGCAGGCTTTACCACGAACTCAACGCTATCCAAAAAACCCAATGCAAAAAGTGGATTTTTTTACCCTGGATATAAATCGGGTTGCATTCTAATGAGCAGTGAAAAACCTGAATCATGTGTCAAGTGCTCCCCAACCCTGATAGCTTGCAAGAACTTTGGGGTAAATCTGCCCAATATGTAAACGCACCCGCTCCATTCTGGAGGAGAAGCGGGATAAAAGCCGGGTGTGGAAAATTTCCAGGGGACAGTTTCCCTTCATTTTCTGGGAATTTATTGAATTTTTTCGGGCTTGACAACCAAGCAAGGAGCAGCAAGAACCTTGATCAGGCCACTCACCAAAGAAGAGTAGCTCCCAAAACATTCCACAACACTCTGTGGCTGACAGCCTGAGTCCATTTCGGAACAGCACGACCCTGGGAGTAGAAGACTCCAAAGGACCACTACATTTCAAGAGGATTCCTCTAGTAAATTTAGTCAGGAGGTCAGCCAAGATCTGGATAGGTGATGAGGGGTGGGAAGGAAGCAGAGTATGCCGGGATTTATTTGTTTATTTATTTATTTATTACTTCCTGTGCATGCACTGGCATGTGTGTGCATAAGAGTCCAAATGCACCTTCCCCGCCCACTTCAGAGATTTAATTTTTAGGGAATCTAAATCCCTAAAGGAGGGAGCTGAAACCTGAAGAATTCTAGCATGTGCACTAACAACATGTACACGGCTGCATTGCTTTTGTAAATCATATGCTAAACATTCTCTAATAAAAGTCAATAAACTTGGGACTCTACTGCAACAAGAGCTCCAGCAGACTACCTTGGTGTCCCCCTCTCTATGGAGGCCACCTCAGCTGAAATCACTATCTGGACTGGTCTGTGTACCAATCTAGCCAGCTTGCCTAGCAGGCACAGGAGGAAGCTGGGTCCACGGAGAAGCCACTCTTGAGGCATCCCTCCACACTAATTCCTACAACTCTCCTGCTTCGCCTCCCTGGACGGACGCTAGTCTCCAGTTGCCCAAATCAGATCTTCTTGAGGACAGGTGATATAGCCTCTTGCCCAGCTTCTTCAGGGTCTCTCTATCTCTCCAATTTTTGAAACCTTACCCCCCCCCCATCTTAAAGTAACTCTCTCTAGCCTGCCTGGGAATTTATACATAATTTTGAGCTAAATGTGCCTTACAATAGTCTGTTTTTAAACATATTTGTAGAACTTTTATGCTAGGACTGCCTAGTAATCTAGTCTTATTGCTTTTATTTGTTTTTCTTACAATAAACTCATTTAAAACTGCTTGGAACTGCCTCACCCTTTTTGAGCTAAATTCCCCACATTCGCCCAAACTGAGAGTGTTGACCAATCATCCCCGAGGCACTTCCATCAACAAAACCACTTTGAGAACTTTTCTTGATAAGTGGTATATCAATATTTGTTGTAGGAAGAGTACTACTTGTAACATTATGTGCATACAGTTCTCTACATGCGTATACTGGCTGCCATCTTGAGGAGGTCCCTTGGAAATTCAAAGGACAAGTTAGGCATTTCAGTGGGACTTCCCGGAGTAAATGTAGTCAGGATGTCAGCCACTGTACACATTATTGAACATAACGTGTGGATAGGATAATGGTCTCTGAAGCTGGAGGTTCTGTAACGGCTAATAAGAACATCAGAACAGCCCTGCTGGATCAGGCCCAAGGAAGACCATCCCGTCCATTATCCTGTTTCACACAGTGGCCCACCAGATGCTTTTGGGAATCCCACAGGCAAGAGGTCTCTGCCTGTGTAGTAATGGATAATAGTAATGGATCTACTGGTTCTCCATGGCACTTCTCTCCCCCCCACCCACCTGCACCAAAATGTTGCCCCTTGTAGCTCTGGCTCCTTCTTTACAGGGTGGGACTAGGGGGAGTAGACGCTACTTGCTTGCCCTCCATATAGCTCTGCTAAGCTATTTGCTCTTGTAAAAGTTGCCTGAGCACACAAAGCTGCATGGCAAGCAGCAACACCAATTAGCATGGTAATTAACAGAATGTAGAGAATATATCTGCATACCAATAGGTACCATTTTTACTGAAGAGGCTCCAGGCTTAACTGCATGGTTTTGGGGTGGGGTGGGGTTGGGGGGGGTTGGGTTTTTTTTAATGCCCCAACCACATTTAATTCTCAGAGCTATGCTCATTGCCAGCACACTCCAAAGCAGTGCCAACAGCACAGTATCAGTCTCCACAAAATGTGGGGGAGAGATATCGTCTTGCTGGAAAATAGGAACACAGGAAGCGGCCTTCTACTGTGTCTGACCCTTGGTCCATCTAGTATTGTCTGCATTGACTGGCACTGCAGCAGCTCTCCAAGGTTTCAGGCAGGAGTCTCTTCCAACCCTACCTGGAGAAGCTCTCAAGGAGTGAAGCTGGGGCCTTCTGCACGGAAAGCAGATGCTACCTCTCCATGGAGAGGAGAGCTGGTGTTATGGTAGCAAGCATGACTTGTCCCCTTAGCTAAGCAGGGTCCACCCTGGTTGCATACGAATGGGAGACTAGAAGTGGGAGCACTATAAGATATTCCTCTCAGGGGATGGTGCCGCTCTGGGAAGAGCAACAAATGCAAATATGTATATACAGCTTTTCAACAAAATGAGGTACTATGCTGGGGGGTGTATAGGGCCAGTTTTTCTTCCCCCTGCTAAATAAAGAGAACCACCACCTTTGTCCCTTTGCCTAGTTAGCAGGGGATCAGAAGGTTCCAAGTTCCCTCCCTGGCAGCATCTCCAAGATAGGACAAGATTTTTTCCCCTTTTTTTAATAGGACAAGATTTTTTAATTGAACCAACAAACTACCAAAGCATACAGTACGTGGCCAAAGCACAATTATATACAAAGTGGTTGTTTGTACATCATATATCTAAAAGATTTACACACAAAGATTTGGAAACCCACAAGGTTATGAAGTATATGCAGGTAGTACTGTAACTCGGGGGTGGGGGATTTCAAGGCACATCAGGTAATGGTGGGGGGGCTGAGAGAGATTCCTGCCTGCAGCCTTGGAGAAGCCGCAACCAGTCGGTGAAGACAATACTGAGCTAGCTAGACCAAGGGTCTGACTCAGTCTATGGCAGCTTCCTATGTTCCTATGTACCACTGAGCAGCAGCAGCCAAGAGGCACCTTTAAGCATGAATTAGAAAGTGCTTACCTCCGCTCTGGCAGCTGCCGCTACTGAGCTACAGCCCCATCTCCTAAGGGGAATATCTTGCAGTGCTCATGTGTAGTCCCCCATCCAAATGCAAACAAGGATAGGCCCTACTTAGCAACGGGGACAATTCAAGCTCATTACTGCAAGATCGGAGCCACCTAATGGCGCAGCGGGGAAGTAACTTGCCTAGAAAGCCAGAGGTTGCCGGTTTGAATCCCCACTGGTATGTTACCCAGACTATGGGAAACACCTATATTGGGCAGCAGCGATATAAGAAGATGCTGAAAGGCATCATAGGAACATAGGAAGCTTCCATATACTGAGTCAGACCACTGGTCTATCTAGATCAGTATTGTCTTCACAGACTGGCAGCAACTTCTCCAGGGTTGCAGGCAGGAATCTCTCTCAGGCCTATCTTGGAGATGCTGCTGCCAGGGAGGGAACTTGGAACCTTCTTCTGCTCATCCCAGAGCGGCTCCATCCCCTGAGGGGAATATCTTCCAGTGCTCACACTTCTAGCCTCCCATTCATATGCAATTTTTCTTTTCTTTTCTTTTCTTTTTTTACTGGTTTTTTAATGTTTTGCTTTTTAAAATGTTTTAAATGATTTTAATTGTAAACTGCCCAGAGATGCAAGTTTTGGGCAGTATAGAAATGTAATTAATAAATAATAAATAATAATAAATATGATCAGGGCATATGGTCCCTAACCGTAACCCTGCTTAGCTAAGGGGACAAGTCATGCTTGCTTGCTATCACAAGACCAGCTCTCCTCTCTCATACTGTGTGGGAGATGGCAATGGGAAACCCCTCCTGTATTCTACCAACGACAGCCAAAGGGCTCTGTGGTCACCAGGAGTTGACACGGACTCAACAGACACAACAACTGCAAGATCAGCTCTCCCCTCTAGCAGCTTTGAGGGTGGAGAGTGTCCTGGCTACTCACTGGTAAAAATAAGTAGGGCTGGGTAAGAGTTCCATGATCACTGACTGCCCTGTGCCAACAGACCAGAAGAAAAGCCAACCTGAGCTGCTCTTGTGCTTTTAACAGCACCTTGATGCATAGAAATCAATGGATGGAAGTTTTGCACAGCACATCGATAAACATTAACACCAGCTAATCTCTGCAAATCAAGCTGCTGTTTAAAGGGGCAGCATCAGGAATTGGTTGAAAAGTTGGCAACTCTTTTATTGGCAGCTGCTTTTAGGAGGTACAGAAAACTAACAAAATGACATGATGCCAGGCTTTTAAAAAAATTACACATTACTAGGGAGATGTGGGTCAAAGACACCTGTACTTCTTCTTATAATGTTCACTTCAGCCTTTAGCACTGAAGCACTTCACATATATTAAAGGTAAAGTGTGCCGTCATGTTGATTTCAACTCCTGGCGCCCACAGAGCCCTGTGGTTGTCTTTGGTAGAATACAGGAGGGGTTTACCATTGCCTCCTCCCACGCAGTATGAGATGATGCCTTTCAGCATCTTCCTATAGTGCTGCTGCCCGATATAGTACTAGCAGGGATTCGAACCAGCAACCTTCTGCTTGTTAGTCATGCATTTCCCCGCTGCGCCACTTAAGGTGGCTCACATATATTAGCGTTCCAATGAAGAGAAGAATCCGTCCACGAGTACAGCATTTGTCTCTTCAACCATGGACAGCAGGAGTGGCACATCTGAGCAAATCAGCATGGGGCAGGGCTTCAAAGCACACTTCTGGAGACTGTACATGAATACAGTGCCCCCCCGCCCCCAATTAAGCTACTAAAACCAAGGAAGTTTGGATGGAAACCAGAAGTGGATTTGGGGGTGAAAGAACTGTGAGCTCAGTTCTGGTCCTGAAAAGAAATTCCTGGGCTGGGCTGAACCTGTGGTCAGAAGCACTCTGGTCCTTCCTTCTATGTCCACCTCCCCGAGGTACACCTAGGTAACTTTGGAGTCTGGACCTAAAGGCCTATGGAGGCCTCCCTTGCTGGACCCCCCCTGCAATTCAAGCATCACCCCCCCATTCTCATCTCACATATTTCTTTTCCCACTCCCCACTCCCTCTGTCTCTAAAGCACCCAGCACATGTCATTATCACACTCAGCCACCTGGCTCAGTGTGGGCCAGCGCCAGCAGCGACAGTGGCGTAACGGGGGGAAACAGTGCCCAGGGCAAGCTCTGCCCCTGAAATTGCACCCCCCCCCACAATGTTTGCCCCTGAAATTGCGCCCCCTGCCCCCCCAGGCCCCCACATACCTGTGCCGGCGCCCCCTGGAGTGAGCGTGGCGGTGGTGGGCGGTGGCGGCGATCCGAGTGCAGTGGTGGTGGATCGCCAGCCGAGTGCGGCGGCGGCGGTGGCGGATTGCCCGCCGAGTGCGGCGGCAGCGATTCGGCGGCGGCGGATCGATTTGCCCACTGAGTGCAGAGCGACGCCGAGGCCTGCCGTCTGGCCCGGCATCGCCTCCCAACTGCGAGGCGCGCCTGCGCAGTTGGGAAGCGACGCCAGGCCAGACGGCAGGCCTCGGTGTCGCTCTGCTGCACTCGGGGGGCGAACTGATCCGCCGCCGCCTGCCGCCGAATCGTCGCCACTCGGTGGGCGATCTGCCACCACCGCCGCCGCACTCGGCCGGCAATCCGCCGCCACCGCCGCCGCACTCGGCGATCCGGGGGGGGGCTCGGGGGGGCATGCCACTTTTTGGCGCCCCCCCACGTGACCCGCCGGAGTGGCGCCCAGGGCATGTGCCCTGCCTGCCGCCCCTATCGTTACGCCCCTGCGGCGACCACACCACTCAGGACAGACCCAAGAAGATTTAGGGGCCCCCAGTGGGTGTGGAGGCCCTGGACTTTGGCCCCAAAGTCCAGGGGTAAGAACACCACTGCCACCTCCCTGAACTACCAGGCATTGGTTGGTGGACCTGGGGTGCTAATTCAACAAAACAAAACAAAGTAAACCCTGAAAGGGCGAAGTCTGAGTCTGCCCACTCCGGGGTTAGAGGATATAAATATATGCCATTATTCAACACACAGTGAGTCAGTGTCAACAACTGGTATTACATCCTGTGGGACAAAAAACATTGATGCAGGTATTAAATCAGTGGCACGCCTGGAGGCCCTACCAGAAGGCAGGTCTTCGGCCACCTTGGGAGCACAGCAGTCTTTAAAGGCCCTTAGAACTCCTCCCTCTCTCCCACTTATGCATCCCCCCCCCACTAGTGCCAATTGCAGCCTAGGCCCCAGCATCGCCTTTGCTAGGCTTGTTGCCACGGAAACTGCCTCCACAGGATTAGACACTCGGATAACCCATCACTCAGCCTGGCAGCCAATCAGCACCACCCCTGAGCCGACATCCTCACAGTCGCCCAGGCGACCAATAAGCACCTCACCTGCTCTGGGAAGTTTTCAGCCGCTGGAGCAGCCAATGAGCAGCCGCACCTGCCCCAGGAAGCTCCCAGTCGCTCAGGCAACATCATCACCACCCCGGGCCCCCTTTCCCCCCTGCACATTCGGCTCTTCCTGCAGCAGCAGACGTGGCTGGGAACAAATGGCTGAAGGGGGCAACTCTTTTAAGTTGAGAGTGATTAATGTTAACACATCTGTCAGCCCCAGCAGCACCAGGGCCACACTCTGCCTGTCGCCTCCTTCCAAAGAGAGGAAATGCCCAGCACGGGATCATAACGAGAAGGAGGATGGATGGGGACTGACGGATAATGTACGGAAAATCAGAGCCATCTTCTTCCCCCAGTATCCAAGCCTAGGTGGCCTCTCTTTGCCCCCATTGCCTAACCTTCTTTAGAGATTGCTATTAGAAGCGCTGCTTGAGGAATCACAGGCCGTACCTCGAGAAGTGATTTTTAAGATGGCCCTATTGAGTGTAGTTGATAAACTCAACTGAGGAGAGGATTATCTCCCTTGGAGGCCTTCAGGAGAGCCTTAAAGAGCCATCTTTTTCGCCTGGCTTTTAAGGATATCTAGTTTTAATCTTAATTTTAATCTGGTTTAAATGATTTTTCGTTTTAATTGTTTTATTATGTGTTTTTGATTTTAATGTAGCCACTTTAGGAAGGGTGGTATATAAATCCAGATGAATGAATGAATGAAGAGAAAGGCCAGCATGAGGCATGAATAATTTTTTAGCAGCTGCAATGGTGGTGGTGGTGGTGGTGGTGGTTGCAAGGAAATGGAAACAGGAATCCTCCCCCTGCTCAGAACACAGAGCCCCATGATGTTGTAGTGATGCAACAAGCAACATAAAAATAAGGTAGTTGGCGTTTGTTTTTACATGACAGTTTTTGGGCTTACATATGGAAGGCAAATAACAACAAAATAAACAACAATAATTATAAACATACATTTACATACTACCTTTCAACAACAACAAAATCTACAAAGCAATTTATATAAAGAAATATGATGGCTTCCTGCCCCAAAAGGGCTCACAGTCTAAAAGGAAATAAAAGGTAGAGACCAGCAACAAGCACTGGAGGAATGCTGCTGTGCTGGGAAGGGGCAGTTGGTCTCTCGCTGATAAATAGAAGAGAGTCACCACTTTACAAGGTACCTCTTTGCTCAGTTAGCAAGGGAGAAAAGAGACCTCATCAGTTTTAAAATTTGTACTCACTGAAGTTTTCCATATGGGACTAGGGGCTTCTATAAGTAAGATCTCCAAACTCCTGTGGCTTTTTACACGGACACCTGAAATCACAGCTTCTGATGGAATTCACACAATGTTCCCGCTAACAGGGATTCCCAAATGTTGACTACAACTCCCATAATCCCCAAGCAAAAACCATTGCAGCTGGGGCTTCTGGGAGCTGTAGTCAACAACTTCTGGGAATCCTTGTTATCTATCTATCTATCTATCTATCTATCTATCACATTTCTATATCACCCAAAACTTGTGTCTCTGGGTGGTTTACAACCAAAATTTAAAACAACAAATCACTTAACAATTAAAATAATCTAAAACATTAAAAATGTTAAGACATTTAAAACCCAGTATTTAAAATAGATAAATACTTACATACATACATGCATGCATATATACATACATATTTTTTTAGAACCATAGATCTAATTAAAAGCCAGGGTAAATAAATGTGTCTTCAGTGCCTTTTTAAAAGTTGCCAGAGATGGGGAAGCTCTTATTTTAACAGGGAGTGCATTTCAAAGTCCAGGGGCAGCAACAGAGAAGGCCCGTTCCCGAATAGCCGCCAGACGAGTTTGCAGACGAACCTCTCCAGATGATCTTAACAGGCGGTGGGGCTCATGGCAAAGAAGACGTTCTCTTAAATACCCAGGGCCTAAGCTGTTTAGGGCTGTATCTTATATAATAAAAGGCTACGGCGTGTTCCCGTGCGCCCGTGTCTTTTTGGCCCGTTCTGGGCATGTGCTCTGCGCATGCCCAGATCAGGCCAAAAAGATACGGCTGCCCAGACACGGGCGGCCATGTTGGGGCCCAGAAGTGGCGGCCTCAGAGAAGCGGCCGCCGCCAATGGGAATAGAGTGCTGGCGAGGTGGCGGCGGAGCCGCGGCCTCGGCCAGAGGTGGCGGTGGCTGTGGCGGGGCAACTGGCCCCGATGGCGGCGGCCACCACCCTACGGGAAGGCAGCGGCGGGCCGACTGGCCCTGATGGCGGCGGCCGCCGCTGCGGAAGTACGGGTGAGGCGGCGGCGCTCTGGCCCCGTCAGGCCCCTTTTTTGGCTCACTGCGGCCGGGGGTGAGTGAATGGGCCGATTTGGCCCTTAAACGTGGGGGATGGGTGGAAAAAAGCAGCTGGGAGAGAAAAATAGTAGGGGGGGAGGGAGGGATCAAAAACCAGCTGGGAGGGCGGCCGGACGGGCGGCGAAGAGGGGAATGGCGGCGGGGGGCCAGGAGCGCCATAACTAGAGCCCGTATTTAAAACGGGCTCTAACATACTAGTAGGTAATAACCAGCCCCTTGTATTTTGCCTGGAAACGTTAGAGGGAACACTGAACTCTTGAAGTCCCTTGAAGTCCAAAAGAGAGACATTTTGATCTCAGCAACTTGGGAGGAGGATGCTGGAAATGCTGGATCAATGGAAACTCCTAGACCCAGAGACAACTTCCATTTTGCACTTTGTTCTATCCACTCTTCCCTACAGTTGTAATGATTATTTCTGCAGTTGGACTCTTCATAGCATGAACATCTTGAACAGTTTTTGTGCCTCTTCCTCTGGGGATGCCTCTAAATCAGTGCTTTTCAGCCAGTGATATGAATACTATGGGTGGTATTTGGCCCTGCTGCTGCCATAGCCCTGCTCTGCCCAGCCTGAGATTGCCAGCACTGGAGATGGCTGAGGCGGTGGTCCAGCTGTGGTGTGGGGTGGCCGTGCTGGACACAGTGGCGGGGGCAATGTGGACCCCATTGGGGGGCCCCACGGAGGCCTTTGCTCAGAGGCTCATCAAAACCTGGCACTGCAGCCTGCCCCCCCCCCCGAGGTGTCACAATAATGAAATAAATAACTCAACAATTCTAATAACTCTCAGCAGCTGGGTTATTCCAATAACTCTTCTAATAACTATTTATTACTTACCACTCACTGGAAAGGCCTGGAGTAGGAACGAGTAAAATGGCACAAGTATTACTTACAATAGCTGAGGACTACTAAATTCTGGTTACCCTCATGGGTCCTCCTGGGCCATCTGAAGTGGTGCAGTTGCAGGCTACAGGTTGACCACCTCCGAGAGGAAGAACAGGATTCCATTATAGGGAAGCTCCTTGAAGCCTTAGAAGAGGAGGGGAGAAGGGGACACTTTGCATTTGCATGGATTGCAATGGATTCACAGAATGGCTGCTTTCAGTTCCCCCCTGGGTCCGGGAGGAAACAAAGCTCTCTTCCCATGGATCTCAAGATGCATCATACTGCTTGGTTAAAGCTTTCTTCTGCGTAGAGCAGGGCAAGGATCCCAACCTATGGTACTCCAGATGTTGCTGAACCACAACTTATACAACTTTTAGCTGTACTGCAACATCTGGAGTACCACAGGTCAGGACCCCTGGAGTAGAGCAAGGGAAAGGGTACCAGGTTGCATTCTCCCCCCCCCCCCCGCCCCGGTCATGATCCCCAGTCCAGAAATACCAGAGTTGGAGTCAGAGTTCCACAGCTCCACCAGAAACCACAAGGGAGATACTTCTTCCCAACTCGTGTGCGCTGCCAACGATGTCCACTTCAGCACAATCAAGTCAAAGATTTCAGCATAAAAACAGGAATCCTGAGAAATACTTGACAGCCCCATCTCGCCCAGCAAGGCCATCAGCCCAATATGAGACAATTGCAGAATGCAATGAGGCTGATAAAATATATGCACTTAAGATGCAGGCGCAAGCACGCACCCTTCTTCTTCCACTTTCTGCTACAAAAGACACACACATACACAGAGGGTCAGGTCATTGTGCTGCTGCAATGCACAGAGAAAGCCTGGATAGAGTCAGGGCATCATGCAGAGGGAAGGGACTCCAATATTTCCAGTTTGAGAAAACCGTGGCACAAACAGTGACATTAACTGGGCACACTGACATTTCTGAGCTCGTATGAGACACACACTTCAGTGCATATACAAGAACAGCCCGGCTGGATCATGCCCAATCAAGGCCTAGCTAGTACAGCATCCTGGGCCACTGTGTGAAACAGGATGCTGGGACTAGATGGGCCTTGAGCCTGATCCAGTAGGGCTGATCGTATGTTATTTTGAGCATTTAGAGCTGCCTTATACCGAGTCAGACATTTGGGCCATCTAGTGAAGTCTTCTGTGCTCTGACAGGCAGCTGCTCACCCAGAGCACAAGCAGGGGTCCTTCCTAGCCAGCCCTGAGATCTTTCCGTAGTACCTGGGAGCTTTAAACTAGAGGTTCTGGGTGTTCAACTGAGATCTTGCACCAGACATATATTCTGCCAATGAGACATGTGAGTCCTCTCCATCTGGCCCCACTTGGCAATGCAGCCAAAGAGGTACCCAGAGTTGTTAAATTTGGCCTGACAGCAGACCTGCACAACTTGTGACCCAGGGATGCGACTTATTTACTAGCCCCTGCTCTTTTGCCTTTAATTGCTGGTTGATCTGTAGATATTAGCAAGTAATTAACAGTTTCTTCATGCTATGACTATCTTCATCTGCTAATTTACATTAATAATGAAATTAAAATACCAGAAAGCATTTTCCTCTACAGCTAAGCTTGGATGTGTTTTGTCATGTGTCTTGCCTAATTTTTGTGGTTTTAACTGCAGTTTTAATGGCTGTCATTTATTCTTATGTTTGACAAAGTGCTTATATATAATTTCTTTTTTAAATCCTTGCAAGGCACCTAGATATGCAGATTAACTGGCTGTTAAAAGGCACAGGAGCAGGCCATGCTAATATTTTTCCAGTCAGTTGGTAACCCTAGTGTGAGAAAGTAAACAGATTTAAAGAAAGACATAAAGGCGATGGGAATAAACTTGAGCTGAAATGAATTAGAACTGAGTGAGACAGATTCCTCCAACATAGCCCATATGCCAGCCCACTGGAAGGGAGCAGCCGATTTCAAATTTCAAGTCTGACCCATCCACACCAAGGCGTTTTTCACACAGCAGGCTTTGAGTTCTAAGTTGCCCCCCAAAAGTGATGCAAAAAGTGGATTTTTTAAACCTTGGATATAAATCGGGCTATACTCTAAAATGCAATTAAAAGCCTGAAACATATGTGATTGAAGTGCTCCCCGATAGCTTGCAGTGACTTTGGGATAAATCTGGCTGATATGTGAATGCACCCCGCCCCGCTCCATTCCGGAGGAGATGCAGGCTAAAGGCCCTGTGTGGAAAACACCCAGCTCATTTATCTGTTTAAAAATGTGTAAGCTGCTCAAAGTGGTGACATCACAACTGTTGCTACAGACAATAAAACAGAAACACAAGAGCAGCATATTGATGTATATATACATTATTAATATGCATATTTACTGTTATATACTTAAGTGGCACAGCGGGGAAATGCCTGACTAACAAGCAGAAGGTTGCCGGTTCGAATCCCCAGTGGTACTATGTTGAGCAGCAGCAATATAGGAAGATGCTGAAAGGCATCATCTCACACACGCTGCGCGGGAGGAGGCAATGGGAAACCCCTCCTGTATTCTACCAAAAGACTACTGCAGGGCTCTGTAGGCACCAGGAATTGAAATCAACTTGAGGGCACACTTTACCTTTACTGAATCACAGACAACACTGTTCTGCATGAGTTCTGGTCAATTTCACCTACGACAGTGCAACAGAATTCCTATGATTAAGGCACCTTCTCTGATGTCATGGACCAAGAAAAGGCACCTCTGCAAGCAAGGGACTTGCTAGGCCAAAGAAAAGTCCTTTGCAAGCCCTCCCAGCAGCTCCATCAAACTAGTCAAGGGAAGCCTTGCAAAAGCAGTCGCCCTTTTAGACCCAAGCTGAGTGTCTTTGCAGGACGTGAGCAGTTCTGCCAGGCCATCCAAATGCGCCTTGCTCAAGCCAAGTTTCTGAATAAAAGCAGACCTCCTCACAAAAGCAGAATGCCTTTGTATTCAGCAGGACATGCCTTACAAAAGGTCAGCTGCAAATCAATGACAATTAACAAGGAGCAGAATAAAGAGGGCAGAATCTGCAGTTCATCTCTAAAAGACTGAGGCACTGACTGTTGTGGGGGGTGGGTCGGGAGGGGCCCAAGAGGCAGAGTGTAACCTCATCCAGAACAGGCAGATCTAAACCATCTCTCACAGGAATGTAGCTATAATTGAGCAGATGGGTTCAAAAAACCCAGGGCCCCCAGCTTCCGAGGGTCCTTCAGCTCCATTCCTCCCTTGAGGAGAGGAGAGCTGGTCTTGTGGCAGCAAGCATGACTTGTCCCCTTAGCTAAGCAGGATCCACCCTGGCTGCATACGAATGGGAGACTAGAAGTGTGAGCACGGTAAGATATTCCCCTCTGGGGATGCAGCCACTCTGGGAAGAGCAGAAGGTTTCAAGTCCCCTCCCTGGCAGCATCTCCGAGATAGAGCAGAGAGAGATTGCTGCCTGCAACCTTGGAGAAGCCGCTGCCAGTCTGTGAAGACAATTCTGAGCTAGATGGACCAGTGGTCTGACTCAGTATGCGGCAGCTTCCTATGTTCCTATATTCTTCATTATCTCCCTTACTCTGAGGGGCTGCCAGGGAGCGGGCCCCCTCTCCCCGAGTTACAACCCTGATCAGGAATGTAGCTTGGGAGTGTTCCTGGATCCAAAACTCACTCTGGTTTCTCAGGCTGAGGAAGTGGCCAGGAGTGCTTTTTATCAGCTATGGCCATTTCTGGAGGTAAATGATCTTAAAACAATGGTGCATATGCTGGTAACCTCTAGGTTTGACTACTGTAATGCACTCTACATGGGGCTGCCATTGTTCATAGTCCATAAACTACGATTGGTACAGAAAGTGGCAGCCAGGTTGGTCTCTGGGACAACCCAAAGGGACCATTTAACACAGATTCTAAAAGAACTGCACTGGCTGCTGCTGTGTTTCCAAGCACAAATACAAGGTGCTGGTTATTACCTATCAAGCCCTCAATAGCTTTGGTCCAGGGTACTTAAGAGAGCACCTTATCTGTCAAGAACCCAGCCGCCTCTTAAGATCATGGTGGGGGGAGGGTTATGGTTGCTGCCCTGGGGGGTTGGAATATGCTCCCTGTCACAACAAGAGCATCTCCACCTTGGATTGCTTTTAGGAAGGCCCTCAAGACACACCTGTTTTCTCAGGCTTTTTACTGAAATTAAATTTACATTGTGCAATTGTTTTTAATCTCATGAAATTTTAAAAAACTTTTTTATTCTGTGAAATGGTTTTATTTTTACCCTGTTTTATATTGGTTGTGTTTTAGATTGTGTTCACCACCTAGACATGCACATATCAGGTGGTATAGAAATGAGAAGATAAATAAATAAATGCAGCTGCTAGTTTTGCTTTTAACATGGATTGGAGTCCTCATGCCCTGCTGCAGCTGAGCCAGTCCAGAACTGAACAGACAGTCTTCCTCTGTCCCCCGCCCCCCGCACTCCACCTCCCTCCTCTTCCTCTGAGGCCTTCTTCCAGTCAAACGTTTGACTGGGCAATCTGTGTGCCTGGGCCTTACTGCTTCAGATGGCAGCTGAATGTCCCTCCACCCATGGAACTCCCTGCAGGTAGAAAGCCAGTGGATTAAGGCAAAGGCCAGGCTAGAACCCTTCTTCCTGCCTCACGCCGCGTGTTCTGCCCTCTTGTACAGCACAGTTCATGTTGACAGCGCTACAGAATTAGC
This sequence comes from Hemicordylus capensis, assembly GCF_027244095.1. Lineage (NCBI taxonomy): Eukaryota > Metazoa > Chordata > Lepidosauria > Squamata > Cordylidae > Hemicordylus > Hemicordylus capensis. The sequence continues at coordinate 5,360,481 of NC_069660.1, forward strand.
AAAATTAATACAACCACCCCAGTAACAATAACAATAGCATTAGTAACCTGAATCCATGAACATACTGAGATATGTAAGCAGTTCAGTAGCTGGGGCCTGTTCTTGTTTATTGTTCTGCTTTGCTTTTTCCTTTCTTTCTGTTTTTTGGCATCTTATGCCCGCAAACCAAACGCAGCAGCCATTCGCTATCTGTGGGGGCCGCCCAGGCCCACTGAGGAGGGCCTCCTAAGCCTGCTGTTGCTGAGACGGCAAAGCAAAAGGCCAGCCAAGGCCAGGGGCGGCAGCCGGGGCCAGTTCCCTGGCATGCCAGAGCCTTCCTTCTTGGCTAGCTGGCCCCCCAAGAAGTTGCCCGGGCCAGGCTTGCTTCTGGAGGGCTACGAGGAGTGGGGCAGGGGTGGAGCCTTCCGGGGGAGGAGGAGGAGGAGCCCCCTGGTTTCCCCCCAAGGTCAGCTGTGGTGGTGGCAAGAAGGGAGCAATGAGTCAGCAGAAATCCAGCAGCAGCAGCAGCAGCAGGAGGGGGCGGCCGGCCACCAGCAGCAGCCTCCGGGCTTGGGAGTTGCGGGGGACCGTCCTGCTGCTGCTGCCGCCGCCGGCCTGTCTCGTGAGGGATGGCTGCTGGGAGAGAGATCTGGGGCCAGGTGCGCCTGCAGGCCAAGGGACGCCTCTGAGCAAAGAGTCCCGGGGGTCGTCAGGGGCCTGTGGGCTGGCTGGGGGGGGGGACGCCTCAGTCAGGAGGAGGACCAGGATGGAGCAGGGGCCGAGTGGGAGGAGGAGGAGGAGGAGGAGGAGGACCACCAGAGGCTGCAGGAGGAGAAGATGGCATTCGTGACCTGGGAGAGGAGGAGGAGGGGGAGGGCTGTGCAGAAGGAGGCCAGAGGTGAAGAAGGAGCCGCGTCTGCTGCCGGCCCAGGCGGAAACAGGGTCTGCGGAGGAGGAGGAGGAGGACGTGCTGGATTGTGGCCCAGGGGCACCCACCCTCCCAGTAGGGGAGGCTGGGGGGATCTGCTCAGCTCCATCACAACTGGGGTGAGTAACTTGCCAGGGCCTCGGCCAGAGACTCTTTTCCCCAGGTATGGGGGGGGGGGTCGAACCTGGGGCCTCCTGGGGGGTGCAGAGGGGCCGGGTGCAGTCCCTGGCGGGGGGCACCTCCAGTGGAAAGAGACCTCCCACAGGAGCAAGAAGGAGCACTCGGTCACCCTTTGCTAAAGGCCAGGCCAGAAACAGGTCTCACCCCCACCCCACCCCACCCCACCCCACTTCCTTCCTTCCTTCCTTTCTTTCTTAGAGTAGCAGACATATATGTCCTTTTAGACTTTTAGCCAGCCACACAGAGCAGCAGCTCGGGGGTGGGGGGGTGGGGGGTGGCAGCGGCAGGTGAAAGTGCTCTAAGAACAGGCCTGTGAGCGAAACATCCACTGAGATATAAATACTCTGTATTATCTTGTTCATGTATTTATTTATTGGGCACATGTGTAGTGGTTAGAGTGCTGGACTAGGACCGGGGAGACCCGAGTTCAAATCCCCACTCAGCCTCATGAGACTTGCTGGGTGTCTCTGGGCCAGTCACTTCTCTCTCAGCCGAACCTACTTCACAGGGTTGTTGTGAAAGAGAAACTCAAGTATGTAGTACACTGCTCTGGACTCCTTGGAGGAAGAGTGGGATATAAATGTAAATAAATAAATAAATAAATCTCTACACCGCCCCATATATAAATCTCTGGACAGTTTGCAATTTAGAACACAACAATAATTAAAACATCAACACAAAACAATTTAGAATATAAATTAAAAATTTTGAAACTTTGAACTTTAAAACTTTAAAACTATACATTAAAAGCTTGATTAAACAGGTATGTTTTCAGGTTTTTCTTTAAAACATCCAGAAAAGGAGAGGCTTGGAATTTGGTAGGGAGCGCATCTCAAAGTCCCAGGGCAACCCTAGAAAAGGCCCATTTTGAGTTGCCAACAACTGAGCTGGTGGCGACTGCAGCTGGACCTCCCTTGATGATCTTCTTAATAGGCAGTGACTCAGCCTTCCATCCTTCCGAGGTCGGTAAAATGAGTACCCAGAATGTTGGGGGCAATATGCTAAAATCATTGTAAACCGCTTAGAGAGCTCTGGCTATAGAGCGGTATATAAATGTAAGTGCTATTGCTATTGCTAAGTGCTATTTGAATAGCCACCTAATGGCACAGTGGGGAAATGCTTGACTAACAAGCAGAAGGTTGCTGGTTCGAATCCTTGCTGGTATGTTTATGTTTATGTTTATTTTTACATTTATATCCTGCTCTTCCTCCAAGGAGTCCAGAGCGGTGTACTACATACTTGAGTTTCTCTTTCACAACCACCCCGTGAAGTAGGTTAGGCTGAGAGAGAAGTGACTGGCCCAGAGTCACCCAGCTAGTTTCATGGCTGAATGGGGATTTGAACTCGGGTCTCCACAGTCCTAGTCCAGCACTCTAACCACTACACCATGCTGGCTCTCACGCTGGTGTTTCCCAGACTAACACCTATATTGGGCAGCAGCGATCTAGGAAGATGCTGAAAGGCATCATCTCAGACTGCGCGGGCGATGGCAATGATAAACCCCTCCTGTATCCTACAACCACATCCTATCCTATCTCGACAACCACAGGGCTCTGTGGGCACCAAGAGTCGAAATCGACTTGACGGCACACTTTACCTTTTATTGGTTCATGAAGAAGAAGGTGTTCTCTTAAATACTATGGACCCAAGCTATTCAACTTGCTCCCAACATTGACTGAGGATGGCTATTAAAAGTCAGCCCAAGCAAGAAAGTGGTGGGTGCAGTGCTCTGGAGCAGGGATTCTCAACGTTGGGTCCCCAGATGTTATTGGACTTCAACTCCCGTAATCCCCAGGCCCAGTGGCCTTTGTCTGGGGATTATGGGAGTTGAAGTCCAATAACATCTGGGGACCCAACGTTGAGAATCCCTGCTCTGGAGGATGCTCATGCTCAGCCTCCATATGAAGGGAGGCCCACAGTGGTGGACGTTTTCAGCCCTGCTGGAGAGAAACCTGGCTTGCGCCCTCTCCTCGCGGCCACCCTGGGAAGCAAGCTGACCAGCCAATTCAGCCTTGCAACTTTGGACTGATTCAGTTTCTAATGTTCAGAAGTCCTTGTGGTTTTCGGGGCTGGGATAATGACTGCTGTGGGAGCAAAATCACTTCCATCATGTCATGGAGAATGAAGGTCTTGGGGAAGGGGGACATCAGTCTGAGGAAGAAGGGAATGATTCTTTAGAAGGGACCCCCTTCCTTGAGTGAAGCGCCCATAGCCTCTTGCAAAGAGGATACTCTTCCGGGAGTTGAGGGGCTCCTAGTAGTGGGTGATTCGATTGTTAGGGGCATAGAGAGGCGGGTCTGTGACCAGGGGCACACCTAGGTGATTTGGGCGCCCAGACCTCCCAGCCATGGGTTCCCCACCCCAAAACCTATTTTGTGGGGGGCCTTGCCAAAGTTCCGGTTTGTCTTCTTCTTTGATTACAGCCATCGCCCAGCCGAGGGGTGGCTACTGGGGATGAGCAGAGCAGTCCTTCTCTGCTTTCCCCTATCCACCCTCTGGCGGTGGCGGCCGGAGCAACTCTGGGCTTGTTCGCTCCGGCTGGCATCTTCTACCAACTGCGAGGCACGCCTGCGCAGTTGAGCGATCATCACAAGCCCATGACCTCACAGGCTTGCGACAACCTCTCAACTGCGCATGTGCGCCTCACAGTTGGCAGAAGATGTGGGCCCGAGTGGACGGGCCCAGTGTTGCTCCAGCTGCCAGTGGCGGCAGAGGGGGGATAGGGAGAGTGGAGGAGGACTGCTCCGCTCACCCCCCCCGGCAGCCATCCCTTGGTTGTATGGCCACTGTAATTTAAAAAACCCACGGAGGTTTGGTGGGATGGGCGTGGGGTGGCTACAGGAGCCCCCCCCCACCATTTGGAGTCTCCCCCACAGAACCTTAGAGGCCACGGACTGGGACCACAAGGTCCGGGGGTTAGAGCGCCTTGGTCTGTGACCCCCATGTAGACCGCACGGTAACTTGCCTGCCTAGTGCAAAAGGTTGTGGACGTCACACTGCATCTAGGTAGGCTGTTGGGCAGTGCTGAGTGGAGTCAGCTGGCACCAAGAATGTTGGGGGATATAGTTGGGAGGTCATGGAAGCAAACGCTAGGCTGCTAGGAAGCATATTGGAGTCCAAGACCCCCAGGGTAGAATTCTCAGAAATGCTTCCTGGTCCACCAGCAAGATAGGCAGAGCTGAAGGGTCTCAGTGCATGGATGAGATGCCAGGAGAAGGGCTTTAGATTTGTTAGGCACTGGGATACATTTTGGGGCAAGCAAAGCCTGTACAAAAGGGACGGGTTGCACATGAACCAAGATGGAACCAGATTGCCAGTGCTTAAAATCAAAAAGGTACAGAGCAGCTTTTAAAATGATGCCTTGGAGATTGCCAACAGGAACTGGGTGGTATCTGGTATCTGGTACTTCACTAGATGTGAAGTACTCTATGGATAGAGATAGCTCTTTCTGGCAGCTTTAGTGTAGTAAGGGAAAAGATCATTAAAAATCACAGGACTGACCGATTTCCTTGAAATAAAAATACAAAGAGTCCTGCCATCTTGGGCTACTATTTTGACTAATTTCAGAACTCTAGGTCAAACCATTTTGGAAATGTGAAGGGCTGGGTAAAAGCCGGGCATGTTGCACTTTTTAATGAAGGCAATGGGCAGATTCCTTCACATGGGGGTGGAATGATAGGGTCTAAGGCCCTTCATCTCCAGACATTTTCATTATTTTCTGCCATGGAACAAGACACATAGGACTTTTTTATTTGTAAAAAATAATTCAAAAAAAAAATCATTAAAAATCAGCGTTGGCCAATCAACTTCAAAATCAGCACACAGAGTCCTGATAATTATGTGTTCTATATCTATGCCAATTTTCAGAACTCTAGGCCAAGTCACTCTGGAAATATAAAAGGGGACCTCTTTTCCCTTGGGGAACATCATGGGGCCCCCAGGTCTGTGCCTACGGTGTGCCTGCCCTCACCTCTTGCCTGTGGGTTTCTCAGAGACATCTGGTGGGCCACTGTGAGAAACAGGATGCTGGACTGCATGGGCATCCTCGGGCCTGATCCAGCAGGGCTGTCCACCCCCACCCCGCTAATCTCTGAATTGCAATTCAGACATGTGCAAACAGACATGTGCAGTACACAATCCTATTTTCTTCTCCATTCACCCATCATAACTGACTTTTTGTTAGTATTTTATATAGATAGATTTAAAAAGTGTACTGCCCCCCACGACTTAACCTTGACTGCTGAATGCCAGCTAAGATAAGGATGGGCCAAATTATATGTGACATGGGAAATCGATAGGACAAATTAAACACAGCAATATAGTAAAAAATAAAAATAAAACCATCCACTAGAGCTAAGACAACTCGGATGCTAAAAGCCCTAGGTAAATAAAACTGTTTTTACCTGGCAACTAAAACTCTTAAGGAAAGGTGCCAAGTGCCCGGTCTTGAAAGGATGTTCCAGAGCTGAGGAGCCTACTGAGAAGGCCATGTCCGCAGTCACTATCTGAAGAGGGAGGGTGCATGAGGTTAGGCACGCTCCTGAAGTTTTGGTGCTGGAATCAAATTTTCAGTGCTGAAAGGTTGTATTTCAGTTACGAAAGACAAAAAAAAAAGTCTCCGGGAGAATACAGGAGGGGTTGACCATTGCCTCCTCCCGCGCAGACTGAGATGATGCCTTTCAGCATCTTCCTGTATCGCTGCTGCCCAATATAGTACCAGTGGGGATTCGAACCTGCAATCTTCTGCTTGTTAGTCAAGCATTTCCCCACTGCGCCACTTCAGGTTTTGCTTTATTGGTGCCCCGGATTAAGAGTATCTGCTCAAAATACGTTGGGTCTAACAATGAAAAGCATTTCTAAGTGCGGATGCTGGGCCATCTGGGCAATATCGGGGTTCTCAAACTTGGGTCCCCAGATGTTGCTGGACTACAACACGCATCATCCCCAGCTGCAGTGGCCCCAAAGGCCATTGCGGCTGGGGGTGATGGTTGTTGTAGCTCAGCAACATCTTTTGAGAACCCACGGGATAATGCACGTTTTTGTGAATGGAAGTCATCATGACAAAAAACACCTAGTGAATCTTGTGGCCCTCTTCACTGGAACCCCTGGGCTCTTGGCTGGTCCCCCCACCCCCCACACCCACACTTTGGATTGCCTCCTTATTTTGCCAGCCCCTGGGTATGCATCCTTAAAATCAGGTGTGTCACCATTTCAAACGCTACAGTCTTAGCAGATGCACAGTGTGGAGCTGTGGAGTGAATCTTCTTGAAATGCACTACCCGAAGCTAAAAACGCCTGTTGTTTATTGCACTTCTTATACTTACAGCTATTATGGCTGTCCCATCTTCTCCTCACAACAGCCCTGTGAGGAAGGCTAAGCTGAGAGAGAATGATTTGCTAAGCTGAAAGAGAATGATTTGCCCAAAGTCATCCAGTGAGCTTCTGGGCGGAGAAGCGGATTCGACCATACCACCATATTGCATGTCCTGACCACTTTTCCACTCGACTACTGTAATGTGCTTTTCATAGGGCCAGCCTTGAGGGCAGTTCATAAACTTCAGCTGGTCCAGAGCATGGCAGGATAGCTTCTCAAGGGGTCTGCTTGCTTGGAGCATTTTAGCCTGGTATTGGGAAAGCTCTTGCTTACCAGCTAGTTTCCAGGCCAAATTTAAATTGCTGGTTTAACTGCACACACACCCTGGTCCCGAATATCAGAGGGATTGGCTTCTCCCATATCATCCTCTCATTGTGACTGAAGATCAGCATCAACGCTGGCCCAAGGGCTGGTGGCTGGAGCCTGGCTTGGGGGCTCTGCCACCTTCGCCCATGTGGGCAGGTGTCTCCCAGTGGGCGGGCAGGTGAGTGGTCCCCATCGTCTGCTTGCCCACCCACCAATGCCCGCAATGGGCAGCCAGGCTGCCATGGCGCATTGTAACAACCACCACCACCAATATTTATATACCGCTTTTCAACGAAAGTTTCCAAAGCGGTTTACTTAGAGGAATAATAAGTAAATTAAGATGGCTCCCTGTCCCCAAAGAGCTCACAATCTAAAAGGAAACATAAGACAGACACCAGCAACAGTCACTGGAGGTCCTGTGCTGGGGGTGGAGAGGGCCAGTTGCTCTCCCCCTGCTAAATAGAGTCACCACGTTAAAAAGGTGCCTCTTTGCCCAGTTAGCAGGGTTGGAAATAACAACATTTCCAGCTGCCCAGCAGCAGGTGAAAGTGACAAGCAGAGCAAGAGGGCGGCCCGGGGGGTGGGGTAAGGTGACAGGGATGGGGAGCACCCAGTTGGTTGACTGCTCACACCAACAACAAGAGTGAGTGCTCATGGGGGTTAGGTGACCCAGGCTGTCAGCGTGAACACGCACACACACGTACATGTACACACATGCTCTTACCCCTGGACTTCGGGGCCAAGGTCCAGGGCCTCCACAACCCCTGGGGCCCCCAAATCATCTTCAGTCTGTCCTGGGTGGTGTGGTTTGTACCCTCAAGAACATACATGCTAAAAAATGATGCTTAACTTTTAGTGGGGGTGGGGGAGCCTCCAAAGACCCTTTAGGTCCAGATTGCAAAATTACCTAGGTGCACCTCTGCACACACACACACACCCCGGATTGGTGCCCTAGTGGCTGCCTAATTCACCTAGCAGGCAGGCTGGCCCAGATCAGGAAATGAGGCTAGATTTAGGGACAAGTGAGTTCTCCAGCAGGCCACCGCTTGGGAGTTTCTGAACACAGCAGTCCTTCTTGAAATCAAAGGCTGACATAGAAGCCGTGGGATGTAACGCTTGCACAGTTGTGGAAGAATGCTGTATGTAAGCACAAAAGTTGCACCAAGGGAGTTGTGCAGCACTGCTGCCATGATATGTCATGGCATCACTGCCACGCAACTCTGTGTGTTCAGTTTTTGCACTTGCATGGCAGAGCTCTGGCACAGCTGAACAACGAGAACCTTCCACCACATGCGTAATGGCATGCAGTATGTCAGCCACTAAATTAATATACCATTAAACAACACATTTTTAAAAATTTGTTTGAATATGGAATGAATGAATGAATGCAGGGTTAAATCATGCATACAGATTGTGTATTAGAGTTGTGAAAGGGATTACAAATGCAGTTAAAAGTAAGATATTATAAAGCTGAAGCCACCTAATGGTTCAGCGGGGAAATGACTTGACTAGCAAGCCAGAGGTTGCCGGTTCAAAGCCCTTCTGGTATGTTTCCCAGACTATGGGAAACACCTATATCGGGCAGCAGCAATATAGGAAGATGCTGAAAGGCACTGTTTCATACTGCGTGAGAGGAGGCCATGGTCAACCTCTCCTGCATTCTACCAAAGACAGCCACAGGGCTCTGTGGGCGCCAGGAGTACGGCACACTTTTTTATATAAAGCTGAACAGCTGGAGGGAGACACCAAGACAGTCCTCCCGGGAGTCACCATTTGGTCTGGGGTGACACCAGAAGCAGGACTTTTCTAGTGGAGGCCCTTGTTTCTCACTTAGTTCAATAAGAACTACTACGGTATAGTGCTGGAGAACAAACTTTGACCTGAGAAATTAGCAAGCTGCTGCCAGTCAGAGCAGACAGTACTAGGCTAGATGGGCCAATGGTCTGACTCATCAGAAAGGAGCTTATGCTGTGGGGCCATAGCTTGATGGTGGAGCACATTTGCTTGCATGCAGAAAGTCTTGGGTCACAAGGACTCAGGGATAGATGATGGAAAGGATTTCTGCCTGAGCCCCTAGAGAGCTGCTGCCAGTCTGAGCGGACAGTACTGGGCTAGAAGGACCAATGGGCTGACTCAGTATCCAGCAGCTTCATATGTTCACCTGCAACCAAGTCTCTGGTTCAGGTTCCACCTCCGCTATGAACCCATCAGGTGGTCTTCGGCCGGCCACAACCTCTCAGCCTCAGTTTCTCATCTGCAACCCGGGAATAATAATAATGGGGCCTACATGACAGAGTTGTTGCTGTGCAGGTAGAATTACAAGAAGAGCCTGTGTAATTTTTAGGTTTTAATCTCTGGCTTATTTTTAAATGGTTAAATTGTTTTAAGTTTTTGTACATGTTTTTAACTTGTTTTATGGTATTGTTAACCGCCCAGAGACAAAACTTTGGGGCAGTGATAGATAGATAGATAGATAGAGAGATAGATAGATTCTGATAGATAGATAGATAGATAGATAGATCGATAGATAAATAAATGTATGTGTAGGGGGAGCCGCTGTACATGTGCATTATTCATGTGAGCGTAAAGTCAACATTAGCCAGGAGGCGGGTTGGAAAAAGGGCACTCCTGCTTTCTTTGCTGAATCAACCATGTCTGCCCCTGGCTAAAGCACAGCACGGGAGCAAACACCTGGGCACTTTTACTGCCCTCTGGGGCAATCCTGGAGTGTGCCTCACAGTGGTCTGGACTCAGCAGTTTGCCCTGTGGGCAACTGGTGAATGGGTAGTTGTGGCCCCTCCTGACTGACTTATTGTCACAGAACCACAGAGATCAGTGGGGGTGGGGGGCATTCCCAGTGCTCTGATTGCAGAGAGGAGGCGGGGGGGGTCCTGGCCCCCTGACCTTTCTGGCCAGCTCCCTTAGCTCCTGTTACAGAAGGCTACCAGGGGGCATGGTATTTCGGGGGGGGGCAGGCTTCTATAAGGGCACCACTCCTTTTCTTTCCATAATTTGGGTGCTGGAGACTGTCTCTAGCCTTTGCAGGGCCCAGGACGAGAATAGTTTGGGGGGTGGGTGGGTAGTGGATGATTTCATATTCTTCCAGCCCTCCCAGAACCGGGAGAGTCTCTGCTGCTGTGCTGCAGGGTGGGTGGCCCATATGTGTGGGACCGTGGGCAGCCACTTTCCCCCACTCCCACCCATTCTGCCGGAAGTGGGGGATCCCTGGACTGGGTTTCCATCGGGTCTGTTGGCCATACTGGAGGTCTGGCAGGCACCCGGAGTCGCCCTCTTCTCCCCTGCCCTCTGTAGCTGCGCCTTTCACCAAAGCTTGAGTTGCAGGAATAATTTCATCGCGTTCTTGCCTGCTGCAGACCCAGCTGCTGTGGAAGGCACAGCTGGCTAAAAGCCGTCCTAGCTGCATCCAAACACCTAAAACTTGGATGCTGGGGCGTGCAAAATGCAACATGTTTCTTCAGCCTCGATGCCTAAATTAGCTTGCTGGTGCTCAGGCGTTGGGAGTTGTTGTCCGCCCCCCGCCCACCCGCCCCAGTCCCCAGCTGAACAGCAGCAACCTTGGAGGTGAGATGCCAGCTCCACCCTCCCTCTCCTTGGCTTGCCTGTGAACTTGACGGGGCTGTGAAACCAGACAGTGGCACAAAGAGCTGAGCCGAGCAGCCCGTCTGGGCTTAATCCCCTGCCTGTGGTCCAGTCCAGTCCGGGGATGTGGGGGAGGCGCAGGGGTCACATTTCAGGTAACAGATGTAGCAGGGTGAGCTGGGAGGTGGGGGGCGGAATCGGCTCTGGTGGGAAAGCTGGAGAAAGTTTTTGGCATTCTCTCCAGCAACTCCTTCCACGGTGCGACCCTATTGGGGGATGCAAATATTCCATTCCTGCCCCGCAACCAATGACGTCCCCAGGTGGGAGGAGCCTCCCATTGACAGAATAAGCACCTTGGTGTTTACTCTGAGCAGCAATGTGTGCAGCCCCTAGACTGTACAGGAGGGGAGGGGCGGAGTGTGTCTGGGAGGGAGGAGGGGGAGGAGGAGGAGGAGGAGGAGGGGGCTGTCAGTGAGGATGGGCTATAAGAGAAGGCAGCGAAGAGGAGAGGGAGAGCGGGGTGGGCGTGAGCAGGCTGTGTTAGGAAAGCAAGCCGCGGAGCAAAGAGGTGTGGAGGGCACCGGAGGGGCAAAGAGACTCAGCTCTGACCCCTCCGTCCATTCATTCTCCGGTCTTTCCCTACCCCAAGGACCGAGCAGCGGCAGCGGCAGCAGCAGCAGAGAGAAGGCGTGACTCCTCGGTCTTCGCTGGGCAATGCAGCACCCAGAGGGTTCCCTCGCCTGGAGCTGACGCCCCCCGCTCCTGCCCTCCAGCCGCGTTGCCAAAGACTCCCCCCTCCAGCCAGCCCTCGTCTGTCCGTCTGGCGATCTGGCCGCTGGCGTGGCGTCTCCGGGAGGCCCAGCGATTGCCTTGCAAAGGTGCCACAACCACTTCTGTCAATTTGCCAGCCAGCTGCTTCAGAGACTGAGTTAAAAGGGGGGCGTGGACGAGGGGAGATCTCGCCGGCAGCCGGAGAGGCTCGCCCACCCACCGGACCAGCGGCAGAGCCTTCCTCTGCCAGACGATGCAAAAATAACCCTGGCCTGGATTGAGTGACTGGAGAAGCAGCAGCATGGTCCAGCAGCGGAACGTGAGGAGCCGGGGGACGGAGGCCAAGAGGGAGGTGTGTCCCAAAGATGCCTTGCTCTTGAAGGATGCCAAAGGAGAGCCGGGCTGGTGTAAGACGCCGAGCGGGCACATCAAGCGTCCCATGAACGCCTTCATGGTGTGGTCCCAGAACGAGAGGCGGAAGATCATGGACCAGTGGCCAGACATGCACAACGCGGAGATCTCCAAGCGCCTGGGCAGGCGTTGGCAGCTCTTGCAGGACTCTGAGAAGATCCCCTTTGTCAAGGAGGCAGAGCGGCTGCGCCTGAAGCACATGGCTGACTACCCTGACTACAAGTACCGGCCCAGGAAGAAAGGCAAGCTGGGAAGTGCCAAGTCCCGCCCGAGAGTCCCCGTCAAGATCAAGCCCTCCGTCCTCGGACGGGCGGCCTCCGCCAGAAGGCAGCCTCCGAAGCAAGGTGCTGATGCCAGCAGCCCGGTGGGGCACTCGACCCCCGAGATGGACGATGACCCTCTGGAAGCGCGGCTCTTGGAGACGTCCTTTGACGAGAGTCCGAAACCCCCCAGCAAGGAGTTCTGGCATGTGCTCCCAGCAACTGGTGAGAAAGGGTGGGCGGCTAACTCCGGCGAGCCGAAGGACCACGAAGCTGCTGCGTTGAGCAAACCCTTCTTGGAGGAGGCGAGGGCCTCGGAGACCCCTTCCCCAGCCTCCGCTGGGTCCCCTCCCTCTTCTTTTGCCTCTTCGGACGAAGAGTTGGAAGAAGAGCTCTTGAATTTCCTGCCCAGCCGAGCCCAGCCCAGCACGCCCTGTGGGACCCCGGACTGGTCCATCTTCGACAAAGACCTTGACCTCTTTCCCTTGGGGGCCACGTCTCACTTTGAGTTCCCGGATTATTGCACCCCGGAGGTGACTGAGATGATCGCGGGGGACTGGCTGATGTCCAGTATTTCGGACTTGGTCTTTACATACTGAGTCCCAGCAGGTAACTCTCTCACTTCTCCGCAATCAGGTTTTATCAGAAAAAGAAAAGAAACCCAGCTGTTTACATACAGGAATCAGGTATCTCCATTTTCTTGCCTTGACTGCATCCAGAGGCAAGTGTTCCATCCGCCCATCCCCCACTCGGCACACACCCACTTTGCCGGCTTGGCGTGGTGGGGCTGGGCTCCTCCTCACCTCTCGCCCCCACAAGCCACGGAGGGCTCCTGGCTTGAAGCAGTGTTTATTTACCCATGAAATTTGACTGTCTAATCAGGTTTTTCATTGTAGCCCTCTCCAGCCACCCCTCCGCCGCCCTTGACTCCCCCTCCTCTTCGCTGCAGCTGCTTCCCGGCTCGGCTGCCATCCGTGGCTGTGATCCTCCCCCTCCATCTCCGCTTCCACCCCACACCATTCCTCTTCTGTCCTCAGCTACTCATGTTCCCTCCCGTGGGGTCCTGCTCCTGACACCTTCCCGTGCTGGCCCCATGGCGTCTCCCACTTCCTCCAGCTTTGATTTGGGTGCCATTTCCATGCTTGCCTTGGAGCGTTCTGGGTTTTTCCCCCCTCCCCTTCCCCTTTTTCTTCTTCTCTGCCTTCTGTTCCATTTTAAATAGCTCCTGGGAAAAGATTCCAGTTGGATCGCGCCACGTTCGTAGATGTTAAGGGACATATTGTAGCTTGTCAGTCTCCAGCACCCCATGTGGGCAGGGCTTCCAGGTCCTCATTTAATGAGACTTCCGTGTCGCAAATGCACGAAAACATGTCCCCGAACTGGGGCAAGAGGCGTCCGCTTTGGGGAGAGACCAAGTTGCGCACACGTGGTACACACGTGGATCCGAGACGCACACCCTCTCCTCTCGTGTCTCGCAACTTCGCCTCCGCCCCCAAAACGGACCCTCCCCACCCACCCCCAGAGGTGTGCCACTGGCAGAAGTCAAACCCCTGGGCCCCTCTCTCTCTTCCTGGCACACGGCATTAGAGGCAGATCAACGGTGGCCATATCGTTGGCATTCCCTCTGCCACTCCCTCTGCCGCCACGTTCCAGCTCCAGCGTCTGGGCCACCCCTTCTGCCCTGCTGCACGGAAGCGGCGAGCACCAGGCTTTAGAAGCAGCGCAAGGAGGAGGCTGCCTGGGATCTCTGGGGAGGGAAGAGAGGTGCCTCCCAGGCCCACCTGGAAATGACGGAGCATCCCCGTCCTTCTCCGAGGGCTGTGACTTTCACTGAAGGTCATCTCCAGCTGCTGTCCTTCCTGCCGGGAGATGCTGTGCAGTGGCTGTCTTCGGTGCTGCTGAGGGTAGGAGACACTGCCGGGGCGGGCTGGCAGGCAGAGCTGTGCTGGCCGGGCTGGGGTTCTCGATTCGGGTCTGCCGCAAGGTCCTTGTCTACCTCCCATCACCACCCAGAGACCAATCCAGGGGCGCTAGTCGTGGGCATGAATCCTGAGGCTCGGCATGCCGCTGTGAAGTGGGGATGGCAGGAATGGGCGCTGGGGGGTGGGCGTGGGGGTGTTGCCAGCTGCAAAACAGGCTCAGGACCCAGGCTGGTGGCTGCAAACAGGCAGTGGGGTCAAAGGTCTCCCCGGCCCCCTCTCTCTCTCTTTCTGCTGGAAACAGCAAAGGAAAGCAGTGCCAGGTTCTCTCTAGTGCGGCGCCCTCCATCCAGAAAGGTGTGATGCAAAAGGGAAGCTTCCCAGGAAGGGAAATGCTTCTAAAACCCAACCCCTCTTCAGAGCATAGAGAGTCTTTGGCTGGCATCTGATGTTCGTGAACAGCCAGTCTTTCCAGAGGTGCTGGGAAATCACGGGCACACAGAGACATCTCCACCTCCAGTGTGAAACCAGTTTAATTGTTGTGGTTTCCCTGCCCGAGGACCCTGGAAATCCTCATTGTGTGTGGATGTGGAGAATTTCCTGCCGGGGCTCTCTAGGCACCTTGCAGAATTCCAGTTCCCGGGACTCCTTGCAGAGAAGCATTAATGACGGTTAAACTGGTTTAACCTTGTAATATAGTCTTTGCTTTCCAAAAGCTGTTTAACTTCACTTTCCCCAAATATGGGCATGCCAGATTTAGGAGAGCTAAACAGAAAGTTCTTCCCTCCCACAAAGAACCCTGGGAATGGTTGTTCTAGGGATTTGTTTGCCATTGGGCTTCTCAGACTTGGGCCCCCCAGATGTTGCACTAGAACTGCCATCACGCCCAGCCACGATGGGCAAATACAATGGTGGGCGTTGCTGGCCACCAATCTCTGGGGGCCCAGATTTGAGAAGCCCAGCTCCAACAGGACTCGCTTCCAAATATACAAGCTATATAGGTGGGTCCTTTTTTTTTTTGCCTCTGCAGAGTTCTTTGTTTTTGGTTTTCCTGAAAGAAAAACTGGGGAGGAGTTGAAAAATCTTTGCAGTGTTTCCTTTGCTATCATTCACAAATGTGGGCTGTATCTTTTGGGTTTGGAAACATTGCACAGGACACCCCTGTTACCAGGGCGCTGGTATAGGCAGGTTAATGTGGGATGGATTCAGATTTTCCAAGGAATGCCAGCTTTTCATTAGCAGTGCCGGGGTGGGGAAAACGAACCCAGATCTTTACAGTCGGTGCTAAGCCATGAATCCCTTGGCCCAGTGCCAGGGGTTCTCAGCCTTGGGTCCCCAGATGAGGTTGGGCTATCATACCCAACATCCCCAGGGGGTGTGGAGGCCCTGGACTTTGGCCCCGAAGTCCAGGGGTAAGAGCGCCACTGATCAGGAAGACTAGTTTGCTCCAAAAGGCTGAGAACTTGGGCCCTTAAGGGCCCATTCTTTCCCCCCACTGCCAGCTGAATTCTCAGGGGGACTGATATTTGGGCAATGCAAATTTTTTTTCCTACTGTGAGGTTAGTATAGAGCCCAGGGCTGTGCAACGTGTGACCTTCCAAGCCAAATGCAGCACCAGGAGGCAAACTCAAGCATCTGGAAGGCCCCAGGACAGATCAGAGGAGCGGTGAACAGCTTGGCGGGTGGTGGCAGGTTAGGTGGGCCTGGTGTGAGATTGCCAGGAAGAGAGTGAGGAGGGAGAGGGCTGCAACCCAGAAACCCACCTCCGGTGATCAGGATAAATGATGCAACAGAGTGTATTTGCATTCCTCTGATCACTGGTTCTGCTTCCAAGATCACACAATGCAGGGAGTTGCTATCATAGCGAGCAAAGAGCATGGGAAAGGCCCCTTTGGCAGCCCGCTCACTCTGTTCATTGCAGGACGCCTCTGCAGGTCGAAGGACCCTCGGCCAGTTTCTCCAAATGTGGGTCCCTCGGTATGGTTGGACGACGTCTCCCATCATTCCTTGACCCTGTGTCCACTAGGGCGGGATAGTGGGAGTCATAGTCCAACCCTGCCTGGGGACTTGCGTCTGAGAAGCCTGACCTCGGTGGTTTGCCGAGGCAGTGCCGTCGCAGACCCCCTGCTCTCCCCAAACCAGAGCCGCCTCCACTTGTCCTGTGATTCAGTTTTCCAGTCTGGCATTTTTAGGAAAAGCAGAGTTCCAGATAGGAGTGGAGGGAAGGGCAGCCTGTGGGGATGTTTAGAAGAGGTTCTAAGGGCTAGAAACCTGCTGCATTTTAAAAGCGAGGCTCTGTGTTCTGCCTCAGGAAGGGGACTCCGTGCTTGCCGGGCAAACTGCTGCAGACAGAGAAGACCCTCAGGCCTGCCGGGAACCCACCCACCCTTTGCCTTGACAAGGGGAGGCGGCAAATGGCCAGTGGCACTCCGATGCCACCCCCCCCCCCACACCCACACACCCACAGAGGATGTCAAGTCAGGTGTGATGGATTGTTTCTTCCTCACTCTTTCTCCCACCCCATCCAAGGGAGGAACAGGAGAATCCAAAGGACCGATTCACACGAGGCAGAACCCACCGGGGAGTTCTGCTGCTTGTGCTCTCGCGGAAATGAATGGAAACTGCTCTTGTGCTGCTTCCCTTCATGTTAATCAAGGGGCTTGTGCCTGGTGGATCTGCCCTGGTGGACTGTACCCCATGACCAGACCTTTCTCGTGTCCCATGTAATGGCACCCAAAATCTGCCCCCAAAGGTTGTTTTATGATGGGACTTCCCCATCATAGGGGGCAACCTTTGGGGGCAGATTTTGGGTGGAAGCGAATGAGCATCCTGCCTCTTCTCAGTTGCCCAACCTCCTGGATTTGAACTGGGTACTCCAAGATCCAGGCTGACTGCTCGTTTCCACGCCAGCTTATTTTCTCTCGTTTGGGTCCAAAGAATTGCCCAAAGTGGTGAGAAACCATGGCCAGCCAGTGGAAACGATGGTTGCTAACTTTTTCACTAGTCTTGCTCTTGTGCTTTCATCAGCATCCTGAAATGGTAGAATCTTTGAAAGTGTGGACTGTACCACTTCAAAATACAGGTGAGGGGTGCATACTTTTGAATGTTTCCTTGCATTTAAAAACTCCCCGCAAACAGAAAACTAGCACAGTAAATATTCTATTCTAGTCTGGTCTACTCCTTGCTGTGCTGGTTTAAAAAAAAAAGGCAAGGGAACATTTAAAAAATGGAAGCCACTACCTACAGCCTGAGGTGGTACAGTCTTTTGCTCATTCTACTGCTTTATGAAGACTAGCTTTGACCCACAGGAATTTTAACAGATGATGCTTTCACTGCCATTTACTTCCATGCCAGGAAGAGCTTCAGTGGCCATGTTAGGGTCTGCTTTAAAGGCACAAGACCAGGGCCAGTATAAAAACAAGAAAAAGATGGCAACCTTAACTGCGATTCCTGGTGTCCAAGGATGGGTTCCTCTGAGCTGGTCAACTGGCTCCATCCTTGACCTACAAACTGGCTTTGGAGGGAGTTTTTGCGGACAGTTTTTTGCAGTGCGGTTAAGAGGAAGGGCTGGAGCTTAGTCCTTGAATGCCGGATATGAACTGGAGGATAGCAGTTACAGAAATATATTCTGTACGTCCTTAAATATACTCTCATTTTTTTTTAAAAAATGAGTATACTACTTCTATTCCAGAGCTGAATGCTGACACTGAGAGCAGAATCTAGTCTCAGCCATGGCTGAAATTAAGCCCTGAGCATTTGCCTTGGGGTGTCACCACCTCCAGGTTTCATCCTGTCCCTCCCCACCCTTAAAAACAGCTGACCCTAGCCTTCAGGGCTTTCGTTTTTTAAAAAAATCCTTCCCTGGATCATTCTCCATTCCTAGTTTATTTTGGCTGCAGCAATTTCGCTAATTATATTTGCTAAACTTAGCAGGCCCACTGCAGGACTCCCAGGCTCTTTGCAGTGCTTGGGATGGTCCTGCTGTTTGCTGTAGATGCCAGACCACCCCCAACCATGGCCAGAAACCTGTGATTGATTGATTTTTTTAGACTGAGGCTATGCTGCCTGCAGGATCAGGGCCTTTGCCCAATGCTCACCCAGCCCAGCTGTGCTTTCCAGCAGAAGGAGTGACCTTGGCACACAGGAGTGATGCAAAAGTCTCAGAACCTTGCTTGTCTTTGCTAGGGAAGCCGGCCTGGGCGTCTTGACTCTGCAGTGTGTCTTTGCACATTGTGAGTTGCACAACATGCAAGCATAGAACTTGGTGTCTGATGCCGCATTTGGTATCTTTAGAATCTCAGGTTTCAAAAAAGGGAGAGGAATTTCCTAGGCCTTGTCGGCCCTTACATCTGGGAAGTGCTGGATGAAACCTCAGGAGCCAAAGTTATCCAGCAGGGGCTGGGGCGGAACTTAAATGTTCTTCATGGAGGTACCCACCCCCATATTTGAAGTGGGAAGAATAAATTATGCCAAATAGGCATATCTATGTATGCTTATTCCGGTTGCAGGATTTGGATTTTCTTAGTGCAGAATGGGGTGGTGGTGGTCTGTACTGCTGCTGAAAGGAACCCCGCACTTTGCAGGAATAGCGGAGGTGCTGTAGGGTGAGGATAACTGCCTTCTAATAGGGGCTGAGGCCTTTAATGGATTAATCATGTAATTAATGAATTACTCTCGCTTTTTAATCAACTAAAAAGTCATCCCTATTCACTAGTCAAAATTTAAATTATTTTCTATATATAAATACTTCTTAAAACTACAGATGGCAGGATTCTTGCTCTTCCTAGAAGAGGCATTCTCTATTCACTCTGATGTCAGAGGGAATTCCTCTTCTGTAGCAGCATCCACGGCAACAGAGACATGTTATAGCCCTGCTATATGTTCACCACTGAAAAACAAATACATTTGGCTTTTTGCTTCATGACTACGGTTTTAGCCATATGCAAAGGGATGCAAAT
This sequence comes from Hemicordylus capensis, assembly GCF_027244095.1. NCBI lineage: Eukaryota > Metazoa > Chordata > Lepidosauria > Squamata > Cordylidae > Hemicordylus > Hemicordylus capensis. The sequence goes on from NC_069660.1 coordinate 5,379,167, forward strand.
TTAAGTGATAGATTTTTTAAAAAAATCAATTTAAAAGAAGTCTGATTTAGCTGGGTGACAGCCCTACTTATAACTCAACGGCCCTTTTCAGGAACAGACTTCAGAATCTAGCCAAAAGGAGCACGGGCACATCACAGTGTATCTTCATACCTGAGGTTTACAACACTGTCCTTCCTTCCTCACTGAATCTGTGTCCCACGTGAATGTAAAACCTACATTGGCAAGGGATGCACATCTACGCTGCAAATTCCTCTCTACATGAGCAATGGATATATGTCAGGGCTGCACAACGTTTGGCCCTCTGGCTGTAGTTGGACTACAGCTCCCACCATCCTCAACCACAGTGACTAATAGTCGGGGATTATGGGAGTTGTAGTCTAGCATCTCCCAAAGGGCTGAAGTGGTATAGCCCTGCTATATGTCCACATAAGCTGTGGGAGCGAGCTTGAATGGCCATTGCAGCTTGAGGGTGTGAACGTCCCAGGAAAAGGCCCCAGGTTTGTCCTGCAGCAGCTCTGGACAGAGAGAACCTGGCCTGTGTGGATGGGAGACTGGGGTGTGCCGGTGAAGGGCCCCAGTAGCCCAGATGCCTGCTTGGGGTCACAGTAGGGGAGCCGGTGAAGCAGCCCCCAGGTCTGAGAGTTGCTCCCTGGACCTTCTGCAATGTTGCAGGGCAGGGTAAGGCTCCACGCGTCACTACAAGGCACAGCCCCTGGGGGTGGCAAAATGGCGGAGGGGAGTGTTGGCTGGCCATCTCTCCTGCCTTTTACAGCAGCTAGGTCTTCAGCTGGTGGTCGCTTTTCCAGCAGGGGGATAACGGCTGATCACCTGCTAATGCCTACCCATCAAGCTGTTGCCAAAGGCAGTGACCAGCTGGAAGGCTGGAAACCCTAAATGGCTGGTTCAAGTGAGGAAGTCCAGGAGATGCATGCCCCAGTCCCATACAGCCAACCTTTGCTGTAGGAGAGGAGAGCTGGTCTTGTGGTAGCAAGCATGACTTGTCCCCATAGCTAAGCAGGGTCCGCCCTGGTGGCATCTGAATGGGAGACTAGAAGTGTGAGCACTGCAAGATATTCCCCTCAGGGGATGATGAGGCCGCTCTGGGAAGAGCAGAAGGTTCCCAGTTCCCTCCCTGGCAGCAGCATCTCCAAGAGAGGGCTGAGAGAGACTCCTGCCTGCAACCTGGGAGAAGCTGCTGCCAGTCTGTGAAGACAATACTGAGCTAGATAGACCAATGGTCTGACTCAGTCTATGGCAGCTTCCTATGTTCCTATGTTTGCAGCTCACGCAGCCTGGCTGATCCCAACTCCGGGGGCGGGGGGTGGAGAATCTCTATCTCCAGCTGCTTTTCTGGGGTGGAGCCCTGTGGCCAGCTACAGCTCCCTCCAACCATTCCCACCAGCCTTGCAACTCTTGCTCTTTGGGGTTTCTAGGGGTGGGGCAAGGGGCAGCCCTGAACTGAAAGGAGAGGGCTTCCCTGAAGCCGCATGCTCAGACCTTGGAAGCCCTGCCCTCCTGGAGTCCCAGATACGTGGAGGCTGGTTGTGTTGTACTGGTGTGCAGAGCAAGCACTCTGCATGTGCTCAAATGCACTCTTGTTTTTTGTTCTTACTTCACACATCTCAGGGCAAAGCCCCAGCATATAAAGCTAAGTTCCAGGACCCTGGTTCATACTATGCCCTTGCCAGCAGCGGGTCATCCTAACGAGCCAAGCGGGTACCAAATGAGAAACAGCTGCCTCTGGTTCCCAGCTGCCCAGCCCCCCCCCCCCCGTTAACAAGAGCTGCACTGCCTGCAGGCTGGCCATTCATCAGGTAGAGCTGTGCGGGCTTTACCTGATGAATGGCCAGCCTGCGGGCAGCACCACTCTCGTTTAGCATGGAGCAGGTGGGAGAAACAGGTGCCGTGAAGCTGCAGGGAACCAGAGCCAGCTGTGACTGGTTCAGCCCCCAGCCCCCCAGCTCATGAGGACGGGCTGCTGCTGTCCCTTTCAGAGAAGGTCTCAAGTGCGAGGACCCCAGTCGAGGGGTGGGAGTCAGCACCCACTCCAAGTGGGCACGTGAGCCCAGTGCAGACCACGTGGGGCCACTGGCCAACCGCGCACCGCGGGACCCTCAGCAGTGCCCGGGCCCTCAAGTCTCTGCCAGTGTCTTCTTGTCTTTCCCCAGTCTCCGTTTGGGACTGGTGCATTTTCCGCCTTGCCCACAGGGCTCTCTCCCTCCCCGCTCCCCATGCCTGTGGGCATCCGTCTGGCCTCAAGTGCTATTCAGCGTTTACAAACGACCAGGCAAAGCCTTCCTCAGGACCCAGAGCCAGGCAGGATCAAACCTACCCTGGCCTGACCAGAACCACGGAGAGGGAGCCGCTTGCCGGCCCGTCTCCCTTCCTTCTGACTTCCAAGCACAATCTTCACAATGCTTCCTTTCGCCCTGACTTTCTCTCTGAGCAGTTTATTATTATTATTTTGGGGGGGGGAAGGGGGGGTTGTATTTGTAAGGGGAGAAGAAATAAAAGTGGTGCTCAGTGGTGAATTCACATGAAAAATGTGTGCGATATTAGTGCATTAGAGATGTGTGGAACTTCCCACTCCCTTCCGCTCCTTTCTGCTGTGAATAACCTTTCCTTCGCATTCTCGCCGCCCTGTAATTTGCTTCCGTGTGTGTGCGTGCGTGGGTGTGTGATTTGTTGAAGACTTAAAATAAAATATAATGAAAAAAAATACTCTTTCTCAGGTACAAACTCCACAGATTGTGGCCAGCAGGGGTCTGGGGGCAACGTCCCCCGCCCTTTTCTCCTAAACCTCTCCCAACGCTTTACAGTTTTTCTGCAGGTGCCAGCAAGCAGCAACAATAATGAATAATAATCACACCCACCTGCAAAATGGTGCTATAAGCGCTCTGGGTTTCCTTCTTGGTAAATGTTGTGTTAGTAGTGACCGTCGTCTTGAAAGAAAATAGGCTTGTAGAAAAAAAAGGGAAGTTAACAGCACTCGATCCATCCGTGTGGTGATGTGACTAGCTCGGGAAATGGTGGTTGTAACCCTGGAATAAAGTGTGTTCTTGGTCTGGAACTCTGGTCTCTCTTTGTGCCTCCGTTTCTGGTTCTTGGGACTGCAGGTTTCTGCTCACACTGTTCATTTTGACGCAGCGGGTCCGGCTCAAGGGCTCCTCTCGTCCAGCATGTGGTCTCGTTGCCCCACAGGTTTTCTTTGCTTTTTACTCCACCTTTCCCCGCCCTGAGCCTTTTGGAAGGGCGGTATAAAAGTTTTAATTATTATTAATAATAATAATAATAATAATAATAATAATAATAATAATAAAAAATAAACACACAAGGCAGCTCACAACAAAACACCTGCAAATCAACAAGCCATAACATCCAAGAAGCACCAAAACGGAATACAAAAGCAGTCCAGGGGCGGCCCAAATGTATTGTGGCACCTGAGGCCAGGTCCCCAATGCTGCCTTGCCCCCCTGGCCCTGAGTGGGGGGGGGGACCAACCCTCTCTCAAAAGCCAGCCCTTGCAAACTTTGAAAGTAGCATGGGGGCGGGGGGCGGGGAGGAGGGCAGGTGGCCAGCAGTCTCCTCTCCTCTCCTCTCCTCGTGTTTCTTGCAAGCTTAGCAAGGCGTGTGAGGAGGAGAGGCAAAGCTCCTTGCAAAACCTGCCAGGGCCGATCTGGTCCGGAAGAGCTGCTCTGAGGGCAGCAGTGGGGGCCTCTTGCTACCTGATCATCTTCCATCTGAGGCAACTGCCCCACCATGCCCCATGAAAGGCCGGCCCCACCACAGTCACTGAGCAGCATGAACAGTCCTTTCTCCAAGACTCTGGCTGTTCAGCCACACGCCAGCCAATCTGCCAGTCACAAGGACACGAGGGCGAAGCCTGGACCTGCCCATTTGCTACCGCCGTGGCAAGCTGTGCAGTCCACACACATCGAATGTCCGAGCTTGTGACAGTCCCCACGCGTGGCGACAGCTATGCCTTGTCGCAGGATGCCCAACCTGGAGTCCCCAGATGTTGTGAGACTACCACTCCCATTGTCCCCAGCCACAGTGGCCAAAGGTGTTTCCCTGGAAGCCGCACGCTTGGCCCCAAATCTCAGCCTGCTAGTCTTGGTTGTCTGGAAGGGAAATGTAATTTACAGAGGACCTTGGGGGCAGAGCCAAGGGAGGGCCTCATGTGGGTTACCAGATTTGGGGAAGAACATTAGGAACATGGGAAGCTGCTGTCTTCTGAGTCAGACACTTGGTCCGTCTTTCCCAGCCCTAGGTGCAAATGCTGCTAGGGATTGAACCTGGGACCTTCTGCATGCAAGCGGACGTTCTGCCACTGAATTATGGCCCCAGCCTCCCAAATAAATGTGGTAATTTACTTGTGTTTTAACTTGCGGGTCTTGTATCTTGTTCAAATCATACATCACCCCAAGCAGGCATTGGAAAACAGGAAACTGCCTTGTACTGAGCCAGTCCGTTGGTCCATCTAGCTCAGTATTGCCAAGACTGACTGGCAGCAGCTCTCTGAGATTTCAGGCAGGAGTCTCTCCCAGCTCTCCCTGGAGAGAGGCCTTCTGCATCGAACCACCTGGGGCTTTCTCCATGCACAGCAGATGTTCTGCCACTGAGCCACAGCCTCAGGTGGTCTCCCATCCAGGCACTGACCACACCAAGGCCTGCTTAGCTTCAGCAAGATGGCTGCATCATATGCCCTCAGACCAGGCTGCACAACTTGGGCCCTCCTGCAGATGTTGGATGACCAGCTCCCATCATACCTATTGGCCACTGTGACAGGATGCTGGGAGTTGCATAGGAACATGGGAAGCTGCCATAGACTGAGTCAGACCATTGGTCTATCTAGCCAGTATTGTCTTCACAGACTGGCAGCTGGAGGGACAAAACTGAGCAGCCCTGCCTTAGACCAAGGATTCCCAACCCGTGGCACTCCAGATGTTGCTGAACTATCACCCCCAGCCACAATAAATTGTAGCTGGGGGTGATGGGAACTGTAGTTTAGCAACATCTGCAGTGCCGCTGGCTGGGGACCCCTGCCGTAGACCATGCTCTGGACCCCAGTGGCCCATGAAGCCCTGTCCACGGCCAGAGACTATCCCTGGCTTGGACTGACCACGGCCAATCCTGTGCCAACACTCTTCAACCAGCCTCCATGTGCAGGCCAGGCTAATCCACCCACCCGCTTTTTGTCTGCTCTGGAGAGGGGCCTCCTGCAAAAAGAGGACCCAGGACCAAACCTTCATTTTGGTTCGGACTCCAGCCAAGAGTTCTCCTACCTGGAGTTCTCCTATGGCCGGAGAAAGGAGAACGCAGCCTAATCAAGCCTTTCATCTTGGGGCCCTTCTAGACAGATGGTCCCCCCCTCCCGCCCCGCCCTGTTCTGGGCTATTTTGTGACGTGCCCAGATCACGTTCTCCACACCTCATGCGATCGATGCATGATTCCCATGAAAAATCACCCCCACCTCCAGACCTCACGGGACAACTTGTACAATGAGGAAAGGTGTCAGCAGGACTCGTCTGGGTCTGAAGCGGCGTGATGATCTCCATAGATGGGGATGCACGGGAAGGTCGGCCCCCAAGCCAGCGGCTGCAGCCGGCCTTCGCCTCTGCAAATGTGAATTAGTGTGCTGGGGGGTGGATGTGCCTTGCATTTGCCTCCTCAGCGCCAGGACGTTTTTCACATGGGGCTTTGAAAGCCCTGTCACTGGCATCTCCTCCGGAATAGAGGGGGGTGGGTGTTCACACCGGCCAGATTTACACCAACGTGCCCGCAAGTTATCGGGGAGCAGTTCACACACAATTCGGTTTTTCACTGCGCCTTAA